>NC_080752.1:9656777-10281777 GCF_020826845.1 Diceros bicornis minor
TAGTTATCATTAAGATTTTTATCAATAGGTCTTGGTCTTATAATTTTGGCCAAGAGAAGCATTCCCAGTCAGAAATTTTAAAACATACTCAGGCAAAGTTGATGTAACCTCTTTATATAAAATTAGCTCAAACATTCCAACCTTTATAATCTTATCAACACTTATACTTTTACATGTTCTCAATTTAATTGTAACCTGAGTCAAGGTCTTAAGGCTATTTAAATTTTTCCCTTCATTTTTCTGGCCTTTTCTTAGGTACCAAATAAATAATATGTGAGAGCTCTCAAAACAATTTTTTTCCCCAATTTAGAAGTTTTTCTAATTTAAAGGATCTGTCGTCTGGCCATTGATGAGTAGGATCTTTATTTGTATATTTATTCCAATAGTGACTCGATCCAATAAGCCTTTTTAAGGAAAGACCCGGAGGTAACTTTCCACACTTACAATAAATCTTTACCATGGACGCAAGAGGCATCCCTGGTGAGGGCAAAGATGATGTTGCCCCCATGATCCACAGAACTCACTCCCAAAGATATTCAGAGAAAGTAAAGACCTTCATTGCACAGGGGGTAAGGATGGTGTGGTGCTCTGGTCTCCCACAATAGTGTGGGACGCCTCCAGTCACAGACCTGCTAATCTGTGACACTGGGCGGGCAATACCGGAATGGGATTTTTCCAGCACTAACAAGCAAAGAAGGTTAAGATGACAAAAGCCCTTACGGACTGGGCCCTTTATGACAAACTCCCCTGAGAGCTTGGCACAGCCAGACAAAGAGACAGTTCGGAACCCCAGTCTACTCGACTGACCACCAAGGGGCACCCCGGTAAATGCACCTTCCGTATGGTGGAGACAAAAGAGAATATTTTCACTGGTCACAAAGCCAAGTTTTCTCAGGACACAGAACAAGACAGAGACTACTCTGGGAGGAAAAAGGATCAAGATCAAAACCAAGAGTACTCTACCAAATTTAAACCAAGAGTCACTAAAAGCACAAGAAACTAGTTTCCCAAATATTTTCTCCTGCCAATCTAAATTTAGAAAGAGAAAAAATTTTCACCTCTTCCTTCCATCGGACTCTGCAGATAGAGATTCTGGGACACTGACGTGGTAAGAAGTCTTACCTTTTGCCGGCTTTCGTCAGGTGTTCCCGTATCTCATCATCTGCAGTAGTCCAGGGAGAAGGCAGGTCTTCCAACCAGAGAAGGCAACTTGCCAGCCAGTGTGGCTCCTGGCGACTATGCCAAAACTGTCGAGGGAAGAGGGAGAATCTCCCTCTGCCCTTTTCCTTAAGGTTCTTATGGCTGGCCAAATAATTAACAAGACAGGTTAGCAGGAGAAAATAATACCAAGTTTAATAACACGCATACACGGGAGAAAGCAGGCACACTGCATTTCTCCACACAATAGCAGAAATTCTCATCTTAAATACCATGTTCAGCCAACGACAAAGGAGGATGTTGGGGGTGGGGGGAGTCAGTTACAGGAGATTACCACTAAAGCACAGTAAACAAAAGTAAGGTTATTATGCAGATTTAAGGCCTCACCTTCCACATTGATAAGCCTCTAGAAATGAGGCCATCCCCCCCTCTTCCCAAAACAGAGAGGGAGATACCTTTACAAATGGAGATTTCCCTTATAAATGTAAATGTTTGTCTGGCAACTCCTTGCAGGGCCATCCAGAGAATGTGGCCAGAGAGACAGAACTTCTGATGAAATGGGCTTGTTGGTGCCTTTCCTATTATAACATTTATCCTACATTATCTTTACAGCCATCATGATAAAAGATCTGTTCCAGGAAGGAGCCACCCTGTCAAATTCTTTAGGCAGTTAGTGGGAGAGGTCAAATGTCCCTCAAAGAAAACAATCAAGGTAAAGTGATATATTTTAAGATGGCCAAATCTTGATCTCCCACAGTATCATACAGAATAGTTTCACTGCCCTGAAAACTCCACTGAGCTCCACCTATTTATCCCTCCTTCCCTCTCCCTGAACCCCAGGCAAACACTGATTTTTTTACTGTCTGAATAGTTTTGCCTTTTCAACGTCATTATTTGGAATCATGGTGTCTGTAGCCTTTTCAGATTGGTTTCTATCACTTAGCAATGTGCATTTAAAGGTTTTCCATGTATTTTCATGGCTTGATAGCTCATTTCCTTTCATTGCTAAATAATGTTCTATTGTATGGATGTACCAGTTTGTTTACCCATTCACCTGTTGAAGGACATCTTGGTTGCTTCCAAGTTCTGGCAATTTTGAATAAAGCTGCTGTAAACATATGTGTGCAGGTTTTTGTGTGGACATAATGTTTGAACTTCTTTGGGTAAATACCAAGGAGCATGATTGCTGGATGGTATGGTAAGAGTATGTTTAGTTTTGTACGGATCTGCTAAGTTGTCTTCCAAAATGGCTATAACATTTTGCATTCTCACTGGCAATAAATGAGTTCCTGTTGCTCCATATTCTCACCAGCTTTTGGTATTACTAGTGCTCTATATTTTGGCAATTCTAATAGATGTGTAGTGGTATCTCATTGTCATAGTTTTAAAAATTATTTTATTAGGTCACATTGGTTTATAACATTGTGTAAATTTCAGGTGTACATTGTTATATTTCAGCTTTTGTATAGACTGCATTGTGTTCACCACCAAAAATCTAGTTTCCATCCATCACTACACATATGTGCCCCTTTAATGCCTTTCACCCTCCATCCACCCCCTTCCCTTCTGGTAACCAACAATCTGTTCTCCTTATCTGCATGTTTCTTTCTTTGTTTATCTTCCACATATGAGTGTAATCACATGGTATTCGTCTTTCTCTGTCTCACTTTTTTTGCTTAGCATAATACCCTCAAGATCCATCGATGTTGTCACAAATGGCATGATTTTTTTTATGGCTGAGTTGTATTCCATTGTATATATATACCACATCTTCTTTATCCATTCATCTGTTGGTGGGCACTTGGTTTGCTTCCAAGTCTTGGCTATTGTGAATAATGCTGCGATGAACATGGGGGTGCACATATCTTTTCAAATTAGTGTTTCCATGTTCTTTGGATAAATACACGGAAGTAGAATAGCTGGATCATGTGGTGTTTGTATTTTTAATTTTTTGAGAAATCTCCATACAGATTTCTGTAGTGGCTGCCCCAGTTTGCATTTTCACAAGCAGTGAATGAGGGTTCCCTTTCCTCCACATGCACTTCAACACTTATTTCTTGCCTTTTTAATAATAGCCATTCTGATGGTGTGAGGTGATAGCTCAGTGTAGTTTTGATTTGCATTTCCCTAATAATTAGTGATGTTGAACATCTTTTCATGTACTTGTTGGCCATCCAAATATCTTCATTGGAAATGTCTGTTCATATCTTCTGACCAGATTTGATTGGGTTGTAAGTTATTTTTGTTGTTGAGTTCTTTATATATTTTTGAAATTAACCTCCTGTTGGATATGTGACTTGCAAATGTTTTCTCCCAGTTGGTGGGTTGTCTTTTTTTTTTTTGTGAGGTAGATCAGCCCTGGGCTAACATCCATGCCAATCCTCCTCTTTTTGCTGAGGAAGACTGGCCCTGGGCTAACATCTCTGCCCATCTTCCTCCACTTTATATGGGACGCTGCCACAGTGTGGCCTGACAAGCGGTGCATTGGTGCGCATCTGGGATCCGAATCTGGGCCGCCAGCAGTGGAACATGCGCCCTTAACTGCTATGCCACGGGCCGGCCCTGTCTTTTTGTTTTGTTGAAGGTTTCCTTTGCCATGCAGAAACTTTTTAATTTGATATAGTCCCATTTGTTTATTTTGTTTGTTTCCCTCACCTGAGGAGATAGGTATTCAAAAAGATACTGCTAAGATGGATGTCTGAGAGCATACTGCCTATGTGTTCTTCCAGGGGTTTTATGGTTTCAGGTCTTACATTCAAGTCTTTAATCCATTTTGATTAATTTTTGTGTATGGTGTAAGACAATGGTCTACTTTCATTCTTTTGCATGTGACTGTCCAGTTTTCCCAGCACTATTCATTGACGAGACTTTCCTTTCTCCACTGCATGTTCTTGGCTCCTTTGTCAAAGATTAGCTGTCTATAGATGTGTGGTTTTGTTTCTGGGCTGTCAATTCTGTTCCATTGATCTGTATGTCTGTTTTTATGCCAGTACCATGCTGTTTTGATTACTATAGCTTTGTAGTATATTTTGATTCAGGGTGCATGATACCTCCAGCTTTGTTCTTTTTTCTCAAGATTGCTTTGGCTATTCAGGGATTTTTCCAAATAAATTCTAGGATTCTTTGTTCAATTTCCATGAAAAACGTCATTGGGATTCTAATTGGCATTGCACTGAATCTGTAGATAGCTTTGGGTAATATGGACATTTTAACTATGTTTATTCTTCCAATCTATGAACATGGAATACATTTCCATTTCTTTATGTTTTATTCAATTTCTTTCAATAATGTCTTATAGTTTCAGTGTATAGGTCTTTCACCTCTTTGGTTAAATTTATTCATAGGTTTTTTGTTCTTTTTCTTGTGAATGTAAACGGGATTGTATTCCTGATTTTTCTTTCTGCTAGTTCGTTATTAGAATATGGAAATGAAACTGATTTTTGTGTGTTTATCTTGTACCATGCAACTTTAGTGTATTTGTGAATTATTTGTAATAGTGTTTGGTGGATTCTTTAGGGTTTTCTATATATATATAAAATCATGTCATCCACAAATATTGACAGTTTTCCTTCTTCCTTTCAATTTGGATCCCTTTTATTTCTTTTTCTTGACTAATTGCTGTGGCTAAAACTTCCAATATTATTGGTCTGGCCCTGTGGCTTAGTGGTTAAGTGTGCACGCTCTGCTACTGGTGGCCGGGGTTTGGGTCCCGGGCGCGCACCGACGCACCACTTCTCAGGCCATGTTGAGGCCGCGTCCCACATACAGCAACTAGAAGGATGGGATGTGCAACTATGACATACAACTATCTACTGGGGCTTTGGGGGGGGGAAAGGAGGAGGATTGGCAATAGATGTTAGCTCAGAGCCGGTCTTCCTCAGCAAAAAGAGGAGGATTAGCATGGATGTTAGCTCAGGGCTGATCTTCCTCACAAAAAAAACTTCCAATATTATATTGAGTAAGAGAGGTGAGAGTGGGCATTGTTGTCTTGTCCTCTTCTTAGAGCTTTCAGTTTTTCATGGTTGAGTATGATGTTGGCTGTGGGCTTGTCATATATCGCGTTTATTATGTTGAGGTACTTTTCTTTTATACTCATTTTATTGATAGTTGTTTTTTTTATCATAAATAGCTGGTGGATCTTGTCAAATGCTTTCTCTCCATCAATTGAGATGATCATGTGAATTTTATTCTTCATTTTGTTAATGTGGTGTATCACGTTGACTGATTTTCGGTTGTTGAGCCACCCCCACATCCTTGGAATAAATCCCACTTGATGGTGGTGTATGATCCTTTTAATGCATTGTTGTATTCAATTTGCTAATATTTTGTTGAGGACTTTTGCGTCTATGTTCATCAGCGATATTGGCCTATAATTTTCCTTTTTTGTGTTGTCCCTGTCTGGTTTTGGTATCAGTGTAATGTTAGCCTTGTTAAATGAATTAGGATGTATCCCATCCTCTTCAGTTTTTGGAAGCATTGGGAAGGATAGGTATTAAATCTTCTTTGAATATTTCTTAGAATTTGCCGTAGAAGCCTTCTGGTCGTGAACTTTCATTTTTTGGGAGGTTTTTGATTACCATTTCAATCTCTTTAATTATCATTGGTCTATTCGGATTCTCTGTTTCTCATTGATTCAGTTTTGAGAGGTTGTATGATTCTAAGAATTTATCCATTTCTTCTAGGTTATCCAAATCTGTTGGCATATAGCTTTTGTTTTGTATTCTGTCATAATACTTTGTATTTCTGTGGTATCCATTGTAATTTCTCCCCTTTCATTTCTGATTTTATTTATTTCAGCCTTATTTCTTTTGTTTTCTTATTAACTCTGGCTAAGGGTTTGTCAGTTTTGTTTCCCTTTTCAGACAACCAGCTCTTAGTTTTATTGATCCTTTCTATTGTTTTTTCAGTCTCTATTTCATTTACTTCTGCTCTGATTTTTATTATTTCCTTCCTTCTACTGACTTTGGGCTTCGTTAGTTGTTCTTTTCCTAGTTCTTTTAGGAATAATTTTAGATTGTTTATTTTAGATTTTTCTTGTGTCTTGAGGTAGGCCTGTATTGCTATAAATTTCCCTCTTAGTACAGGTTTGGCTGTATCTCATAGGTGTTTTCATTTTCATTAGTTTCCAGGTATTTCTTGATTTCTCCTTTGATTTCTTCATTGCTCTAATCATTGTTCTGTAGCATGTTGTTTATTCTTCACATATTTGTGGCTTTTCCAGCTTTCTTCTTGTAGTTGATTTTGTTTCATAGCCTTGTGGTTGGAAAAGATGCTTGATATGATTTCAGTCTTCTTAAATTTATTGAGGCTTTGTGTCTCTGTGTATGGTCTATCTTTGAGAATGTTTAATGTTCACTTGAGAAGAATGTGTATTGCTGCTTTTGGATGGATTGTTCCATATATACCTATTAAGTCCATCTGGTCTAGTGTTTCATGAAAGGGCACAGTTTCCTTGTTGACCTTCTGTCTGGATGATCTACCCATTGATGTTAGTGGAGTATTAAAGTTCTCTACTATTATTGTGTTGCTGTCAATTTCTCCTTTTAGTTCTCTTAATAGTGGCTTTATATACTTTGGTACTCCTATGTTAGGTATTAACTTTAACGTTAATAAGTATTATGTCTTCTTGATGGAATGTCCCTTTTATCATTACATAATGTCCATCTTTGTCTTTTATTATCTTTTTTGGCTTGAAGTATGTTTTGTCTGATATAAGTACAGCTACACTTACTTTCTTTTGGTTATCATTTCCTTGGAGTAACATCTTCCATCCCTCCACTCTGAGCCTACATTTGTCTTTAGAGCTGTGTCTCCTGGAGGCAGTATTGTTGAGTCTTTCTTTTTCATCCATCCAGCCACTCTGTGACTTTTGATTGGTGAATTCAGTCCATTTACATTTAGAGTGATTATTGATATATGAGGGTTTAATTCTGCCATATTATATTTTGTTTTCTGGTTGTTCCATATTTCCAGTGTTACCTTTTCCTTTGTATTTCTGTCTGACCTTTCAATTTTGTGGTTTTCTGTCTTGGTTTTCTCAATTTTATCTTTATTTATAATTTGTGACTCTGCTCTGATTGTTTCGTGGTTACCATGAGGTTTGTATAAAAGATCTCATACATGAGCGTCCTTTCCAAAAAGCTGATAGCATCTTATCTCCATTACCCATGGGGATTCTGTCCTTCTCCTCTTCCCCTTCTATGTTTTTGTTGTCACAAATTATTATTTTTTGTGTTATGAGTTTGTGACCAAATTGAAGTGGGGGTAGTTATTTTTGATGCTTTCTTTCCCTTTAGCTTTTATGTTATAATTAATTGTTTACTAACCAATTCTGATATAGAGTTGCAATTTTCTGATTCTGTCCATCCGTTTATGAGCTTGCTCAAAGCTTGGTAAACGTTTGCCTTTTTATTTCAGGTAGGAGGGCTCCTTTCAACATTTCTTTTTTTTTTTTTTTTTTTTTTTTTTTTTTTTTTTTTTTGTGAGGAGATCAGCCCTGTGCTAACATCCGCCAATCCTCCTCTTTTTTTTTTTTTGCTGAGGAAGACGGCCCTGGGCTAACATCTGTGCCCATCTTCCTCCACTTTATATGGGACGCCGCCACAGCATGGCTTGCCAAGCAGTGCGTCGGTGCGCGCCCGGGATCCGAACCAGCGAACCCCAGGCCGCCGCAGCGGAGCGCGCGCACTTAACCGCTTGCGCCACCGGGCCGGCCCCAACATTTCTTATAAAGGAGTTCTGGTGACAATGAACTCTCTCAGCTTTCTTTGTTTGGGAAAGATTTTCTTTCCCCTTTATATCTGAAAGATAACTTTGCTGGATAGAGTATTCTTGGCTGATTGTTTTTGTCTTTCAATATTTTGAATATTCCACTCTCATAGCCTGTCAGGTTTCTGCTGAGAAATCCACTGATAGCCTGATGGGGGTTCCTTTGTATGTTATTTTCTTCTCTCTGCTGCCCTTACTATTCGTTCTTTGTCATTGACTTTTGACAGTTTTAGTATTAAATGCCTTGGAGAAGGTCTTTTACTATTGAGATAATTAGGAGTTCTATTAGCTTCATGTACTTGTATATCCAGTTCCTTCCCCAGGTTTTGAGAGTTTTCAGCTATTATTTCTTTGAATAAGCTGTCTGATCCTTTGTCCCTTTCTTATCCTTCTGGGATACCTATTATCTTATGTTATTTTTCTTAATTGAGTCAGGTATTTCTCATGGAATTTCTTCATTTTTTTTGAATCTTAGTTCTTTCTCTTCTTCCTCCTAGAAACCAAGAATAATTTCTAGAGTTCTATTTTTGAGCTCACTAATTCTTGATTCTGTATGGTCTGCCTTATTTTTAACACTTTCTAATTTATTTTTCATCTCATTAATTTTGTTCTACATCTCCAGAATTTCTGTCTGCTTTTTAAAAAATATTTTTACTCTCTTTTGTGAAGTACTCCTTCTGTTCATTAATTTTATTCTTGAGCTCATTTAACTGTCTTTCTGAGTTTTCTCACAACTCATTGAGTCTTTTCACAACAGCTATTTTGAATTCTCTGTCAGTTAGATTATAATCTTCTGTGACTTCAAATTTGGTTTCTGAAGTGTTGTCATTTTCTTTCTGTATTATGGTGTTACTGTAGTTCTTCATGGTGTTTGATGAGTTAATCGCCTGCTGGCAGATTTGTGGTGGTAGCCACCTTTCTTATTTGGCTAAGGCTTTGGTTACTTTCATTTTGAGCTGCTTCTGGTTGAACGTGAGAGCCTGCACTTTCCAGTCTCCATTGCCTCAGCTAGAGGTGCTTTCAGTGCCCTCCTCATGCTGTTTGTGATGCTGAGGCTGCTGGTGCCTTGCTGCTTAAAATGTCACTGCAGTCTCTGGTGTCACCACTGGGGTCATCAGGCTATCAGTACTTCTGCTGCTTCTGGGGTCACTTGGATCTCTTGTTCCCCCACTGGATCTCCAGGGGCTGTCCACAGGCTCAGATGCTTCCCTGTGCAGCACCTGTGGGGCTGTTCCTGTGTTGTCTGGGGGTACTGCCTGCACTGCTGTCAGGGGTGCTGGGTTCACAGGTGTCATTGTTGCTGCTGGGGCCCAGGGACCCGGGGACTTGTATGCAGCCCCTGCTGCTGTTAGAGCCAGTGTCAGGGGTGCCACCACTGGGGGCTGTGTCATGGGTTCTATTGTGGTTCCTGAAGCCTCAGGTTGCAGGTTCCACCTGCTACCACAGATGGAGCAGGGGCTAATCAGGGAGTGATTTTCACTGCTGCTTGGTTGTGCAGCCTCTGGTAGCTGGCACGAGCCAGTGTGTCAAAAACTCAGGTCTGAAAACCCTGTCCCAGTCAGGAAAATCCACGTTTTGTATACTATCCCCACTGTTGGAAAGACTGGGGGCAGGGACTAAGCTGGGAGTGCCATGTCTGCCTCTGCAGCCTATGTTTGTATGCATGTGCTCTGTTGTGGGTATCTGCATTTTGGATTGCTACTGCTGGGAGAGGGGAAGGTGGCTGTTCCTCTAGTTCTACTGCTTCCCAGAGGTCCAGTCCACCGACCTTCAGATGTGTAGGTGCATGAATCTCTTAGATGTTCTGTTGTGCAATGTAGGGAGTCCTCCATTGGTCAATGGATGTCCCATTGGTTGTAACTTAGAGGGGAGAGACAAAAAGAATAACACTCCACCGTGATGCTGACTTCAAAATCATCATTGTTGTTTTTAATTTGCATTACCCTCATGGCATATGATGTGGAGCATCTTTTCATATGCTTATTATCTCTCTGCATATCTTCATTGGTGAGGTCTCTGTTTCAGTCTTTGGTCTAGTTTTCAATCAGGTGTTTTTTTCCCTTATTGTTGAGTTTTAAGAGTTCTTTGTATATTTTGGATAACAGTCCTTTATCAGAAGTGTCTTTACAAACATTTTCTCCTAATATGGAGCTTGCCTTTTTATTCTCTTCACTGTGTATTTTGATGAGAAGTTTTTAATTTTAACGAAGTTCATCTTATCATTTTTTGTCTCTCATAGATTATGCTTTTGGTGTTGTATCTAAAAAGTTATTGGCAGAGAGAAGTCAAGATGGTGGCATAGGTGGACTCTGAACTCACCTCCTCCTGCAGACACAGCCAATTTACAACTACTCTTGGAAAAATTACCCCTGAGAGAGAACTGAAAACTGAATAAGAGGAACCCCCGGAACAAATGGCAATCCTAATTGAGGTGGAAGAGGCAGACATTCCCTTCTGGAGAGAAAAAATGCCACCTTTGTGAGCTGCAGCACTTCACAGCTGCCCGGGAGCAGCCCAAAGGTATGCAGCCCTCCCTGGAGGAGTGGAGCCTGAGCCTGGGAGTGCCCACACTGTAGGCATTTTTTGGACCCAGCACAATTGAGATGAGCAGCATAATATCTGACTTTGCCTACTACTAGAACACTGGGGAGTACTCCCAGAAAAGCTGGTTCACAAAAAAATTAAAGCCTGCTCTTAAAGGGCCCAAGCACAAACTCACGCATTTCAGAAAGCAACTTAAAATCACCAGAAAAAAAAGTGCACAGCCCTTTGGTGAAAAGCGGCTCACCTGATAGGATCTGAGTGCATCTCGGTGAGAGGTGAGACCTCTCCAGGGACTGGGACATTGGTGGCGGCCATTGTTGTGACCTGGTGTGGGCGTGCTGACACAGACGCTGGCAGGTGCCATTGGATTTCTCCCTGGGGCCTGCTAGCCCAAGGTCTGCCCCATCCACTAGAGCACTGATTTAATCCCGCTCAGCCAGGGCAGGCAGCCCAGGCTAAGGACTGGCCCCACCCAGCCACAAGCCCTCAGGCAACTTGTGGGCCTGCTAAGGGAGCTGCCTGGGTTCTCCACAGACTTGTGACTGGGTCCACCTCTGTGTGCAGGGTGTGCACAAGGAGTGAGGTGGAGAGTGGGAGGCAGTGGTGGAGTGTGTGGAGCTCCTGCCTTGGAGAGACTGGGTCCACTTCAGGAGGTCAGGGTGTGCACACGGGTCAGGACTATGTTGACTGTGTGTGTGAACCTGTGGGTGGTGGGGCTTGTCAGCTGCAGAAGACTTGTGCTTCTCAAAGAACCACATGGAGAGTGGCCCCCCCTTCCAAAGCCTGAAACAATTGGATGCTCTCATGACCGAGGCAAGCCCCACATGGCTGCAATCCTGAGAGAGCTGACAAGAGACCTAAAGGCTGGAGGCTTATAGCAATTGTAAACCCCGAGCCTAACAACCTGCCACACTGGGGGCCTACTCACTTAATAGAAATATGGCAATAGGAATGTGCTATTAGACCATGCAGCTAACTGTGCTGGGGCTCCCCACACCCGATAAAGAGACTGAAGGACTAACAACTACTACAAGCAGCTGAGCATTACAACAGATGGCCAGGGGCATAGCTCAACCTCCCTGGGCACCTACAGGAAGAACAACCCCACCACAACAGAAGAACACACATAGCCCACATAGGGGTCACTCCTGGAACATCTGGAGCAGAGGAAAGCACACTGCAAGGCCTCATAAAGCATCACTTACATAAGGTCACCTCTCTGAGAGCAGGAGACATAGCTGACCTATGTAATACATAGACACGAGCACAGGGAAAGAGGCAAAATGAGGAGGCAAAGGAATATGTTCCAAGTAAGGGAACAGGACAAAACCCCAGAAAAGGAACTAAGTGAAACAGAAATGAGCAACATACCCGACAGAGAGTTCAAACAAACAGTGTTTAGGATGCTGACTGATCTTGGGAGAAGAATGGATGAACTCAGTGAGAACATCAACAAAACAATGGAAGATACAAAAAAGAACCAATAAGAAATGAAGAATACAATACTGGAAATGAAAAATTCACTAGAGGGACTCAAAAGCAGAGTAGAGGATACAGAAGAATGGATCTGCGTGCTGGACGAAAGACTAGAAGAAATCACCCAAGCTGAACAGGTAAAAGAAAAAAGAATTAAAAAGAGTGAGGACAGCCTATGGGACCTCTGGGACAACATCAAGTGCACTAACATCCATGTTATAGGTGTCCCAGAAGGAGAATAGTGAGACAAAGGGGCAGAGAGTCTATTTGAAGAAATAATTGCTGAAAACTTCCCTAACCTAAGGAAGGAAACGGACATCCAGGTACAGGAAGTACAGAGTGCACCAAACAAGATAAACCCAAAGAGGCCCACACCAAGACAAATCATAATTAAAATGTCCAGAATTAAAGATAAAGAGAGAATCCTAAAAGCTGCAAGAGAAAGACAAGTTACATACAAAGGAAATCCCATAAGGCTATCAGCTGACTTCTCAGCAGAAACCTTATGGGCTAGAAGAGAGTGGTGTGGGAGATCAAGATTTGGCCACTCTGAAATATATCTCTTTACCTTGATTGTTTTCTCTGACAGACATTTGACCTCCCCCACTAACTGCCTAAAGAATTTGACATAGTAACTCCTTCCTGGAACAGATCTTCCATTTGATGGCTGTAATATAATGTAAAATAGATGTTACAGTAGAAAAGGCACCAACAAGCCCATCTTATCGGAAGTTCTGTCTCTCTGGCCACATTCTCTGGATGGCCCTGCAAGGAGTTGCCAGACAAACATTTACATTTATAAGGGAAATCTCCATTTGTAAAGGTATCGCCCATCTGTATTGGGAAGAGGGGGGATGACCTCATTTCTAGAAACTTATCAATGTGGAAAGTGAGGCCTTAAATCTACATAATAACCTTACTCTTGTTTACTGTGCTTTAGTGGTAATCTCCTGTAACTGACTCCCCCCATCCCCAACATCCTCCTTTGTCTTTAGTTGAAGATGGTATTTAAGACGAGAATTTCTGCTATTGCATGGAGAAACGCAGTGTCCCTGGTTTCTCCCATGTACACATGTTATTAAACTTGGTATTATTTTCTCCTGCTAACCTGTCTTGTTAATTATTTGGCCAGCCATAAGAACCTTAAGGGAAAGGGCAGAGGGGGTTTCTCCCTCTTCACACAGTGGCATGATATGTGTAAAGTGCTAAAAGGAAAAAACGTATAGCCAGAATACTCTACCAGGCAAGGTTATCATTCAAAATGGAAGGAGAGATAAAAAGTTTCCCAGACAAGCAAAAATTAAAGGAGTTCGTCACCATGAAACCAGTACCACAAGAAATGCAAATGGGACTTATTTAAGGGGAAAAGACAAGACCACAAATAGGAAAAATTATCTGTTTTCATGATAAGAGGGTAATGGATACAAATGCACAAAAAAGAGGTTAAATATGATATCAAAAACATAAAATGTGGGAGGAAGGGAGTTAAAGAGTAGAGCTTTCAGAGAGAGGTCAAACTAAAAGACTATGAACTTAATATAGACTGCTATATAAGTAGGCTATTGTATATGGACCCCATGGTAATCACAAACCAGAAACCTATAATAAATACACAAAATCTAAGAGAAAGGAACCCAAACATAATACTAAAGAAAGCCATCCAACCAAAAGGGAAGAGAGCAAGCAAAGAAGAAAGAAACAGAGAAGAACTACTAAAACACTGAGGAAAAAAAGTTAGAAAATGGCAGTAAGTACATACTTATCCACAGCTACTTTAAACGTCAATGGACTAAATGCTCCAATTAAAAGGCATAGGGTGGGGGCCGGCCCCGTGGCTTAGCGGTTAAGTGCGGGCACTCCACTACTGGTGGCCTGGGTTCGGATCCCAGGTGTGCACCGATGCACCGCTTCCCTGGCCATGCTGAGGCCGCGTTCCCCATACAGCAACTAGAAGGATGTGCAACTATGACATACAACTATCTACTGGGGCTTTGGGGGGAAAAAAAAAGGAGGAGGATTGGCAACAGATGTTAGCTCAGAGCCAGTCTTCCTCAGCAAAAAAAGAGGAGGATTAGCATGGATGTTAGCTCAGGGCTGATCTTCCTCACACACACACACAAAAAAGGCATAGGGTGGCTCATTAGATAAAAAAACAAGACCCATATATGTGCCGCATACAAGAGACACACTTTGGAACTAGAGACACTCACAAACTGAAAGTAAAGGGATGGAAAAAGATACTCCATGCAAATGGCAATGAAAAGAAAGCTGGGGTAGCAATACTCATATCAGACAAAATAGACTTTAAAACAAAAACTGTAATGAGAGATGAAGAAGGGCACTACATAATGATCAAGGGAACAATCCAACAAGAGGGCATAACACTTCTAAATATCTATGCACCCAACGTAGGAGTACCTATATATATAAAGAAATTATTAACAGACATTAAAAGAGAAATAGTAACACATAATAGTAGGGGAGTTGAACACTCCATTTACACCAACGGAAAGATCATCCAAACAGAAGATCAATAAGGAAACATTGGCCTTAAATGACACACTAAAACAGATGGACCTAGTAGATATATACAGAAAGTTCCATCCAAATACAGAAGAATACACATTCTTTTCAAATGGACATGGGACATTCTCCAGGATAGATCACATATTAGGCCACAAAACAAGTCTCCATAAATTTGAGAAGATTGAAACAATACCAAGCATCTTTTCTGAACACAACAGTATGAAACTAGAAATCAACTATAGGAAGAAAATCAGAAAAGCCACAAATATGTGGAGATTAAACAAAATGCTACTGAACAACGATTGGGTCAATGAAGAAATCAAAGGAGAAATAAAAAAATACTTGGAGACAAATGAAAGTGAAAATACGACATGCCAGAATTTATGGGACACAGCAAAAGCTGTTCTAAGAGGGAAGTTTATAGCAATACAGGCCTATCTCAACAAACAAGAAAAATCTCAAATAAACAATCTAACAGTGCACCTAAAGGAACTGGAAAAAGAAGGACAAACAAACCCCAAAATCAGTAGAAGAAACGAAATAATAAAAATCAGAGCAGAAATAAATGAAATAAAGACTAAAAAAAAATAGAAAAAATTAATAAAACCATGAGCTGGTTCTTTGAAAAGATAAACAAAGTTGACAAAATTTTAGCTAGACTCACCAAGAAAAAAAGAGAGAAGGCTCAAATCAGTAAAATCAGAAATGAAAGAGGAGAAATTACAAGGCACACCTCAGAAATACAAAAGATTATAAGAAAATACTATGAAAAGCTATATGCCAACCAATTTGACAATGTGGAAGAAATGGAGAAATTCTTAGAATCATACAACCTTCCAAAACTGGATCAAGAAGAAATAGAGAAGTTGAATAGACCAATCACCAGTAAGGAAATCGAAACAGTAATCAAAAACCTCCCCAAAAATAAAAATCCAGGACCAGACAGCTTCCCTGGTGAATTCTACCAAACATTCAAAGAAGACTTAATACCCATCCTTCTCAAACTCTTCCAAAAAATTGAGGGGCGGGGGAAGCTCCCTAACTCGTTCTACGAAGCTCACATTATCCTGATACCAAAATCAGACAAGGACAACACAAAAAAGAAGAAAATTACAGGCCAACATCTCTGATGAACATCGATGCAAAAATCCTCAACAAAATACCAGAAATCGAATATAACAATACATTAAAAAGATTATACACCACGATCAGTTGGGATTTATTCTAGGTATGCAGGGATGGTTCAACATTCACAAATCAATCAATGTAATACACCACATTAATAAAATGAAGAATAAAAATCACATGATCATCTCAATAGATGCAGAGAAAGCATTTGACAAGATACAGCATCCATTTATGATAAAAACTCTGAATAAAATGCGTATAGAAGGAAAGTACCTCAACATAATAAAGGCTATATATAACAAACCCACAGCTAATATGACCCTCAATGGTGAAAAACTGAAAGCTATCCCTTTAAGAACAGGAACCAGACAAGGATGCCCACTGTCACCACTCCTGTTTAACATAGTACTGGAAGTCCTAGCCAGACCAATCTGGCAAGAAAAAGAAACAAAAGGGATACAAATTGTAAAGGAAGAAGTGAAACTCTCACTATTTGCAGATGACATGATTTTATATATAGAAAGCCCTAAAGAACCCACCAAAAAACTTTTAGAGGTAATAAACAAATACGGTAAAGTTACAGGATACAAAATCAACATAGAAAACTCAGTTGCATTTCTATACACTAACAACAAAGTAGCAGAAAGAGAAATTAAGAGTGCAATCCCATTTACATTTGCTACAAAAGAATAATATACCTAGGAATAAACTTCACCAAAGAGATGAAAGATCTGTACACTGAAAACTATAAAATATTGCTGAAAGAAATTGAAGAAGACACAAAGAAATGGAAAGATATTCTGTGCACTTAGATTGGAAGAATTAACATAGTTAAGAAGTCCATACTTCCTAAAACAATCTATAGATTCAATGCTATCCCTATCAAAGTTCCAACAACAATTTTCACAGAAATATAACAAAGAATCCTAAAATTTATATGGAACAACAAAAGACCCCAAATAGCTAAAGGAATCCTGAGAAAAAAGAACAAAGCTGGAGGTATCACACTCCCTGATTTCAAAATATACAACAAAGCTATAGTAACCAAAACAGCATGGTACTGGCACAAAAACAGACACACAGATCAATGGAATAGAATTGAAAGCCCAGAAATAAACCCACACATCTATGGACAGCTAATCTTCGACAAAGGAGCCAAGAACATGCAATGGAGAAAGGAAAGTCTCTTCAACAAATGGTGTTGGGAAAACTGAACAGCCACATGCAAAAAAATGAAAGTAGACCATTACTTTACATCATACACAAAAATTAACTCAAAATGGATTCAAGACTTGAATGTAAAACCTGAAACCATGAAACTTCTAGAAGAAAACATAGGCAGTACACTCTTTGACATCTGTCTTCCAACATTTTTTCAAGCAAGAGAAACAATAGAAAAAATAAACAAATGGGACTACATCAAACTAAAAAGCTTCTGCACAGCAAAGGAAACCATCAACAAAAGAAAAAGACAACATAACAGTTGGGAGAAGATATTTGCAAACCATACATCTGATAAGAGGTTAATCTCCAAAATATATAAAGAACACATGCATCTCAACAACAAAAAATCTAAGAACCCAACTTAAAAATGGGCAAAAGACCCAAACAGACATTTCTCCAAAGAAGATATACAGATGGCCAACAGACACAGGAAAAGATGTTCAACATCATCACCTATCAGGGAAATGCAAATCAAAACTACAATTAGATATCACCTCATGCCTGTCAGAATGGCTATAATTAACAAGACAGGAAACAACACGTGTTGGAGAGGATGTGGAGAGAAGGGAACACTCATACACTGCTGGTGGGAGTGCAAGCTGGTGCAGCCACTATGGAAAATGGTATGGAGATTCCTCAAAAAATTAAGGCTAGAACTACCATATGATCCAGCTATTCCACTGCTGGATATTTATCCAAAGAACGTGAAAACACCAATGCGTCAAGATACATGCACCCCTGTGTTCATTGCAGCGTTATTGACAATAGCCAAGACTTGGAAGCAACCTAAGTGCCCATCAAGCGAGGAACGGATAAAGAAGATGTAGTATATATACACAACGGAATACTACTCAGCCATAAGAAACGATGAAATCCAGCCATTTGTGACAACATGGATGGACATTGAGAGTATTATGCAAAGTGAAATAAGTCAGAGGGAGAAGGTCAAATATCGTATGATCTCATTCATTAAGTAGTAGATAATAACAACAACAAACAAATACATAGAGACAGAGATTGGGTTGGTGGTTACCAGAGGGGAAGGGAGGAGGGAGGAGGGCGAAAGGGATAATTCAGCACATGTGTGTGGTGATGGATTGTAATTAGTATTTGGGTGGTGAACATGAGAACATGATGTAATCCATGCAGAAAGAGAAGTATAATGATGTATACCTAAAATTTATACAATGTTCTAAAGCCATGTTACCAAAATAAACAACAACAACAACAACAAAAAACAAAGAAAGAAGTTCTAATGTGGGTGGGAGAGAGGGTCAGTCTCTTTGATCTGGAGCAGTGGTTCTCAACTGAGGGTGGTACCGTGTACTTAGGGACCATTTGGAAAGGTGAGAATTTTTTTAAATTGAAATATATTTGACATATAACATTGTATAAATTTCAGATGTACAACATGTTAACTTGATGCATTTATACATTGTAATATGAATGTCATTGTAGCAATAATTAGCACCTCTATCATGTTACATAATTATTGTTTATTTTTGGTGGTTGGGATAATTAAGTTCCAGTCTCTTAGCAAGTTTGGTGAGTATAATACAATATTGTTGGGGCCGGCCCAGTGGCACAAGCAGTTAAGTGCACGCGCTCTGCTGCCGCGGCCTTGGGTTCGCCAGTTCGGATCCTGGGTGCGCACCAATGCATCGCTTGGCACGCCAGCATGGTGGCGTCCCATATAAAGTGGAGGAAGATGGGCATGGATGTTAGCCCAGGGCCAGTCTTCTTCAGCAAAAAAAAAAAAAAAAAAAGAGGAGGATTGGCAGATGTTAGCACACGGTTGATCATCCTCACACACACACACAAAATACAATATTGTTGTCTAAAAAAAAAAAGTCATTGCCAATCCCATGGTCACATAGATTTCCTGCTATGTTATTTTCTAGGTGTTTTACAGTTTTACATTTACAGGTCTATGATCCGTTTTATGTTAATATTTGTGAAAGTTATAAGATCTGTGTCTAGATTCTCTTTTTTGCTCGTGAATGTCCAGTTGTTCCAGCACCATTTGTTGAAAAGACTATCCTTTCTTCATTGAATTGCCTTTGTTCCTCTTTCAGAGATCAGAGGCTATATTTGTGTTGTCTATTTTGGGGTTTTCTATTCTGTTCCACTGATCTATTTGTCTCTTTTTCATCAATATCAGACTGTCTCGATGACTGTGTTGTAGAGTAAATCTTGAAGCTGGGTAGTCAGTCTTCTGACTTTGTTCCTCTCCTTAAATACTGTGTTGGCTATTCTGAGTCTTTTGCCTTTCCATTTAAACTTTAGGATCTGTCTGTTGAGAGCCATCAATGACTTGTTGGACCTTTTATTGTGATTGTGTTGAATCTATAAATTGAGTTAGGAAGAACACAATATTGAACCTGCCTATCCATGTACATGGAATATCTCTCAATTTATTTAGATCTTTTTTTGATGTCTTTCATCAGTTTTGTAGTTTTCCTTATATAAGGCTTGTACTTATTTTGTTAGATTTACACCTTAGTACTTCAGTTTTTTGGTGCTAATGTAAATTGTATTGTGTTTTTAATTTCAAATTCTAATTATGCATTGGCAGTATATAAGAAAGCTATTGAGTTTTGCATATTAATCTTGTATCCTATAACTTTGCTATATTTGCTTATTACTTCCAGGAGGTTTTTTAAGATTTTGGGATTTTCTACACAGACAATTATGTCATCTATGATCAAAGACAGTTTTATTTCTTCCTTCTCAATCTATATAACTTTTATTTCCTTTTCTTGCATTGGCTAGAACTTCTAGTACAATGTTGAATAGGAATGATGAGAGGGGATATCCTTACCTTGTATCTGATATTAGCAGGAAAGCATCTAGTTTCTCACCATTAAGTATGATGTAAGTGGTAGGGTTTTTGTAGATTTTCTTTATCAACTTGAGGAAGTTCCCCCAGTATTCCTAGTTTGCTGAGAGGTTTTTTTTTGTTTTGTTTTTTTAAATCATGAATGGGTGTTGGATTTTTTCAGATGCTTTTTCTGCATCTTTTGATATGGTCATATGATTTTTTGCTATAGCTTCTAGATGTGATTGATTATATTAGTTGATTTTTGAATGTT
This sequence comes from Diceros bicornis minor, assembly GCF_020826845.1. Classification (NCBI taxonomy): domain Eukaryota; kingdom Metazoa; phylum Chordata; class Mammalia; order Perissodactyla; family Rhinocerotidae; genus Diceros; species Diceros bicornis. The sequence goes on from NC_080752.1 coordinate 9,676,694, forward strand.
GACCCAGGCTTGCATACCTGGCATAATTCCCACTTGGACATGGTGTACAATTCCTTTTATGAATTGTTGGATTTGATTTGCTAATATTTTGTTGAGGATTTTTACATCCTTTCTTGTAATGTCTTTGTGTGGTTTTGGTATTAGGATAATGGTTGGCCTCATAAAATGATCTAGGAAGTATTCTCTCTGCTTCTATTTTCTGGAAGTGATGGTAGAAAATTGGTAAAATGTATTCCTTAAATGTTTGGTAGAATTCACCAGTGAAATCATCTAGGCTCAGTACTTTCTGTTTTGGTAGGTTATTAAATCAATTTCTTTAATAGATATAGGCTTATTTAGATTATCTATTTTGCTTTTTGAGTTTGCTTTGTTGTCTTTCAAGAAATTGGTCCATTTCATCTAGGTTATCAAATTTGTGGCATAGAGTTGATCATAATATTTCCTTATTATCTTTTTAATGTTCATAGGATCAGTAGTGATGGCCCCTTTTTATTTCTTATATTAGTAATTTGTGTCTCTGTCTTTTTTTTCTTAGTTAACCTGGCTAGAGATTTATCAATTTTATTGATCTTTTCAAAGAAGGAATTTTTGGTTTCATTGACTTTTATCTCTTGATTTGCTATTTTTCAATTTCATTGCTTTCTGCTCTAATTTTTATTTTTTCTTTTCTTCTACTTACTTAGGATTTAATTTGTTTTTCTTTTTCTAGTTTCCTAATATTGAAGCTTATATTATTGGTTTTAGATCTTTCTTCTTTTTTAGTCTGTTCATTCAATGCTAAAGTTTCCCCCTAAACACTGCTTTCACTGCATTCCACAATTTTGATCAGTTGTATTTTAACTTTTGTATAGTTTGAAATATTTAAAAAATTTTCTTGAGACTTCTTCTTTAACTCATGTGTTATTTAGAAGTGTGTGGTTTATTCTCCAAGTATTTCAAGGTTTTCCAACTATCTTTCTGTTGTTAACTTCTATTCCATTGTGATCTGAGAGCATACCTTGTGTGATTTCTGTTCTTTTAAAGTTTAGGGTGTGTTTTATGGTCTAGAATGTGGTCTATCTTGGTGAATGTTCTGCGTGAGCTTTAGAAGGAGATGTATCCTGCTATTTTTGCGTGAAGTATTCTATAGATGTCAATTAGATCCAGTGGATTGATGATGTTGTTCAGCTCAACTATGTCCTTGCTGGTTTTCTGCCTGCTGGATCTCTCCTGTTGATGGAGGGTTGTTGAAGTCTCTGACCCATAAAAGTAGATTCATCTATGTCTCCTTATAGTTAGTTTTTGCCTCATGTATTTTGACACTCTGTTGTTAAGCACACTCACATTAAAGTTTATTGTCTTCTTGGAGAATTGACCCCTTTATCACTATGTAATGCCCTTCTTTATCTCTAATAAGTTTTCTTGCTCCGTAATCTGCTCGGTCTGAAATTAATATAGTTACACCAGCTTTCTTTTGGTTAGTTAGCATGGTATATCTTTCTCTATCCCTTTACACTTAATCAATATGTATCTTTATATTTAAAGTGGGTTTCTTGTAGACAATATGTAGTTGAGTCTTGTTTTTTAATCCACTCTGACAGTCTCTGTCTTTTAATTGGTGTAGTAAACTGTTGATGTTAAAAGTGATTGTTAATGCAGCTGGATTAGCGGCTACCATATTTGTTACTGCTTGCTATTTGTTGCTTTTTTTAAAAAAAATCTTCCACTCTTTTTCTGCCTTCTCTGGTTTTAAGGGAGCATTTTTTATGATTCTATTTTTCTCCTCTCTTGGCATATAAATTACACTTCTTTTTAGCCCATGAGTTTGCAATATATATTTACAATTAATCCAAGTTCACTTTCAAATAATGTTTGCAAGTACCTGATAGCAGAGTAGTCCCATTTTTTTTCCTATCCTTTATAAAATTGTTATCATTTATTTCACTTATCCCTAACCTGTAATCACTGGATACATTGTTGTTATTATTATTCTGAACAAAATGGTATCTGTCGATCGATTATACATAGGAAAATGAAAAGATTTTATCTCTGTTTATTCCTTCTTTAATGCTCTTTTCTTTATGTGGATCTGAGCTTTTGACCTGTATTGTTTTTCTTCTTTCTAAAGAACTTCTTTTACTATTTTACAAAGCCAGTCTACTAGTGACAAATTCCCTATTTTTGTTTGTCTGAGAAAGTCTTTATTTCTCCTTTACCTTCAAGGGTAATTTTACAGAATTCTAGGTTGGTGGGTTTTTTTTTTGGAACACTTTAAATGTTTTACTGCACTCTCTTCTTGTTTGCCTGGTTTCTGAAGAGATGGTCAATGTAAATCTTATTCTTTCTCCTTTATAGGTAAGGTGTTTTCTTCCTGTAACCATGACATTCCTTTAACTTTCCAGAGTTTTTGTCTTTGATTTTTCTGCAGTTTGAATATGATGTGTACAGGTGTAGATTTTTTGATATTTTCCTGCTTGGTGTTCCTTGAGGTTCCTGGTTCTGTGGTTTGGTTTCTGTCATTAATATCGAAAAGTTCTCAGTCATTTATTGTTTCAAATATTTTTGTATTCCTTTTTTCTCTTTCTTCTCCTTGGTCCTTTATTTTTAGTTTCCTGGTGGAAGTAGTTCCTTGATGACTTTATTTCTTCTGTGGAAATTAGTCTAAATTTTCTATCTCTACTGGGGTCAATTTTGGTACATTGAATTTTCCAGTTCAACTAGGTTTTAAAATTAATTTGAATAGAATTTGGTAGGCTCATGATTTTTAAAAAATTTCTCAATATCAATAGTTATTTCCCCCTTGTCATTTCTTACTTTGTATATTTGTGATTTCTGCCCGTTTTTTTCTGATTAAGTTAGCTGTAATATACCTGGTATGAATTTTTTTTTATTGATGTTTTAATGGTTTCTAACATTGTGAAATTTTGGGTTGTACATTTTTGTTTGTCCATCACCCCATATATGACTCCCTTCACCCCTTGTGCCCACCCCCCACCCCCACTGCCCTGGTAACCACAGTCCAGTTTTCTCTGTCCATGTGTTGGTTTATATTCCACATATGAGTGAGATCATACAGTGTTTGTCTTTCTCTTTCTGGCTTATTTCACTTAACATAATACGCTCCAGGCCCATCCATGTTGTTGCAAATGGGACGATTTTGTCTTTTTTTATGGCTGAGTAGTATTCCATTGTATATATATACCACATTTTCTTAATCCAATCATCAGTCGAGGGACACTTAGGTTGCTTCCACTTCTTGGCTATGGTGAATAATGCTGCAATGAACATAGGGGTGCATAAGCCTCTTTGGATTGTTGATTTCAGGTGCGTTGGATAGATTCCCAGTAGTGGGATGGCTGGATCATAGGGCATCTCTATTTTTAATTCTTTGAGGAATCTCCATACCGTTTTCCATAGAGGCTGCACCAATTTGCATTCCCACCAGCTGTGTATGAGGGTTCCTGTTTCTCCACATCCTCTCCAACATTTGTTGTTTTTTGTCTTGGTGATTATAGCCATTCTAACGGGCGTGAGGTGGTATCTTAGTGTTGTTTTGATTTGCATTTCCCTGATGATTAGTGATGTTGAGCATCTTTTCATGTGCCTATTGGCCATCTGTATGTCTTCCTTGGAGAAGTGTCTGTTCATTTCCTCTGCCCATTTTTTGATCGGGTTGTTTGTTTTTTTGTTGTTCAATTGTGTGAGTTCTTTATATATTATGGAGATCAACCCCTTGTCAGATGTATGTTTTGCAAATATTCTCTCCCAGCTGGTTGGTTGTTTGTTCATCTTGATTCTGGTTTCATTTGTCTTATAAAAGCTCTTTAGTCTGATAAAGTCCCACTTGTTTATTTTTTCTTTAGTTTCCCTAGTCTGGGTAGGCATGTCATCCGAAAAGATTCCTTTAAAACCAATGTCAAATAGTGTGTTGCCTATATTTTCTTCTATGAGTTTTATAGTTTCAGGTCTCACCTTCAGGTCTTTGATCCATTTTGAGTTAATTTTTGTGAATGGCGATAGCACATGGTCCACTTTCATTCTTTTGCATGTGGCTGTCCAGTTTTCCCAACACCATTTATTGAAGAGACTTTCCTTTCTCCATTGCATGTTCTTAGCACCTTTGTTGAAAATTAGCTGTCCGTATATGTGTGGTTTTATTTCTGGGCTTTCAATTCTGTTCCATTGATCTGTGTGTCTGTTTTTGTACCAGTACCATGCTGTTTTGATTACTATTGCTTTGTAGTATGTTTTGAAGTCAGGAATTGTGATGCCTCCTGCTTTGTTCTTTTTCTTTAGGATTTCTTTAGCTATTCGGGGTCTTTTGTTGCCCCATATAAATTTTAGTATTCTTTTTTCTATTTCTGTGAAGAATGTCATTGGGATTCTGATTGGGATTGCATTGAATCTGTAGATTGCTTTAGGTAATATAGACATTTTAACTATGTTTATTCTTCCAATCCACGTGCATGGGATATCTTTCCATTTCTTTATGTCATCGTGGATTTCCCTCAATAGTGTCTTGTAGTTCTCATTGTATAGGTCCTTCACCTCCTTGGTAAGATTTATTCCTAGGTATTTTATTCTTTTTGATGCAATTGTAAATGGTATTATCTTTTTGAGCTCTCTTTCTGTTAGTTCATTATTAGCATATAGAAATGCAACTGATTTTTGTAGATTGATTTTGTACCCTGCAACTTTGCTGTAGTTGTTGATTGTTTCTAACAGTTTTCCAACAGATTCTTTAGGGTTTTCTATATATACAATCATGTCATCTGCAAATAGTGAGAGTTTCACTTCTTCGTTACCTATTTGGATTCCTTTTATTCCTTTTTCTTGCCTAATTGCTCTGGCCAAAACCTCCAGTACTATGTTGAACAGGAGTGGTGAGAGTGGGCAGCCCTGCCTCGTTCCTGTTCTCAGAGGAATGGCTTTCAGTCTTTCCCCGTTGAGTATGATGTTAGCTGTGGGTTTGTCATATATGGCCTTTATTATGTTGAGGTACTTTCCTTCTATTCCCATTTTATTGAGAGTTTTTATCATAAATGGATGTTGTATCTTGTCAAATGCCTTCTCTGCGTCTATTGAGACGATCATGTGGTTTTTATTCTTTGTTTTGTTGATGTGATGTATCACGTTGATTGATTTGCGGATGTTGAACCATCCCTGCGTCTCTGGTATAAATCCCACTTGATCATGGTGTATGATCTTTTTAATATATTGTTGTATTCGGTTTGCCAATATTTTGTTGAGGATTTTTGCATCAATGTTCATCAGCGATATTGGCCTGTAATTTTCTTTCTTTGTATTGTCTTTGTCTGGTTTTGGTATCAGGGTGATGTTGGCCTCATAGAATGATTCAGGAAGTGTTCCATCTTCCTCTATTTTTTGGAATAGTTTGAGGAGGATGGGTATTAAATCTTCTTTGAATGTTTGGTAAAATTCACTGGAGAAGCCATCTGGTCCTGGACTTTTATTTTTTGGGAGGTTTTTGATTACTATTTCAATCTCTTTACTTGTGATTGGTCTATTCAGATTCTCCATTTCTTCTTGGTTCAATTTTGGGAGGTTGTATAAGTCTAAGAATTTATCCATTTCTTCTAGATTGTCCAATTTGTTGGCATATAATTTCTCATAGTATTCTCTTATAATCCTCTGTATTTCCATGGTATCCGTTGTAATTTCTCCTCTTTCATTTCTAATTTTATTTACTTGAGCCTTTTCTCTTTTTTTCTTAGTTAGCCTGGCTAAGGGTTTGTCTATTTTGTTTATCTTCTCGAAGAACCAACTCTTTGTTTCATTAATCCTTTCTACTGTTTTTTTGGTCTCAATATCATTTATTTCTGCTCTGATTTTTATTATTTCTCTCCTTCTGCTGGCTTTGGGCTTTGTTTGTTCTTCTTTTTCTAGTTCTGTTAGGTGTAATTTAAGGTTGCCTATTAGGGCTTTTTCTTGTTTGTTAAGGTGGGCTTGTATCGCTATGAGTTTCCCTCTCAGGACCGCTTTTGCTGCATCCCATATGGTTTGATATGGCATGTTATCATTTTCGTTTGTTTCCAGATAGTTTTTGATTTCTCCTTTAATTTCATCAATGATCCATTGGTTGTTCAGTAGCATGTTGTTTAATCTCCACATTTTTGTCACTTTCCCAGTTTTTTTTTCCTGGTTCATTTCCAGTTTCATAGCCTTATGGTCTGAAAAGATGCTTGTTATGATTTCAATCTTCTTAAATTTATTGAGGCTTGCTTTGTTTCCCAACATATGGTCTATCCTAGAGAATGTTCCATGCGCGCTTGAGAAGAATGTGTAGTCAGCTGTTTTTGGGTGGAGTGCTCTGTATATGTCTACTAGGTCCATCTCGTCCAGTTTTTCATTTAAGTCTAATATTTCTTTATTAACTTTTTGTCTGGATGATCTATCCATTGCTGTAAGTGGGGTGTTAAGATCCCCTACTATTATTGTGTTGTTGTTGATTTCTCCTTTTAGGTTTGTTAATAGTTGTTTTATGTACATTGGTGCTCCTATGTTGGGTGCATATATATTTATAAGTGATATGTGTTCTTGATGGAGTGTCCCTTTTATCATTATATATTTCCCTTCTTTGTCTTTCTTAACCTATTTTATCTTGAAGTCTACTTTGTCTGATATGAGTATGGCAACACCTGCTTTCTTTTGTTTGCCATTAGCTTGGAGTATTGTCTTCCATCCTTTCACTCTGAGCCTGTGCTTGTCTTTAGTGCTAAGATGTGTTTCCTGAAGGCAGCATATTGTTGGGTCTTGCTTTTTAATCCATCCTGCCACTCTGTATCTTTTGATTGGAGAGTTCAATCCATTTACATTTAGGGTAATTATTGAAATATGAGGGCTGAATTTTGCTGTTTTGTCACTTATTTTCTGGTTCTTTTGCATTTCCTTTGTTTCTTGTCCCATTTGTTTTGGACTGCCAATTCAGTTTGGTTGTTCTGTCTTATGATTCTTCTAGTTTTCTCTTTGTTTATCATATGTGGTTTTAATTTGATTATTTGTTTAGTGGTTACCTTGAGGTTTGGGCAAAAAATCTTGTGTATGAGATAGTCCATTATCTGATAGCCTCCTATTTCCTTATACTAAGTCAATTCAGTCACTTTCCTCTTCCCCTTCTAAGTTGCTCTTGTTATACCTTATTCTATCTTGTGTTGTGGCTGTGTGTTTACAGTGATGAGGTTAAATTTATTTTTGGTGAATTTCTTCCTTTGATCTTTGAGTTTAGTATTTAAGTGGTTGCTAACCTATTCCGGTAAAGATCTACTATTTCTCTGATTTTGTCTACCTACTTTTCTCCTTACTCCAAGCTTTGTGTTCCCTTTCTCTTCTTGTTTTCAGGCCTGAGGGCCTTCTTGAGTATTTCTTGTAGCGGGGGTCTCGTGGCCATGAACTCCCTTAGCTTTTGTTTATCTGGGAGAGTTACTATTTCTCCATCATATTTGAAGGATATTTTTGCTGGATAGAGTATTCTTGGCTGAAAGTTTTTGTCTTTTAGTATTTTGAATATATCATTCCAGTCTCTTCTAGCCTGAAAAGTTTCTGTTGAGAAATCCGCTGAGAGCCTGATGGGAGTTCCTTTGTACGTTATTTTTTGTTTTTGTCTAGCTGCCCTTAATATTGTTTCTTTGTCGTTGACCCTGGCTAGCCTTACCACTAGGTGTCGTGGTGAAGGCCTTTGTCTGTTAATATATATCGGCGTCCTGTTGGCTTCGCTTACTGGTATTTCCTGCTCCTTCCCCAGATTTGGGAAATTTTCAGCTATTATTTCCTTGAATAGGCTCTCTGTTCCTCTTTCCCTCTCCTCTCCCTCAGGAATACCTATAATTCTTATGTTACATTTTCTAATAGAGTCCGATATTTCTCGGAGTCTTTCTTCATTTCTTTTTAGTCTTAGTTCTCTCTCTTCTTCCATCTGGAGTATATCTGTATTCCTATCCTCTAAAGTACTAATTCTTTCCTCCATATTGTCAGCTCTGTTCTTTAAAGATTCCAGATTCTCCTTTATCTCCTCCATTGTGTTCTTCATCTCCATCAGCATTGATAGGTTTTTCTTTATGATTTCAATCTCTTTTGTGAAGAAACTCCTAATCTCATTGAATTGTTTGTCTGTGTTGTCTCGTATTTCGTTGAGTGTTTTTATGATAGCTATTTTGAAATCTCTGTCATTTAGTTTATGGATTTCTGTGTCTTCGGGGTTGATTTCTGGGTGCTTGTCATTTTGTTTCTGGTCTGGTGATTTCATATATTTTTGCATTGTGGTTCCTGTGTTGGTTTTGATTTTCCTCATCCTGGAAGTCTCTGGTTGCAATTTCCACCTGCCGCCACTGTCTGGTGGTAAAGGGCTGTGTAGTCTAAGCCCCCTGCGCTCTGCCCTAGTTTTTCTGCTGCGATCCGCAGTTTTGTTTTGTTTTGTTTTGTTTTGTTTTGTTTTCCCCACTGCGATCCACGGGTCCAGTCCAGTTTGTTCAGGTCTGCCTCGGATCGCTAGATCTGGTCGAGCTGCAGACTCCGGGTTGCGGGGAGGGGGGAGCTCTCTCTTTTGCCCTCTGGGTCCCTGATGTGGGAGGCTTCTCGTTTGCCCCTCTTTATCCGCTCTCTGGGGTGCTCAGAGGTTGATGGTAGCCCTGTGGCTCCTCTGAGCCCTCTGTGCGGGAGTTTCCCACTGGCTGAGAGAGCCCGAAGAGCTACAGTTTCCCGCCGAGGACCGCCCCTCCCCCCTCTCTGGGAGCCGCGCTGACCGGATCGCTGATCTGATGGGGAGGGAGCGGAGTTCTCCTTACCTCTCCCCACTTCCTCCGGGGGCCAAGCACCTTCCGCTCTCAGATGTGCGGCAGTGTGGATCCCTCTGCTCTAGCTTTTCACTGTCTGGGATTCCATTGTTTGTCTGTGGCTGTTGCTTTTATTGTATCTTGTGGGGGAAGAATTCACGGGAAAGCTCACTCCGCCATGATGCTGACGTCACTCCTGAATTTTTTTTTAAAGAGCCAGGATTTTGATTTATTAATTTGGTCTACTGTTTTTCTGTTCTTTACATTGTTAATTTTTACTATTTTCTTCCTTGTACTATCTTTTGGTTTATTTTATTGTTCTTTTTCTAGTTTTTTAGTTAGGATTTAATGTATTTATTTTCAGTTCTATTGCTTTTTCTTTTGCTTTGTTAATCTATTTGTATTTGTGTGTGAGTGTGTGTCTGTGTGTGTCTTTGTAGGTTTTTTCTTTTTAGTTGTGGTAAAATACACATAACATAAAATTTACCATCTTAACTATTTTTAAATGTACAGTTCAGTGGTATTAAATACATTCACATGGTTGTGCCTCCATCACCACCTTCCATCCCCGTAATTCCTTTCATCTTGTAGAACTGCAATTCTATACCTATTAAACAATAACTTCCCATTCTCTCCTTCCCTCAGGCCCTAGCAACTACCATTATACTTCTGTCTTAAGATTTTGACTCTTCTAAGTACTTCATATAAATGGAAACACATGGTATTTCTCTTTTTGTGACTGACTTTTTCACTTAGCATGTCCTCATGGTTCATCCATGTTGTAGGATATATCAGAATTTCCTTTCTTTTTAAGGCTGAAAATATTCCGTTGTATGTATGTACCACATTTTGTTTATCCATTAATCCATCGATGAATACTTGAGTTGCTTCCATATTTAGCTATTGTGAATAATGCTGATATGAACATGGATGTACAGTTATGTTTTTGAGACCCTGCTTTCCATTGTTTTGCATATATACTTAGAAGTAGAATTGCTGGATCATATGATAATTCTACTTGTAATTTTTTGAGTACCTACCATACTGTTTTTCACAGTGGCTGTACCAGTTTATTTTTTCACCAACAGTGCACAACAGTTCCAATTTCTCTACATCCTTGTCAACACATTTTTTGTTTTTGTTTTTGTGTTTATAGTAGCCTTTCTAATGGGTGTGAGGTGGTATCTCATTGTAGTTTTGATTTGCATTATCCTAACGATCAGTGATGTTGAGCATCTTTTCACGTGGTTATTGGCTGTTTGTATTATCTTCTTTGGAGAAATGTCTATTCAAGCCTTGGCTCATTTGTGAATACGGTTGCTTGTTTTTTGTTGTTGAGTTTTAGAAGTTTGCTATATATTCTGGATATTAAGCCATTATCAGAAATATGGTTTGCATATATTTTCTCTCATTCTGTGCATTTCCTTTTTACTCTGTTGATATTGTCTTTTCATGCAGAAAAATTTTTAACTTTTGTGGAATCCAATTTTTCTATTTTTTCTTTTGTTACCTGTGCCTTAGGTGTTATATCCAGGAAATTCTTGCCAAATCCAATGTCATGAAGCTTTTGTTGTATGTTTTCTTCTAAGAGTTTTATTGTTTTAGGCCTTACATTTAGATCTTTGATCCATTTTGAGTTAATTTTGTCTGTGGTATTAGACAAGAGTCCAACATTATTCCTTCGCATGTGGATGTTCAGTTTTCCCAGCACCATTTGTTGAAAAGATTGTCTTTTCTCCATTGAATAGTCTTGGCATCCTTTGGTAAAGGTGTATTATTATTCTACCCAGTAAAGGTAATCCAGGATGGAAAGAAATCCCTCAAGGATGAGAAGAGGCAGGATAACACTCATAAGAGGAGGTACCAGGATTTTCAGGATGTTGTCCTTTCTGCCCAAGTAAATCTTTCAAATTTCTGAGCCTGCTCATATATCTAGTTAATTGTGTGAGTAGGTGGATGAGCGGGGAGGAGGGGAGACACAAGCAAAATTGATCACCCAATTTTGGCAATACTTCTGAACTGATGGATTGGTTCCGTAGAGTTTGAGGTAAAGATAGAATTCTGCAACTCTGTCACTAGAGGGAGTCAGAGAAGACTAAATTTTCTACTGCTTTGACGAGATTATCATAAAGACGCAAAGTAGTGCAGGGAAGCACAGGAGAAAGGGTCACTGAGTAAGCTGGCAAAATGCTGAGGAGGAGGTGCTGGGAAATCTGGATAAATCGGGCAGGATGAGTGGAGGAACTCTTTGCAAGGACTGATTTCCTAATCTAACTTTGTTCTCAATTATTCTCTGGACAAAGTGTGGCTCACAGTATATATTTCTTGAACTGAATTAAAATTGAAAATCTCATTTGAAACTCTAATTTTTTCCGTAAATCGTTATTTTGATTGGGGCTCCAAACATCTATAAACTGACATTGCGTAAAATGATCTCTACTGTACTTTCTAGGCTGAAAACTCCTCAGACACTGACCTGCGATCTGAAGTGAACACATTCATGTTGGCAGGGCTGGACACCATGGCAGGGGGCATTTCCTGGCTCCTCTACCACCTGCCTCTGAGCCCTGAGCATCAGGAGAGATGCCGGGAGGGGATCAGGGGCATCCTGGGAGACGGGTCTTCCATCACCTGGTAAGTAAGATCTGCATCCCTAACTTTTCATCCTAGTTCTCCTCCTGAGATTTTGCTTTATTCTTTCCTCTTGCACCTTGGTGACCATAGTGCTTCAAGATATGTGTATGTGGAACCAGAAGAGGCAGGCTACCATTCTGCTCTTTTCTAGAGGGCTCTCAATTATCCCTTTGTCTTTTGCCAAAGAAGTTCACTCATCCATAAGCTATCTATTTCATTTATTTTCCTAATCGGTGATGTGTAAAATATCGTATTTCTGTCTTTCACCCAGGCTCTGGCACATTGGAAATGGGGATTTGATCCCAAGACTTACGTTTAGAGCTTAAGTGATTGGGCTCAAGTGGGCTCCTCTTCTGAGGGACCTGAGTGAGCATCTGCATCATTTAAGCCTCACTGTGGATATTCTGTCCCATTTTATTCTCTCCCATAAAATAGTTTTATTCCACAATATGGCCTTATGCATACATTTAATGACATTTGTATATAGCAATCTGAGAACTTATAATTCTTTTAGACAGATAATAAAACCACACTGCAAAGAGCAATTTCTGGAAAAGCTGGAAAGTTATTTAACGTCTCCATTTGGCTCCTTGTCAGCCCACTTCTGCTTTGGGTCAAAATTCCTCTCTTCTTTTTGCACCAGGGCTAAGATGGACAACATTGTTTTTTCTTAAACGTGGAAAGTGACAGGCTAAGCAGAATTATTCTTTTTATTCTGGCATTGAGGAGGAGGGAGTTCAAAATTAAAATTTCACGTTAACTAATGGCTAAAGCCTGCATTCAAAGTAAGTAATCAGAAAAGCAAATAGAAACACAATAAAGCAAATAGACTGAATACATGCAGTCATTTTATTGAACCAACCTGACCAGGTAGGATGCAAATAAAAACTTTATTCTTCTCCCACTGGCACTTCACACTTCCAGTGTGGGGCAAGTTCTTTTCATCTCAGGGGTGTAATGTGAGTGAATCTCATAGAATTTCCCTTCATTTAAATTATTTTAAATTTTTAAATCAATTCCCTTATTTAAATCTCAAGAATAGCCTCATTTCAGTAATGAAGGTGTCTGGTCCAGTGTCATAATAAAAACTTCAAGTTCTGATCCACTGGGAACGTCTTCCCCCATCCAGCTCAGTACTTCTTTGGGTATGGAAGCCAGCCGTGGGTGAGGGGTTGTGGTATCTTCTTCTTACTGACCAGCTCCTCCCTTACCCTGTAGCTGCTTCTTCTGACCTTTCTAGCAAAGCACCAGGAGGGAGAGGGGATAAGGAGAAAGGAGCTGGTACTGTTGTGATCTTGCCCTCTGAACTTGGTGGATAGTCAATGCTTCCTTTTACTCTTGATGGGAGCATCTGTGGGTTTCTTGGAGAGTCCCTCAGTGGGACTTTGCAATGGTGATCAAGGGACAAGAGAATTCTTGTCCTAGGTCATTGGCCCACAGGACACACTGGAACATTCCTGCCTTGCCATGCTGCTCTCCCCTGCCTCTCTGTTCTGAGTCACAGCCTTTCCTATCAGTCCTATGCTTCCCAAACTCCGGGGAGCATATGTCAGATCATATAAGTGACCCTTCTGAAGCCCCCCTTTGCTTCACATGGAGGGGTGGAGCACCCTCCTCCATTTTCCCCGGCACTCTGGCATTCCAACAATTCTTTTCAAAGGATGTTTTCTTTTTCCCTCTGAAAACTCTTAAGCCTCCTCTCTTCAATCCTTATACATTCTTGATTTATATGATGAGCTAAGGGTTGCAAAACTGGTTTTCAGAAATCTCCTTAGCAAATCCTTTACTGTTAGTTTAGCACCCTCCTTACTTTGTAATGAGGTTCTTCATTTTGTAATGTTTCGTTCCTCTTGCTCTCAGATATCAGCTGATCCTGAGGCAGAAAGAGTCCCATTTTAACTTTCTGTTACATAAACCAATTGCATAATAGCTTTAATCTGAGAATGATATATACCAGGAACAAACATCAAATACAAAAATAATATCAGTATTTACAAACTGGCTATGGTGTCTGGGTTCCCTTCCCTCCCTCCTTTGTCCTCACAGGGACCAGCTGGGTGAGATGTCATAAACCACAATGTGGATCAAGGAGTCACTCTGATTGGCCCCTCCAATCCCATCCATTTCCAGAGAACTCAGCGAGCCCATTACCTTCCCAGATGGACGCTCTGTGCCTGCAGCTCTTTGCATTACTTTCCTAAGCAGTTCCTAGAGACTGTGGGATCCTGGGACCACATAGATGAAGACCAGCAGGTTTCTCAACTCTTGGAGTAGTCAAAACACAATCCTAAGGACAGGTGGCTTAGGGTTGGGCATCTATTAAGAGCTTAGTGGGTAATGCCTTGATCGGATGTGGGTTTCAGAGACTTCCCCCAAGGCACATAACCATTTGCAGCAAAGATCTGTCCAGAACCAGTGTTGCCAGAATCCCAACCCGGGGTTTCTTCCATTGTGGGACACTGTTTCTCAGATAATTCTTGTTTGGCTGAGTTTGAGACCCAGATGAGACTGGGAGATGAGCACTATTATCTTTATCTAGAAGACCCAAGGATGGTCTTTGTCTTCATCATTATAATATCACCCTTGTAAGTGTGCACCGTTTAATAGTTTACAGAGAGCCTTCAAAAAAATTCTCTCATTTTTTTTTCTCTTCGAACATGATCTTAGCAGACACTATACAGTGCTTGGCAGTTTAGAAAGCACTTTCAAATATTTTTGGTGTAGCCAAAAACCCACTGGGGAGCCCCAATGTGCAGATGAGCAGAGCTAGAACTTGCACAGAGCTCCTACGCCCTGAGACCAGTTCTCTTCAGAACAACACAGGTCTCTGAGCAGGGCCAGTGGGAGGCAGAGGGATCACATGAGACAGCCTTCACTCATCTGCATCTATTCTATTGACTCTTGCCCTTGGAAACAAGGTGACAACTTGGAAACAAGTTGCATTGCTTGTAGCAAATACCAACAGCCTGTCACTTACTGTGACTTTGTTGACAGATCCAGAATTAATTTACCAGAGGTATTTCTGGTAACCAAATAATCTTCAAATTATCTTTTCTCTGTGTTTTAAAAAAAAATCTCCAAACCATATGGATATTTGCCCAAATTCCCCAGCTTCCTTATATGAACAGCACCATCAGAAATTTGTCATTGGATCTGCACAATGGCATTATGATTCTGTTCTTATGCACCCAGACTGTCTCCAGTGGATACTTTTTAGTCCATTAATAGATATATAAATAATACCCAGAGGTAGTAGAAAACGTAAGTATGGGTTACCATTTTGACATGATACCAGTAGCTCCTTAAGATAGAATCATGTATTAAATAGATCATTGCTTTGAATACTAAGGTGCCACCCAGCCTCATCTTCCCATGGGTCCTTCACTGCTGGTATCAGCTACAACACTCAGAGCTCTGCCTTGGAGGGAGATCGCTCTTTCCCTTCAAGAAGAAAATTCTTACCCAAGAGCAGTATAGCTGTAGCCCACAACTTGCTCTTTCTCTTGTGACCTCTTTATTTCCTTTCTTTTTCAGGAATAACTGTGGTTCACAGTATTTGGGGTCTTCACCACAGCTATGCCATCTGGGAAAATGTAAAGGATGACTGTCTTACATGTAAGCACTTTAAAGAACTAATGCTGTGCAAGTCACTTTTTGTACCTATGCATGGAAGTGGCCAATGACACAAAGCAAGCAAAAATAAACATAAAAACCAACAATGTAAAACTTTTCCCCCAAAGGAAAACTCCTCTTCCCCTATTCCTACCTTCTCTTTGCTTTGAATAACCAGATTGGCACAATGCCACACAATCTACTCTAAATTGCCACAGTCTACACAGGAGTCATTTACTTAACAAGCTCTACCAAACACTTACCTAGATATCTGCAAGAGTGTAGACTCCCAATAGTAATTCAGGCAATGCAAAATCCCTTTGCTGGATGTAACAATCAGGGTTCTGGCAGGAAACTGATGACACTCAAGCTGGGCAATTTGAGGAGAGTTTCATAAAGGAACTATTTACAAAGGTATGGGTAGGGTTTAGGAAAAGGAAAATGGAGCAAACAACTACTGAAGTGTGTGGAAATTAATAAAAGAAACCTTAGCTAAATTGCAGTCAGGAAGGCCTTAGGAGGAGCTCTCATGCCCTATCACACATCATCTATTACACCAAAGGGGAAGATAAGGATGCTTGCATCTTGGACAGGAAGTAAAACTACTTTACTACTGAAGGAAGATTTCTCTCTCCACGTGGCAACATCCCAGCCAACGAGAAAAGCCTCAGCTCAGCCAAAGAGAAGCCATTGCCACCCTGAACTGTTACTTTCTCCCAATAGACTTTCCTTTAGAACAACCCTTCCCTACTCCCCCTTTTTCTCTATAAAGACAGCTCCTATTCGTTGTTGAATTTGCCTATGGTTTGCCATAGCATGCACATCCCAAATTGCAATTCTTTCAGCTATTCCTGAATAAACTCATGTCGAGGCTTTTCATGTTAACAAGTGCTTACTGCTTCTAGGCCTGATGGGACATGGGAGAGAGGGTTACAAACCTGGAGAGAGACTGCTGCTAGGAAAGGCCATCAGACAGGAGTTGTGGCTCCAGTAGAGTCTGCAGCCAACCTGATGCAGCCTGGGAGGGAGGGGCCCAGGGAATAAATAACCCAAACGCTCTCTCCTCCCACTCTCCAGATGGCCTATTAGTGTCTTTTATTGGCCAAACACAACAGGAAACCATGTGCGTCAGCTTCTTGGTGCCCAGAGCAGGGTAGGGAAGGGAGGAGAGAGGATCTGGAGAGGCTAAAAGAAGATGTGTAACATACCTCAGTTCCTCGATTCAGTGTTCTTGAAACTCTAAACCCTCACAACATGTACAGCCATATCCTTTTACATAATCTGCTAGAGTTTAAGATCTATTACATGTAATGGGAAGTTGGACCGCATGTCTCAGTAACAACTGCTCATATATTTTGGCTTGACTTCTAAGTAGGTCCTCCCTTACCTCCAAAGTGAAAAAACACCACTGGCCATAGTGTTTCTGCTTTCCCCTTACTTAGTCTGGGTAGCAGACTAGTCCACTGGGAGGCCAGACAAGCTCTGCAGGTCTAGAGTTGCTCTGTTCACTGTGGTAGCCATCAGCCACATGTGACTATTGAGCACTTGAAACGTGGCTAGTCGGAACTGAGATGTGTTCGAAATGTAAAATACACACTGGATTTTGAAGATGTAGTGGAAAAAAGGTGAAATATTTTCTTAATAATTATTTACATCGAGTACATGTTGGAATTGTTATTGCATAAAATTGGGGTTCTCTTGCCTGATGCACATAAACAGCCAATTAATTATGGCATCAGCCTTTGGGAGAAGGATGAGCTTTGTTCTGTGAGATCAAACTGCAGGGATGCAGGGGGCATGTGCCCTCAGATCTGTCTCCCTGATTCAGGATTTGGGGTGAAATTTAAGAGGATACAGAGAACAGGCTGGCCTGCAGAAATGCTGGCAGGACAGGTTTTGATTGGTGGGTTTGTATGGTAAGGTTTTAAACATTTATGACAGGGTTCTAATCACTTATGATGAGGTTCTAAACATTTTTGATGAGGTGGGGAAGGCATTTTAGGACCAGATCTTCCTGAATGAGGGACCCTTCGCTTCTGATGAGTCAGACTTTCAAGTTCTGGCCACGTCCTTGTCCTTGGTTTCCATGGGAAGGAGGATCTTTGGTCCCATGGTCATTTCAGGTCAAGATTTCCTCTTCCATGCATGCTCTGGCTTTGTGACTTTGCAGATTTTCTGAAAGACAATTCTTAGTCACTCTGTTGATAAGTTGGTGTCAATTGAACTGGTCCTGGAGGGCCCGCGGTTACAGAATGATAATATTTTCTGTAAAATAAATTCTATTATTATAATTAATTTTGCCCTTTTAAAATGTGGCTACTAGAACATTTGAAATTACATTTATGGCTCACAGTATATTTCTGTTCATCAGTGCTAAGTAATAGCTTAAAGAAATATGTTAATGGTGTTCTGGATATGGTGGTGGGGTTGCGCTTGCATTTTGGGTCTTTGACCTCTTGAGGTTCTCTTGGAAGAATTCTGATCAGAGACACTCCCACTCCTTCTTTCCATTTCCAGCTGGACCAAGGTGAGAACAATTTGAAATTGTTGAAAGTACACAAAAATGTTTACTTAAGAACAGCTTTCTCTCTTTATCCCCTCAGCTCTATAAATTCTTCCATGGAACCCCATCTTTTCACCTGACCGTGAGGTAAATATTGGTGCCTATTTGAGCCCCTGAAAGGTGCCATTAATTTCGAAAAGAACAACACTCTTCTCTATCACATCCTATACAGGCATGCCTCAGAAAGCTCTTCCCTGTGGGGGAGGGGAAAATTCTCCCCCTTCCCCTCTTGGTTCTTATGGCTGGTCAAATAAGTAAAATGACATAAGGCAAGTTAACAGGAGAAAATCAAACAGTTTAATATGTGGGCACAGGGAATTCACATGAGCATGAAAAATTGCAAAGACAGGCAAAATAAGACACATATGTCATTCTGGACTAAGGAAAAGGGGCAGGGGTCTGGACTTTCAATCACCTCCTTTCTGGAGGTTATTTACAGAAAGATAGAAAAAGATAATATTTGGTAAACAAATGTTTGTTTGGCCATCTAGAGACAATGGGACACAGAGAGGACTTTGATCGAATGGGCCTTGCTAGGTTCCTCCCTGCCTACCACACCTAGTTCATATTATACTATAATTATCTACAGTGATAGCTCCTTCCTGGGACAGGCCTTCTGTCTTAAATTCTTTTAGGCAGTTAGAGGGAAGTTCCAAGTTGATTCCTGAGTCTTTTGTTCTTAACATAATCAACCCAAAATAATCCTCAAGCCAAAGAGACAAACTTTGGGGTGGCAAATCCCCTGCACCTACGATGCAAGCAGTTGCTCATAGGCTCAATGAAGGCCCACCCCAAATGCAGGAGAAACAATTCTTTTTCTTTTTTAATTTCAGCTTTATTGGGGTATAATTGACATAAAAATTGTAAGATATTTAAAGTGTGCATCACGGTGATTTGATGTACATATAAGTTGTGAAAGAATCTCCCCACCTAGTTAATTCCTTCAACTCACATATTTATCTTTTGGTGTGTGTGTGAGAACATTTAAGTTCTACTTTCTTAGCAAATTTCAATTATACAATACAGTGTCATCAACTATAGTCATCATGTTTTACATTAGATCCTCACAGGAGACACATTCTATGAGCAACTCCAAGTGTCACCTTGTTTAGAGAGGGTGTCACATTGGAACCTCCCAGCTCACATTCTTACAGGGACAATGAGTCCAAAGTCCAGAAGTTTCTGTGGCGTTTACTGTGAAAATGTTGCTTTTCTGTGAACATCAGACTTGTTATTCTAGTATCTTATTAAAGAGTCAGAAGAAACAGCATTTCTTCAAGTATCTCTTTCTTTCCCTGGGTGTCTGCAGGAACTGCATCTGGCAGCACTTTGCCATGGCTGAGTTAAAGGTGGCCATTGCTCTGATTCTGCTCCGCTTCAAGGTGATTCCAGACCCCACCAGGCCTCTTGTCTTCTTGCCCCAGGTTATCCTCAAACCCAAGAGTGGGGTCCACTTGCACCTGAAGAAGCTCCCTTAATGCTACAGCCCAGGGTACGATGATTATATATATTTTGTTTTAAAGTTAAATTACAGCTAATGGTCCAAGGAAATGAAGAGGCATCAAAGTGTGGTGGGAGGACTAGGGGTTGGTGGGATGGGGGTCTCTGTGGAGCTGCACAATATCCAAAAACATAGTGTGAAAGTTGAAATAAAATGGAGTCACTTAACGCAACAGTGTTTTAAAATGGAGCTGGGAGGCCATTAAGATAGTACTGAGTGGAATCATGAACTGTTGAACTGGGCCAAACCACAAATATTCCAAGGACTCTGTAAGAACACTTGTAAATTTCTACAGTAATGAACTTTTGCTCAGTCAACCTTAGCAACCAATTCTGTTTAGCCAAGTTGAGTTTTCTGCTGCCAACACCGATCAAAATTATGCAAGCATTCCCTTTTTCTCTTTAAAATGACACTCCATGCTTGGTTTTTGCTCCACAGTGGGACACTATTTGGGCTGCTACCCAAATCTGTGTACCTGGAATTGCAATTCTTTGATCCCAAATAAACTATTATCTCTTGAATCAGTTTCTTCTTTTTAGGTTGACAACGGGGTAACATGAGGTGTCCCCTAGATCTGTTTCTGTATGACTTTGGGAGATTTTCAGATCTTTTCTGTTTGATTCTGGCTACTGTTAGTGCTAGATACAAAGAGTTTTGCTAGGTGACTTCCATACATTTTCTGTTGTTTTTAAAAATAATTTTCAGAATTACAGAAGTAATAGGTGAATGTATGCTCATAGTAAAAGATTTCCAAGACTAGAAAACTATGTAGAGTAAAAAGTAAAAGTCCCACTTCACATAGCTCACATCTCCCTGCCCTGACTAATCCTACTGCTTTTCCTAAAACAGAATAGTTTGCTGTGCATTTTTTCAGACTTTTTGCTGTACATTTCATATGTACACATGTATGTATGTATTCTTATAGATGGAATCATATCCATATTGTTTTTGCTTTTTTCATGTAATAAAAATATATCTCATTCCTAATCATGGCTTCATGATATTCTGTAATATGGATGTATTATAATTTAACTGTTTTCATAATATTGGATAGTTGAGCTATTTGTAGTTTTAAAAACATGCTTATTGGCCATCTGTGTTTATCGTTGTTTTGTTCTCTGTGATTGTACATTATTTATTTTTCTATGTAGTTGTTTGTCTTTTTATTATTGATTCATATGAGTTCTCTATATATTGTGGATGATAATCTTTTAACTTTTCTTTGTAATTTTTTACCATCATTTTACTTTTTAAAAACTGTATTTATGGTGTCTGTTACCATACGGAACTTCTAAATTTTCAAGAAGCAAGATATATAAACATTTCTTTATGTTGTCTGGGTTTTGAGTCTTGGCTAAGAAAGCCTCATTTGGAATATTATCAAGCTATTCTACATATTTTCCTGGTGCTAACAACTCTTGTGAAGTCTGAACAGGAATTTGTTAACGATTTCCAGATTTATCACTCATTTGAAATTTAAGTTGCTACTCCCTGTCAGATACTGTGACAAGCACTAGGAATTCAGTGGATTAGTAGACATGGTCCCTGTCCTCCTGGGGCTTGTGTTCTAAAGTGGAAGATGGATGAGAAATAGACGTTTATTTTACCGGCTCAACACGAGGTTGACATAAGGGAAGCCATACTGTAGAAAAGAAACACTATTGTAACGTTGAATGACCTCTGATTAACTAGCACAGACACACTCTGTGGATTTTCTGGCCCCTCTCAGCTGCTATAAGTTGATAACTCTGTTCTCTTGAGTTCCTTAGGAATGTGATGATCCCTGGGCAGAGAGTCTATGCTGATAGCCATCATCAAGAACAACTAAAAGATCAGGGTATAAGGCATTGCTCCGGTCTCTGATGCATATCCAGTAAAACCAAAGACTATCAGGATCTAAGAACAGATGTCTGCCCCCACCTGGAGGTCAGATGGATGCCCCCACCCAGAGACAAGATGCCTCCTCCACCCAGAGACCAGCCCCCTATATAACAGGCCCATAATCTTGTTCTAAAAGATGTTTTTTGGACATTAGTTAGCCATCTTCCCCTTTGCTAGCAAGCTGTAATAAAAAGTCCTTTCTCTCCTACCTCTTTGCCTCTTGACTATTGGCATGTCTTGCAGCGAGCAGAAGACTGCCCTTGGGTAGTAACATTTACGCGTTGTCCTAAGTGCCACGAAGGAAATGAATGGGCTGAGCTAGAGTGTAGTCCAAGAGAACTTACCTTAAATTGACTTGACTAGAAAATCCTGTTTAAGAATCTGACATATAAGTTGAGACCTGAAAGGTCATGATGGAAGTTACCCCTGCTTTTTCTCATGTGCTTCCTGGCAGCAAAATTATGGCAAATAGGTGGACAATTTAAATCACCCTGAAACAAACATTAGAAGTATATTGTCCCTGCCAAGTAAAAGCAAACTGATCTTGACTATCTGGATGGATAGTGTAGGGGAAGAGGGAGAATCCCCCTCTGCCCTTTTCCTTAAGGTTCTTATGGCTGGCCAAATAATCAACAAAACAGGTTAGCAGTAGAAAATAATACCAAGTTTAATAACATGTATATATGGGAGAAACTCAGAAATGAGCAGCTCGTTCTTCTGTCTAAGCTGCTTGCTTAAGTATTGTAGCTAAAGGCGAGGAAGGTGTTGGGGGTGGGTAGTGGTCTGGGATTTCAGAGGGGAAGAAGCCAATTCACATGGAGATAGAAATGCAAATGTTTGTCTGACAACTCTTTTCAGGGCCACCTATAGAGAATGTGGCCAGGGAGAGACAGAGTTTTTGATAAGAGGGGCTTGGTGCCTTTCTTATTGTAACATCTATTTTACATTGTTATTACAGCCATCATGATAATAACTCCTTCCTGAAACAGATATTTTGTTTTAAATTCTTTAGGCAGTTTGGGAGGGGAAACTCAAATGTTCTTCCTGAGTTTTCTGAGTCTTTATTGTCTTCAGCTTGAAATAATCCACATACCAGAGTGGTGCTTCCTGGGGTAACCTGCCCTGAGCACCATCAATAGGAAATGAGTATAAAGCACTGGTCACATCAATAGCAGTCTACTGTAACAAAAAAGATCCCCCAATAGAGGAGCTAACACAAGATAATGTAGGGGAAGAGGGAGAATTCCCCTCCCCCCTGCTTTTCCCTTAAGGTTCTTATGGCTGGCCAAATAATTAAAAAGGAAGATTAGCAGGAGAAAAATCAAAGTTTAATAACATGTATACATGGGAGAAACTCAAAAAACAAAAACAAAAAACAAAAAACTGAGCAACTGGGCCACTCTGACTAAGCTGATCTCTTTATTCAGCTAAAGAGAAGGAGGATGTTGTGGGTAGTGGTTTGGGATTTCAGAGGGGAGGAAGACAATTTACATGGAGATGGAAATGCAAATGTTTGTCAGATGACTCTTTAATGGGCCACCTATAGAGAATGTGGCCTGAGACATGGAATTTTGATAAGATGGGCTTGTTGGTGCCTTTCTTACCACAACTATTTTACATTATACTATAGCTATCCTGGAACAGGCCTTCCATGTTAAATTCTTTTAGGCAGTTTGGGGGAAGGTCAAATGTTCTTCCTGAGTCTTCTGAGCCTTTATTGTCTTCAGCTGGAAATAATCCACATACCAGAGAGGTGCATCTTGGGGAAGCCTGCCCTGATCTCCGTCAGTAACAATGTCTTTCTCTCTCACATGAAAGTCTTGAGGAGGTAGGTGGTCCAGAGCTAGTAGGGTAGTTTGCTCTACAATGTCATCAGACATCCAGGCTCCTTCTAGCTTGTTCTCCATCTTCGACACATGGCTTTCAGTTAATGATCTAAGATAGCTGCTATCTCCTGCCACCACATCTGCCTTCGAGCAAGTGGGAGGAGATAAAAGGGAATGGGAACTCATGCACCTTTCCTTTTGAGATATGAGCTGGAGGATGTACACATCATTTCTGCTCACAGCTCAGCCAAAAACATAGACACATAAACCTAGCCCCTCCTTTAGCTGAAAGGGAGACTGGAAGAGGTGGTATTTGCTGGCAACCATGTGTTCAGCTAAAGGTTCTATTTCTCCAGGGGCAGAATCCTGGTTGCTTTACTGGGTAGTGCCTGAATGGAACATAGCCAGCTTCCAGACCTCCTGGTCCTGCCCTGCTCTGCCTACATTCCACATCCCGAGCCATCTCCCTGCACTTTGTATATACCCAGGCCTAGGCACCAGCCATGAGCAGTGGGAATTACTCTGAAGCAAGTTTATCTTGTGGGACGATCTGTCCAGAAGAAAAAGGCTACGAGTCCACATATCAGAGCCCACCCTCATGGGGAAACATGCCCTCTTACCTGGGTTCCTCCAGGGGAGAACAGAAGGCCTGTTTGCCTGAGGTCACACTGCCAACTGGTCTAGCTCTCCCCCAGGGGAGCCAGTCAGGAAAAGTTCTGAGACATCATCCCTGCTAGAAGAGAGAAGGACAAAGAGGAAAGAAGGGAAGGGGAGGGAGAGGAAACAGGTCCTCTTGGACTGTCAGATGGAGTTTTCTCTGATGTGCCAAACACATCCCCTCCCCCTATGGGTTCTGAAGCAATTGAGAAATACCCATATCTCTTTCCTTGGTATCTGGGAAACTGAGTATTCATGTGGGAGTTCCGAAGCTTCATGGTTCCCCAGGACCAGGCTGTTGGAACTGCCCATTGACTCAGGGTCCATTGCACTAATCAGTGCAGTAAAATGGGATTAGCACATACATTTAGCATCAGCATGTAAACCCTTGCCTTCTGACCCTTGTCATCCCAGCAATCCCCATCCACACAGAGTCACGTAACCAGGAGTCACATAGCCATATGTCTTAGCTTGGGCTCCTCCAAAATGCAGAGCTTGAGGGAAAGGCTCATTAGCAGGTAGTTGATCTCAGATAATGGGAGGGGGTTGGTGCCTGGGAAGGGTGAAGAGGGAGGAGGCAAAGACAACCCAAGGTGTGTTACTGAGCTGGCTACCACTGGAGGCAACCAGGTTCAGTCCTGCTAGGCGACTCTCTGAAGGACTGTGTAAAATGCACCTCAGAATTGCTTGCCCAGGGCATGGGAGAGGAGAGTGTTTGTTTATTTAGTAGCTCCTGTTCTTCCCTGGTCAAAGGTTGCCTCAGGTCTGTCAACTCTCTGGCCCTAGCAGGTATGTATACTTGTGTTGGAATGTCCAAACAGCCTCCTATAGGAGTCCTGGTTGCCAGCAGCGGGGAAGTCCTAGGGCAGAAAACAAGAAGTATGAAGTGAGGTGAGGTGCCAACAGGCTACACCTGCATGCAACTGGCTACTTCTGAAACGGTCAGAGCAAAAAGACAGGTAGAGAGGATGTGAGACGGGGCATAAATGCTGCCAGAGCAGCCGTAGCACACTTTGCGCACAGGAGAGAATAGAGCATTGCCACGCTCTTAGGATCCTCACCACAGCTCTTGAACCCCTGGACACCACCTGATTCACTGACATGGGGCAACTGAGGCACTGAGAGCAGCAGAGTTTCATCTGAGGTCACCAGTGAGCCACAGAGAGACTTGAAACCAGAACCTGAATTTCCTGACTCCCACCCAAAGGTCTTCATTTTACTGGGCTTATATAGAAGTGGTCTTCCCAGGAACAATGTCACCTGGCAAGCAAGAGAATGCCTGAGTTCTGGATCCAGGCTC
This sequence comes from Diceros bicornis minor, assembly GCF_020826845.1. Classification (NCBI taxonomy): domain Eukaryota; kingdom Metazoa; phylum Chordata; class Mammalia; order Perissodactyla; family Rhinocerotidae; genus Diceros; species Diceros bicornis. Next base: position 9,701,436 of record NC_080752.1, read on the forward strand.
CTGGGAAGACAGGGACAAGTCTGTTTTTTGGCAGAACAATGTTAGAATGTTAGCTCCTTGTCTGTCTTTTTATCATTTTATTTCAAGTACCCAACATACTATCTGGCACACGGTAGGTACTCAATACATGTGTGTTGATGCGCGCGAATGAATCCATTTGATGACTGATAGGAGACAAGTGGCACCACTCCTGGCTTCTTCTCTTGTGTGCAGATGAAGACGGTCCTCCTCTTTGATGTTGATCTTCACAGCACTGACAGGTCTTTGTTCGCTTACTGTAACTCAGGTCTGCTGGGTTTTGCCTCTTCTGTTCCCTCACCTCCCTTTATCCTTCCATTTGCCAAGTCTGTACCCATCCTTCCCAGGGACATGTCTCTTACTCGTTTTCCTCAAAGTGTTACATGGCTCAACAGTTTTACCTAGAACCTAAAGTATCACACCATTCCAGGTGGTGTCCTTGGAAGAGCAGGGATTCTGAGACCTGCCCTCTCCCATCATGCTGCATCCTTAGTAACCTGTCCTCATGGCAAAGCCTTCCTTGGGGTGGATCAGAGCACATTGAAAGAAGGCCCCGACACTCTCTGGAGCCTCACCTCAGGACAGAGCCTGCAGAATAACCAACTTGTGCCCAGCCCAGCCACTTCACATTCCTCACTGCTCTCCTGCCCTTCCCATCTACACCCTCCACACCTCCCTCCTCTACATCTCACACTTTCAGGACTAAGGTCCTCACTCACTTTGGTTGGGATTGTTCATTGGCAAATACAGCCTAGGTGGAAGGAGCTGGGCAGACTGCAAAGATCAGAAGTTCCAGATGCCAGGGTGGAGAGCCATCTCCCCTGCCTCCCCCCACTCATTTTGGGCAGTGACCGTAGCAATGAAAACCACCCCTCACCTGTGCACCGCCCTTACAACATGCACAGAGCATTGCCATGCTCTCAGGATCCTCACCACATCCCATGAAGAAGGCCATGTGAGCAGGAGAGACGGGTGCGGGCAAGCACAGAGGACAGGGAGGCAGTGAGGGCATCAGGTGTTTCTAAAGCTCCCAGGTGATTCCAATGTGCAGCCAAGATCTAGAATATTGTTTTAGATACAAATTTTATTCTGAGTGTAATCTGGTCCCTGTTTTCCCCTATCAAGAATTCACACTCACTACTCCCTCAGTTTGCCTGACATCCCTGGGAAATTGAGGTAGGGGTCAGGTTGATGACGGTGGTGAGCTTTGGGCTCCCCACCAGGCAGTGGCTACTGGGACCCAGCCACAAGAGGTGACACATCTGCTGTCCAGAAGGGCACCAGTATGGCATTTCCAATATGTTTTGCATTGGGCAGTCAACCTTTCCTCACCTCTACACATCCCCTGATATAATACCAAATCCCTTCAACATCCATTCAACAAACAATTGTTTAGTAAATGCCTACTGTGTGCTGAGTGTTAGGGAAGCAGAGAGGACCCTGACAAGGAGCCCCCCTGAAGGTTTATGGAGCTGTGGGTAGGAGAGGGGTGGTGTGGTGGGTGCACATTGCCAACATTCTCTCAACTCCCACGAAACTCAGTGCCTGCACAACACTCAAGCGTGGTCCATTCTTTCATGTATGCACCTAGTCATGGATTCACTGAGTGCTTGTAACTTGTCTGTCCCAGCTCAGCCATGCAAAGTGAGGGAAAGACAAGCTCAGTCGCTGGCTTGCAGCAGAATGGAAAGATTTCAGGATAAGACAAACTCAGATAACTGCTGTCAATGCAAATAATCCATAATCAATCTATAAATCAAAATTTTTGGTGAGTTTATTATGAAACAAGTCTGAGGATTATAGCCCAGGGGGCTTCCTTCCAAACAAAGGAAGCACACCAAAGAAGTAGGGTGTACAGAGTGGTTATATACTGTCTTGGAACAAAGAGCATACGTCACATATGATAGGAATATCTCTTTCACTACTGTCATGAGATGCTTAGCTGGCACAGCAGGTCAGTGGTCACAGGTGAGCACAGTGGGTCAGTAATTAATCCTTAGTTTCTAGGAAGAGATACCCATCCTTAAGGAAATGCTGATATGGGGGGAAGCTACATCCCTATCTTTAAGGGCATCATTCTTGTCTTTGGGACATTGTAAATGTTTAAAGCAGATGTACAATGCGTGCTCAACAGGCCATGTCAGGCCTTTTTGGAAAAACAAAGTTAGGCTGAATTGGTTTTAAACCAAATGGCTTCCTTATACACTCCAATATATCTTATTGCTTTTCACTTATTTATCACTGCTATGAGGGAGAAAGCCAACAAATCCGAGAAGAGTTGCAGATGAAGTTGGCAGAGTTAGAAGACTGGCTCTAACTGGTGTTTCTGAAGTGGAGTGGGTGGTGTGTGTGTGGAGGAAGGATTTCTGGATGAGGAGAATTGGAAAGCATTTGGATAAAGGCAGAATTTCATTGTCTCCATCTTCCCAACGCACACACTACTGGACTGGGGGTTATCTCCAAGCTTTTCTTTACAGTTGAAGTTTTCTACTAGGTCCTTAAGGGCAGAACTAAGACCACTGGGTGAAAGCTTCAGCAAGGCACATCTTGGCTTCCAAGAATCACACCACCAAGGTAGCTAGAGGTGTAGCTGGTAGGATCAGGACCTGGGAGTTGGCTACCGTCCAGTCTCTGATTCTGGCCACATGGTGACCTGTCCTCAGCTCTATAAGTGCGGACGACTGCCAGATTTCAGCCAGGGAGTGGAGATCAGGGTGTGTGACGAAGAGGCCATGAGTTCTGGGCCATGTTTGTGGCAGGAGAAGGTATGCAGGTCCTCTCAAGCCATAAGCAACATCCACCCTACTGGTCCTCCCTTGACTTCCTTTTCCTGATTGCCAACCCAGGCTCCAGGCCCCTTCCACACCAGGCCAGCTCAGAGCCACTGCACACACACAGGGGGAGATCTTCCTGGAACACACCTCTGACCACCCTTGTTCCTCTGTTGAACACCTCCTCCATGGCTCCCTACAGCATGGAAGACAAAGTCAAGTCTCCTCACCCTTCTGTTCTGTTTGAGGCTCCATGTTAACTCTGCTCCTGACTCTCCAATTTCCTGACCTGCTCCTCCCCATGTGGTTTCTGCTTCATAATACCTCAGATATTTGCTTCTCCTTTAAGCCATACCCTTTACTTTCCAGATTGTTTCTTGCTCCTTCTTATGGGAGCTTTTCCCAGGCTAATCTCACTAAGAATTCCTCTATGAGCCCTCTCAGTACTTCCCAGGCTAGCTCCACTGCTCAAAGTACACCACGTTATTCCCACTTGTCCCTTCCCAGGTTAATTCCATTCAGTTTGTCGAGGCTAGCCCTTAAATATATTTCAGCCCAAATTAACCAAGCCCTTCCCACTTTCTTGGGCTTTCCCCAGTATACCTCTTAGGAATCCTCTGGCTTCGGGTAACAAAAAACCCAACTCAAACTGAACTTAAAGAACAAAGAGGATTTACTGGCTCACATAATTAAAAGATTTGGAGGCACTCTTAGCACCAGGTGAAGCTTGATCCAGGAGTTCAAACGATGTGATGAATATTCAGTTTCTCTCCACCTAGTTCTCAGTTCGGATCCTTTGACCTAGAGTACCTTCTTCTCTGGCTTTCCCCACCCTGATGACTCATGAGAGCACATGCTTTCAGGTTCAAATCCAATATTAGAGAGTCTGTTTCCAGAGAGCTTAAATTAAAGACAGAAATCGAGTTTTGCTAGCCCTGATTGACTACTTTGGTCGTGTGCCCACCCTTGAAACAATCACTGTGGGCAAGGTCAATGCAGACTGTCCTAAATAAATACAGGCCCATGCTGGAGTTGGTGAGCCCAGTCCCACTGCACCCCTAAGCCAAGAAATTTGTGGCACTGGTTGGACAGGGGAAGCAGGGAATGAATGCTGGGAGTCATTCAACCAATGTCCACTCTTCCCACTTACCACCTTCTAGGCTAGCCCTATTCACTTCCCAGGGGAATATTAAATGATCCTTGCCAGGAGCCATGGCTCCTTCATCAGGTAGGAGCTCCTTGAGGCTCTCCCCTAAACACTCCCTTCATTACACTGCCAGGCTGCGACCACACTGTAAAGCGTGGAAGTCTGCTGATAGCACTGCCTGCTCCATTACTCTCTGAACTGGATGACTTGCATTTTACTGAGGCACTCAAGTCTTGATCTAAGGACATGAAGCACAAATGTGGAATTTCAGGAACTCCTTGGAGTTCCTTTTATTGTGCTTTCATCTTGCCTTCTCTGCCTATGAGTGGGACCAGATAATGTTGTCTTTTCAGCAGAGGAGGAGGAGGCCATGTTGATACTTTACCATTCTCTGGGTCACACCTGTGATCTGAGTTCTGAGATCAAGTCACAAGTCCACCTGTTTGCTGGTTTGCCCCCTGCCACCTCCACACCAGGCCCAGCCTTTGCTCTTCTCTGCCCTGCTGGGAGGCTGACTTCCCCATACTGACTCCCTAGGCTCCCTTGCCCTCTCACTTCTGGCTGGTTTTGGCTGATAGGAGATACCAATAAGAGATTGGGAGGTGGGAGAGGAAAGAGGCTGGGATATTTCTTCTCTGCTTCTTCCCTGCTCTGGCATCACTTCTCTGGCAATACCTGCCTCACCTGGCTCCAGCAACGCTGTCTCCTCCCCTTGTTCCTTCAGCCCAGGGATGTCGATGGGCTTCCCCTGTTGCTAGTCTCTGAATGCCACATCATACCTTGTTTGATCCCTCTGAAAGGAGCCCTGCATCCAAGTCTCTTCATCTGAAACATCAGCAGTGAATTCTGTTTCCTGTGGAACACTGAATGTTACCACCCAAGACTGGAGGGAGAAATCGCAGACTCTCCTCAGGCAAGTCTGGGGCCTGGGCCAAACTTGTTCTTCAACAGAACCCTGGGATGGGGAGTTGAGAGCTGCCACTGCCTTGTTGTAAGTCTTTGGACAATTCCCTGCCCTCTCTGGGCCCAGGTGTCTCTCTCCATCAGTCCAGGAGGGATTGAATGTGTTGATCTCTCCTCATTACCCTGAAAGTAATATGCTATGTTCCTAAGTGTCAAGTCTGTACTGTTGTCTTGGGGGTGGAGTTAGCTTTTTTCTGACCCAGGATCTCCCTTCTGGGGCTAGAAATTTGTCCCTGAAGGTGCCTCCTGTAAAAGGACTCAAAATGTCATGAGCCTGGCAGAAGAGCAAGCCCTCCCAGTGGTTCATGTAGCAGGGGACAGCGGAAGCTTTCTTTTAAGAAACCACAGGCAAGCTGAGCCTCAGTTTCATTATCTGAAAAATGAGTATAAAGATTGAGTACCTAAGACCTACTTGTTTGGGTTAAATGAGATAGCGTGTAGAAAGTGCCTGAAACATACAAGGTGCTCCTACCAAAAGCCAGTCATCATTATGTGATGATCACACCAAGAATTGCCTTCTGCGTGCTCCTCCGCGGAGCCAAGACCAGATATCCAATGCCTGGTTTCTTTAAAGCCCACCACCTGGTTTCTCTTCAGCTGAGTCCTGTCTCCTCTGTTATCCGTGACTTTGAGGCTGCTGTCTCTGCCCCGTGGAGCTCAGCCCAGCCTGGGCTGCTGCTGGATACAAGGCGTGGCCGGGGGTAGGAGCTGGCAGGGTGCCTGGGTCCAGAGTATAAGGGAACCCCAGGGCAGCAGGAGGCAGACCAGAGCCAGGGCAGCTGCGTCTCCAGCCATGGCGCCCGTCTTGCTCTCCTTGAGTCTGTCTCGCCTGGGCCTCTGGGCTTTTGGATTGATCTTGGTCTTAGGCTTCCTCAAGCTCCTTAGAGTGCTGCTGCGGAGGCAGAAGCTGGCCAGGGCTATGGACAGCTTCCCAGGGCCTCCCACCCACTGGCTCTTTGGGCATGCCCTCGAGGTACGTTTTGGAGAGGGAGGGGTAGAGAAAGAAAACAGCCTCCTCTCCTTCAGAGAATCCAGCCTAATCCCCTGGCACCTTGGAGGGAGACCCTACACTTGGGCATGGGGATGATGTCCTGGGAGCCATGGTTCCCATTCAGCTTTCCCACCGATCTCCCCCTCACTCCTGCCTTCCAGCTGGCCTCAGATGGGGGCACTTCAAAGTTGGGGCCCAAGCAGGCCACAGACTCCTTCCCATCATTCTGAGGCCCAAGGCTTAGACAAAGCTCTGCTAAAGCCTCAGCCAGAGAGTTGGGGAGAAACCCCTGGACAGTCCGATAGAACTAGGCAGTCTTGTTTACAGGGTAACCAGCACCTCCTTTGTTCTGCGCAGTGTAAAGATTTCCATTTTTAACCCAGAAAATGCGAATGGAGGCAGAGATAAGGGCTGTCACCTGAGAGACATCCTGGAGCATCTAAGCAGTTGGTGCCCCCAAAGGTGGGCTGGCTCAGGAGCCGTGGTATTTTCCTGGGTTCAGATCCTGGCTTGTCCTCCCCAGTTATCTCAGGGTAGTGGGGTCCACATTAGCACCCATTGTCAGGAACACCTCTTATCTCCCTACCATAATGGGGATCTGGACTAGAGGTTTCTGAACACAGGGCAAGGGACACCTGGGGGAATCAACTGGGAGAAGCAGATTCCTTGGCCCCCAGCCCCTGGAGATCCTAATTAGCATATTGGAACTAGGAGTCTGAATTTAAAAACCTCCCCAAGTGTTTTGATCTGCAGCCAGGTTTGGGAACTCAGAGATTAAGGCTCAGAAGGAGGCATAATGACTTCTTCTATCTCCTGAGTACACTTTTCCATTCACAGTCAAGGGAATTGCCTCTCCTCCATGATTGACGCTGGGAATGAGCTTGACCTCCAGATGAGGACTGCTCAGGCTTATTCTTGCCCCTACAAATAACACTCTCTCAGGATGGCCTAGACACCTACATGCATCCTGGAGACACCTAGGAAAGGAAAGGATGGGTCAGGGAGATGAATCAGACCCAGGCCCTGCTCTCAAGGAGCTTGCTATCTAGAGGAGAAAGCAGACACCAGAGCCTTCCCTGCCTCATGCTGGGTGTGGTATCTAACTAGGATTTAGCATCAGCCCCATGCTCTGTATCTCAGCACTTGTGCCATTGGGTTGTCATCTTCTGTTTACTGGTTCATCTTCCCCACTAGACCTAGGAGATGAAGATCTGGTCAGATTCATCCCTGTACCCTCAGGGTCCAGCACAAAGCCTGACATGGAGCAGGCATCACCAAATGAACCAAAAATGAATGTAGGGAGGGGAGTTGATGGAGGAGACAGAGTGATGGAGAAGACAAGTGGAGGGACCAGAAGGAGTTTGGGAGAGGCTTTGCTAAGTCCACAAGGAGGTCATGGGAAAGTTGAAGTCTAACCCTGATGGGGGTATGAGAGGCATTTAAGGAGATCAATCCCTCTCCTATCGTGTTCTCTCCACTTCTCCATCAAGGCTATGTTTGCCCTCAGCCAGTGGGCTTCCCTAGGACAGGGACCTTCTTCACCCCCCTGTGTCAGAACTGGCTGTCCCCTTTCCTGCAAATGCCCCTGCCTCCCACCTTGAGAGTGTGTAGAGGGCCTGGAACACAGCGTAGCTCTGGCTTCTTGGCTCTAACACAGTATCTGAAAGGTCCTGGTGCCAAAAATGGCTGGCAGGGCTGTAGGAGTGTTTGCTTGTGGGTGCTACAAAGGTTTCCCAGTTACCTTGGCAGCCCCAACACCTCTGCATTCCTCCAGGGCTTGGCACTTCTGCTCTCAGTCAGAGAGAAATGAGCCTGAGACTGAGAAATGGGGAAGGAGGGAGGGGATTATTTTTTCTAACGTAAAGACAAGGAAACTGAGGTTCAGAAAGGCAAGGTATTTGCCTATGCCCGTGTAGTAGCTCGAGAATTAAGTCAAGGCTGGGCCCAAGACTTGTGCCTTTTCATTTAGGACATGATAAGTCCATACAAAGTGACCGCAAATTTGATTCCTAGGCCTGGCAATGATGGAAGTAGGATGGGGAGGAGGAGAACTGGCGGTGGAAGGAAGGGCCTGGGGCGGGGAAGAGCTGCCCGTCGGGATTAACTTTTCCCTTCTAGTCTCCAGTTACAGTCCAGAGGCCCTGGAAACATGTACTTGTCATCCTCCTCAATTCTCAGAATGTGTCCACTTGAGGCAGGGTCATGTCCTATTCTTCTAGGGTCCCCCTCACTACACTCTGTGGTCCAGGGAAGACTTTGCACATAGGAGGTGCTCAGCCATATTGTTGGCCTGAGGTTGGGGCCCCTGGCAGGGACCCACGAATCTGACCTGTGTGTGTGTCTGTGTGTGTGTGTGTTGGGGGGCTGGTAGGAGGGGGGAATGCCAGATGCAAGCCCAGGAAAGGTGATCCCCTGAGACGGCATAGGCCTCTTCCCTGACCTTGCTCATCACTGGGATGGTTCCCATGACCTTGTGCTGTGTAGTGAAGAGCCCTGGTCTGGGGCTGTGGCTCATTTTCATTCAGCAGACATTGATCATGGGCCTTCACTGTGCTTCCTCTCTGGGCTTCCCTTTCCTTGTCAATAACATGGAGATAAGCCTTTTTACCTTACTGGGTTAGAAGAGGATCAGAAGGGATCAAGTACAGGTACTTTGCAAACTGCTGGGCAGATAGATGTCAGGTGTTAAATCATTATAGAGGTCTTCTTGCTACAAAACACCCCGAGACATTTGCTTCCTTCTTCCTCTTCCTTCTTCCCAAATCAACCAAGTCTTTGGGAGGTCTCTCTTTTCGCAATCAACTAGCATTCTCTGATCAATAACTCTGGGTCTGGCCCTATGTTGAAGCCAGAGGATGAAGAAACAAGACTAGAGGTGGCCCTAGAAGACCCCAGTCTGTAGGAGAGACATAACACAGCACAGTGTTCCAGATCCTTGGGCCCAGGGAGGGGATGCTGAGGTGAGTCCTAAGAGATCTGGAAGTAGCAGCCTGTGGAAGTGCAGAAGGAACGGTGGAAGACACTACCTGCACAAAGGCACAGAGGCTGGAAAGAATGTTGCGTGTTTAGGAAATAAGTTTGTTCAACAAATATTTGTTTCTGGAGGTCTAGTGTATGCCTATGTTAGTAGCTCTGCACTTCTTGAGTGGTGAGAGGGAGGACAGAATGGAGAGGATGAAGCTGGAAGTGGGTAGGGGCAGATCACATAGGACCTTGTAGGCCATGATAGAAGGCTTTACTTTATTCTGAGGACAATGGGGGACCATTGAAGGGATTCAAACAATGAAGTGACAGCTCAAACTTGTGTGGTAGAAAGATAACTTTGGCTTTGGGGTGGTGACTAGATTGACAGAGACTACAGATAAGTCAGGGAGACTAGGCCAGAGGCTGAGGCAATGATCCAGGCAGAGGTTGGTGGAGTGAGCCAGTGAGACCGAGAGAAGTGAGAGGCAGAGCAGGCTGTCTTGGCATCGTGGGCATGGGAAACGGAGGCAGTAAGGCCCCCACCACAGCCAGATGTGTGGGTGTCAGTGAGGCCCCCTTCATACACTAGGAAAAGGGGAGCACAGGATTGTCCTGGGGGCTTTGTTAAACTGTGGCATCAACGTAGCTGATCAGAGCAGAGTTGGCAAAGTCACTGAAAGAGGGAAAAGGACCCCTTGAGCCACAAGACTGGATTGTAACCAAGAGGAATGAATTTCTACATCTAAGTGCAAACATGTGGGGATCTGAGACCCAGGAAGAGGAGGCTCAGGAGCTGGCAGCACTTGTCAGTGTCTGGGCACAGGAGCCGTGGGTTCTGGATTTGCAGAGTTTCATGGCAGGACCTTCCTGTGGGAACTGCTACATCTTGTTCTCTTAGTTCTGGTTTGTGGCTTCCAAAGTAATAGTCACTTCTGGACCTGCAGGAGAGAGGGACATCCTCCACAGGGCAGCCCCCTTGGTATTGTTATAAATTATGGGGAAAACTCCAGTCCATGATTCTGGCTGGTATCAAGGTGGACGGTGGTTCCATTCCTAGGTACGAGAGGAGGGGCAGATTTGGGGGGCAAACATGCTGTGTTCATGTTTGGAAATGCTGAGTCTGAGGGGGTCCTGGAGGATGTCATACAGAGGTGTTCAGGAGGTGGTTGGTCATGTTTCTGGAGCTCAGGAGAAAGATAAACTGGGATGAGCTGTTGATTTAGGAACCAGTGTCAGGTAGATGGCAAAGGAAGCCACGGGAGCTGTGAGAGCCTACAGGGAGGAGGTGCAGCATGGGAAGAGGCCAAGGGCTGGATTTTGAGGAGCCTCAGTCTTTCATTGACAAATGATGGGTGAGGAGCTCCTGAGAAGGGACATCAGAAGAGATGGGAAGACATCTAGGAGAGAGTTCAAGAAAGAGAGGGCAATCAACTGTGTCATGGCAGCTGGAAGTCCTCTGGGCTTACCACCAAGGAGGGTGCTGGTCCCCTTAGGAGGGGCAGTGTCAGAGAGGTGGGAGTCAAGGAGGGAGGAAGTGGAAACTGAGGAGTAAGCTCTTTTGAGAAGTTAGGTTATGAAAGGAGGAGGAAATAGGGTGTTAGCTAGAGGAGGAAGTAGAACCAAGGGAGATTTTATTTTGTTTTTTAAGTGGGAGAGACATGAGCCTGTTTTAAATGCAGTTGGGAAGGAGCCAATAGAGAGGGTGGGGTTTGTGATATGGGAGAGAAAGGGACTGATAGACGGGAGAGGCACCTGAGGGCAGGGCTGGAATTCAAAGGGATTGGCCTTGGACAGGCCCTGGATGCCTCCTCTACTGGAACTGCAGGGAAAGTGGGGAGGCTGGGTGAGTGCAGGTGGTTCTTCAGGTCTGGTGGCTGACTTTTAGAGACTTTTTATCTAATGGCTTCTATTTTATATGTGAAGTCGAGCAAGGCTAATTTTCTGGGAGCAAGGAGCAGAGAGGTGGAGGGGACAGTTGAAGATAGAGAAGGTTTTGAGGAGCAGATTTTGGCCAATGCTACAGGGTTTTCTAGAAGGTGTTTCTACTGATCTTTGCTCAAATGTCACCTCAGAGGGCCTTCCCTGACCCTCCCAACCCCCTGTCTACAGTAGCAGCCCTGACGTTATCCTGCTGTATTTTTTTTCTCGAGTTGTCACTACCTGAAATTATATTACTGGTGTATTTGATACTTGCTTACTTCATTTCCCTCCACCTGGAATGTAAGCTTGGGGAGGGCAGGGCCTTGTCTCGTTCCCACCGTGCCCCCAGAAACTAGTACCGTGCCTGGTATTGAGAGTGAGTGCTCCACACCCATTTGTTGAATGAACCCTGGGGACCCAACTCGGGGCAGCAAAGCCACTCACACAGGGTGAGGACCAATGTCTGCAGCCCCCTGGACTCTTGGGCACTTCTTGGGCCCCTGCCCTCCTGTCTTCTTAGGTGTTTGGATGCTTCCCTGTGCTCCCTCTCCAACCTAGTCATCGCTGGGGCTGAGTTGATCTTTGGTGCTGATGACAACAGGGAGGGTTGGGGGCAGAGCATACGCTTTGGAACCGAAAGACCTGGATGTGAAAGTTGTGTCACTTTGGGCAAGGCCCATCAACCTTCAAAAACAGAAACCAGTTTAAGAGGGAAGAGAGTCCATAATCGTGAGTCTTTGTGGTCAGGATGTCTGTTTTTCTGTTAGCCTTACAGTTGTTTGGAAGACAGTATTCATTTGGCCCAGTCCAAAGGTCTGGCCCAGTTTAAACAGTCCAAAGGTTCAAGGAGTAAGACGTGCAGGCAGTTCCTCTGAAACGGCTGCTCCTGCTCTATTTTAAAATGGCTCCACCTATGTCAACTTTTCACGCCACCATCACTTCCTAGGCAATGTGTGTGGCTAGGGGAATCATGGTGACTCATGTTGATCTCACCCAAAGTCCCTATGCTCCTTCTATTGAGCCAGGGGTTCCTTCTGTGTGTTGTCTGTTCACACATGTTCACGTGTTCTCAAGTACATTTGTAGTAACACACTTGTTTCTGAAAAAAAGGCCGGAGGATGCAGCCACCTATTTGTCACTCTGTTGTGGGGGGAGTTACTTCTCTGCTCCTTGGGGTATTACACATTAGATCCCCTCCCTCCAGGCTCTCCATGGCTCTCTGATCTACCCCATAATTGGATCCCCAAAGAGTTTGTGTCAGTTGAGTCCATTTTTTTCACTGATTTTTATGGTTATTTCAGAGATGCTGCCTCTTCTCAATTTTAGTTCGCTCTTCCTGGCAGGCGCTCCTAACCTTTTAGCTTTGAATACACAGCTTTGCTGTCCTTGACACTGGCTGGGCCCCATGCATTACCCCAAGTGCTGACCAATCTCGTGTGTGGGGGGCAGTGCCCATGGGTGGGGGAGACGACTGAGACTAGAGCCCTCAAGGGCCCCTGAGGATGTCCATCCTGGAGGAGAGCAGACCTGGGAGGATCTGGCTCCCACTCTCAATCCCTGCAGGACTTCCCTGGGCAGTGGGAGCCTGTGTGGCCCCAGAGACAGAGTGCAGACTCATGGGGTAGGCCGCAGGCAGGTGGCTTTCCATTCAGTGACCAAGAAGTCTTTGGAAGAAAAGAGACAGTCCAAAGATGGCTGGGCTGTTTGAAAAGCAGTAATTTTCCTGTCACCAGAGATGTTTGAGCACTTGGGGCAGGATTCACACAGGGTCAAGGTGCTGGGCCCGGCTACCCTGGGTACTGAGATTGGAGATCAGCATGACCTGCCTGGAGGGAGCCCCACCATGTTGGCGAAGAGGAAAGCCCTGCCGTCTCCCCTCCCTAACCGTCTGTTTTTCTGAACTCCCATCCCCATCTTGAGCAGATTTATTTTTGTTCTCAAGCAGCCTTCCTGGGAGAACTGTGGCTGCAGCTGACTGGCTGAGCAGGTAGCTTGTTTCTTGAAGACTGGCCAACTGAGCTTCAGAGCAATTGGCTGCTGGCCTGGGAAGGCTTGTCAACAGGGGAGGCAGCAAAAGAGCCTCAGTCAGGATTGCAGTCGGCCCGACTCAGGCGAGACAGTTCCCTGTGGTCTATGGGCTGCACTGTTCCCACCTATAAAGATGGAATGTGGTTCCACTAGGCGATGTTGAAGTCCCTTTCAGATCTGATTCTCAGAGCAAAGCTTACTTGGACTGTGGGGCAGCAGAAAGGAGGGTAGTGACTTATGCTTGCTCTTGCCAGTCCCTCCTGTTGTGTGTTCTTGGTGAGGTCAATGAGGAGTGCAACTGTGAAGGTGAGAGGGTGTGGCTGGGTAGCTGGGCTCAGTGAATTACCTCCATGCCTGGCTCTTTCCCTACTTCCTTCCTCCTGGAGAAGAACAAGCTAGCCCACCCTCAGGGCCTTGTAGAGGTGCAATCTCATGGCATCTGAGGACGAGTATGAGGCATCCAGTTGTGTAACCCAGAGGAGCTGGCCAAGCAGCCATGTCTGCCTCAGGGAGGACGCCCCAGCCCTCTTGGGGCTAGTGGGGCCAGGTGTTAGAGAGCTATGCTCACTCCTAGCAGGTTCTTGGGGCAATAAGGGCACAGGAGAAAGCTGGGAACAGGGAGGCAGGGGCCAGCTCAGGCTGTGAACATGGGGTCAGCATGAGGTCAGGTCTCCTGTCCTGGATGGGGATGCTGCAGAGAGGCACACTCATGGCTGATGAGGAGAGGAGTGGAGCTCAGATGAACCAGATCAGCCAAGGGCTCCTTCCAACCCTCAGATCCTGTGAGTCTGGCTTCTCTGTGACTTAAGCCTCTCCCTGCCCCCCATCCAACAGGGCTCCCTGGACCTGGGAGGAATGGAGAGAAGGGGAGTAGCCATGGTGATCAGAAAGTTGGCATGGAAAATCCAAGAGGGTAGATGGAAAAATAAGAGAGACACTGGGGGAAGGGGGCATTTCCAAGGACACCAGCCAGGAAGAAGGTAGGAAAGGAGTCAGGGACACCAGAAGGTTCCCTCTCACCAGTGGATGGAGATGAGTTTCATCACTCTGTGCGCTTTTTGACACTGTGTGCCCAAGGGCAGTGAAAACTCTTACAACCCCGTGAGTTGAACTCAGGATGCTGAGTTCAGAGGCAGCGAGGGAGGGATCTGTGGGGAGATTGCACAGGCCTCTGCAGAGGGCCTGGGCAGAGAGGAACCTCAGAGCAGGCACAGATGGGTGGAAACCAAAGTAGGCAGGCACAAACCCCAGGGCCCTTGGAGGAAGTGGCTTGGGTCACACAAGGATCCCTGGGGGCTACGTTATCAGTGCTCTGTGTTCTTCTTCAAGGCTGTTTCCTGGAACATACAACTTGGATTAGTTGAGCAGCTGAGGACTATGAAAGGGAACTTTACAGGGAGGAAAAGTAGGACCAGCACTTGCACAGACCTCAACATGAATAGCACACCTGGGATAGTGCACTGCACAATTTATGCAACTGAACACGCAGCCCTGACAGGCTTCAATGTGCAGAAGAGACTGTGGGGCTCTAACCCAAGTTAGAGCACTACTAACCTACAAGCAATGGGCAAGTCAGTTCACATCTCTGACCCTCAGTTTTCTCATCTGTAAAATGAGAGTAATATCTGTTCCGCATTAGGTGCGTGAGGCAATCTGTGAATTCACTCACACAGTACCTGGCACATAGTGGATACTCAATACATACCTGCCCCCTCCATGCCCTGTGTGGAGAGACAGAAAGTGGAAACAAGTGGTGAATCTGGACATGAGCCAGAGCAGGCAGGCTAGAGCCTGCTGGAAAAAAAACAGATGTCTGCAATGCTGCTTACACACAGGAAGTGCTGGCGGTGGCCACCACAGGGACTGTGTCCGTGGCCCTGTGCTGAGCTCCACAGTGCCCTGTTGACGCCACTGATGTGATCCGTGCAATCGGGAAACTCATAGCCCAGAGGTGGAGGCAGGGCTCCTGGGTGTGAATCCCAGCTTCATTGCTAATGAACCATGTGACCAAGCCTCCTTTCCTCATCTGTGACATGGGAATTATGATAGTGCCTCTTTTATAGGATTTTCTGAGGATTAAATGAAACAATTTGTGTAGCAGGATTAGCGCAGTGTCTGAACACATTAAATGGTTGATGAATGTCACTGTAAATAGTATTATTATTATTTTTTTTGTGGATGCAAGCAACTATAACACCAAGTGGAATGTGGGTAAGGTACTAGCAGTGCTGGAGAGGTCCAGAGGAGGTAGAGATTTCGGTCATGGAGGACTGAGGAGGTTCCTGAAGAAGGGCGTTCAAGCTGGATGTCGAGGAATAGGCGGAATTTCACAGGCACCTTGGGGACAGGGTATACGAGGAGGAAGGAATGGTCTAAGCAAAGTCCCAGAGATGATGCCACACCCCAGGATGTCATCTTAGTTCTAACATTCACACTCACAAGGCTACCGCAGGCACAGTTAGCATCAGTCTACTCCGAGGATATGGGCAGCTTGCCAGCAAGGCAGTATCAGGCATTCCTCACCACATCCACACAGATATTGGCAATCCACGTCAGTGGGTGTGGGCCCATCTTTTCTTAGAATCCCCTGGCCCCACAGAATTCCAGTGTCCGCTAACAATCCCAGGGTTCCCGCAGGGGCCACGCACATTATAAGACTCCCCACACTCAGGGAAGCCCAAAGCATAGTGTCTTGATTATAGTTCATTCATGGTTCTCCCCAGTTCAGATGTTATTTACCAGCCAGTGTCCATTTTTGCCATAGCCATGTTGCCTACTGTCAACTTAAGAATCAAATTTGCCTCTTATTTTATCCTTACATATTTTATCCTCGAAAGGAGTTTATTTGGGCATAGACAAAGGAATTGTAATTTGGGATGTGCATGCTATGGTAAACCATAAGCAAATCCAGAAAACAAAGGACGGGAGCTGCTTTTATAGAGAAAAAGGGGGAGTAGGGAGGCGCTGTTCTAAAGGAAATTCCATTGGGGAAAAGTAACAGTTCAGGGTGGCAATGACTTCTCATTGGCTGAGCTGCAGCATTTCTCGTTGGCTGGGCTGTTGCCAGGTGGAGAGAGAAATCTTCCTTCAACAGTAAAGTAGTTTTGCTTCTGTCCAGGATGCAAATATCTGTCTCTTCCTGGCTGGTGTAATTGACGATATAGGATAGGGTGTGCGAGCTCCCCCTACAGGCCCTCCTGACTCCAACTTAATGAAGGTTTCGTTCATTAATTTCCACACCAGCAACATGGTGAACATTCTACAGTTATCAGGTTTCCTGGGAGACAGAGTTGGAGTGTATAACCCAAGGTCAGCATCCCAGGTGACGGGGGACACGGTTTGGGTAATCCTTTGCCCATGGGTGGAAGTATCTCAGGGCGTGTTCCAAGCACATTCTCTAGTGCAATTTGGGGGATTCGGGATAGGATATGGCAGGAGATGCAGGGATGAGGCTCAGAGGAAGGTGTTGGGGAAAAGGAGGCTTGAAGGGGAGGG
The DNA here is from genome assembly GCF_020826845.1 of Diceros bicornis minor. Taxonomy (NCBI): domain Eukaryota; kingdom Metazoa; phylum Chordata; class Mammalia; order Perissodactyla; family Rhinocerotidae; genus Diceros; species Diceros bicornis. The sequence continues at coordinate 9,717,733 of NC_080752.1, forward strand.
AACTACTCATAGAGGGCTTGGTTTGTGCAGGATGCAGTGCTAGGTGCTTTCATGAATTATGTCAGTTAAGGGCCTTGAATGCCACACGACCTCAACTAAACACACGTGCTTCGTGATTTCATTAATGTCAAAGCAATCCTATAAGCTAAGTGTTGTCATCCAATTTTACAGATAAGGAGAGTAAGATTCAGAGACCCAAAAGAAATTCCCTGAGTTCACACATCTAAAAAGTAGGGGAAATCGATATTCAAACCCAGATCTGTCAAGCCCCAAAGACTGCGGGCCACGGAGGCAACATTCTTTGGTTCCCATTCCAGCTCCCTTACAAGCTGTGCGGTCCTTGGCAAGCAACCTCTGATCTCTATACCTTAGGCTCCTCTTCCCTAAACCTGGACTTCACAGAGCTGTTGTGAGGATTTGATGAGGTCAAGATGTCAGGTGCTTAGACGAAGGCCTGGCACACAACGAGTGCTTCATAAAGATGAGCTACACCTCCTCACAAACTACGGAGCTCAGACTTTATTCTGAGGCCCATGGGCAGGCCACTGAGGAGTTTTAACTGTGTCTCTGAGAGACTCACTCAAAATAGGGAAAAATAGACAAACACATAATGGTACATTCCTGGGGTGGAATACTGTGCAATTGTTAAAAATATTGAGGGACAGTTAACTGCACTAGTTTGAGAAGAAGGACAAGATATGTTACATGAAAAACAGAAGGTTTTGGAAAAGTATTTATTGCAAACTCAATTTACATAAAATGCCACTGGGTGAGTACATGTGCTAGAAAACTCACAAAGAGCACACACCACCCTCTGGGTGATCCCTCCAACCTCATCTCAGGCCACTGCCCCACCAAGTGGCAGCTCCTGGAAGACACCATGCTCTTTCCTACCCCAGAGCCTCTGTGCTTGCTGTTCCCTAACCAGGAATGGTTCCCCCTTACTCTTCAGCCAGCCAGCTCATCATCCTTCGAGTTTCACCTGAAATGTTGTCTCCAATAGGAGGCCATCCCGGATCGTGTGATCGCAGCAGGTCTCCCTGTTGGTCTGTCTCGTAGCACAGTGTTTATTTCCTTCTTCACACTTACTACTGTCTATAATCCTTTTACTTAATTGCTTACTTTTGTATTATCAGTTTTCCCCATAGAATGAAAGGGCGGGACCATGTCTGCCTCATTCCCCTGAGACATTGAGACAGTGCCCTGCACATAGTAGGTGCTCAATAAAAATGTGTTGAATGACTCAACAGAGCTGGAATCGAGGTGACTTGTGTATTGTACAACAAGCTGGTATTACATTTCTAGTGAAAAAGCTTCAATGCTGAAAAGAAAACTCTTTCTGGCTGCAGTGTAGACAGAGGGTTGGTGGCAGGCACCAGATGGAAGCAGGATGGCCAGTTTGGGGTTGATGAGCTAAGCCAGGTGCAATAAGAGGGTGGCTTGGACTTAAAGCAGTGACTCTGGGCTGGATAGGTGATTGAACTCAGCGATGTATAGGACTGGGTGACCGGCTGGGAGGGGAGTGAAGGAGGAGAGAGGGATGCTGGGGGCCTGCCTGGGCAGCCTCCCCTCTTCCCTGCTCAAGGTCTTGGGGCCTGGCTGGTGACACTGGGTTCCTGAGCGGCCTGGTCTGCTGCTGTCCTTTCAGATCCAGCAGACGGGGAGCCTGGACAAGGTGGTGTCCTGGGCCCACCAGTTCCCGTATGCCCACCCACTCTGGCTGGGACAGTTCCTTGGCTTCCTGAACATCTACGAGCCTGACTATGCGAAAGCTGTGTACAGCCGAGGGGGTGAGTGCTCCTGGGAGATGGCAGAGCTTCCTGAGAACAAAGGGCACAGGGCACCATGTGGGGAGGAGTCCTGGGCCTGCCCCCTAAGTCTGGACAGCTGAGGTCCCCATCCTATTTATCAGCAAGCTCCTCTGGGATCCCCCGGTGTCACCTGGCCTGATTTTCTCTTCGTCCTGCAGACCCTAAGGCCCCGGATGTGTATGACTTCTTGCTCCAGTGGATTGGTGAGTGGGCACCCGCCTTCCCATCCCAGACCTTTGGTGCTGGGTGACCAGGATCCTTCTCTGACTGCTAAGTCAGTTATCCCATCAACTAGACCACCTGGCCCCCCCAGTGCCTCTCCAAAGCTCAGCTGCTCGGTGGGAGGACAAGGGAGGAGGCAGGAGAGCTCCTGGCTGGCAGGGGAAGCAGGGTCCAGGTATCTTCTCCTGCCAGGTGTGTCCTCTTCCCTGGACAGGCAGGGCAAGGGCTCTGAAAATGTGTGAGTGTGCAGAGCAGCTTCCTGCAGGAGGTGGCACTGGAATTGATCCTAGGAGATTTTATGGGTTTTGCTGGCCAGGGCAGGGTCTGAGGAAATGTGGGTGGTAGGACCAAGGCAGGTGTCACAGAGGCTGTGAAGCTGTCTGGGTGGCTGGAAGGCAGAGCTGGGTAGGGATATGAGGCTGGGCAGGAGGGCTGGGGTAGGGTTGTGTGGGGTGGGGTATGCTTGTCCCCAGGCTGCCTGGGGTGGGGCAGGATTGTGTGGACTGACCGGCCCTCCCTCTCCCATCCTTTCCGCAGGGAAAGGCCTGCTGGTCCTCGAGGGGCCCAAGTGGTTCCAGCACCGCAAGCTGCTCACGCCTGGCTTCCATTATGACGTGCTGAAGCCCTACGTGGCCGTGTTCGCTGACTCCACGTGCGCCATGCTGGTGAGCAGCCCTGCCAGGCTCCTGGAGGCTGTGGCTGCCGGCCAGCCCCTCCTCACCCCCAGTTTTCCCTGGAGGAGGGCAGTGAGGAGAATCGCTGAGGCCCGAGGCCCCGTTCTGCCTGCAAGAGCAGGGCTGAGCCTTCTGCGCCTGACGCCTGCTGCCTGCTGGTGCTGACCGGGTGCTGAAGGCCCGAGGGGCCAGGCAGCCCTGGCCCTTGTCTCCGCCAGGAGACTCAGCCCTCCCTCAAAGACCAAAGGGCCTCTGTGGGGCCCCAAAAAGGCTCCTTCTGTAGCAGAGTTGAGGGCTGCCTGCATTTGAGGGTGTTAGGAAGGCCTTTCACATCTAAAAAGTGTCTCCTCCTCATTCTCAGCCCACCTCAACTGCCTAAAACACCGCCATTGGCAACTCATCTCTAAAAGGGATGCCAGGTGTCAGGGGTCGGGCTCAGGGTCTCAGGGCTGATAATCCTCAGAGCTTACCCAGGCTAGTATCTTCCCTTGCAGGAAACTCCTCCTCAGCATGACTGCAAGGCCTGACTTACACACAGACTGTGCTGGGGAGCTCACCCTGCCTTGGGTCTCCTCTTCCCTTATGTGCAGGCTGCCCTGGCTGGGAGAGAGTGTCTGTGTGCGCTGTGCAGGGCCTCTCTTTTGGTCCTGCCCTCTGGGCCTGAAGCCCCTACCCGCCCACAACCCTCACACTCCAGCAGGATGGAGGCCAGGCCAAGGACTGGGGGTGCATGGGGGGAGGACAGGCTGTGGGTTCTGGAGGACAGGGGTGGGGCACCCAGTCCGGCTGGCCCCTCACGTTACCTTCCATCTCTGGGCTCCAGGACAAGTGGGAGGAGAAGGCTCGGGAGGATAAGAGCTTTGACATCTTCTGCGACGTGGGCCACATGGCGCTGGACACGCTCATGAAGTGCACCTTCGGCAAAGCAGACGGTGGCCTGAGTCACAGGTCAGGGGGCACTCGGGCTGACCACACTCTCCACCCCAGCCAGCCCAGAGGGGAGACTTGGCAGGACTCCTGGGTCCTGGTCTGAGAGGAGATAGATCCTGCCCTAGGGAGCTGCAGCTCAGGGGGAGCCGGGCCCTGCCCACAGCGGGAGACAGATGCTGGCTTTAGCGGGGAGGCTTAGGGACAGGGAGAGGAAGGGCGGAAAGCGCGGCAGTTGGGGTGGACTCTGGAGTGCAGCCGCTCGGGCTCTGCTGGAGGTTGGTGTCAGCGCCCCCATCTCCGCTGTGCAGGGACAGTAGCTACTACCGGGCGGTCGGTGAGCTCACTCTGCTGATGCAGCAGCGCATGGAGTCCTTCCAGTACCACAACGACTTCATCTACTGGCTCACTCCCCACGGCCGCCGCTTCCTGCGGGCCTGCCAGGTGGCCCACGACCACACAGGTGGGTCTTTGCCCAGGGCCCACCCACAGGCAGCCCAGCTTCTGGTCCAGCTCCTCCCGGCCCCTCTGGGGTCCCTCCCACTGCAGGAGCTCGGTTCCCATAGGGCAGAGGATGGGTCCCCAGGCAGCAACACCCTGTGCTCTGGCCCAGACCAGGTCATCAGGGAACGGAAGGCAGCCCTGCAGGACGAGAAAGAGCGGGAGAAGATCCGGAACCGCAGGCACCTGGACTTCCTGGACATTCTCCTGGGGGCTCGGGTGAGCGCACGCCCACCTGGGAACTGGCGCCACGGGGTCTGCAGACCATCCTCCCGGGACAGGGATCACTGGACAGCAGCAGGGCTGTTAACCATTGTCTTCCTCTTTGCCCAGCAAACATGGCCCGTCCCTTGTCCCATGACACATATCAGCACAGGCTCAGAGGTGGGAAGGTGCCGGGTGTGGCTGGCCGTGGCGCTGGGGAGAGATGTCCTAGCAGGGAGGTTGGGTCACATGCGTGAAGGCCTGTCGACCAGCTCTAGACTTCTAAGACTGGGAAGAATCTCAGCATCCCAGAATCTTAGAATCTTAGAGTTTCTGCATTCATTTACTCATTCACTCACTCATTCATTCATTCAGTTGATCCTTTATTCATTCATCCACAAACTCACTGAGCCCTACCCTGTGTCAGTTCCTGTGCTAGGGATCCAGAAGATGAGAAAGACTTGGCCCTTCCCTCTAGATGCTTATAGTCTAGTGCAGAAGACAGGAGGTGGACGTTGACAAAGATCTCTTCCTCCACCAGGTCGCATTCTGTTTGTCAAGTGAGCAGAACTGACAGTCAGGACTGGGTAGGGTCACAGGTCACTTGGCCTGAGGGATCAGGGAAGGCTTCCTGGAATAGGAGGCATCCAAGCCGGGCTTGGGAGAACAGATAGAAATCTGGGGGAAGGTTCTCACCCCTAGTCTGACAAAGAACTGTCCCTCCTTCCCTCGGGCCTTCGTGTGACAACTGCTGTTATGGGTTCCTCTTGGTACCCACCTCAAATGCCTTGGGCCGTCTCGTTGTACCTCCGCTGACACAGGATGAAGATGGGATCAAGCTGTCAGATGCAGACCTCCGGGCTGAGGTGGACACATTCATGTTTGAAGGCCATGACACCACCACCAGTGGCATCTCCTGGTTTCTCTACTGCATGGCCCTGTACCCCGAGCACCAGCAGCGTTGTCGGGAGGAGGTCCGCGAGATCCTCGAGGGCCGAGACTCCTTCCAGTGGTGAGTGAGGCTGCAGTCTGTCCTGCTCAGCCCCAGGGAAGGCCTGTGCCCATGCTGTCTGCTGTCATCCTTGGATGACACAAGGCCACCCTGGAAACCAGGTGAGGGTGGTGGCAGCTCTCCTGTTCCCTCCGCTGAGTGGCTTTTTTGGGGAGCTGTGCATGGATGCACCCCTGAGCCCATTCTCCCACAATGGAGCCTTTTCAGGTGTGAGTCATGAGAGAAGGTTGTCAATATGAGGCTGATGTCCTGTGTGTTGACTCTGTCAGATGGCAGAACCTGACTGCCCTGCTGGGTTCCTGGATAGAGCAGGGAGCTCTGGGAGAGAAACAGAGCTGGGAAAGCCAGGGGAATTGATCCCTCCACCTGCCTTTGGACGGTGGTCTGCAGCCTCCAGACTCCTCGGGGGAAGGAGAAAAGTCTGTTTCGAGACTCCATCACTGAAAATCTTTCAATTGTTCTCTGGGATTGAACTCATCAACACGAGACCAATTGGAGCTGACCTCTCTCTGCAGCATGATCTCTGGGAATCTCCCACAGGCTCCGCTCCCACCTCTGCTCTCACATCCCTCTCTCCCTGCCTCCTCCCCACAGGCCTTCACATCCCCTCTCTCTCTGTGCTCCACGAGGCCGGCACACAGCAGGGACATGGAATATGCTCAGTCGATGGGAGAAACTTCGGATTCACTTAGGGACACTGACCTGTAATTTCAGAGTCTGAGATTTGGAGGACAAGTCTTCACTACCCATTTATTGGTCAGATGTTGGAAGCCTCCCAGTGTGTCCAGCCATGTGTCAGGAGGTGTTGGGGGTGCGGGTGGGGAGAGGAGGAGGAGGAGCCAAGTTGCTGCCCCTGGGGAGTTTTTAGAGACAAATTCACATAACCAAAAAGCTAGAGAAAACCACAGAATAGGGTAAGATTGAATGGCCCCATGTTGAGGGCAGAGGAATAAGAAGGCGTGGGGCTCGAGTTGGCTTTCTAAGGAGGGGTGAAACTCGGATAGGCAGAGGGAGAGAGACCCGGACCCTCCAGGGTGGGTAACAGTGTGAACACAGCCTGAGGCAGGGAGTTAAAATATTTATTTATTTTATTTTCACTTCATTCCATCTAGAACTTGAAGCAACTTAAAGGGCATTTATTTAATAAAATAGTAAAACACAAATGAAAAATGAGGACCAGGGGCAAGACCTTAGGGTTTGGGGCTCTGTCATAAAGTGCTACACAGAGTTATAGTTAGACTGCTCTGAGCTTCCTGGTGGCAAAAATGAAAAGAAAAACATAAATATATTTTTACCTGAGCTTGTCATTGTTCATACATTTATTACTTCATTTGACCAGTGTGTATCAGCCCCGTTCCAGCTCTACACGGGAAACCAAACAGGACCTAGAGAACTGTCCCTCGTGGGGCTCCTGTGGGGCCCTGGGAGACACGGGAGTGACCTTGTTTGGATGCCTGGGTGCGCATACACCTCTAGGGTCCCGTGCTTTCCCTTCCTAGCAGTGAAGATGAGGGAGGGATGGAGAGGAGTGGAGCCAGAACCCCTGGGCCCGAGTGGCCACGCCATGTCCAGTCTGGCCTGGACACTTGGAGCGCTTGTGTCCCTCTGACTCTCGGGTGTGTGATGGAGGTGAAGGGGATGTTGGGGCTGGGGCCTGCCTTCCCCTGGGAGCCTGTGGCTCCGCAGACCCAGGAAGTCCTGGCTGTGTTGTTGGCAGGGATGATCTGGGCAAGATGACCTACTTGACCATGTGCATCAAGGAGAGCTTCCGCCTCTACCCGCCCGTGCCCCAGGTGTTCCGCCAGCTCAGCAAGCCTGTCAGCTTTGTGGATGGCCGCTCTCTGCCTGCAGGTGGATGGGGTGGATTTGGGGATGCTTCTCTGATACCCTCTGTGTCTTTGGCCAAATCTCTGCCCCAGTGGGGAAGAGCTCAGGCTTTGTGTTTGGCTGGTCCCAATCCTGGCTGCACAACGTATGGGTAAATCCTTCTAACCCTAAGCCTCTGTTTCCTCTTCTGTAAAATGGGAGTGAGCAAGTCCCTGCCTCACAAGGTTGTTGTCAGGATTAAAGAGACAATACTCATCGCGGCTGTCGTGTACCACCATGTGGGCTGTGCCCTGAACAACTTAGTAGGCATCATTCACATAGACTATGATGCTGTGCAGTATACAACTTCTACAACCATGTGTGGTGGCTTCGTAAAGAGTGTTTAACTCTGTATCTGGCACATAGTAAGCACCCAATGAGTGGTAGCTGTTACTATTCATAGCACATTGTTACGAGTAATAGCTTTCCTTGAGAGCCAGTTGATTGAAAGCAGAAAGTGAGTAACAGTCCTTGCCAGTCCCACCTTGTGGTGGGGTGGGTTCAGTCCTCCTTCTTTTCCCTTCCACAAACATCCATGCCAGGTGGTGTATCCAGTGCTGGGTCTGCAGGAAGCAGGTGTGATGAGGATCAAAAGCCCATTGATGTGCTGAGGGTGGTCACGCAGTCTCCGTCACTGGCAGTGCTCAGGCAGGGCTGGTGCCCAGTTAGGGGACACTAGGGGATGCTGGCCCTCTGAGGAGGTGGGCCTGGCTGTCCCAGGACCACCTGGTCACCAGGCTTCTGCTCTGCCCACAGGCAGCCTGATCTCTCTGCACATCTACGCCCTCCATAGGAACAGTGCAGTGTGGCCTGACCCTGAGGTACCCCATCTCTGGGCCACGGGTCAGATGGGGTGGGAGGCTATGAGTGTCCCCCTCCCCCAGGACCTGGCAGGTATTGAAGCAAGGCCTGTCCCCTCAGGTCTTTGACCCCCTGCGCTTTTCCCCTGAGAATGCGGCCAGACGCCACCCCTATGCCTTCATACCCTTCTCCGCTGGACCCAGGTAAGGAGAGGCCCAACATCCCCAGGCCCTCAGGTACGGGCAGGTGAGGATGGAAGGTGTTGTGGGGAGGCACCATTTTGGGGCACTCTGTGATGAGGGGGCCATGCTGGGTTTGTGGTGATCCAAACGCAGGGTACGTTCCATATTCAAGTCCCTGGTGGGTGGTGGGGTGGGTGATTCATTCAAAGAGGGACCTCCAAGCCTCATTCACCCCTGTGAATCTACCTGGTCTGGGACCCTCACCACACTCTCAGGATCTGGTTCCTAAGCCCAGGTCAATCAATTGATCAGCCAATTGTTCACCCCAAAGTAATTATTGGTTTTGTTGGCCACTGAGGTCACTGGGTTCCTTACTCTGGTCACCCCACAGCCTGATGCCATTTTGTGCTGTCATCACAGGAACTGCATCGGGCAGCAGTTTGCCATGAATGAGATGAAAGTGGTCACGGGCCTCTGCTTGCTCCACTTTGAGTTTGCCCTGGACCCCTCGCGACCACCCATCGCGATGCCCCAGCTGGTCCTGCGCTCCCGGAATGGCATCCACCTCCACCTGAAGCCGCTGGGCTCAGGCTCTGGGAAGTAGCTCTGCTGAGAGTAGGCCCCAGACAGCCCAGGCCGTGGCCTGACCCTGGGCACCGCCCTCCCCAGGCTGGATTGTGCAGTAGCTGTGGCTCCCTGCCCTCCGGAGGCTTGTCGATTAGAGGGGGAGTCGGCACCGGCATGGACAAGCACCTCGAGGGCAGGGCCATGTGTGTCTATACATGCCTATCATGCGTGTATTCTAGAGCTCACTCACTCCTTCCACAAACATATGGTGAGCACCTGCTTCCTGCTGGAATCTTCACTGATCTCCCATAATTGGCAGTCTTCCTAAAATGTAGCAGAAACTTACATCCAGCCTGAGTGACATGGTGAACACAATAGAAGCTGTGCCTCGGGATTCACGGTTGTGACCAGACACCCACTCCATGTCACAGAGGGATGGCTTTTGGGGCTGTCCCTTCACTGAGAGGTGTTTCTTTGTTTCACTTTTGTGTGTGTCTTTGGAGTATAACAGGAATAAGTAAAAATTGCCTAAACCAGAAATGTCCAGAACAATGAATTTCTAAAGCTAACTCCCAGGTAACCACTGCCAAGGTCAAGGAATATGGAATATGGTTCCACGGGTGTGTCTTCTGCCCCTCCTGTGATGGGTTTTTGCGGCACTCCTGCCATCGTCAGCGTCTGTGTCAGTTATCTGGTGCTCTGGGCATTTGGACTTTCGCTGGTAAGGTGGCAGAGTGGTATCCGAGGGGTCTTCCTGGAAGAGAGGGTGCTTGAATCAGGCCTTGAGGCAGGGTGAGGCACGAAGGTGCAAAGGAGAACTTTTGGGGAGCACTCAGATGGGGCCACATGCTGAATCAGAAATCCCTCCCCAGGAGTCCCTGCAGCAGCTGCCTGATGGCTGGGGGCACACATGTCTCTAGGGTTCAGGTCTAAGGCCATTAGTGGACTCCAATCCAGGAATTAGACAGCTGTGGAAGGGAGGGCACTGGAGCCTGGGGGAGGGATGGGAGAGGGGAATTCTAGCTCTGGGACTTGGGGGTGTCTCCAGGTTACCCTGGAGATGCACCATCTGGAGACATCCTTCTTGCTATAGATCCTTCCTCTCTCAGAAGGCCACAGCCCTGGAAGTTTGGCCAGGGGCCACCTGCTCACTCCTGCAACGTCCTGTCAAGACCCAGACCCCCTTTCTGACCTGAGGCTGAGATGCAGAGGCTCCAGCCAGGGTGACCCCATGCCACCAACTACTCCCTCTGCCCTGGTCCTGAACAGACCTTTCTCTGCACCAGTGAAGATATGGTTTCAAGAGCTATCACCAGGGAGCTGAGCCCAGAGGTCATAACCACCTCTGGCCCATGGGTGGTGCCCGAGTCTAAGACGTGTCTACTTCCCTCATCTCTGGACTGTCAGGAGGCCTGTGAGTCAGGACTGGAGGGGTCATTAGGCCACTTCAATATTAAGGGAAGGAAGTTGCCAAGATGCTCATCAGGCAGGAGCTTGAGCTGAGGTCTTCTGACTCTGGCCTCTTTTGACCAAGTCTCCATAGGGATCGTTGATTCTCTCTCTGGAGGCAGGAGTCGGTGGGAAATACAGCCAAGAGCTCTGGAGCCTGAGGGAAGAGGGGGCTCCCTGTGGGAGGGAGGACAGAGACTGGGGACCCGCTGGCACCAAATATGAATTCCACTCAATCCTTCTAGCTTTGAAAACACAGCCTGCTGCCTCCAATGATCCCAGGCATTTTTGTGCACATGTGTGTGTGCAGAGTGTGCTGTGTGAGGGGCACATGCAGGTATGGCTGCACACGAGGGTCTCTGTGTGTGTCAGGGGGGTGTGCATATGTGGGTGAACTCAGCCTGATTTTCTCCATTGCCTGGATCCAGCAGGGTCACTCCTTGGTCACTCTCTTCACCCCCTGTGGAATCCTGTGGTTAGAACACGTGTCCATGGCCTGCTGCCCAGAATTCCAAGTTCTCATTGTCTTTGCTCTCTGAGGGTGGTCAGCCAAGCCATTCTGCACCACCTGATGCCAGGGCACCTGCCAAACTTCCTGTCCAAGACTCTTCCAGCTGACTCTCATGCCCCAACCCCCGGTCAAGCACTGAGTGTCCACCCTGCCCCTTCTCAGAGCAGGGTTGAACTAGCCCAGGGACCTAGGAGGACAGGGGACTGGGAGAAAGGACCTGGCTGCAGGCATTAGCTGGGGGAGAAGCCCCTTGAGGGAGGCAGAGCGTGCCCTCACAATATAGGCAGAGGGCTGCAGGGAGGTCTGTCTGGATTTGAATCTGGAGGAGGCTCCAGGAGCCAAGGAATGCAGCTGTAGGTGCTAGAATGGCAAAGAGAGGGATTCACTCCTAGAGGCCCGGAGGTAGGGCAGCCATGCCAACATCTTGGTTGTGGTCCAGCGAAGCTAGTTCAGACTTTTGACTCCAGAACTGTAAGAGAATAAATTTTCATTGTCTTAAGTCACTAAGGCTGCAGTAAATTATTATAGCAGCAAAAACTAAAAAACAAAAAAACAAAACAAAACAAAATGCTAATACAACAACAGACAGGCAGGCAGAAAGGGAAAAAGACAAGAAGATGACAAACAGGCTGGAGGAGAGGCAGGCAATGAGGAGTTAGGTGACAGTCAGAGATGCAGGTGGGTCAGAGACAGACAGATAAACAGGTAGGGAGCCTGCAGAAGGATGAGAGAGAGAAGGGTGATGGTCTGATGGGCAGGAGGCAGGAGATCAGGTAGGTTGGCAGGTGGGAAGATAGGATACAGGAAGTGGGCAGACAGGCAGGGGACAGGAGAGAGTGACAGGGAGACAGGATGGCTGCAGGGGCCCCTCAGAGCCTGTTCTTGTCCCCAAGAAGGGTTAGAGGAGCTTCCTGAGATGCAGGTGGATCCCATTCTTGGACTTCAACACAATTCTTGGAATGGGAGCAGGGACCCTGGAGGGGTCTGGCGCCAGGTCAAAGCAGAGCAGTGCCAGGGCCACGGCCACCTTCAGCTCGTTCATGGCAAACTGCTTCCCGATGCAGTTCCTGGGCCAGGGAGGGGAAACAAAATGAGAAGTGGCCTCAAACTTCCTTCTGAGCTGGGCAGGCATTGACCACTGGGCCCCTGCCAGGAACAGGGCATTCAGGGCTCTCTTGCATGTGGCCCAGCCCCGATCCCATCCTTACAGTTCACACACCTCTACCCCAAGCCTTGGTTCACATCCTCCCCCTGATCTCTGACAAAGCCTACTTCCCTCCTGGACTAGCTCCTAACTCCTACTTCTGCTCTCAGCAGACCTGGAATCCTGTTAGGTGAGGGTCAGTGCTCTAAGCCACAAGTCAAGTTAAGTGAATCACTAAAAAAGTTAATCATTAGTTTTTTCTCTCCCTCCAGAAGCATCATGGCAGTGTAAGTTGTTTCGTTTTTCTCTCTCCTCTAAGTTACAACCAGTCATACATCCGTTGATCAAAAAAGGACTCCCTGCACAGCACACCAGAATGCCTGAGAGTTCCATTGATCCATACATCTGAAGGCGGGTAGACTGGACCTCTGGGAAGTAGTGGAACTAGGTGATCTGCCCCAACCCAGCTGTGATGATCCAAAATGCAGATCCTCACACTGGCACATGCACGGTGACCACAATCTGCAGCAGCAAATAACACATTTCCAGCTTAGCCCCTGCCCCACTCCCCTGTGGTGTCAGGTGACACATGTCTTGAGGATTCAGGACACAGAGCAGAGTCAGCGACCCAGCCCCTACTCCTCTCCCAGCAGTGGCACCAATCTTTCCAGAAATGGGTTCAGTATCCAAAATGTGAATTTCCCCAGTGAGGGAAGGGTGCCCTGACCTGAAATTTTAAAGCACACTGGCACAGGTCAATGACCAGAGGCTGAAGGAGCAGCAACAACACTTGTGGTTTAGCCCCTGCTCCTCCCCGAGCAGTGGCAGGTGACAGCTGTGACATGAGACTTCAGGTACCACAGGAGAACCTATGACCCAGCCCCTAGTGGTGACACCACCGACACTGGCTCTGCCAGCAGTGGGGGCTTCATACAAGAACCCAGGCCCCTGGAAGCAAGAGCAACACTCATGAACCCAGTGCCCCGGGCAGCAGTCCTTCCAGCACCCTCAGGTAACAAAGGAGTAGCAGTGCAGGTGGTGCACAAGGCAGAAGCACCTGAGCCTGTGGAGAGCCCACAGAGAGCTAGTGGGGATACACAAGACCCAGGCAACCCCAGAAGCAGCAGAAGTGCTCACAGCCTAGTGATCCTGGTGGTGACATCTGAGACTGCAGCAACATTGTAAGCAGCAAAGCACCAGCAACCTCAGAGGGACAAGCAGTACAAGGAGGGCACTGACCACGCCTCTAGCAGAGGTAGTTGAGTGTGGAAAGTGCAGGCTCTCAAATACAACCAGCAGCATAGAACCAAAGTGACCAAAACTGTACTAAAATAAGAAAGGTGGTTACTACCACAAAGGCACTGGCAGAGGATCAAATCATCAAGCACCATGAGGAACTATAGTAACATGGCAGAATAGTGGGAGAATGACAGCTCTCCAGAAACCACACTTGAAGTCACAGAATAATTCAATCTGATTAACAGAGAATTCAAAGTAACAGTCATGAACTCAATGAGTGACAAGAAAACTCAGAAAGAAAGTTCAATGAGCTCAGGAATAAAATTAATGAACAGAAGGAATACTTCACCAAAGAGGTTGAAACTCTAAAAAAAAAAAAAAAAAACAGAAATTCTGGAGAGGAAGAACACAATTAACGAGATGAAAAATAAAGTAGAAAGCATTGAAAACAGAGCAGATAATATGGAAGAGAGAATTAGTGAGCTCAAAGATAGAAATTAAGAAGTGATTCAGGTGGAAGAAGATAGAAAACCAAGATTTTTTAAAAATGAAGAAATTCTACAAGAAATATCTGACTCAATTAGGAAAAATAACAGAAGGATGATGGCTATCTGAGAAGGAAAAGAGAGGGAGAAAGGAGCAGAGAGCTTATTCAAAGAAATAATAGCTGAGAACTTCCCAAACCTAGGGAAAGAGAACTGGACATACAAGTACATGAAGCTAATAGAATCTCTAATTACCTCAATGAAGAAATAACTTCTCCAAAACATATTATATAAAAAAGTCAAAATTCAATGACAAAAAATATTAAGGATAGCAAGAGAGAAGAAAATAACCTACAAAGGAACCCTCATCAGGCTTCTAGTGGATGTCTCAGCAGAAACTGTACAGGCTAGGAGAGAGTGGAATGATATATTACAAATACTAAAAGACAAAAGCTATCAGCCAAGAATACACTATCCAGTGAAATTATCCTTCAGATATGAAGGAGAAATAAAATCTTTCCCTGACAAACAAAAGCTGAGGAACTTCGTGGCCACTAGACCGGCCTTACAAGAAATGTTGGAAGGAGACCTCTTACCTGAAACAAAAAGGCAAAGGTTTATAAAGCTTTGAGGAAAGAGATAAAGCGACAGAATCAGAAAATTACAATAATGTATCAGAATAGATTAGTAAAAACTTAATTATAACATAAAGGATAAAAGGAAACAAGGCATCGAAAATAACTATAAACACTTCGATTTGGTCACAAACTCACAACACAAAAAGGAATAATTTGTGACAACAAAAACACAGAAGATAGGGGACCAGCCCAGTGGTGTAGTGCTTAACTTTGCGCACTCCACTTTGGCAGCCCAGGGTTCATGGGTTCGGATCCCAGGCATGCACCGATGCACCACTTGTCTGGCCATGCTGAGGCGGTGTCACACGTACAGCAAGTAGCAGGATGTGCAACTATGACATACAACTATCTACTGGGATTTGGGGAGAAAAAGGGGGAAAAAAAGGAGGAGGATTGGCAATAGATGTTAGCTCAGGGCCGGTCTTCCTCAGCAAAAAGAGGAGGATTGGCGTGGTTGTTAGCTCAAGGCTGATCTTCCTCACAAAAAAAAAAACAAAAACAACAACAAAAAAACTATAAACACTTCAATTTGGTCACAAACTCACAACACAAAAAAGAATAATTTGTGACAACAAAAACACAGAAGTGAGGGGACTGGCCCAGTGGCATAGTGGTTAAGTTCGCGCACTCCACTTTGGCAGCCCAGGGTTCACGGGTTTGGATCCTGGGCGTGGACCGATGCACCACTTGTCAAGCCATGCTGTGGTGGCGTCCCATATAAAGTAGAGGAAGATGGGCACGGATGTTAGCCCAGGGCCAATCTTCCTCAGCAAAAAAAGGAGGATTGGCAACGGAAGTTAGCTCAGGGCTAATCTTCCTCATACACACACACACACACACACACACACACACAAAACAGGAGGGGAAGAGGAAAAGGATGGAACCTGCTTAGGCTACTGGAGATAAGAGACTATAAGAAAAATGACTATCTCATCTATGAGATCTTTAATACAAACCTCACGTTAATCACAGAACAAACAATCAGAGCATAGTCACAAATCATAAATAAAGAGAAAATTGAGAAAAATATCACAGAAAACCACCAAAGTGAAATGACAGTCAGAAATGCAAGGAAAAAGAAACAATGGAAATACAGAACAACCAGAAAACAAAACATAAAATGGCAGTATTCTGCCCCCATATATCAATAATCATTCTAAATGTAGAGAGATTGAATTCACCAATCAAAAGACACAGAGCAACTGGATGAATTAAAAAACAAGACCCGGGGCTGGCCCCGTGGCATAGCGATTAAGTGTGCGCCTTCTGCTGCTGGTGGCCTGGGTTCAGATCCTGGGTGCGCACCAATGCACCACTTGTTAGGCCATGCCGTGGCGCTGTCCCATATAAAGTGGAGGAAGATGGGCATGGATGTTAGCTCAGGGCTGATCTTCCTCACACACACACACACACACACACAAAACCCAAGACCCAACAATATGCTGCCTCCAGGAGACCCGTCTCAGCTCTAAAGACAAATATAGCTTCAGAGTGAAAGGATGGAAGATGATACTCCAAGAAAATGGAAAGCAAAAGAATGTGGGTGTAGCCATACTTATATCAGACAAAACAGACTTTGAGACAAAAAAGATAACAAGAGACAAAGATGGACATTATATAATGATAAGAGAGATATTCTGCCCCAAAGATGTAACAGATATTAATGTATATGCACCTAACACAGGAGCAACAAAGCATATAAATCAACTTTTAACAGACCTAAAGGGAGAAACTGACAACAACACAATAATAGTAGGGGACTTTAACATCCCACTTATATCAATGGATAGAGTATCCAGAGAGAAAGTCAACAAAGAAACAGTGGCCTTAAATAAAATACTAGATGAGATGGACTTATATATATACACATAACATTCCATCCCAAAATAGAGAAATACACATTCTTCTCAACTGCACATGGAACATTCCCAAAGATAGACCATATGCTGGGAAATAAGGTGAACCTCAATAAATTTAAGAAGATTGAAATCATATCAAGCGTCTTTTCTGACCACAGTGCTATGAAACTAGAAATCAGCTACAAGAAAAAAATCTGGGAAAGGCACAAACATGTGGAGATTAAACAACATGCTACTGAACAACTATTGGATCAATGAAGAAATCAAAGGAGAAATAAAAAAATACCTGAAGACAAATGAAAATATAAAGCCAACATACCAAAACTTATGGGATGCAGCAAAAGCAGTACTAAGAGGGAAGTTTATAGAAATGCAGGTCTACCCCAAGAAACAAGAAAAATCTCAAATAAACAATCTAACACTATGCCTAAGAGAACTAGAAGAAGGAGAACAAAGCCCAAAGTCAGTAGAAGGAAGGAAACAATAAAAATCAGAGCAGATATTAATGAAATAGAGACTAAAATACAATAGAAAGGATCAATGAACCTAAGAGCTGGTTCTTTGAGAAGATAAACAAAATTGACAAAAACCATTAGCTAGACTCACTAAAAAAAAGAGAGAATTCTCAAATAAATAAAATCAGAAAAGAAAGAGGAGAAATTACAACAGACATTGCAGAAATACAAAGGATTATAAGAGAATACTATGAAAAGCTATATGCCAACACCTTGGATAACCTAGAAGAAATGGATAAATTCTTAGGATCGTGCAACCTCCCCAAACTGAATCAAGAAGAAATAGAGAATCTGAATAGACCAATCACATGAAGAGATCAAAACAGTAATCAAAAACCTCCCAAAAAACAAAAGTCCAGGACCAGATGGCTTCTCTGGTGATTTGTACCAAATATTCAAAGAAGATTTAACACCTATCCTTCTCAAACTCTTGGAAAATTGAAGAGAATGGGATGCTTCCTAACTCATTTCATGAGGCCAACATCACCCTGATACCAAAACCAGACAAGGACAACACATCAAAGGACAATTACAGAGCAATATCCCCGATGAATATAGATGCAAAAATCCTCAACAAGATATTAGCAAATTGAATATGACAATACATTAAAAGGATCATACACCACCATCAAGTGGGATTTATTCCAAGGATATGGGGGTGGCTCAACAACCGAAAATCAATCAACATGATACACCACATTAACAAAATGAAGAATAAAATTCACATGATCATCTCAATTGATGGAGAGAAAGCATTTGACAAGATCCAACAGCTATTTATGATAAAAGCTATCAATAAAATGAGTATAAAAGAAAAGTACTTCAACATAATAAACGGCATATATGACAAACCCACAGCCAACATCATACTCAACCATGAAAAACTGAAAGCTCTAAGAAGAGGACAAGACAACAATGCCCACTCTCACGTCTCTTACTCAATATAACATTGGGAGTTTTAGCCACAGCAATTAGTCAATAAAATGAAATAAAAGCGATCCAAATTGAAAGGAAGAAGGAAAACTGTCACTATTTGTGGATGACATGATTTTATATATATAGAAAACCCTAAAGAATTCACCAAACACTATTACAAATAATTAATAAACACAGTAAAGTTGCATGGTACAAAACAAACACACAAAAATCAGTTTCATTTCCATACACTAATAACGAACTGGCAGAAAGAAAAATCAAGAATACAATCCCATTTACAATCACAAGAAAAAGAACAAAATACCTATGAATAAATTTAACCAAAGAGGTGAAAGAACTATACACTGAAACTATAAGACATTATTGAAAGAAATTGAAGAAAACAAAGAAATGGAAAGGTATTCCATGTTCATGGATTGGAAGAATAAATATAGTTAAAATGTCTATATTACCTAAAGCAATCTACAGATTCAATGCAATCACAATCAGAATCCCAATGACATTTTTCACAAAGAATCCTAAAATTTCTATGGAACAAGACAAGATCCCCAATAGCGAAACCAATCCTGAGAAAAAAGAACCAAGCTGGAGGTATCACACTCCCTGAGTTCAAAATATACTACAAAACCATAGTAATCAAAACAGCATGGTAGTGGCACAAAGACAGACACATAGATCAATGGAACAGAATTGCGAGCCCAGAAATAAAACCCACATCTATCAATAGCTAATATTCGAAAAAGGAGCCAAGAACATACAATGGAGAAAGGATTGTCTCTTCAATAAATGGTGTTGGGAAAACTGGACAGCCACATGCAAAAGAATGAAAGTAGATCATTATCTTACACCATACACAAAAATTAACTCAAAATGGATTAAAGACTTGAATGTAAGACCTGAAATCATAAAACACTTAGAAGAAAACATAGGCAGTATGCTCTTTGACATTGGTCTTAGCAGGATGTTCTCGAATACCGTGTCTCCTCAGGCGAGGGAAACAAAAGAAAAAGTAAACAAATTGGACTACATCAGACTAAAAAGCTTCTGCACAGCAAAGAAAACCATCACCAAATGAAAAGATAACCCTCAACTGGCAGAAAATATTTGCAAATCATATATTCTACAAGGGGTTAATTTACAAAATATATAAAGAACATATACAACTCAACAACAAGTAATGAACAACTCAATGAAAAAATGGGCAGACGGGGCTGGTTTGGTGGCATAGTCCTTAACTTCCTGTGCTCCACTTTGGCTGTCTGGGGTTGGCAGGTTTGGATCCCGGGTGTGGATCCATGCACCGCTTATCAAGCCATGCTGTAGTAGGCATCCCACATATAAAGTAGAGGAAGATGGGCACGGATGTTAGCCCAGGGCTGATCTTCCTTAGCAAAAAGAGGAGGATTGCCAACAGATGTTAGCTCAGGGCTAATCTTCCTCACACACACACACATAGAGTATGGGCAGAGGATATGAACAGACATTTTTCCAAAGAAGATATATGGATGGCCAATAGGTACATTAAAAAGGTGCTCAACATCACTAATTATCAGGGAAATGCAAATCAAAACTATAATGAGATAACACCTCACACCTGTCAGAATGGCTATAATTAACAAGACAAGAAATAACAAGTGTTGGGCAGGATGTGGAGAAAACGGAACCCTCATACATTACTGGTGGGAATGCAAACTATTGTAGCCACTATGAAAATACTATGGAGATTTCTCAAAAAATTAAAAATATAAATACCATATGATCCAGTTATTCCACTACTGCGTATTTATCCAAAGAACACAAAATCAATAGTTCAAAAAAATACATGCACCCCTATGTTCATTGCAGCGTTATTCACAATAGCTAAGACATGGAAGCAACCTGAGTGCCCATCAATGGAAGAAAGGATAAAGAAGAAGTGGTGTATACACACACACACACACACACACACACACACACACACAATGGACTACTACTCAGCCATAAAAAAGACAAAATTATGCCATTTGTGACAACATGGATGGACCTTGACAGTATTATGCTAAGCAAAATAAGTCAGACAGAGAAGACAAACACCATATGATTTCACTCACATGTGGAAGATAGACAACCACATGAATAAGGAGAACAGATTGGTGGTTACGAGAGGAGAAGAGGTGGGGGAGGGTGGAAGGAGTAAAGGGGCCCATATGTATGGTGGTGGATGAGAACTAGTGGTGGTGGTGAACACGATGCAGTCTACACAGAAACTGAAATATAATAAGGTACACCTGATAATTACACGATGTTATAAGCCAATAAGATGTCAATAAACTAATTTTAAAAAAGCTAATTATTAGTTTGTTCACTGCCTGCCCAAGCAGTTTCTGGTTTCACAATGTGGAGACCCGATCAGGGCACAATAGGGGGTGGGGTGAGCCACACTCTCAGACCCTCACCCTCTAGGGGGACACACAGGGACCCTGATCCTCAGAAAGAGAAGAAGATAGAGTCATGTAAGGAAGTCAGAATGGCAACAGGGAAGCTTCTCGGAGGGGCCACGGGTTAGTAACCCTCAGCCTGTTGCACCATCTGCCTCCCAATTACCCCAGACTCCTGCCTCCCCCTCATCCCCTCAGTCCACCAGCGTCTGTAGCCTTCTAATCTATTCCAGAAATGTCCCTCCTTGCCATCCCTCAGTCTCCTCACCTGGACTTTTCTGTCTCCCTGTCTCCCTTCCCTCTACACTGAAGCCACAGCCCAGCTCAGACCCTCCTGTGTCCTCCATCACAGGAAGGACATGTCCAAATGCCTCAACTGGCACCAAAGTCCTCTATGGGTTGTTGCCTCACTCACCTCTTACCTGTCCAGCTCCACTTCCTAGCTCAGCTCATGTTGAGATCGCCGTGAATGCCTCCCTCCACCTCTGCCTGCCACATGTTCAAGGCTGAGTCCAATGACAGCCGGCCCTCACTCCCTCTGCTGGATCCACCTCTTCCTCTCCAGACCCCCAAGGCACCATTAATGTTTTACTCAAGGACACATCACCGTCCAGTGCCAATATGGAACATTCAACTATCTGCTCAGTGAGTCAATGAGTGAATGAAAGAACGAATGAATGGATGATGACCGTCTTGAGTAGACGTATTTGTTTCTTGACTGCGAACTCTTTGAGGCAGGGACAGTATCTTTCATCTCTGTGTTCCCATCTCCTAGCACAAGAGTAGGCACACAGAGGCAGGTGTAGTAAACAGTTTTATAATTGAATGAAGCTACTTGCATTGAAAAAAAAAAAAAACCAGAATGCCAAAAAATAAAAGTAGTATTAGTTCTGACCTAGGAATTGAGCTGCTTAGTACCCTCCTGTCCTCTAGTGGCAGCCATAGCCTGCAGCCAGTGTCTATGAGGAAGGCCCCAGTCCTGGGAGAAACCAAATCCTAGAGCCAATTCCTGGAAGAACAATTTGCTTAAAGCCTGTTCTGTGAAAATTGATTCACAACAATTAATTCCACAACTTCTTGTGGAAGTTACTATTTCATAGGATGATTTCAGCAGCATTGGAGGATTTTCACAGCAGCCATTCTGGAGTGGGATCAGCCAGCTTAACAGCTGTCTCAAGCGTGCTTTATGTTTTACACACCAGGAAGCTTTCCAATGCATGTGTCATACTCGGAATAGTGGATTTTCTCTCAAGGCAGTTGATTGTCCTCATTGTTATGCTTTTTGCCAATGTTGGACTATGTAGACTCTGGGACTATAGTATATAGATCTGACGTCATATAAAGCATTTTGCCAACTAGAAAGGCTGTCATGGTTATGTGAATATTAATATGCAGTTAAATTTTATTGAGATAGACTGTAAAAATAGAGAAGACACACATTGCTGTGAAACCTTCTTCAAATGGCTACTGTAAACTTCCATGTATATGGCTGAACGGTTAGGACAAGGAAGGGGCTGGAAATCCCAAAACACACAAACATCACTGAGACAGTGAGTGGCAGATGAGGGACTTAAGGAGAAAAGGCCCTCAGCTGGACTGTGAATGTGGGAAGAGAGAAAACCACCTGTTAAGATTACTGATAATGGAGAAAAGCAACCGTCTGAACTTTAATTCTCATGAAAACTTCTAATTGTGAAGTTGTACTCCTAAAGCGTAGAGAACATCAGAATACACCAAACTTTGGAATAGCACTGACACCGAATTGTGGCTGGCCATTGGTAAAGTCAGTGGGTAAGTCCCTGTGGCATGCCCTAAAATGCCACCTTTCTTTTTTACACAGGGGCACACGTCTCCTTCCCCACACACCGACATAGAAGTACATAACTGCAGACGCCAATATGAACGTAGGAGGTCACAAACATCGGGTGTGCACCCAGTGAAACTCCCAGCTCAAGTACAGAGAATCTCACCTTGATCCTCCTGAGAAGGGCAGGAAAGCGTGGCTGTGTCAAGTAGAACTCAGTGCAAACAGGGAAGGATCAAACACCTGCAGAGAGAGCACCAGGGACAGGACCAGGAGGAGGTCAAGCCCCTCCTTCCAATCCACGAGGGAACAGGACTCCCGAGGTGGGAGTGAGAGGAGGTGTTGTTCTGCAGAGATCATCCCATCCCCTCCTCCCACGGCTATCATACCTCTGGGTTCGGCCACACCTTGGGGTTGTGGTGAAGGGCATAAAAGGAGAGCACAATCATGATTCCTGTGGGGCAGGCAGAGAAGAGAGAAGACTGATCATACCCATGGGGTGGGGCCCCCTCCCTCTGCCAGCAGGGGGCATGTGCATGCAGGAAAGTCTTGGGAGCCACTCCCCGTCACTCTGAGTGGAATGATCCTGCTGCAAGAGAGGTGGGATGGACATGGCAAAGCTCATGTGCACAGATTAGGAGGAGAAAACCATGACCCAGGATTGAGGAGCAAGAAAGACTTTTTGGAGCAACTCAAGTGACAACTCATATTTATCAGGTGTCACCCATGAGCCCTTAGGGAATATGCATTAACTCATTCAATCCTCACATCAACCCTCCAAGAAAGACTCTCATATCCCCATTGTTCAGATGAGGCACCTGATCCTCAGAGACTGAGTGACTTGCCTATGATCACACAGCTAGGATGTGCCAGGGCTAGGATTCAAACCCAGTGGGAGGTGAGCCAAGGGGTTGTCTTCTCCAGACATGGCAGGGGTCTCAGATCTGATCATCAATTGCTCTCTGACATCAAACTGAGTGGTCCTCAGAGACTGGGCCATCTGATCCGTGACAGTGGATTCCCTAATTGCCCCCATTTTCCTAGACCCCATAAGGTAAGTACCACATCTCCCCCTACCCCTGTCTGATTGTCTCTCCAGCCCTCACAGCTCAGGAAATTAGAATTTTAGGGCTAATTCCCGAGCCCAATTCAGAGACTAGCATATGTTTACTGAGCTTTTGCTGGGTCTAGTTCTGTGCCAAGATTTCAAACACCTCATCCTAACTACAAAGTAAGTATTGATTTTCTTGAGGGGAAAACAAGACCCAGAGAGGTTCGGAACTGCTCTGGGACATGTGGATTTCTGATCTTCCTTGTGTTCTTGCAGAGCGCTTAGGTTAGTGAGTGTGATGAGGTTCACATCTCTGGGTAAGGAGCCTCCGTCAGGGAAGGCGATGGGCTTGCTGAGCTCTCTGCAGATGCCTGGTACTGATGGATAGAGTCGCAGTGTCTCCTTGATGCACATGGTGGTGTAGGGCATCTGGTCCAGGTGGTCCCTGAAACCCAAGCCCATCCTGAAGTGCGGGCAGGGTCTGGTACACCAGGGGCTTCTCTAGCTGAGTGGGCACAGCTCTCCCATCTCTAGAGCACTCACCAGGTGATGGAAGCGCCATCTTCCAGGAGGCTCTGGATCTCCTCCAGGCACCTCTGCTGATGCCTGGGGTGTGTGGCCAGAGCATAGAGGATCCAAGAGATGCTGCAGGCTGTGGTGTCATGGCCCTCAAACATGAACGTGTCCACCTCTGCACGGAGGTCCTTATCAGACAAGCTGCTCCCATTCTCCATCTGGGGGAGGAACAGTGAGAGTGCAGGGTTTGCCACTTCCTCTGAGCTTCTGGGCTAATCCACAGCCCTCTCCTATACACACTCACTCTGGCAAAGAGGAGGATGTCCAGGAAATCCAAATGCCTCTTTCTCCTGACCTTCTCCAGCTCTCCCTCCTTCTGCAGGTGAGCCTTCCTCAGCTTTATCACTTGGTCTGTCCCAGAACAGTGGTTCCCAGGAAGAGCTGAGAGCTCTGGGTGCCCATATACAGCAACCCACAGAAGCCCTATCTGCCCCCTGCCCCAATCTGGGTGCCAGGTGGATCAGGATGAGTGTGGGAGTGGTTTACATGTCAGGGGTGAGAGCTCTTGCACCATCTGATTTCAGGTCAAATAGCCCCTAAATAGCACAGCCCACGGAGGCTCTGCTTGAATGCTGCCGGGAGGGGGTCTCATTTAACCATCAACCTTGTGGTGCATAGCTCCTGGAACCCTAACATTGTTGGGTCGGTTCCTATCCTTTGCACCAGGAAAACATCTGCATGAGTTTGTCCCAGCTTTTGAAGAGGAATCTGGGGTCCTGTTTTTACCCGAGGGGTCAGAGCCAGTCCCTTTGAGACGTGCCTGACGAAGGATGGGAGCAGCCCCGGATAAGGAGCCAAAACCTGTGTGTTGATGGGTGAGCTGGCAGGCCCCGTGCTTCCAACGGCCATCAGGGGTCAGCCTGTAGATGATGTCATTCTGGTAGAAGGCATTCCTCTCCCAGGAAAAAACCAGATTGTTCAGGTCCCCAATGGCCTGGATATAGGTCTGGGAGTGCCTAAAGGGAGAGGATGCAGAAGAGAGTGGAGTGGAGGGAGGCCACTGACCTGGAGGTGGAGTGGGCTCTGGGTGGAGGTTTCCTCAATCAGTCGGGACAAGACATGGAGGCATTGGTCATTGTTGTCTTATGGCTCTTGAGATGCTCAGCTCTTTTTAAGTGGCGTGGGCAGCCAGACTTCTACCTGTGCCAGGGTTCAGGGATCTGTGGCTGAGTCAAGGTTTGGTCTAGCTGGAATTTGAACTTGGTCTAGAACTGTGGGCAGAATCTCACTTTGTTTATAAGTGAACATCTAAGTTGTCCCATTAGCCACTCAGGTAAGTCCACACCAGTGGGTAAGAAAGAAGACCCTGCAGCAGAAGGGTTATCACTGACCTGTCTGCCTGGATGCTGCCCTGGTGGCTGAAGGCGCACTTCATGATGGTGTCCGGGGTCCTCAAGGAGACGTGTCCAAAGATCTCCAGATGTGAGTCCTGTCTAGTGAGCTCCTCCCATTTGTCTTGTGGTGCAAGGGGGACATTGACTCTCCTCTGCTCCCCCAAAAGGCAGATGATGACAAGGTCAGGCCCTCTCTCTCCAGATATCCTGTTAGGAATCTCTTGCTTTACAGAACGGATGTGTTATAGCAAATAAAGACTATAAAGCAAATGTCTGTAAAGTGAGGCCTATTGTCTCAGAAACTTTTATTATATAACTAACCATGTTCTGTCATAATAGTCAGAATTAGTTTTGAATTTTAGGAACAAGTTACCATGATAACCACCTTTTGGCACACCAGAAAGCATTGTTTTTCAGAAGACAAAGGGAGGATCTTTTCTGTCATGGGGCTGAGCTAGACCTGAGGGACAGGTAAAGTCCAACTTTAGGGAGCAAATGTTTTGAGGCAAGAAGAAGTCTAAGGGTATAGTACTGGGGTTCCTAAAGAAGGGACATCAGGGACTTCAATTCCTAACATTCCTCAAATGTTAACTGAGAACAGTTGGTAAGATATCACAGTCCTGATCAGAGGTGATGTTATGGCAGGTCCTGGTTCTGAGAATATAGACCTGTTCTCCATTTCCCTCCATGGAGTGGCTCAAATCCATCAAGAAGCCTGAGGCACCAGGGCAGAGCCCACCTGAGTGACATCCTGGCAT
Organism: Diceros bicornis minor; assembly: GCF_020826845.1. NCBI lineage: Eukaryota > Metazoa > Chordata > Mammalia > Perissodactyla > Rhinocerotidae > Diceros > Diceros bicornis. The sequence goes on from NC_080752.1 coordinate 9,743,216, forward strand.
GTCCACCCTGCCACTGAAGCTGCCACTGCTCAGGTTATCCAGGGTCAGGTTGTCCTGCTGTCAAGGGGAATGACCCTTGCTCTAGTCCACTGTGCTGAAGATGTGGATGTGGGAAGAGAGCAGACCCCACGCCCACAGCCCTCCTTTCTCTTGGCAATAACCAAAGTGTGGATCCAAGCTGGCACTTGGATACTGCTCTGTCCCGTACACTTCCGAGGAACCCTGACTCATAACGTTATTCTGAGTGCCTGTTGTTTGATGGATGTCTTAAGGACATTGTGTCTGGACTGGCCTCTGTGAGTTGTGCTATGCATGAGTGTGTGCAGGTGAGAGAGGGACGGACTTACAAGCATTACTCGGACAGAGTTGGCCATGAGCCCCACGTAGGGCTTCAGGATGTCATAGTGGAAGGCTGGAGTCAGCACCGGCCAGTGTTGGAAGCATGTCTGCCCGTTCAACAGGAGCAAACCATATCCTGGGCCAGAGATGGGAGTATGTGTAGGATCAAGAGAAGGGATCAGAGGGATGACTGGGGACAACTTGGGAGGAATCAAGAGTGTCAGAAGAAGGCCCATTGTGGCAAAGGCAGGAAAGGCCAATGTATTTCAGGACTGAGAATTTCCCCAAATGGCTGGTACATGGGAAGTGATTGTAACAGCTATGAGATAAAGGTTGAAAAAGAATTGAGGGCAGATCATAGAAGAACTTCAATAAAATTCAGGCTGAGATCACTGAGGAGGACTGAGAAGTGATGTGGAAGATGCTGAGCTTTAGGAGGGCTCTCACCACCATTAGGATAGGGGAGGGTCTTGTTACAAGAAGAGAAATGAGGCTTGATCCAGAGATGAGGGTGGTGACATGGTGGCCAGGCACCTGTTGTTCTCTGTGAGCTAAAGAAATAGCTGTTGGCACGCTGAGGTGGTGGGTGGACTGCAGTCCTAGTTAGATGTACTTACCAAACCAAGGAGCCAGGAATATGTAAGGACTGTGAGACTTTGGGTCTGAAAGGTAAGGAAGGACATTACAGGAAGCTGGAGGGGATTAAACAAGGTCAGTGGCCCCCAGGAGGTAGCTGTGGTCCAGACTACAGGCTGCCATCCCTTCCTGACGATTGTCAGCTGCCAGTTTGTCTCAAACTACTGCCCATTTGCCTCCCATCCCTGACTCTTTCTGTCCTGATAGTCACTATGGGCTATAGAAGACAGACTCGGTGTCTCAGCCTCAGGACACCCACAGGACTAGGATGGTGAATCTGCAAGAAACACAAGTTCTGTCCTCAGTGCCAAAGAAAATTCAGAAGCCTGTGGTTTTCCTACATTGATAGTCGCTTCGTCATCCCCTGTCCCCAGACAGGCAAATATTAGAGGTACCTAACCCAGGTCATTGTGCAAAGGAAATTGTCTTTGAGATCTGGGGCAATTTACATAACAGGTCATCTCCATTTGATTAAAAAAGAAAGAAAGAAAGAAAAGAAAAAAGAAATTCAGTCCCACACTGTTCTTTTAGCTTTGGTTTAAGGGAATAGTGTTGGCATTAGGCTGGCTTGTGTGCTGGGAGAATGGTTGGAAGAGGGTAGGTATTGGTGGCTGAACTGCCAGTCTTTTCCGATTTTCATAGACACAGGGGCATGTACCCAAGGGAAGAGCTGCTCTAGACAGGATGTGGATTTCACACTCACCTGATCTCCCCAGGATCACCTTCATGTAGTCAGGGTCATAGACCAGTTCTTGGACCTTTATTCCCCATAGCCAGTGAGGAGAGGCATGTGGGAATTTCTCTACCCTTTTCAGAAGCTCTTGTAAGTCCTAGTCCTCTTGTAACTGTAACCACAGGAAAGACAAATCAATAAAACCTTTCCTTTTAGGTCCAGTGTTTGGAGTGGTGGTGAAGGGCAAGACAGGCACAGGGAGATAGTTCTGGATGTATCAGCAGTGATTAGGAGTTTGGAACTGTTTCTGAAGAGCTGGGCTCTGATTTGGATTCTTGCTCTCTTGCCAAGAGTTGGCCTAAGGCCCGATTCTGGCTTCTGGTTGGGCCATCTCCAGGCCCTCACTCAGAATACTGCCTTCAGAATCTTACCCATAGTAGGTTCTTGATAAATGTCCAATAATGGACTCCAGGGTGTACAAAACTTTTTACAGACTTATATTAGAGTTATTGGTTGATTTGTGTCCCCCTCAAATTCATATGTTGAAATCCCAACCCCCAGTACCTCAGAATGTGACCTTATTTGGAGATAGGATCTTTACAGGGCAATCAAGTTAATGTTGGGTTATTAGGGTCAGCCCTTATCCAATAAGACTGGTGTCTTTACAAAAATGGGTAAATTGGGACACAGAGACAACACTCATGGAGAGAAGATCATTGGAAGAGACACATGGAGAAGATAGTGATTCAGCCAAAGAGATAACCAAAGATAGAACCTGCAACAGATGCTTCCCTCAGGGCCTGCAGAAGGAACCAACCCTACCAATACCTTGATTTTGGACTTCTGGTCTCCGGAACTGTGAGACACTAAATTTCTGTTGTTTTAGCCACCCAGTTTGTGGTATTTTGTTTCAGCAGCCCTAGGAAACTAAAACAATTATGTAATGTTCGAGGCAAACCTGGGTGAGGGATGGACTATTACTTGATCCTGAATCACTGAAGAATGAGGAGACCCATGTTGAAGGACATGCCCAGGTGAGCTGCATTTCAGCTGAAATCTGCTGACCCCAAGGTGTCCTTCCCCGAGGTTCCCAAGCCTCCCTCGGTGTCTCTATTATCATATTCAACTCAATCTTCTCATTACTGGGCACCGTGTTGGCAAACTTACCTTTAATATCTGTAATCTCTGTGTTCTTAGAGCTGGCATAGAGCATGGTTCATAGGAATTATGCCTTATTTTTCAAAAGGAATGAGGACATGTAGGAGAGTGAATGAGTAAGTCTTGATTAAATTTCTTGTTGCAAGTGACAGATAGAATCTTGAGCTAATGTAAGACAAAGAAAAAGGACAAGAAAGAAGGCTGAGGACCCAGGAATGTCTCATGGAGCCCATGGGCAGGGAATAGTCAGGATGTGGAAGCGGCAGAACCAGGGACTGGAGAGCTGCCAGGACTGCGTCTCTTTCTCTCTCTCTGTACGTGCATGCATTCATTCTCTCAACAAATGTTTATGGAGGCTCTACCTTGTCCCAGACACATTTCTGGAAGCTGATGATACAGCCATGAATAAACAGAAAACAGTCCCCATCCTTGTGGAGCTGGGTCCTCGTGGTGGAGAAGGGCAGTTCTACCCTCTGGGGCTGGGACGTTACCCTTCCACCACACGTCATGTCTTAGAGGCACTGTGCATCCTATTCTGAGAATCTGATTGTAATATCATGGCCAAGGGGTCCACCAGCTACAATCAACTGTGGCTAGGGTTGAATAGGGCTTTCAGGGGCCCACTGTTTGTGGGGGAAGAGGTCTCAGACAGGTAAGCTGAGCAGACATCCCCAAATGTTTCCACTGCAGTGAAGGAGCAAATATATGAATGAGTAGATAAGCAGATGGATTCACTTGTTCATTTATTTGATATCTGTTTATTGAATACTTACTTTGGGTCAATTGCCATCTTCATTGCTGGAGATTCAACAGTGAACAACAGAAATCCCTGCTTCCATGGAGCTTATGTTCTAGTGGGGGTGGGGGTGGGGCAGACAATCCTGCTCTTAACCGAGAAGTGGCCTCCTTGAATTACTTAAGAAGGCCTCTCTGTGGTCCAGGTCATGTCCAGCACTGGGGCTGCCCTTCTCCCTTGATCCAGTGCAGGGACTGACCAGTGCGAGCTTCTTACCGCCCCACCTATGTTACCTGGTCCTCTCGGATCCCCTCCTATTGGCCCAGTGGAGGCCTGGGGACCCTGTTTCAGCACAGTAGCGTGCCTCCTTTCTGATTGCTTGGTGCCCGAACCAGTCAGCTTCCTGAAATCCCTGCTCCTGGGCACTGTTATTATTTCCCTTTGGGGACCCCAAGGAGCTAAACTGTGTTCTGCCTGTCCATTCTCCTCTCTGGGCCATTCTGGTGCCCACTGATCTGTCAGCCCTCCAGTCAACCAGCTGGGGCTGCCGTCTGTCCCTGAGCAGGTCTGGCCAGAGCCAGTTGAGACTCTTGTAGAGGAGATGGTGCCCATGGTGGCAGTGGCGGTAACCCTATAGGCAAATACCCAGTGCCCATCTGGGTTCCAGACGCTGGGGCCACTCAGGGCAGGCAGTGCTCCACTGGAGCAGTCCTCACCTGGCTGCTCCTGGGAACTGCAGACACAAAGGAATTTCCCCAAAGAGAGACATAAGGAGAGTAGGTAGACAGGAAATAATGAGGCCACAGAGGACATCACCAGATGTGTGGGCTCTGCTGACATGACAGCTAAGCCTGTGATAGGAGGTTTGACAAGGGGAAAGATGAGGCTATTTGGGAGTATTTGGATCCCCAAGTTGTGAGTCCCCTTTTCATAGTTCCTGCTGGATTTCACCCCTATTTAATGCAGTGAGTTTGTTAAGCCTACAAAATGCTTGTCCTTCACAGGTATTGATATTATTTTAAATTCATGCAAAAGAGTGAGTGTGACAGTGGCCCTTGTCTGCGCCAGGCCTCATTCTATGATTATAATAACTCACTTGAGTACTATCAGTATCATCATCCCCAATTTACAGATGAGGAAACCAAGGCATAGAGTAGGTGTTCAAAGTATGTGGCAGAGCTGGAATGTGAATTAGGTAGCTTGGCAACAGAGCCCATATGTTGACCTACCCCACCTTGTCACTTGTCATCTGGCCTGAAAGATTGTCTTCAACCTAATTACATGAGGCAATCTAATTCCTGACTGAGCCAATAACAGAGGTATTCAATAAATGAAAATCTCAGGCAGTATTATAATAACAAGAAAAATTTGGCTGCAGTATCTGTCAGGACAGCAGAAGGTGAGAGGTGACTCAGCACCAGGAGTAATGTTAGTTATGTAAATACAAATGATCTACTTACTGGATCTACCTCTCATCTAATGGCCATCCGTGTCATGAGAAAGTCACTGGAGAAATTTTTGTGGCTCCTTATGTCAAGTCCTAGCTCAGAAAGATGACAACTGCATCAAACAAAAGGTCACAATTTCTCCAAATCAGGAAATAATCTGGAGTCATCAGCACAACAATTTGCAGGAAGAGACTGGGCCTTGGTTGTCTCTCTGTGGCTGGTATAACAGTTCCCCTCTTGGCTCCCCTCTGCTGACAATCGCTTGGGCTCCTTCTCTCAGAAGAGAGAAGCCTCAGCTCTCTGCAACACCCCACCTCCTAGGCTTGTTCAGTCCACAAAGCCCTGGTGAGCCCCTCTCCACGTGGTCCCTCACCTGGCTCTGGGCCCTCCCCATCAGGGATCAGTGCTAACAGAGCTGGCTAGGAAGGCGCTGTCTCTCACCCAACCTGCGGGCTCCTCCTGTCTCTGTCCCTCCACACACCTAGGTCAAGCACTCCTATGTGTCAGGTTCTGTACTGGGTACTGGGCCACAGTAAGGGGGATGACATCCTCAGCCCCAAGGAGTGCACAGTACTGGGGTTTGGGGAATCAGAGCTGGGAGGCAAACATTCTATGTAGTGGTGCAAATTGAATGTCAGTACTCCTTACCTGGGGCCATCCTGGACACCTGCTCGTTCATGTGTGCCGGCGACTTGTTAGGGTTTTACCAGTGAAATCACTAGTCTGGAAAATCCCTCAGTCTCAGACACATTGAGCCGGTTTGCCCCCTATGCCTGACATCACCCCCCAGCCCAGCAGGTGAGCCTCTTTTCCTGTGACCTGACACCTTCTCACATTCCTGTTTATCGTCTCCACAGACTGAACCCCACAGGGCAGGGATCCACAGACTGATATCTGTGTTCTCAGGCAAGCTCAAGGCCAGGCAGAGAGGATGGGGTTGAGTGACGGGGGCAGGGAAGCATCTAGAAGCCTGTCTTGCGAGAACATCTGAGGCTGCTTAGCCTGGTGGGGGAGGATTCAGGAAGCAACAGTCGTTGTCCTAGAGTACAGTGCTGCCAGGACAGCCTGCAGGTCTGCCTAAGGAAGGAGTGTCTGACAGACCTGAGAACCCCAGCACAGGCTTCCTGTGAGGGAGTGAGCTCCCTGGACTGGGATGAGGAGCCGAGACCTAAGAAGTAAATTGGATTGCAAATATCTTCTCCCAACCTAACAATTGGGAGAAGATATTTGCAAACCATACATCTGATAAGGGCTTAATCTCCAAAATATATAAATAACTCATGCATCTCAACAACAAAAAAACTACCAACCCAATTAAGAAATGGGCAAAAGACCTGAACAGACATTTCTCCAAAGAAGATATACAGATGACCAACAGGCACATGAAAAGATGTTCAACATCATTAACTATCTGAGAATTGCAAATCAAAACTACAATGAGATATCACCTCACGCTCGTCAGAATGGCTATAATTAACAAGACAGGAAACAACACGTGTTGGAGAGGATGTGGAGAGAAGGGAACTCTCATACACTGCTGGTGGGAGTGAAAACTGGTGCAGCCACTATGGAAAACAGTATGGAGATTCCTCAAAAATTTAAGGATAAAACTACCATATGATCCAGCTATTCCACAGCTGGGTATTTATCCAAAGAACTTGAAAACACCAATGCATAAAGATACATGCGCCCCTGTGTTCATTGCAGCGTTATTCACAATAGCCAAGACTTGGAAGCAACCTAAGTGCCCATCAAGGGACAAATGGATAAAGAAGATGTGGTATATATACACAATGGAATACTACTCAGCCATAAGAAACAATGAAATCTAGCCATTTGTGACAACATGGATGGACATCGAGGGTATTATGCAAAGTGAAATAAGTCAGAGGGAGAAGGTCAAATACCATATGATTTCCTTCATTAAGTAGTAGATAATAAAACAACAAACAAACACATAGAGACAGAGATTGTATTGGTCGTTACCAGAGGGGAAGGGGGGAGGGAGGAGGGTGAAAGGGATAATTCGGCACATGTGTGTGGTGATGGGTTGTAATTAGTATTTGGGTGGTGAACATGATATAATCTATGCAGAAATAGAAGTATAATGATGCACACCTGAAGTTTATACAATGTTAAAAACCAATGTTACTGCAATAAACAAAAAATTAAAAAAAAAAATAAAGAGGCAGCCTAGAGCACATTCAAAAAAAAAAAAAAGTAAATTGGATTTTCCCAGGGGCCATGTGCTCATCACACGATAAGGCTTTGTCAGATGGATTTGCTGACCACGATCTCAGAGCCCTGGCCCACCCTTCTGTCCCACTTCCCCATCCTGCTCCTTCCTACCTCCTGACTGTGCCTGTAGAGCCAGTGGGAAGGAGGGCACAGGAACTCCTGGACGGCTTTGAGCAGCCACTGCCTGCGCAGGTAGAGCTGGGCTGCCTTGAGCAGCAGCAGAACCAGGCCGAGCAGGGAGGCCACTTGTAGGAGCCCAGAGATACCGCCCAGGGGTCTGGTGGGGTTCAGCACAGAGACACTCATGGTGCAGAGGCTCTGGAGCTCTGACTTCCCTGACTGTTGTGGACCTCCCCTGAGCACCCAGCCCAAGTCAGTCAGGAGAGAATAGTCCCACCCACCTGTGGGGAGGGCAAAGGGTGAGGCAGAGCTTAGACCTGGGCCACCAGAGTTGATTAACTGTGGAGGATCCACGTTGGGAAACAGTGAGAGAAAAGCTTTCTCAGCTGACAGTGATAATGGCCCTGTACATATCAACCTTCCACTCATCCATTTCCTAACCAAACAATTAATAAGCACCTACTATGTCCCAGGCAGATGCTAGGTGCTGGGACACAGCTGCAAGCAAAACAGACATGAATCCTGGCTTCAAGGAATCCACAGTCTGGTTTACAAACGTTCAGTAGGTGTGGTTGGTTTGTTCATTATCCCCATTTCAGAGATGAAAACTAGTTACAGAGAGGTAAAGTGATGTGGCTGGAGGGAAACAGTCAGGGCGAGTCCCAGCTGGGATTAGAATACTTCTCTGTTGGATTCTGAAATGGCCTGTCTCAGCTGACTCTGCAGTATTCCCCAGGGTTTGTCCCAGTCCACTGTTCATTTGTGACCCGGGGTGACAGTGCCGGTGGATAGAGCACTGGCCTTGGACTCAGGAGGGTCAGCCCCAGGTTAGGCTCCCTACACGGAAGCCAGCAACTTAAACTCTCTGAGCCTCAGTTTCTCCTTTTGTGAGGCGGAATAATAATCGCATTCCTAAGTACATGTTACAAATGCTCATTTATTTGTTCAGTCATTCATTCACTCAGCAAATATTTCTTGAGCACACAGCCTAGGTCAATGTAGAAAACTAACTTAGAACAATAAAATATGCAGGGCCTGTACTGGAGGAATGAATAGTGAACTGGGTCCGTCCAGGGAAGGAGAAAACTAACAAAAGGAAGGGGATCTTGAAGGATGTATAGGAGATCATTCAGTGCACAGTACTAGAGAGAGAGATGAAAACTGAAAAAGTCATGGAGATCATATATAAAGAAGCAAGGGATGGAGGCAGGTTAATCTTCAAGTCTCTCACCCTCAAGTTTTTCATGATTATTTCCTTCAAGATCATATCTGTGGCCCACAATTCAGAAAGTAAAACACAATACATTTCAGGAAGAATTCCTTGGAAGGCAGCCTTCCTAGGGGCCACTCCTGACCTACTCCCTCACCCATATAACCTCTTTCTCCCAACACCCTTCTCCTTTGACCTACCTCATGACAGGCAATTCATCACATAACACATCAGGCCAGAGTTCTTTTCTTTCTCCCCTAAGTCATGAGCTCCTGTCCAAACCCCAGGGCCTGTAACCACTTACATCCATTCCTGCCACCGTTCCCCTAGTTCTGTGGTAACTTTTCATCCTCCTCTGCCCCTGCCCCGGGGACTCTTGGATCCTGACTCTTTCCCTAACTTGACTCAGCAACAGCTTTTCACCCACAACACCTGGGGCAGTAGTGGAGGGAGTTTTGGAGTCAGAGATCCTGGCTCTGAGTTCTGGTTGTAACTCTTTCTTGCCCTCCCCAATTCCTCAGTTTCTTCTGAATAGTTGGGCTCAAAATGCTTGGTAATAGCTAACATTCAGAGAGCACTTGCTATGTTCTGGACACTGAGCAAAGAACTTTAAATGTTTTCTCCAACAACAACGCTACACAGCAGATTTTTAAAAAATCCCTAATTCCAGTTGAAGAAACTGAGGCACAAAGAGGTTCACTGCTTGCCCAGGGTCACCCTGTTGGTAAGAGGTGGAGCCAGGATTCAAACCCAGGCAGTCTGGCTCCAGAGACTCTGCTGTTGACCAGTAATGTAAAGAGATGATTGTTGGGTTGAGCCTCCAGTCCATACATGGTGATCTCTGAAATTTTCAGGGGGCATTTCATGTTTGCTGTGATTTATCCAGTGTTTCCAAGCAGCAGGAGAGTGTTTCAGGTTATTAGCTCCACATATTGGCCTCAATACAGCCTGGGCTATCCAGGGCAGTTGTGAGAAAGTGTTGGGTGAACCGTGTGGCCAGATGTAGCCGTCATTGAAAATGATGTTTATGGGGGATTTTTAATGATATGAGAAAAGCTCATAACAAAGTAATCAAAGAAGAATGTACAACTGTCTGTAGAGTATGAGCTGAACTCTGAGAAAGTTGTGCTTGCTGTGGTTAACAGTTATCAACCAGTAAATATCTTTCCCATTCATTTCTATCCACACACCCCCACCAACAACTCCTTGAAGGTGGTAACTAGGCCTTGTATGTCCTTATGCACCCACAGCATGGAATACAGGACTGTGCCTACTGATGGTGCCAATAAATACTTACTGATGTGACAACTGAAGGAAGGAGGGAATGAGGACACTTTTGGACTGGGTAGATCACCATCTTTAACAGACCAGGTTCAGTTTTGGTGCCTCATTTCAAAAGGAAATTAATATTTTTATTCCTGGATGGTTCCTGGTTCAGTTTATAGGCAACAGAAAGGCAGAGGAGGGGGCAGTCAATCCCCAAGGCAGCAGCTTGAAGCGAGTACTCCTGTGGGTAGATCACCCAGGCACTTCCTGTTTTCTGGGTTTGATGCTGATGCAATTTATCATGTTATGTGTACTTTTACTCATCTACATGGACTGCATCTCCCAGGTAGAAGCCTGTTTTTTTGTTTGTTTTTGTTTTTGTTTTTTAAAAACAGCTTTATTGAGACATAATTTATATACCATATAGTTTACCCATTTACCATCAATCATTTTTGGTATATTACATTCTTATATATTTTTTTGGTAATAAAATATATATAACATAAAATTTGCCACTTTAACCATTACTAAGTATAGAATTCAGTGGCATTAATTACATTCACTTTTGTACAGCCATCAGTGGTACCTATTTCTAAAACTTTTGCATCACTGCACACAGAAACTCTGTAACCGTTAGACATTAACTTCCCATTCTGCCTTCCCACAGCCCCTGGTAATTTCTAATCTACTTTCTGTCTCTATGAGTTTGCCTATTCTAAATTCCACATATAAGTGGAATTATATAATATTTTTCCTTTTGTGTCTGGCTTCTTTCATTTAGCACAATGTTTTCAAGGTTCATCCATGTTGTAGCATATATCAGAACTTCAGCCCTTTTTATGAGTGAATAATACATCATTGTACATATATACCACATTTTGTGTATCCATTCATCTACTGTTGGTCACTTGGGTTCTTTCTAACTTTTGTCTATTGTGTCTAGTATCTTTCCGTCTATCTGTCTACCTATTGTCTATCTGTCTTTGTTTAATGTTACAATGAAAATTGCCTTACAACTATCTGTTTCAATCCTTGCTTTCAATCCCTTTGGGTATATACCTAGTAGTAGAATTGGTGGATCATATGATAATTCTATGTTTAGCTTTTTGAGAAACTGCCAGACTGTTTTCTATAGAAGCTGCACCACTTCACATTCACCAGTAATGCACGAGAGCAACAATTTCTCCACATTGTGTCTTACATTTGTTACTTTTCCTTTTTTTTTTTAAATACTTACAGCCGTCCTAAAAGGTGTGAGGTGTTACCTCATTGTAGTTTTGATTTACATTTCCTTGATGACTAATGATGTTTTTGGCCATTTGCATATCTTCTTTGCAGATGTGTCTATTGAAGCCCCTTGCCCATTTTTGAGTGGGTTATTGATTTTTTGTTGTCGAGTTTTAGGAGGTCTTTTTCATTCTGATATGATTTATGAATAATTTCTCCCATTCTGTGGGCTATCTTTTAACTCTTTGATCCATTTTGTGTTACTTTTTGTGTGATGCAAGGTGAGGGTCCAACTTCATTCTTCTGCGTGTGAATATCCAGTTTTTCCAGCATCGTTTGTTGAAAAGACAATGTTTTCCTCATTGAATTGTCTTGGCACACTTGTTGAATGTCAATTGCCCAGGTATTTGAGGGTTCATTTCTGAGTTCTCAATTTTTTCCTTTTGTCTATGTGTCTATCCTTATGCCAGTATCACAGTGGTTTGATTACTATAGCTTTGTAGTAAATTTTGAACTTAGGAAGTATGAGTCATCTGACTTTGTTCTTCTTTTTCAAGTTAGTTTTGGCTCTCTGGAGTCCCCTAAGATTCCATATAAATTTTGGTATGGATTTTTCTATTTCTGTAAAAAACATCATTGGAATTTTGAAAGGGATTGTATTGAATCTGTGGATCATTTTCGGTAGTGTTGTCATATTAAAAATATTAAGTGTTTCCATCAAGTAACATAAGATGTCTTTCCATTTATTTGTGTCTTTAATTTCTCTCAGCAACGTTTTATAGTTTTCTGTGTACAAGCATTTCACTTCTTTGGTTAAATTTATTCCTAAGTATTTTATTTTCTTTGTTGTAGATGAATTTAAAAAAATTTTTTTAAATTGTACATTGCAAGTATACAGAAATAAAACTGATTTTTCTGTTGGTTTTATATCCTGCAATTTTGGTGAATTTGTTTATTAGCTTTAAAATTTCTTGTTGATTCTTTAGAGTTTTCTGCATATAAGATCATGTCACCTGAAAACACAGATAATTTTACTTCTTCCATTCCAATTTGGATGCTTTTTATTTCTTTTTCTTGCCTAATTGCTCTGGCTACAACTTTCAGTACCATGTTAAATAGAAGTGGTGAAAGTGGGTATCCTTGTTTTTCCTGGTCTTAGCAGAAGAGCTTTCCGTATTTCCCCACTGAGTATGTTGCTAGCTGTGGGTTTTCCATAAAAAGCCTTTAGCATTTTGAGGAAGTTCCCTTCTCTTTCTAGTTGATTGAGTGTTTTTTTTTTTTTTTTATCATGAAAGGGTGTTGACTTTTGTAAAACACTTTTTCTGCATCAATTGAGATAATCATGTGGTTTTTTTCCTTCATTCTATTATTGTGGCTTATTATATTTATTGGTTTTTGTATCTTGAACAACACTTGCATTCCAGGAATAAATACCACTTGGTCAAGATGTACAATCCTCTTAAAATGCTGCTGAATTTGGTAGTATTTTGCTAGTATTTTTTTTTAAGGATTTTTGCATCTATATTCATAAGGAATATTGAGCTGTAGCTGTCTTTCCTTCTGGTGTCTTCATCTGGTTTTGGTACCAGGGTAATATTGGCTTCATGGAATGAGTAAAGAACTTTTCCTTCCTCTTCAACTTTTGGAAGAGTTTAAGAAGAATTGGTGTTAATTCTTCTTTAAAAATTTGATGCTATTGACCAGTGAAGATATCTGGTCTGGGCTTTTCTTATTTGGGAGTTTTTTGATTACTGATTCAATCTCCTTACTATTTACAGCTCTATTCAGATATTTTAGTTCTTCTTAAGTCAGTTTGGTAGACTGTGTTTCTAGGAATTTGTCCATTTCATCTAGGTTATCTAATTTGTTGGTATACAACTCTTCATGGTATTCTCTTATAACCGCTTTTGTATCTGTAAAATCAGTAGTAGTGCCCTCACTTTCCTTCCTGATTTTGTAACTTGAGTAATGTCTTTTTTTAGTCAATTATGCTCAAGTTTTGTCATCTTGCTGATCTTTTCAAAGAGCCAACTTTTGGTATTGTTGATTTTTCTCTATTTTTTAAATCTCTCTTTTATTTATCTCCACTGTAACCTTTATTATTGTTTTTCCTCATGTTTGTTTTGGGTTTAGTTTGCTCTTCTTTTTCTATTTCCTTAAGGTAGCCTGTCAGGCTATTGATTTGAGGTTTTTCTTTTTTTTTTTAAATGTATGTAATTACAGTTATAAATTTCTTTCCTAGCACTGCTTTCCCTACATCTGATAAGTTTTGACATATTGTGTTTTTGTTTTCATTTTTCTCAAGGTATTTTCTAATTTCTTTTGTGATTTCTCTTTTGATCTATTGGTTGTTTGAGTGTGGTGTTTAATTTCTTTTTTTTTTAAAATACACTTTATTTTTATAGAGCAGTTTTAGGTTCACAGCAAAATTGAGCAGAAAGTACAGAGATTTCCCATATACCCTGTGCCCCCACACATACACAATCTCCCCCACTGTCAACATCCTCCACCAGAGTGGTGCATTTGTTACAAATGATGAACCTACATGGACACATCATAATCACCCAGAGTCCATAGTTTATGTTAGGCTTCACTCTTGGTGTTGTACATTCTGTGGGTATGGACAAATATATAATGACATGTGCCCATCATTATAGTATGATACAGAATAGTTACACTGCCCTAAAAATTCTCTGTACTCTGTCTATTCACCCCTACCTCCAACCCCTGGCAACCACTGATCATTTTACTGTCTCCATAGTTCTGACTTTTCCAGAATGCCTTATAGTTGGAATCCTACAGTATTTTCAAATTGGCTTCTTTTACTTAGTCATATGTGTTTAAGGTTCCTCTATGTCTTTTCTTTTCTTTTTTTTTGATTTTTTGTTTATTGCAGTAACATTGATTTATAACATTGTATAAATTTTAGGTGTACATCCTTATACTTCTATTTCTGCATGGACTACATCATGTTCTCATGTTCACCACCCAAATACTAATTGTAATCCACCACCACACACATGTGCCTAATTATCCCTTTTGCCCTACTCCCTCCCCCTTTCCCCTCTGGTAACGACCAATCCAATCTCTGTCTCTATGTGTTTGTTTGTTGTTATTTTCTACTCCTTAATAAGTGAGATCATACGGTATTTGACCTTCTCCCTCTGACTTATTTCACTTTGCATAATACCCTCAATGTCCATCCATGTTGTCACAAATGGCTGGATTTCGTTGTTTCTTATGGCTGAGTAGTATTCCATTGTGTATATATACCACATCTTCTTTATCCATTTGTCCCTTGATGGACACTTAGGTTGCTTCCAAGTCTTGGCTATTGTGAATAACGCTGCAATGAACACAGGGGTGCATGTATCTTTATGCGTTGATGTTTTCACATTCTTTGGATATATATCCATCAGTGGAATAGCTGGATCGTGTGGTAGTTCTATCACTAATTTTTTGAGAAATGTCCATACTGTTTTCCATAGTGGCTGTACCAGTTTTCACTCCCACCAGCAGTGTATGAGAGATGCCTTTTCTCCATATCCTCTCCAACACTTGTTGTTTCCTGTCTTGTTAATTATAACCATTCTCATTGTAGTTTTGATGTGCATTTCCCTGAGAGTTAATGATGTTGAACATCTTTTCGTGTGCCTGTTGGCCATCTGTATATCTTCTTTGGACAAATGTCTGTTCAGGTCTTTTGCCCATTTTTAAATTGGGTTGTTAGTTTTTTGTTGTTGAGATGCATGAGTTCTTCATATATTTGGAGATTAACCCCTTATCAGTTGTATGGTTTGGAAATATATTCTCACAATTGTTAGGTTGTCTTTTCATTTTGTTGATGGTTTCCTTTGCTGTGCAGAAGCTTTTTAGTTTGATGTAGTCCCATTTGTTTATTTTTTCTATTGTTTCTCTTGCCCGGTCAGACATGGTGCTTGAAAATATATTGCCAAGACCGATGTCAAAGAGCGTACTGCCTATGTTTTCTTCTAGAAGTTTCATGGTTTCAGGTTTTACATTCAAGTCTTGAATCCATTTTGAGTTAATTTTTGTGTATGGTGTAAGGTAATGGTCTACTTTCATTTTTTTGCATGTGGCTGTCCAGTTTTCCCAACACCATTTGTTGAAGAGACTTTCTTTTCTCCAATGTATGTTCTTGGCTCCTTTGTAGAAGATTAGCTGTCCATAGATGTGTGGGTTTATTTCTGGGCTTTCGATTCTATCCCATCGATCTGTGTGTCTGTTTTTGTGCCAGTACCATGCTGTTTTGGTTACTGTAGCTTTGTAGGATATTTTGAAATCAGAGAGTGTGATACCTCCAGCTTTGTTCTTTTTTCTCAGGATTCCTTTAGCTATTCGGGGTCTTTTGTTGTTCCATATAAATTTTAGGATTCTTTGTTCTATTTCTGTGAAAAAGTTGTTGGAACTTTGAGAGGCATTGCATTGAATCTATAGATTGCATTAGGAAGTATGGACATCTTAACTATGTTAATTCTTCCAATCTAAGAGCACGGAATATCTTTCCATTTCTTTGTGTCTTCTTCAATTTCTTTCAGCAATGTTTTATAGTTTTCAGTGTACAGATCTTTCACCTCTTTGGTTAAGTTTATTCTGAGGTATTTTATTCTTTTTCTTTCAATTGTAAATGGTATTGTATTCTTAATTTCTCTTTCTGCTACTTTGTTGTTAGTGTATAGAAATGCAACTGATTTTTGTATGTTGATTTTGTATCCTGCAACTTTACCATATTTGTTTATTACTTCTAAAAGTTTTCTGGTGGGTTCTTTAGGGTTTTCTATATATAAAATCATGTCATCTGCAAATAGTGAGAGTTTCACTTCTTCCTTTACAATTTGTATCCCTTTTGTTTCTTTTTCTTGCCAGATTGGTCTGGCTAGGACTTCCAGTACTATGTTAAATAGGAGTGGTGAGAGTGGGCGTCCTTGTCTGGTTCCTGTTCTTAGAGGGATAGCTTTCAGTTTTTCACCATTGAGGATGATATTAGCTGTGGGTTTGTCATATATGGCCTTTATTATGTTGAGGTGCTTTCCTTCTATACTCATTTTATTCAGAATTTCTATCATAAATGGATGCTATCTTGTGAAATGCTTTCTCTGCATCTATTGAGATGATCATGTGATTTTTATTCTTCATTTTATTAATGTGGTGTATTACGTTGATTGATTTGTGAATGTTGAACCATCCCTGCATACCTGGAATAAATCCCACTTGATCATGGTGTATAATCATTTTAATGTATTGTTGTATGCAAGTTGCTAGTATTTTGTTGAGGATTTTTGCATAGATGTTCATCAGAGATATTGGCCTGTAATTTTCTTTTTTTGTGTTGTCCTTGTCTGGTTTTGGTATCAGGGTAATGTTGGCTTCATAGAATGAGTTAGGGAGCTTCCTCGCTTCCTCAGTTTTTTGGAAGAGCTTGATAAGTATAGGTATTAAGTCTTCTTTGAATGTTTGGTAGAATTCACCAGGGAAGCCGTCTGGTCCTGGACTTTCATTTTTGGGGAGGTTTGTGATTAATGTTTCAATCTCCTTACTGGTGATTGGTCTATTCAAATTCTCTGTTTCTCCTTGATCCAGTTTTGGAAGGTTGTATGATTCTAAGAATTTCTCCATTTCTTCCAGATTGTCAAATTGTTTGGCATATAGGTTTTCATAGTATTCTCTTATAATCTTTTGTATTTCTGAGGTGTCTGTTGTAATTTCTCCTCTTTCATTTCTGATTTTACTGATTTGAGTCTTCTCTCCTTTTTTCTTGGTGCGTCTAGCTAAAGGATTGTCAATTTTGATTTTCTTTTCAAAGAACCGTCTAATGGTTTTATTAATTTTTTCTATTGTTTTTTTTAGTCTCTCATTTATTTATGCTCTGATTTTTATTATTTCCCTTCTTCTACTGATTTTGGGCTTGTTTGTTCTTCTTTTTCCAGTTCTTTTAGGTGCATTGTTAGATTGTTCATTTGAGATTTTTCTTGTTTGTTGAGATAGGCCTGTATTGCTATAAACTTCCCTCTTAGAACCGCTTTTGCTGTATCCCATAAATTCTGGCATGTTGTATTTTCATTTTCATTTGTCTCCAGGTATTTTTTGATTTCTCCTTTGATTTCTTTGTTGACCCAATCGTTGTTCAGCAACATTTTGTTTAATCTCCACATATTTGTGTCTTTTCTGATTTTCTTCCTATAGTTGATTTCTAGTTTAATACCATTGTGGTCATAAAAGATGCTTGGTATTATTTCAGTCTTCTTAAATTTATGGAGACTTGTTTTGTGGCCTAATATGTGATCAATCTTGGAGAATGTTCCATGTGTGTTTGAAAAGAACATGTATTCTTTGGTTTTTGGATAGAACGTTCTGTGTATATCTACTAGGTCCATCGGTTCTAGTGTGTCATGTAAGGCCAATGTTTCCTTGTTGATCTTCTGTTTGGATGATCTATCTGTTGGTGTAAGTGGTGTGTTAAAGTCCCCTACTATTATTTTGTTAGTCTATTTCTCTTTTTATGTCTGTTAATAATTGCTTTATATATTTAGGTGCTCCTACGTTGGGTGCATAGATATCCTCTTGTTGGATTGTTCTCTTGATCATAATGTAGTGCCCTTCTTTGTCTCTTGTTACAGTTTTAGTTTTAAAGCCTATTTTGTCTGATATGAGTATTGCTACCCCAGCTTTTTTTCATTGTTATTTGCCTGGAGCATTGTTTTCCATTCCTTACTTTCAGTTTGTTAGAGTCTTTAGGTCTGAAGTGTGTCTCTTGTATGCAGCATATATATGAGTTTTGTTTTTAATCCAATCAGCCACCCTATGTCTTTTAATTGGAGCATTTAGTCCATTGACATTTAAAGTAGCCATTGATATGTATGTACTTACTGCCATTTTTTAACTTTTTTTTTTCTCAGTGTTTTAGTAGTCCTTCTCTGTTCCTTTCTTCTTCTCTTGCTCTCTTCCCTTGTAGTTTGATGGCTTTCTTTAGTATTATGTTTGGGTTCCTTTCTCTTAGTTTTTTGTGTGTTTATTATAGGTTTCTGGTTTGTGATCACCATGGGATCCATATATGGAATTGATAGTCTCTTTAGTTTGACCTCTGTCTGAAATCTCTACTCTTTAACTACCCTCCTCCCACTTTTTATGTTTTTGATACATATCTAACCTCTTTTTTGTGCATTTGTATCCATTACCCTCTTATCACGGAAATAGATAATTTTTCTTATTTGTGATCTTCTCTTTTCCCCTTAAGTCCCTTTGGCATTTCTTGTAGTACTCGTTTCTTGGTGACAAACTCCTTTAATTTTTGCTTGTCTGTGAAATTTTTGATCTCTCCTTCCATTTTGAATGATAATCTTGCTGAGTAGAGTATTCTTGGCTGTAAATTTTTTCCTTTTAGCACTTTAAATATATCGTGCCACTCTCTTCTAGCCTGTAAGGTTTCTGCTGAGAAGTCAGCTGATAGCCTTATGGGGTTTCCTTTGTATGTAACTTGTCTTTCTCTTGCGGCTTTTAGGATTCTCTCTTTATCTTTAATTCTGGACATTTTAATTATGATGTGTCTTGGTGTGGGCCTCTTTGGGTTTATCTTGTTTGGTGCTCTCTGTGCTTCCTGTATCTGGATGTCTGTCTCCTTCCTTAGGGTAGGGAAGTTTTCATCTATTATTTCTTGAAATAGATTCCCTCCCCCTTTGCCTCGCTCTTCTCCTTCTTGGACACCTACGACACAGATGTTAGTGCGCTTGATGTTGTTCTGGAGGTCCCTTAGACTGTCCTCACTCTTTTTTTAATTCTTTTTTCTTTTACCTGTTCAGCTTGGGTGATTTCTTCTAGTCTTTTGTCCAGCATGCAGATCTGTTCTTCTGTATCCTCTACTCTGCTTTTGAGTCCCTCTAGTGAATTTTTCATTTCCAGTGTTGTTTTCTTCATTTCTGATTGGTTCTTTTTTATATCTTCCATTTCTTTGTTGACGTTCTCACTGAGTTCATCCATTCTTCTCCCAAGATCAGTAAGCATCCTTAACACTGCTTGTTTGAACTCTCTGTTGGGTAGGTTGCTCATTTCTGTTTCACATCATTCCTTTTCTGGGGTTTTGTCCTGTTCCCTTACTTGGAATGTATTCCTTTGCCTCCTCATTTTGCCTCTTTCCCTGTGCTTATGTCTATGTATTAGGTAGGTCAGCTATGTCTCCTGCTCTCAGAGAGGTGACCTTATGTAAGTGATGCCTTATGAGGCCTTGCAGTGTGCTTCCCTCTGTTCCAAATATTCCAGGAGTGACCCCTATTTGGGCTATGTGTGTTCTTCTGTTGTGGCAGGGTTGTTCTTCCTGTAGGTGCCCAGGGAGGCTGAGCTATGTCCTTGGCCATCTGTTATAATGCTCAGCTGCTTGTAGTAGTTGTTAGCCCTTCAGTCTCTTTATCGGGTGTGGGGAGCTCCAGCACAGTTTGCTGCAAGTTCTAATAGCACATTCGTGTTGCCATATTTCTTTTAAGTGAATAGGCCCCCATCGTGGCAGGTTGTTAGGCTCAGGTGCTTACAATTGCTATAAGCCTCCAGCCTTTAGGTCTCTTTCAGCCCTCTGAGGATTGCACCTGGGTGGGGCTGGCCTCAGGCATGGAAACACCCAATTGTTTCAGGCTTTGGAAGGTGGGGCCACCTACCCATGTGGCTCTCTGAGAAGCACAAGTCTTCTGCAGCTGACAAGCCCCATCACCCACAGATTCACACACACGGTCAACACAGTCCTGACCCGTGTGTGCACCCCAACCTCCTGAAGTGGACCCAGTCTCTCCAAGGCAGGAACCCCACACACTCCACCACTGCCACCCACTCTCCACTCACTCCTTGTACATGCCCTGCACATACAGGTGGACCCAGTCACAAGGGTGTGGAGAATCCAGGTAGCTCCCTTAGCAGGCCCACAAGTTGCCTGAGGGCTTGTTGCTGGGTGGGGCCAGTCCCTAGCCTGGGCTGCCTGCCCTGGCTGAGTGGGATTAAATCAGTGCTCTAGTGGGTGGGGCAGACCTTGGGCTAGCAGGCCCCAGGGAGAACTCCAATGGCACCTGCCAGCATCTGTGTCAGCAAGCCCACACCATGTCACAACAATGGCTGCCACCAATGTCCCAGTCCCTGGAGAGGTCTCACCTCTCACCAAGATGCACTTGGAGCCTATCAGGTGAGCCTCTTTTCACCAAAGGGCTGTGCACCTTTTTTTCTGGTGTTTTTAGGTTGCTTTCTGAAATGGGTGAATTTGTGCATGGGCCGGTTTTAATTTCTTTGTGAACCAGCTTTTCTGGCGGTACTCCCCAATGTTTTCGTAGCAGGCAAAGTCAGATATTTTGCCACTCATCTCGATTTTGCTGGGTCCACAAAATGCCTACAGTGGCTTCACTCCCTGGTCAGGGCCCTGCTTCTCCAGGGAGGGCTGCATACCTTTGGGTTGCTCCCGGGTGACTGTGAAGCTGGCGGCTTGTGAAGGTGGCACTTTTTTCTCTGCAGAAGGAAATTTCTGCCTCTTCCACCTCAATTAAGATTGTCGTTTGTTGCAGGAGTTCTTCTTATCCAGTTTTCAGTTCTCTTTCAGGAGTAATTTTTCCATGAGTAGCTGTAAATTGGCTGTGTCCATGGGAGGAGGTGAGTTCAGGGTCTGCTTATGCCACCATCTTGACTTCTCTCCTCAAATTTCTTAATATTTATGAATTTTTCAGTTTTCCTTTGTTATTGATTTCTAGTTTTATTCCATGTGATCTGCATATATACTTTAGAGAGTGACATCAGCATCATGGTGGAGTGAGTTCTTCCCTTTGTCTCTCCCCTCTAAGTTACAACCAGTAAGACATCCATAAACCAGGAAAAGACTCTCTGCACAGCACACCAGAATATGTGAGAGATCTTTACATCTATTCATCAGAAGGTGCATGGATCTTCCAGAGGCAGTGGAACCAGTGGATTAGTGGCAGCAGCTCCCAAGACTGGAAGTTCCCAGATCTGTGGCCATGTCTGTTAACAGAGGACCCAGGAACTGAGGTAACACCCACAAGCAGTGTCCTGAGGAGTCCAGGCGGCCCATGCTCCCAGAGATGTCAGGAATCACTATGGGCCTGTGACTGGAGATCTGGGAGTTGTGAGATACCTGTTACCCATCCTCCATCCCCTCCCCCAGTGGTGGCACCTTTGACACCAGCCCTTCCAGCAGTGGGGGCAGCATTCAAGATGCAGATACCCCCAACAGCAGTGGCAGGAGCCCCTGACCTAACGTTTATAAAAACACACCAATGCCAGAGACCTGAGGCTGCAAGAGCAGCAAAGGCACTTGTGGCTCAGCTCCTACCCCTACCCTGGAAGTGGTGGGTGGTACCTGAGACCTGAGGCTTCAGGAAATACAGTGGTGCCAGCAACCTAGCCCACTCCCCCACACTCCTGGCAATGGTTACTCTGATACCGGCCCTCCCAGCAATAAGGGCCGCACCCAACACCCCTGGCAGCAAGGGTCGGTCCCCTGACCCAAGGTTTCAAAAAGCGCATTGGTACCAGACACCAGATGCTGCAGGAGTCACAACAGTGCCTGTGACCCAGCCACCAGTGGCAGAAACTCTGACACTGGCCCTATGAGGAACAGGGGCTTCATACAAGGTCTGGGGCTTCTGGAGTGGTGGAAAAACCCAAGAACACAGCAGCCCCAGCAGTGGCACTACTAACACCCCCAGATAATCTGGGAGCAGCAGCACCAGTGATGCACACAGCAGCAGAAACCTAGCCAATGGAGAGCTGGTGATGAGCCAGTGGGGAAACACAAGATCCAGGCAACCTTGGAAACAGCAGAAGTGCTCACAGCCTGGTGACCATGGTGGTGACATCTGAGATTGCAGCAACATTGTAAGAAGCAAGGCACCAGCAAACTCAGAAGCAGAAGCAGCACAAGGAGGACACTGATGTCACCTCTGGAAGAGGCAGTGAAGGGTGGAAAGTGCGGGCTCTTAAACACAACTGGAAGCAACTCAGAATCAAAGTAACCAAAGTCTTACTCAAATAAGAAAGGTGTTTATTACCACAAATGTGTCAGCAGAGGAACAACTCATCAAGCACCATAAAGAACTATAGGAACACAGTAGCACAGAAAGAAAATGATTACTCTCTGGAAACAAAACTTGAAGTCACAGAAGGTTATAATATAACTGACAGAATTCAAAATAGCTGTAATGAAGAAGCTCAGCAAGTGACAAGAAAATTCAGAAAGATAGTTCAATGAGCTCAGGAATAAAATTAATGAACAGAAGTAGTACTTCACCAAAGAGATTGAGACTCTAAAAACAAACCAAACAGAAATTCTGGGGATGAAGAACACAATTAATGAGATGAAAAATAATGTAGAAAGCTTTGAAAATAGAGATTATATGCAAGAGAGAATTAGCAATTTCAAATATAGAAATCTAGAAATTATCCTGGTGGAAGAGGTGAGGAACTAAGATTTTTAAAAAATGAAGAAATTCTATGAGAAATATCTGACTCAATCGAGAAAAGCAACAGAATCATAATAGATATCCCAAAAGGAAAAGAGAGGTAGAAAGGAGCAGAGAGCTTATTCAAAGAAATAATAGCTGAGAACATCCCAAAGCTGAGGAAGGAACTGGATACACAAGTACATGAAGCTAATAGAACTCCTAGTTATCTCAATGCAAAAGACCTTCTTCTCCAAGGCACAATATAAGTAAAACTGTCAAAAGTCAATGACAAAGAAATAATATTAAGGGCCGGCCCCGTGGCTTAGCAGTTAAGTGCGTGCACTCCGCTACTGGTGGCCTGGGTTCGGATCCTGGGCGTGCACCGATGCAGCGCTTCTCCAGCCATGCTGAGGCTGCGTCCCACATACAGCAACTAGAAGAATGTGCAACTATGACGTACAACTATCTACTGGGGCTTTGGGGAAAAAAAGTGGGAGGATTGGCAATATATGTAAGCTCATAGCTGGTCTTCCTCAGCAAAAAGAGGAGGATTAGCATGGATGTTAGCTCAGGGCTGATCTTCCTCACACACACACACACACACAAAGAAATAATATTAAGTGAGGCCAGAAAGAAGATAATAACTTAGAAAGGAACCCCCATTAGGCTATCAGTGGATTTCTCAGAAGAAACTCTACAGGCTAGGAGAGAGTGGAATGATATATTCAAAATATTTAAAGACAAAAACTATCATCCAAGAATACTTTATCCAGCAAAGGTACCCTTTAGATCTAAAGGAGAAATAAAAGTCTTCCCAGAGAAACAAAAACTGAGAGTGTTCATTGTCACTAGACCTACCTTACAAGAAATGTTAAAGGAGTCCCTACACGAAACAAAAAGACAAAAGTATACAAAACTTTGAGCAAGGTGATTAATAGACAGAATCAGAAAATTGCAATAATATATCAGAATACATTAGTAAACTCTTAGTTATAACATAAAAGCTAAGGGGAAAGAATTCATCAAAAACAACTATAACTACTATAATTTTGCCACAAAATCACAACAGAAAAAAGGATAATTTGTGACAACAAAAACATAGACGAGAAAGAGAAAGAAGACAGAATCTGCATGGGCTAATGAAGATAAAATGCTATCAGCAGGAAAAGGACTACTTTTTCTATGAGATATTTTATACAAATCTTGTGGTAACCACAAAGCAGTCAGAGCAGAGTCACAAATAACAAAAGATAAAACTGAGAAAAATGTCACAGAAAACCACCAAACTGAAATGGCAGACAGTAATACAAGGAAAATGAAATAATGGAAATATAGATCAACCAGAAAACAAAAGATAAAATGGCAGTATTAAGCCCCCATATATCAATAATTATTATAAATGTAAAGAGATTGAATTCAGAAAAAAAGAGCAGCTGGATGAATTAAAAAACAAGACCCAACAATATGCTGCCTCCAGGAGACCCATCTCAGCTCTAAAGACAAACATAGGTTCAGAGTGAAAGGATGGAAGATGATATTCCAAGCAAATGGCAAGCAAAAGAATGTGGGTGTAGCCATACTTGTATCAGACAAAACAGACTTTGAGACAAAAAAGATAAGAGACAAAGATGGATGTTATATAACGATAAAAGGGATATTCTGCCCAAAAGACCTAACACATATTAATGTATATGCACCTAACACAGGAGCACCAATGCCTATAAAGCAACTTTTAACAGACCTAAAGGGAGAAATGGACAGCAACACAATAATAGTAGGGGACTTTAACATCTCACTTACATCAGTGGGTAGATCATTGAGACAGAAAGTCAACAAGAAAACAGTGGCCTTAAATGAAACACTAGACCGGATAGGCTTAATAGATGTATATAGAACATTCCATCCTAAAACAGAGGAATACACATTCTTCTGAAGTGTACGTGGAACATCCTCAAAGATAGACCATATGTTGGAAAACAAAAAAAGCCTCAATAAATGTAAGAAGATTGAAATCATATTAAGCATCTTTTCCGACCACAATGCTATGAAACTAGAAATCAACCACAAGAAGAAAGCTGGAAAAGTCACAAATATGTGGAGATAAACACCATGCTACTGAACAATATTGGAGCAATGAAGAAATCAAAGGAGAAATCAAAAAATATCTGGAGACAAATGAGAATGAAACCACAACATACCAAAACTTATGGGATGCAGCAAAAGCAGTACTAAACGGGAAGTTTATAGCAATACTGGCCTACCTCAACAAACAAGAAAAATATCAAATAAAAAATCTAACACTATACCTAATAGAACTAGAAAAGAAAAAACAAAAGAATTCCAAAGAAAGCAGAAGGAAGGAAATGATAAAAATTACAGCAGAAATAAATGAAATAGAGACTAAACTGACAATAGAAAGGATCAATGAAACTAAGAGCTGATTCTTTGAAAAGATAAACAAAACTGACAAAACCTTAGACAGACTCACTAAGAAAAAAGGAGAGAAGGCTCAAATAAATAAAATTAGCAACAAAAGAGGAGAAATCACAATGGCTACTACAGAAACACAAAGGATTATAAAAGAATACAAAACAAAAGCCATATGTCAACAAATTAGATAACCTAGAAAAAATAGATAAATGCTTAGAATCATATAACCTCCTAAAACTGAATTAAGAAGAAATAAAAAATCTGAATAGACCAATCACAAATAAAGAGATAGAAACAATTATAAAAAATCTCCCAAAAAACAAAAGTCCGGGACCAGATGGCTCCTCTGGTGAATTCTACCATACAATCAAAGAAGATTTAATACCAATCCTTCTGAAACTCTTCAAAAAAATGGAAGAGGATGAGATGCTTCCTAACTTCTTTTACGAGTGCAACAATACCCTGACACCAAAACCAGACAAAGACAACTCAAAAAAGGAAAATTACAGGCCAATACCACTGATGAACATACATGTAAAAGTCCTGAACAAAATATTAGCAAATCAAATATAGTAATACGTTAAAAGTTTCGCACACCACCATCAAATGGGATTTATTCCAAGGATGTAGGAATGGGTCAACACCTGCAAATTATTCAATGTAATAGGCCACAATAACAAAAATGAAGAATAAAATCACATGATCATCTCAATAGATGCAGAGAAGGCATTTGACAATATCCAACATCCATTTATGATAAAAACTCTCACCAAATGTATATAGAAGGAAAGTACCTCAACATAATAAAGGCCATATATGACAAACCCATAGTCAACATCCCACTCAATGATGAAAAACTGAAAGCTATTCCTCTGAGAACAGGAACAAGACAAGGATCACCACTCTCACCATTCTAATTCATCTTAGTATTGGAAGTTTTAGCCAGAACAATTAGGCAAGAAAAAGAAATAAAAGGCATTCAAATTGGAAAGGAAGAAGTAAAACTGTCACTATTTGTGGATGACATGATTCTATATATAAAAAAGCCTACAGAACCCACCAAAAAACTAATAGAAACAGTGAACAAATACAGTAAATTTGCAGGGTATAAAATCAACATACAAAAATCAGTTGCATTTCTATACACTAACAACAAACTAGCAGAAAGAGAAATCAAGAATACAATCTCATTTACAATGATAACAAAAATAATAAAATACCTAGGAATAAATTTAACCAAGGAAGTGAAAGACCATACACTGAAAACTAAAAGACATTATTGAAAGAAATTGAATAAGATATAAAGAAATGGAAAGATATTCCATGCTATGGTTTGGAAGAATAAACATAGTTAAAAAGTCCATATTACCTGAAGCAACCTACAGATTCAATGGAATCCCAACCAAAATCCCAATGACGTTCTTCACAGAAATAGAACACAGAATCCTAAAATTTATGTGGAACAACAAAAGGCCCCAAATAGCTAAAGCAAGCCCAAGAAAAAAGAACAAAGTTGGAGCTATCACACTCCCTGAATTCAAAATATACTACAAAGCTATAGTAATCAAAGCAGCATCGTACTGGCAGAAAAAAAAGGACACACAGATCAATGGAACCGAATTGAGAGCCCAGAAATAAACCCATACATCTATGCACAGCTAATCTTCAACAAAGGAGCCAAGAACATACAATGGAGAAAGGAAAGTCTCTTCAATAAATGGTGTTGGGAAAACTGGACAGCCACATGCAAAAAATGAAAGTAGACTATTATCTTATACCATATATAAAAATTAACTCAAAATGGCAAAGGGCTTGAATGTAAGACCTGAAACTGTAAAACTCCTAGAACAAAACTTAGGCAATGTTCTCTTTCACATCTGTCTTAGCAGCATATTTTTGAATATTATATGTCTTCAAGCAAAGGAAACAAAAGAGAAAATAAACAAATGGGGGGCCAGCCCCTTGGCTTAGCGGTTAAGTGCACGTGCTCCGCTACTGGCGGCCCGGGTTCGGATCCCGGGCGCGCACCATTGCACTGCTTCTCCGGCCATGCTGAGGCCACATCCCACATACAGCAACTAGAAGGATGTGCAGCTATGACGTACAACTATCTACTGGAGCTTTGGGGAAAAAAAACCAAAAACAAATGGGAATACATCAAACCAAATTGCTTCTGTACAGCAAAGGAAACCATCAACAAAACAAAAAGACAACCCTCCAACTTGCAGAAGATATTTGTAAATTATATATCTGATAAAGGGTTAATATTCCAAAATACATAAAGAACTCATACAACTCAACAACAAAAAAATCAAACAACCCAATCAAAAAATGGGCAGAGGATATGAAGACATTTTTCCAAAGAAGATATACAGATGGGCAACAAGCACCTGAAAAGATGTTCAATATCACTAATTATTAGGGAAATGCAAATCAAAACTACAATGAGACATCACCTCACACCCATCAGAAAGGCTGCTATTAAAAAGATAAGAAATAAAAGTGTTGGAAAGGATGTGGAGAAAAAAGAACCTTCATACACCGCTGGTCAGAATGTAAACTGGTGAAGCCACTATGGAAGACAGTATTGAGATGTCTCAAAAAATTAAAAATAGAAATACCATATGAGCCAGCTATTCCACTTCTGGGTATTTATCCAAAGAACACAAAAACACTAATCCGAAAAGATATATGCATTCTTATGTTCATTGCAGCATTATTCACAATAGACATAAGTTGAAAGCAATCTAAGTGCCCATCAATGGATGAATAGATAAAGATGTGGTCTATATATATACAATGGAATACTACTGAACTATAAAAAAGATGAACTCTTCCCACTTGTGACAACATGGACGGACCTTGAGTGTATTATGCAAAGAAAAATAGGTCAGATACTGAAAGACATTACCATATGACTTCACTCAGATGTGTAAGATAAACAAACACATAGATAAGGAGAACAGATTGGTGGTCACCGGAGGGGAATGCAATAGCAGGAGCATGAAAAGTGTAAAAGGGCACATGAGTGGTGATGGATGCCAACTAGACTTTTGGTGGTGAACACAATGCAGTCTATAAGTCAAAATATAATGATGTACCCCTGAAATTTATATAATGTTATAAACCAATGTGACTCCAGTAAAAAAAGAAGAAAATATACTTTGTATTATTTCAATCTTTTAAGTTTATTAAGACTTGTTTTGTGGCCTGACGTACAGTCTATCCTGAAGAATGTTCTATGTGCACTTGAAAAGAATGTTATATTGTGTGGAGTGTTCCGTATATGTCTGTTAAGTCCAATGGTTTATAGTGTTGTTCAAGACATCTATTTCCTTAATTTTCTCTCTGGTTGTTCTATCCATTATTGAAAGTGGGATATTGAAGTCACCAACTATTATTTAGAACTGTCTATTTCTCCCTTCAGTTATGTCAACTTTTGATTCAAATGTTCTGGAGTTCCTTTGTTAGATGCATATATGTTTATGCTTGTTATGTCTTCTTTCTGTATTGAACCTTTTGTCAATATATAATGTCCTTCTTTGTCTCTTGTAAACTTTTTGGATACAAAATCCATTTTGTCTGAGAATAATATAGCCACCAAAGCTCTCTCCTGGTTACTATATGCATGGAATATATTTTTCATTCTTTTACTTTTAACTGTTTTGTGTCCTTATATCTAAAGTGTGTCTCTTCTTGGGGCCGGCCTGGTGGTGCAAGTGGTTAAGTGTGCGTGCTCCACTTCGGTGGCCTGGGGTTCACAGGTTCAGATCCCGGGCGTGCACCGACGCACTGCTTGGTAACCCGTGCTGTGGTGGTATCCCATATAAAGTAGAGGAATATGGGCACGGATGTTAGCCCAGGGCCAGTCTTCCTCACACACACAAAAAAATAAATAAATAAAAAAATAAAGTGTGTCTCTTCTAGACAGTATATAGATGGATCCAGTTTTCTTTTAAAATCTGATTTGCCAGTCTCTGTCTTTTAATAGGAGATTCTAATCCATTTATATTTAATGTGATTACTTATAAAGAAGGATTTACTTCTGCCATTTAGCTATTTGTTTTATTGTCATATAGTTTTTGTTCCTCATTTCCTCCATTACTGCTTTTTTTTGTATTTAGTTTATTTTTTGTAGTGTGCCTCTTTGATTTCCTGTATCTTTTATTTTATGTATATATTTAATTTATTTTATTAGTGGTTATCTTGAGGCTTACAATTAACATCTTAAACTTATACCAATCTTACTTGAATAATACTAACTTAGTTTCAATAGTATATAAATATTTTGCTCCTATACATCTCTGACCCATCCCCTTTATATTGTTATTGTCACAGATTATATCTTTATATGTTGTATGCTCATTAACATAAATATATAATTTTAATGAATTTTCCTTTTAAATTATGTAGGAAAAAGAGAGAAATTATAAACCAAAACAAAAGTACAATAATATTGGCTTTTATTTTTACCTATGAAGTTACCTTTACTAGTGTTTTTCAACATATGTTTTATGTTTTCAAATTACTGTCTAGTGTCCTTTGATTTGAGGTAGGATGACTTTTGTTAGTATTTCATGTAGGGCAGGTGCACTGCTAATAAACTCCCTCAGCTTTTGTTTATCTTGGAATGTCTCAATTTCTCCTTCATTCTTTTCTAAATTAATTTTTTATTGAGGTAATATTGGTTTATAACATTATGTAAATTACAGGTGTACATGACTATATTTTGACTTCTGTGTAGACTGCATTGTGTTCACCACCAAAAGTGTAGTTTCCATCCATCACCATGCAAATGTTCCCTTTTACCCTCCCCCCTAATAACCACTAATCTATTCTCTGTGTCTATGTGTTTGTTTGTTGTTGTTGTTTTATCTGCCACATATGAGTGAAATCATATAGTATTTGGCTTTCTCCATCTGACTTATTTTGCATAATACCATCAAGGTCTATCCATGTTGTTGCAAATGGCAAGATTTCATCCTTTTTGTGGCTGAGTAGTATTCCATTTTATATATATACCACGCCTTCTTCATCCAATCACCTATTAATGGGACTTGGGTTGATTCTAAGTGTTGGCTATCGTGAATAACGCTGCAATGAACATAAGGGTGCATATATCTTTTTGAATTAGTGTTTTCATATTCTTTGAATAAATACCCAGAAGTGGAATAGCTAGATTGTAAGGTAGTTCTATTTTTAATTTTTTGAGTAATTTCTGTACTGTTTTCCATAGTGGCTGCACCAGTTTACATTCCCACCAGCAGTGTATGAGGGTTCACTTTTCTCCACATCTTCTCCAACACTTGTTATTTCTTATCTTTTTAGTAATAGCCATTATGACAGGCATGAGATGATATTTCATTGTGGTTTTGATTTGCATTTCCCTAATTAGTGACGTTGAACATCTTTTCATGGCCCTGTTGTCCATCTGTATATCTTCTTTGGAAAAATGTCTTTTCAGATCCTCTGCCCACTTTTTGATGAGGTGGTTCATTTTTTTTGTTGTTGAGTTGTGTGAGTTATTTATATATTTTGAATATTAACCCAATATTGGATACATGATTTGCAAATATCTTCTCCCAATTGGTTAGTTGTCTTTTCATTTTGTTGTTGATTTCGTTTGCTGCAGAAGATTTTTAGTTCGATGTAGTCCCATTTGTTTACTTTTTATTTTGTTTCTCATGCCTGAGGAGACATGATATTCAAAAAGATACTGCTTCTTTCTTTAAAGATAATTTTGCCAGATATAGAATTCTCGGTTGTCATTTTTTTATTTATGTCATCTCACTGCCTTCTGGTCTTCATGGTTTCTGATGAGAAATCAGCTATTAATCTTTTTGAGGATCCTTTGTAGATTATGAGTCCCTTCTCTCCTTCTGCTTTCAAAATTCTCTGTCTTTGATTTTTAATAATTTGACTATAATGTATCTTTATGTAGATCTCTTTAAGTTTATCTTGCTTGGAGTTCATTGAAAATCTTGTGTATACTGGCATACCTCATTTTATTGCACTTCACCTCATTGTACTTTGCAGATATTGTGTTTTTTACAAATTGAAGGTTTGTGGCAACCCTGCATCAAGAAAGTCTATCAGTGCCATTTATCCAATAGCATTTGCTCACTTCATGTCTCTGTGTCATATTTTGGTAGTTCTCACAATATTTAAAAATTTTCATTATTATATTTGTTATGACGATCTGTGATCAGTCATCTTCAATATTACTATTGTAATTGTCTTGGGGTGCCATGAACCACGCCCATATAAGATGATGAGCTTAAGCAATAAATGTTTTTTGTGCTCTGATTGCTCCACTGACCAGCCATTCCCTCATCTTTCTCCCTCTCCTCTGGCTTCTCTATTTCCTAGGACACAACAATATTGAAATTAAGCCAATTAATAACCCTACATTGGCCTCTAGGTGTTCAAGTGAAAGAAAGCATCACGTCTCTCACTTTAAATCAAAAGCTAGAAATGATTAAGCTTAGTGAGAACGGCATGAGGAAAGCCAAGACAGGCTGAAAGCTAGGCCTCTTGCACCAAGAAGTTAGCCAAGTTGTGAACTCTAAGGAAAAGTTTTTGAAGGAAATTAAAAGTGCTACTCCAGGGAACACACGAATGATAAGAAAGTGAAATAGCCTTATTGCTGATATGGAGTCAGTTTTAGTGGTCTGAATAGAAAATAAAAACTTCCACAACATTCCTTTATGCTTAAGCCTAATCCAGAGCAAGGCCATAACTCTCTTCAATTCTATGAAGGCTAAGAGAAGTGAGGAAGCTGCAGAAGAAAAGTTTGAAGCTAGCAGAAGTTGGTTCACGAGGTTTAAGGAAAGAAGCCATCTCCATAACATAAAAGTGCAGGGTGAAGCAGCAAGTGCTGATGTAGAAGCTGCAGCATGTCATCCAGAAGATCTAGCTA
Organism: Diceros bicornis minor; assembly: GCF_020826845.1. Lineage (NCBI taxonomy): Eukaryota > Metazoa > Chordata > Mammalia > Perissodactyla > Rhinocerotidae > Diceros > Diceros bicornis. The sequence continues at coordinate 9,775,060 of NC_080752.1, forward strand.
AGGTCACTAATGAAAGTGGCTACACTAAACAATAGATGTTCAATGTAGATGAAACAGCCTTATAATGGAAAAAATGCCATCTAGGACTTTCATAGCTAGAGAGAAGAAGTCAATGCCTGGCTTCAAAGGACAGGCTGAATCTCTTGTTAGGGGCTAATGCAGATGGTGACTTTAAGTTGAAGCCAATCCTCATTTACCATTTTGAAAATCCTAGGGCCCTTAAGGATGATGCTAACTCTACTCTGCCTGTGTTCTAGAAATGGAACAACAAAGCCTGGATGACAACACATCTGTTTACAACATGGTTTACTGAATATTTTAAGCTCACTGTTGAGACCTACTTCTCAGAAAAAAAGATTTATTTCAAAATATTACTGCTCATTGAGCTTTTATAAGACAAATGAAACCAGAATCAAGATGAACAAACAACCAACCAGCTGGGAGAGAATATTTGCAAAACATACATCTGACAAGGGGTTGATCTCCATAATATATAAAGAACTCACACAATTGAACAACAAAAAAACAAACAACCTGATCAAAAAATGGGCAGAGGAAATGAACAGACACTTCTCCAAGGAAGATATACAGATGGCCAATAGGCACATGAAAAGATGCTCAACATCACTAATCATCAGGGAAATGCAAATCAAAACAACACTAAGATACCACCTCACGCCCGTTAGAATGGCTATAATCACCAAGACAAAAAACAGCAAATGTTGGAGAGGATGTGGAGAAACAGGAACCCTCATACACAGCTGGTGGGAATGCAAATTGGTGCAGCCTCTATGGAAAACGGTATGGAGATTCCTCAAAGAATTAAAAATAGAGATGCCCTACGATCCAGCCATCCCACTACTGGGAATCTATCCAACGCACCTGAAATCAACAATCCAAAGAGGCTTATACACCCCTATGTTCATTGCAGCATTATTCACCATAGCCAAGAAGTGGAAGCAACCTAAGTGTCCCTCGACTGACGATTGGATTAAGAAAATGTGGTATATATATACAATGGAATACTACTCAGCCATAAAAAAAGACAAAATCGTTCCATTTGCAACAACATGGATGGGCCTGGAGCGTATTATGTTAAGTGAAATAAGCCAGAAAGAGAAAGACAAACACTGTATGATCTCACTCATATGTGGAATATAAACCAACACATGGACAGAGAAAACTGGACTGTGGTTACCAGGGCAGTGGGGGTGGGGGGTGGGCACAAGGGGTGGAAGGAGTCATATATGTGGTGATGGACAAACAAAAATGTACAACCCAAAATTTCACAATGTTAGAAACCATTAAAACATCAATAAAAAAAAATATTACTGCTCATTGACAATGCACCTGGTCACCCAAGAGCTCCAATGGAGATGTACAATGAGATTAATGTTGTCTTCATCCTGCTAATACAATATTCATTCTGCTGCCCATGAATCAAGGAGTAATTTCAACTTTCAAGTCTTGTTATTTAAGAAATACATTTTGTAAGGCTATAGCTGCATAGATAGTGATTCCTCTGATGGATCTGGAAGGAGTAAATTGAAAATCTTCTGTAAAGGTTTCACCATTCCAGGTGCCATTAAGAACATTCCTGATTCATAGGAAGATGTCAAAATATCAACATTAACAGGAGTTCGGAAGAAGTTGATTCCAACAGTCATAGATGACTTTGAGGGTTTAAAGACTTCAGTAGAGGAAATAACTGCAGATGTGGTGGAAATAGCAAGAGAACTACACTTAGAAGTGCAACCAGAAGATGTGACTGAATTGCTGCAATCTCATGATAAAACTTTACTGGATGAAGAGTTGCTTCTTATGGATGAGCAAAGAAAGTGGTTTCTTGAGATGGAATCTACTCCTGATGAAGATGTTGTAAAGATTGTTGAAATGACAACAAAGGATTTAGAGTATTACATAGACTAAGTTGATAAAGCAGCAGCAGGGTTTGAGAGGATTGATTTCAATTTTGAAAGAAGTTCTACTGTGGGTAAAATGCTATCAAACAGCATTGCATGCTACAGAAAAATCGTTCATGAAAAGAAGAGTCAATCGATGTGGCAAACTTCATTGTTGTCTTATTTTAAGATATTGCCACAGTGACCCCAACTTTCAGCAACCACCACCCTGATCAGTCAGCAGCCATCAACACTGAGGCAAGACCCTCCACTAGCAAAAAGATTATGACTTGCTGAAGGCTCAAATTATGGTTAGCATTTTTTAACAAAAAACTATTTTTTAATTAAGGTATGCACACTTTTTTTTTAGAAATAATGCTATTTCACACTTAATAGACTACAGCATAGTGTAAACACAACCTTTATATGCACCTGGAAACTAAAAAATTTGTGTGACTCACATTATTGCAATATTTGCTTTATTGCAGTGGTCTGGAACCAAACCGACAATATCTCTGAGGTATGCCTGTATGTGAAATCAATGTAACATACCACATTAATAGAATAAAGAAAAAACAAAATGATCACCTCAATTGTTGCAGAAAAAATATTTGACAAAATCCAACCCCCTTTCACGATGAAAACATTCAATAAATTAGGAACAGAAGGGAACTTCCTCAACACGATAAAGGGCATATATGAAAAACCCACAGCTAATGTCATACTCAGTGGTGAAGGGTTGAAATCTTTCCTTCTAAGATCATAACTGGGATGTATACCTTTGCCACTTACATGCAACACTGTATTGGAAGTTCTTGCCAGAGCAATTAGGAAAGGGAAAGAAATAAAAGATATCAAAATTGTAAAATAAAAAGTACAATTATCTCTATCCACAGATGACATGATCTATATAGAGAAACTCTAAAGAATCCATAAGAAAACTGTCACAGCTAATAAATGAATTAGAAAAGTTGCAGGATACAAAATTAATACAAAAATCAAGACTAATCTGAAAAGGAAATTAAGAAAATGTTCCATTTACAATAATATCAAAAAAGAAAATACTTAACCAATGAGGCAAAAGACTTGTACACTGAAAACTACAGAAAATTGCTGAAAGAAATTAAAGAAAACCTAAATAATTGGAAAGACATCCCATGTTCATGAGTTGAAAGCTAAATATTATTGAGATGGCAATACTCCCAAAGTGATCTGCAGATTCAGTGCAATCCCTATCAAGACCCCATTGGCTCTCTTCGCAGAAATGGATAAGTGGATCCTAAAGTTTGTAAAGAATTTCAAGGGACCTCAAATAATCAGAGCAATCTTGAAAAAGCAGAACAAAGTTAAGTCATAATTCCTGATTTCAAATTTAATGTAAAGCTATAGTTATCAAAACAGTGTGGTACTGGCATAAGGATAGATATAGAGATCAAAGGAATAGAATTCAGAGTCCAGAAAGAAACCCATACATCTTTTATCAGTTGATTTTCAACAAGGATGAAAAGACTATTCAATGGGAGGAAAACAGTCTCTTAAACAAATTGTGTTGGTAAAAATGAATATCCATATGCAAAAGAATGAAGTTGGACCCGTAACTCACACCATGTACAAAATTAACTATAAATGGATCAAAGACCTAAATGTAGAAGCTAAAACTGTAAAACTCTTGGAAGGAAAATTAGGGGAATATCTTTGTGAGCTTGGATTTGGCAACGGTTTCTTAAATATGACACCAGAAACACAAGCAACAAAAGAAAAAATAGATAAGTTGGACTTCATAAAAATGAAAAACTTTCATGCATCAAGGGCTACCCTCAGAGGGGTGGAAAGGAAATCACAGAGTGGGAGAAAATATTTGCAAATCATATGTTTGGTAAGGAATTGATATACAGTATATACAAAAAACTCATAGCAACAATAAAAAGACAACTCGATTCAAAAATGGGCAAAGGATTTGAATAGATTTTTCTCCAAAGTTATACAATTGGCCAAGAATCACACGAAAAGATGCTCAATATCATTAGTCATTAGAGAAATGCAAATCAAAAAAGCAATGAGATACCATGTCCACCTGCTAGGATAGCTATGATTTTTTTTTAAAGGAATATAACAAATGTTGGTGAGGATGAGGACAAATTCCTGGTGGGAATATAGAATGGTACAGCCACTGTGGAAAGCAGTTTGCCAGTCCCTCAAAAAGTTAAACTTAGAATTACCATATGATCTAGCAATTTCACTCCTAGGTTTATATTCAGTGAGTTAGAGACAGGGACTCAAGTAGATAATTATACACAAATGGTCAAAGCAACATTATTCATCATAGCCCAAAAGGGGAAGAAACCCAAATGTCCATTAACAGGTGAATGGATAAACAAAATATGGTATGTCTATAGAGTGGAATATTATTCAGTTATAAAAAGAAATAAAATACTGATACATGTTACAACATGGATGAATCTTGAAAATATTATGCTGAGTGATAGAAGCCAGACACAAAGGGCCACATATTGTACGATTTCATTTATATGAAAAATCCAGAATAGGTAAACTCATAAGGACAAAAAGCAGATTAGTGGTTGTCAGGGACTGGGGTGTAACTGCTTAAAGGGTATGAGGTTTCTGTTTGGGGTGATGAAAAATTCTGTAACTAGATAGAGGTTATGGATGCACAGCATTGTAAATGGACTTAAGGCTGAATCTTTAAAATGGTTAGAATGGTAAATTTTATGTTGTATACTTTACCACACACATACACACATAAAAGATGATGTCTATATTTGGAGGGAAGGGGAGGCAGTTTTGGCAGCAGCCCCTATATAAAATCAGGATCTCATGATCTCAGAGTTCCTCAGCTGTAACACAGACCTCTGTGTGCACAGTATTTACTTGAGTTGCTCCATATAGCCCCTGTGGGACTTGGAGGGGCTAGGGGAGCTGTTGTGAATGTGAAGCTTATGATGGCTGCTGTGCCATGAGTGATAAACTGTCTACATCCATTTGGGCTTACTGCCATTTTACTGACTGAATTTGTGAGTGGGTAGTGAACCAGCCCAGCAGCTGCAAGAATTGCTGCTGCTTAGGGACTGCTTGATAGCATGACACCACTAAGTCAGAAAACCTGGTCCACTCTGCCACCTTAGTATCTCTCGTATGTATTCAATTCTCTCCATCTCCACTCCTCTACCTTTGTCCAGGCCTCCATCATCTCTCCCCTGGACAGTGCAGTAGCACAAGGTCTCCTTGTCTCTAGCCTTGACTCATTCCATCCATTTGTCACATGGAGGTCTGGGTGATGTTTCAAAATGCACAGCTATTCACATAACTTCTCTCCTTTTACGCTCCCCATTGCTTGGCCTACAAAGTCTCCAATGATCAGGTCCAAGTCTACCAGCCTCTTCTCTTGCTCCCTCCTTTCTCCAGATCTGGGACAATTTGACCATCAAAAAAGATAATGATGGTAATGAAATATAACACATTGAATTTTTAAAAATCCACAAATTCTATATAGAGAGAGAAGAGAGAGGAAGAGGAAGGAGAAGGAGGAGAAAGAGAAGAAGGGGAGGAAGAATAAGGGGAGGAAGAGGAAGAAGAGGAAGAGGAAGAGAAGGAGGAAGAAAAGAGAAGGGAAGAAAAAAGCTCCTCACCAACACTTGTTGTGGAGAGAAGGGAACTCTCATACACTGCTGGTGGGAGTGCAAACTGGTGCAGCCACTATGCAAAACAGTATGGAGATTCCTCAAAAAATCAAGGATAGAACTACCATATGATCCAGGTATTCCACTGCTGGGTATTTATCCAAAGAACTTGAAAACACCAATGCGTAATGATACATGCACCCCTGTGTTCATTGCAGCGTTATTCACAATAGCCAAGACTTGGAAGCAACCTAAGTGCCCATCAAGGGACGAATGGATAAAGAAGATGTGGTATATATACACAATGGAATACTACTCAGCCATAAGAAACGATGAAATCCAGCCATTTGTGACAACATGGATGGACATCGAGGGTATTATGCAAAGTGAAATAAGTCAGAGGGAGAAGGTCAAATACCGTATCATTTCCTTCACTAAGTAGTAGATAATAACAACAATAAACAAACACATAGAGACAGAGAGTGGATTGGTGGTTACCAGAGGGGAAGGGGGGAGGGAGGAGGGCGAAAGGGATAATTTGGCACATGTGTGTGATGATGGGTTGTAATTAGTATTTGGGTGGTGAACATGATGTAATCTATGTAGAAATAAAAGTATAATGATGTACACCTGAAATTTATACAATGTTATAAACCAATGTTACTGCAATAAACAAAAAATTAAAAAAAAAAAAAAGAAGCTGAAGCTCCCCAGACCCCAACTCTTCAGCTCCCTGGCACCAGAACCCACCACCCATCACAGAGGCAGACAACCAAGGACACCCACCTGCGGATTCCCTTATCTCACCACCCTTCTCCCTGAAAGCAGCCTCACAAGGCCAAACATAGGCTGGTGGGAAAGCACCAACCACCAAGGCCACAGGCTCTCCCTCCCTACAAGCAGCCACCTGTAAACCCCTTGCCTCCCATCTTTCGAGGACACAAGACAAATTTGAGGGCTTACTCTTCTCCCATCTCCTGGCTGATGTCACCTAAAATAAAACCCCTTTCCTTGCCATAAGCCTAGTGTTCCAGTCTCATTTGGCCCCTCTTCTGTGGCAGATAAAAGAATCTGGATGTCTTTCTGGTAACAGTTATTAATTTGAGATCTGTTTTCTTTTTTATGTATGCATTTACAGCTATAATGTTCTCTTTTAGCACTGTTTTTACTGCATTCCATAAATTTTTGTATGTTGTGTTTTTGTTTTCTATCTCAAGGTATTTTCCAATTTTCCTTGTGATTTCTTCTTTGACCCATTGATTGTTTAGAAGAGTGTGTTATTTAATTTCCACATATTTGTGAATTTTCCCTCATTTACTGATTTCTGGTTTCATTTCATTGTGGTTGGAAAATACGAGATCAGTCTTTTAAAACTTATTAAGTCTTGTTTTGTAGCCTAACATATGATGTATCATGGAGAATGTTCCACGTGCACTTGAGGAAAAGGTGTATTCTGCTGTTGTTGGGTGAAGTGTTCTGTGTGTGTCTGTCAGGTCTAGTTATTTTTTAAAATGTTGTTTCCTTATTTATTTTCTATTATCTATTTCCTTATTTATCTTCTGTCTGGTTGTTCAATCCATTATTGAAAGTGGAATATTTAAGTCTCCAACTCTTATTGTAGAACTATCTATTTGTCCCTTCAGTTTCATCAATGTTTGGGTCATGTATTCTTGGGCTCTGATGTTTGGCACATATGTTTATACTTGTATATTCTTGATGGGTTGACTCTTTTATCAGTATATAATGTCTTTGTTTCTTGTAACAGTTCTTGTCTTAAAGCCTATTTTGTCTGATAAATACAGCCACCTAAGCTCTCTTTTTGATGCTATTTGCATGCAATATCTTTTTCCATCCTTTCACTTTTGGTCTATTTGTATATTTAGATCTAAGGTGAGTCTCTTGTGGAGAGCATAAAGTTTGGTCAAGTTTTTAAATCTATTATGCCAATCTCTGCCTTTTTATTGGAGAGTTTAATTCATTTATATTTAAAGTAATTACCTGTAAGGAAGGACTTACTTCTGCCATTTTACTATTTATTTTCTGTATGTATTATAGCTTTTGTTCTTCATTTTCTACATTACTGCCTTCTTTTGTGTTTAGTTGGCTTTTTGTAGTGACTCACTTTGATTCATTTCTCATTTCCTTTTGTGTATATTATATAGCTATTTTCTTTATGGTTACCATAGGGGTTATATACAACATCCTAAAGTTACAACAATCTAATTTGGAACTGATACTAACTTAATGTCAATCTTACACAGTCTACTCCTATACAGCTGTCCCCTCTTTATGTTATTGCTGTCATAAATTATCTCTTTATAAATTGTGTGCCCAGTAGCATAGGTTTATAATTAATTTTTATAAATTTGTCTTTTAGATACTGTAGAAAATAAAAAGTGGAGAAACAAATCCTAATTATAATAATATTTGCTTTTATTTTTGCCCATGTATTTATCTTTACTGGAGAACTATATTTTCATATGTCTTAGTGTCACTGTTTTGCGTCCTTTCCTTTCAACCTGAAGGACTTCCTTTAGTATTTCTTACAGAGCAGATCTAGTGGTAATGAAATTTCTTAGCTTTTATTTGCCTAGGAAGTCTTGATTTCTCTCTCTTTTTGAAGAATAGTTTGCCAGATACAGAATTCTTGGCTGATAGTTTTTTTCTCTTTTAGCACTTTAAATGTAGCATCCTTCTGGTCTCTAAGATTTATGATGAGAAATTAGGAGACAAGACTATTGAGAGTCCCTTAGTTCATTTTTATTGTATAGAAACACAATGGGTTATTGTGTGTTGATTTCGTATCCTGCAACTTGACTGAACTTGTTTATTAATTCTAACAGAGTGTTTTTTTCTTTTTGTGGAGCCTTCAGGGCTTTTTACATATAAGATTATGTCATACGCAAACAGAGACAATTTTACTTCTTCCTTTACAATTTGGATGTCCTTTGTTTCTTTTTCTTATCTAGTTGCTCTGGCTAGGACTTCCAGTACTGTGTTGAGTAAAGTGGCAAAACTGGGCATCCTTGCCTTGTTCCAGATCTCAGAGGAAAAGCTTTCAGTTTTTCACCATTCATATGATGTTAGATGTGGGCTTTTCATATATGGTCTTTATTGTGTTGAGGTAAATTTCTTCTGCATCTAATTTATTAAGAGGTTTGTTTTTTTAATCATGAAAGGGTATTAAACTTTGTCAAATGTTTTTCTGCATCTATTGCGATGATCATGTGATTTCTATCCTTTGTTCTATTAATGTGATGTACCACATTTATATTTTCTATTTCCTATTTCATTTATTTCCACTCTATTTTTTTTTGTGAGGAAGATCAGCCCTGAGCTAACATCCATGCCAATCCTCCTCTTTTTGCTGAAGAAGACTGGCCCTGAGCTAACATCTATTGCCAATCCTCCTCCTTTTTTTCCCTTTTTCTCCCCAAGGCCCCAGTAGATAGTTGTATGTCATAGTTGCACCTCCTTCTAGTTGCTGTATGTGGGATACTGCCTCAGCATGGCCAGACAAGCGGTGCATCAGTGAGTGTCTGGGATCTGAACTTGGGCCACCAGTAGCGGAGTGTGCTCACTTAACTGCTAAGCCACGAGGCCGTCCCCTACTCTAATTTTTATTATATCCTTCTTTCTGCTAACTTTGGGCTTAGTTTGTTCCTCTTTTCTAGTTCCTTGAGGTGTAAAGTTAGGTTATTTGAGATTTTTCTTCTACTTTAATGTAGATGTTTCTCAGTATAAACTTCCCTCTTAGGACTGCTCCTACAGCATCCCACAAGTTTTGGTGTGTTATGTTTTCACTTTTGTTTGTCTTTAGATATTTTCTAATTTTCTCTTTTGATTTCTTCTTTGATCTTTTATTTGTTCAAGAATGTGTTGTTTAATTTCCATGTATTTGCAAATTTTCCTAATATTGATTTCTAGTTTCCTAGAATTGATTTCCTAATATTGATTTCTAGTTTCATTCTACTGTGGTCATAAAAAATACTTGGCATTATTTCAATCTTCCTAAATTTGTCAAGATTTGTTTTATGACCAATCATGTAATTGATCCTGAAGAATGTTATATGTGTGCTTGAGAAGAATGTGTATCTGCTGGTGTTGTGTGGAATGTTCTGTACATGTCTGTTAGGTTCATTTGATCTATAGCATTGTTCAAGTCTGCTATTTCTTAATTGATTTCACATCTGGATGTTCTATCCTTTACTGAGGGTAGGGTACTGAAGTCTCTTAGCACTACTGCATTGAGGTCTATTTCTCCTTTCAGATCTGTCAATGTTTGCTTTACGTATTTAGGATCTCTGAAGTTAGGTACAGATATATTTATAACTGTTGCATCTTCCTGTTGAATTGACCTTGTTATCATTATATAATGACCTTCTTTATCTCTTGTGACTGTTTTTGACTAAAAGTCTAGTTTTTCTGGTATAAGTAGAGATACCTTTGATTTCCTTTGGTCATCATTCACATGAAATACCTCCTTCTCTCCCTTCCCTTTCAGCCTATGTGTGTTCTTAAATCTAAAGCGACAATCTTGTAGATAGCGTATAGTTGGACGTTGTTATTTTATCAATTCAGCCACTCTATGTATTTTAATTGGAGAGTTTAATCCATTTACATTTAAGGTAATTATTGACAGACAAGGACTTACTATTGCCATTATATATTTTTTTGTGTTTTTTTAAGTTCTTTTGTTCCTCTCTTCCTCTCCTGCTATCTTTCTTTTTGATCTGATGATTTTTTAAAAAAATTGATATGCTTTGATTCCTTTCTTTTTGTGTGTGTGTGTTTTCTTTGTGGTTATCCTGAGGCCTACTTAAAATATCTTATAGTTATAACAGTCTATTTTAAGCTGGTAACAACATAACTTCAATTGCAAACAAAAATGCTACATTTTCAATTCTCCTCACACACTTTATTTTATTAATGTCATAATTTACATATTTATATTGTGTATCCATTAGCAGATTTTTGTGGTTATAGTTATTCTTAGTACTATTGTGTTTTAACTTTCATACTTGGGTTAAAAGTTATTTATGTACCATCATTATGGTATTACTTTATTCTGTATTTATATATATATATACCACGACCAGTGAGACTTATACTTTCACATGCTTTTGTGTTGCTGTTTAGCATTCTTTCATTTCAACTTGAAGGACTCCCTTTAGCACGTTTTTAAAGGCATGTCTAGTAGTTAGAAACTCCTCCAGATTTTGTTTGTTTGGAAAAGTCTTTGTCTTTCGTTCATTTTTTAAAAAATTATTTTATTGCTATGACATTGGTTTATAACATTGTGTAAATTTCAGGTGTACCTCATTATATTTCAGCTTCCATATAGACTGCATGGTGTTCACCACCAAAAATCTAGTTTCCATCTGTCACCATACATATGTGTCCCTTTACTCCTTTTGCCCTCCCGCATCCCCTTCCCCTCTGGTAACCACCAATCTGTTCTCTGCATCTATGTGTTTGTTTATCTTCCACAGATGAGTGAAATCATATGATATTTGTCTTTTTCTGCCTGGCTTATTTTGCTTGGCATACTACCCTCAAAGTCTATCCATGTTGTCATAAATGGCACAATTTCATATTTTTTGTGGCTGAGTAATATTCTGTTGTATATAAACACCACATCTTCTTTACCCACTCATCTGTTGATGGGCGCTTGGCTTATTTCCAAGTCTTGGCTACGGGGAATAATGCTGAAATAAACATAGGGGTGCATATATCTTTTCAAATTACTGTTTTCATGTTCTTTGGATAAATACCCAGAAGTGGAATAGCTGGATCATATAGTATTTCTATTTTTAATTTTTTTTTGAGAAACCTCCACGCTGTTATCCATAGTGGCTGCACCAGTTTGCATTCCCGCCAGCAGTGTATGAGAGTTCTCTTTTCTACACATCCTTTCCAACACCGGTTATTTTTTGTCTTTTTAATAATAGCCATTCTGATGGATGTGAGGTGATATCTCATTGTAGTTTGGATTCGAATTTCTCTAATAATTAATGATGTTGAACATCTTTTCATGTGCCTGCTGGCCATCTGTATATCGTCTTTGGAAACACGTCTTATTCATATCCTTTGCCCATTTTTTGATCAGGTTGTTCATTTTTTGTTGTTGTTAAGTTGTACGAGTTCTTTACATTTTTTGGAAATTAACTATTTATCAGATATATGATTTGCAAATATTTTCTCCCAGTTTGTGGGTTGTCTTTTCGTTTTGTTGATAATTTCTTTTGCCATGCAGAAAGTTTTTAGTCTGATATAGTCCTGTTTGTTTATTTTTTCTTTTGTTTCCCTTGCCTGAGGAGATATGGTATTCAAAAAGATACTACTAAGACCAATGTCAAAGAGCATACTGCCTATGTGTTTTTCTAGGGGTTTTATAGTTTCAGGTCTTACATTCAAATCTTTAATCTATTTTGAGTTAATATTTTTGTACAGTATAAGATAATGGCCTACTGTCATTCTTTTGCATGTGACTGTCCAGTTTTACCAACACCAATCATTGAAGAGACTTTTCTTTCTCCATCATGTATTCCTTTGTTTAGCTGTCCATAGACGTGTGGGTTTACATCTGAACTCTCAGTTCTGTTCCATTAATCCATGTGTCTCTTTTTCTGTGAGTACCATGCTGTTTTGATTACTATAGATTTGTAGTATGTTTTGAATTCAGAAAGTGTGATATCTCCAGCTTTATTCTTCTTACTCAGGATCACTTTGGCAAATGGGGGTCTTTTTTTGTTCCCTATAAATTCTAGGATTCTTTGCTTTATTTCTGTGAAGACTATCATTTGGATTCTGATTGGGATTGCATTGAATCTGTAGAGTGCTTTAGGTAATATGGACATTTTAACTATGTTTATTCTTCCAATCCATGAGCATGGAATATTTTTCAATTTCTTTATGTCTTCTTTGATCTCTTTCAATAATGTAGCTTTCAGTGTATAGGTCTTTTACCTCCTTGGTTAAATTTATTCCTAGGTATTTTATTCTTTCTATTGCAATTGCAAATGGGATTGTATTCTTGATTTCTCTTTCTGCTAGTTTATTGTTAGTGTATAGAAATGCAACTGATTTTTTTGTAAGTTGGTTTTGTACCCTGCAACTTTACCGTACTCATTAATTATTTCTAAGAGTTTTTTTGGTGGATTCTTTAGGGTTTTCTATATATAGAATCATGTCATCCACAAATAGTGACAGTTTTACTTCTTCCTGTCCAGTTTGGACACCTTCTGTTCCTTTTTCCTTCCCAATTTTTCTTGCTAAGACTTCCAATACTGTATTGAATAAGAGTGGGCATCCTTGTCTTTTTCCTCTTCTTAGGAGAATAGCTTTCAGTTTTTCACCATTGAGTATGATGTTGGCTGTGGGTTTGTCATAAACGACATTCATTATGTTGAGGCACTTTCCTTCTACACTGATTTTATTGAGAGGTTTTTTTTTTTGTTATCGTAAGTGGATGTTGGATTTTACAAATGCTGTCTCTACAGCTATTGAGATGATAATGTGGTTTTTATTCTTCATTTTGTTAATGTTGTGTATCACATTGGTTGATTTGCAGATTTTGAACCATCCCAGGGTCCCTAGAATAAATCCCACTTGATTGTTGTCTGTGGTCCTTTTAACATATTGTTGTCTTTGATTTGCTAGTATTTTGTTGAAGATTTTTGCATCTATGTTCATCAGTGATATTGCCCTGTAATTTTCCTGTTTAGTTTTGTCCTTGTCTGGTTTTGAGACTAGGGTAACGTTGTCTTTGTGAAATGAGTTAGGAAGCATCCCCTCCTCGTCAATTTTTTGGAAGACTTGGAGAAGGATAGGTATTAAATCTTCTTTGAATGTTTGGTAGAATCCACCAAACATTCTGGATTTTTGTGTTTTGGAAAGTTGTTGATTACTGTTTCAGTCTCTTTACTTGTGCTTGCTCTATTCAGATTCTTTATTTCTTGTTGATTCAGTTTTGGGAGGTTGTATGATTCTAAGAATTTAGCCATCTCTTCTAGGTTATGCAGTTTATTGGCATATAGCTTTTCACAGTATTCTCCTATAATCCTTTGCATTTCTGTGGTACCCATTGTAATTTCTCCCCTTTCACTTCTGACTTTATTTATTTGAGCCTTCAGTCTTTTTTTCTTAGTGAATCTGGCTAAGGGTTTGTCAACTTTGTTTATCTTTTCAAAGAGCCAACTCTTAGTTTCATTGATCCTTTCTATTGTCTTTTTAGTCTCTATTACATTTGTTTATGTTCTGATTTTTATTTCCTTCCTTCTACTAACTTTGGCCTTTGTTTGCTCTTCCTTTTTTAGTTCTTTTTTTTTATTCAGGTAACATTGGTTCATAACATTATATAAATTTCAGGTATACATCATTATATTTCGATTTCTGTGTAGATTACATCATGTTCACCACCCAAAGACTAATTATCATCCATCACCATACACATGTTCCCAGTCATTCCTTTCACCCTCCTCCATCCCCCATTCCCCTCTGGTAACCACCAATCTAATCTCTGTATCTATGTCTTTGTTGTTGTTGTCGTTTTTATCTTCTATTTTTGAATGAGATCATACGGTATTTCACTTTCTCCCTCTGACTTATTTCACTTAGCATAATACCTTCAAGGTCCCTCCATGTTGTCACAAATGGCAAGATTTCATCTTTCTTATGGAGGAGTAATATTCCATTGTGTATATATACCATATTTTCTTTATCCTTTCATCCCTTGATGGGCACCTAGGTTGTTTCTAAGTCTTGGCTATTGAAAATAATGCCACAATGAACATAGGCATGCATATACCTTTATGCATTCGTGTTTTCATGTTTTTTGGATAAATACACAGAAGTGGAATAGCTGGATTATATGGTAGTTGTATTCTTAATTTTTTGAGGAATCTCCATACTATTCTCCATAGTGGTTGTACCAGTTTGCATTCTCACCAGTAATGTATGAGAGGTCCCTTTTCTTCACATCCTCTCCCATACTTTTTATTTCTTGTCTCTTTAATTATATCCATTGTGATGGGCGTGAGGTGATATCTCATTGTAGTTTTGATTTGCTTCCCTAATAATTAGTGATGAACATTTTTTCATGTGCCTGTTGGCCATCTGTAGATCTCTTTGGAAAAATGTCTGTCCACATCTTTTGCCAATTTTTAAATTGGGTTGTTTGATTTTTGTTGTTGAGATGTATGAGTTCTTTATATATTTTGGAGATTAACCCCTTATCAGATATATTGTTTGCAAATATCTTCTCCCTATTGTTAGACTGTCTTTTCATTTTGTTGACAGTTTCCTTTGCTGTGCAGAAGCTTTTTAGTTTTATGTAGTCTCATTTGTTTGTTTTTTTCTATAGTTTTCCTTGCTTGGTTATACATGGTATTTGAATATATGCTGCTAAGACTGATGTTGAAGAGCATAATGTCTATGTTTCTAGAAGTTTTATGTTTTCAGGTTTTAACATTCAAGTATTAATTCATTGTGAGTTAATTTTTGGGTATGGTGTAAGACAATGGTCTACTTTCATTATTTTGCATGTGGCTGTCCAGTTTTCCCAACACCATTTATTGAAGAGACTTTCCTTTCTCTATTGTATGTTTTTGGCTCTTTGTTGAAAATTAGTTATCCATAGATGTGTGGGCTTATTTCTGGGCTCTTGATTCTGTTCCATTGATCTGTGTGTCTGTTTTTGTGCCAGTGCCATGCTGTTTTGATTACTATAGGTTTGTAGTATATTTTGAAATCAGGGAGTGTGATACCTCCAGCTTTGTTCTTTTTTCTCAGGATTCCTTTGACTATCGAGGTCTTTTGTTGTTTCATATGAATTTTAGAATTCTTTGTTCTATTTCTGTGAAAAATGTTGGAACTTTGATAGGAGTTACAGTGAATCTGTAGATTGCTTTAGGAAGTATGGACATTTTAACTATGTTAATTCTCCCAATCCAAGAGCACGGAATAGCTTTCCATTTCTTTGTGTCTTCTTCAAAGAAATGTCTTCTTACAACAATGTGTTATAATTTTCAGTGTACAGGTCTTTCACCTCTTTGGCTAAATTTTTTCCTAGGCATTTTATTATTTTTGTTGCAATTGTAAATGGGATTGTATTCTTAATTTCTCTTTCTGCTATTTCACTGTTAGTGTATAGAAATGCAACTGATTTTCGTATGTTGGTTTTGTATCCTGCAACGTTACCATATTCATTTATTATTTCTAGAAGTTTTTTGGTGGATTCTGTAGGGTTTTCTCTATATAAAATAATGTCATCTGAAAATAGTGACTGTTTCACTTCTTCCTTTCCAATTTGGATCCCTTTTATCTCTTTTTCTTGCCTGATTGCTCTGGCTAGGACTTCCAACACCATGTTAAATAAAGTGGCAGAAGAGAGCATCTATGTCTGGTTCTAGTTCTTAGAGGGATAGCTTTCAGTTTTTCTCTGTTGAATATGATATTAGCTGTGGGTTTGTCATATATAACCTTCGAGGTATTTCCCTTCTTATTCATTTTATTGAGTTTTTATCATAAATGGATGTTGGATCTTGTCAAGTGCTTTCTCTGTATCTATGGAGATGATCATGTGATTTTTATTCTTTGTTTTGTTAATGTGGTGTAACATGTTGATTGATTTGTGGGATGTTGAACCATCCCTGCATCCTTGGTATAAATCCCACTTGATCATGGTGTAGGACCTTTTAAATGTATTGTTGTATTTGATTTGCTAGTATTTTGTTGAAGATGTTTGCATTGATGTTCATCAGTGATATTGGCCTGTAATTTTCCTTTTTTTTTTTTTTTTTGTCCTTGTCTTGTTTTGGTATCAGGGTAATGTTGGCTTCGTAGAATGAGTTAGGAAGTTTTCCTTCCCCTTCAATTTTTTAGAAGAGTTTGAGAAAGATAGGTATTAAGTCTTCCTTGAATGTTTGGCAGAATTCACCAGGGAAGCCATCTGGTCCTGGACATTTGTTTTTCGGGAGGATTTTGATTACTGTTTGATCTCCTTACTGGTGATTGGTTTATTCAAATTCTCTATTTTTGATTCAGTTTTGGAAGGTTGTATGATTCTAAGAATTTATCCATTTCTTCTAGGTTATCCAATTTGTTGGTGTATAGCTTTTTGTAGTATTCTCTTATAATCTTTTGTATTTCTGAGGTGTGCATTGTAATTTCTCCTCTTTCATTTATGATTTTATTTATTTGATCCTTCTCTCTTTTTTTCTTGGTGAGTCTGGCTAAAGGTTTGTAAATTTTGTTTATATTTTCAAAGAACCAGCTCTTCATTTCATTAATTTTTTCTATTGTTCTTTTAGTCTCTATTTCATTTACTTCTGCTCTAATTTTTATTATTTCCTTCCTTCCATTGATATTGGGCTTTGTTTGTTTTTCCATTTCCAGTTCCTTTAGGTGCACTGTTAGATGGCTTATTTGAGATTTTTCTTGTTTGTTGATGTAGGCCTGTATTGTTATAAACTTCCCTCTTAGAACCGCTTTTGCTGTATCCCATAAATTTTGGCATGTCGTATTTTCATTTTCATTTGTCTCCAGGTATGTTTTGATTTCTCCTTAGATTTCTTCATTGACCAAATCGTTGTTCAGTAGCATTTTGTTTAATCTCCACATATCTGTGGTTCTTCTGATTATTTTCCTGTAGTTAATTTCTAGTTTCAGACCATTGTGGTCAGAAAAGATGCTGGTATTATTTAAATCTTCTTAAATTTATTAAGACTTTTGTGGCCTAATATGTGATCTATCCTGGAGAGCGTTCCATGTGCATTAAAAAAGAATGTGTATTCTGTGTTTTTTTGACGGAATGTTCTGTATATATCTACTTAGTCCATCCGGTGTAATGTGTCACCAAAGCCAAAGTTTCCTTATTGATCGTCTGTTTGGATGATTTATCCATTGATATAAGTGGAATGTTAAAGTCCCCTACTATTATTGTGTTACTGTCTATTTCTCCTTTCATGTCTGTTAATAATTGCTTCTTATATTTAGGTGCTCCTATGTTGGGTGCATAGATATTTACAAGTCTTATATCCTCTTGTTGAATTGTTCCTTTGATCATTATGTGGTGCCCTTCTTCACCTCTTGTTACAGTTTTTGTTTTAAAGTGTATTTTGTCTAATATAAGTATTGCTATCCCAGCTTTCTTTTCATTGCCATTTGCATGGAGTATCTTTTTCCATCCTTTCAGTTTCAGTTTGTGAGTGTCTTTAGGTGTGAAGTGTGTCTCTGGTATGCAGCATATATGTGGGTCTTGTTTTTTCAATCTAATCAGCCACCCTATGTCTTTTTTTTTTTTAATTTTTTTGTTTATTGCAGTACCATTGGTTTATAACATTGTATAAATTTCAGGTGTACATCATTATACTTCTATTTCTGCATAGATTATATCATGTTCACCACCCAAATACTAATTATAACCCTATGTCTTTTGATTGGAGTAATTAGTCCATTGACATTTAAAGTAGCTATTGGTAAGTGAGTACTTATTGCCATTTTGTACTTTTTTTCTGGGTGTTTTAGTAGTTCTTTTCTGTTCCTTTTTTTCTCTTGCTCTCTTCCCTTGTGGTTTGACAGCTTTCTTTAGTATTATGTTTGGTTTACTTTCTTTCAATTTTTTGTGTATTTTTTTATAGGTTGCTGGTTTGTGATTACCATGGGGTTCATATATAATAACCTATGTACATACCAATCTATATTAAGTTGATGGTCTCTTAAGTTTGACCTATTGCTAAAAGCTCTACTCTTTTACTCCCCTCCTCCCACATTGTATGTTTTTGATATCATATTTAACCTCTTTTTGTGTGTGTGTATGCATTTCCCTCTTATGATGAAACAGATAATTTTAGTACTTTCATATTTTGACCTTCATATTAGCTTCATAGGTGGTTGATCTACTACCGTTATTGTATATTTGCTTTTATCAGTGATTTTATTGTTTTTTGTGATAATTTTATTATTCCTATTTGTGGTCTTTTCTTTTACTCTTGAATAAGTCCCTTTAGCATTTCTTGTAAGGCTGGTTTATTGGTGATAAACTCCTTTAGTTTTTGGTTATCTGGAAAACTCTTTGTCTCTCCTTCCATTCTGAGTGATAAACTTGCTGGGTAGAGTATTCTTAGCTGTAGGTCTTTCCCCCTCAGCACTTTAAATATATCATGCCACTCCCTTATAGCTTATAAGGTTTCTGCTGAGAAGTCAGCTGATAGCCTTATGGGGTTTACTTTGTACGTAACTTCTTACCTTTTCTCTTATGGCTTTTAGGATTCTTTCTTTATCTTTAATTCTTGACATTTTAATTATAACATGTCTTGGTGTGGGCCTCTTTGGGTTCATCTTGTTTAGTGCTCTCTGTGCTTCCTGTACTTGGATGTCTGTTTCCTTCCTTCAGTTAGGAAAGTTTTCAGCTATTATTTCTTCAAAGAGATTCTCTGCCCCTTTGTCTCTCTCTTCTTCTGGGACACCCATAATACAGATGTTAGCATGCTTGATGTTGTCCCAAAGGTACCTTAGACTGTCCACATCCTTTTAAATTCTTTTTTCTGTTCAGTTTGGGTGATTTCCTCTAGTCTTTCATCCAGCTCACTAATCTGTCCATTCTTCTGTATCATCTACTCTGCTATTTATTCCCTCTAATGAATTTTTCATTTCCATTATTGTACTCATCATATATGATTGGTTCTTTTCTATATTTTCCAATTCTTTGTTGAAATTCTCACTGTATTCATCCATTCTTCTCCCAAGATCAGTGAGCATCCTTATGACTATTAGTTTGTACTCTTTATCTAGTAGATTGTTTATCTCTGTTTTGCTTAGTTCTTTTTCTGAGGATTTGTCATGTACCCTTATTTGGAACATATTCCTATGTCTCCTCATTTTGCCTCTTTCTCTGTGCTTATATCTATGTATTAGGTATGTCAGCTATGTCTCCCAATCTTGGAGAAGTGGCCTTATGTAATAAATGCCTTATGAGACCCACCAGTATGCTTCCTTCTCATCACCACTTCCAAATGTTCCAGGAGTGTCCCCTGTGTGGTTTACGTGTGTTCTTCTGTTGTGGCAGGGTTGCTTTTGTTGCTGGTGCCTGGGGGGAAGGGGGCTAGGCTGTGCCTCTGCCTGGCTGGTTGTAATGCTCAGCTGTATGTGACTGCTATGAGCCCGTCAGTCACTTTGTTGGGTGTGGGGAGCCCCTGAAAAGTTGGCTGCAAGGTCTAGTGGCACATTCCTGTTGCAGTTTTTCTGTTAATTGAGTAGGCCCCCAGTGTGGCCTGTTGTTAGGCTCAGGAGCTTATAAGTGTTGTAGGCTTCTGGCCTGCAAGGCTGTTGTCAGCTTTCTTAGTAGTGCAGCTGTGTGGGGCCGGCCCCAGGCGTGGCAGTACACAATTGTTTCAGGCATTGGAAGGTGGGGTCGTTCCCCTATGTGGCTGTTTGAGAAGCACAAGTCTGCCGCAGCTGACAAGCCCCACCACTCACAGGCCCACACACCCCGGCAACACAGTCCTGCCCTGTGCTCATGTCTTGCCCATTGAAGCAGAACCACTTGACCCACTTTGGAGGCCCCACACACTCTGCCAATGCAGGCCCACCCCTCATGCACACCTGCCCCACAGAGGCAGACACACTCGCCCCAGTGCAGAGGTCCCACACATCCCACCTATGTGGGCCCACAAGTGGCCTGAGGGCTTGCTATTGGGTGGGTCCAGGCCCTAGGGTAGACTGCCTGCCCTGGCTGAGCTGGATTAAATCGGTGCTCTAGTGGGTGGGGAAGACCCCTGGGCTAACAGGCGAGGGGAAGAGCTCCAATGGCGTCTGCCAGTGTCTGTGTCAGCACGCCTGTACTAGGTCACAATAATGGCTGCTACCAATGTCTCAGTCCCTGGGTAGGTGGCCCCAGCTGTCTCATGCCTTGCGAAGATGCACCCAGAGCCTATCAAATGAGTCT
Source organism: Diceros bicornis minor (assembly GCF_020826845.1). Lineage (NCBI taxonomy): Eukaryota > Metazoa > Chordata > Mammalia > Perissodactyla > Rhinocerotidae > Diceros > Diceros bicornis. Next base: position 9,795,546 of record NC_080752.1, read on the forward strand.
CTTTTCACCAAAGGATTGTGCACCTTTCTTTCTGGTGATTTTATGCTGCTTTCTGAAACGGGAGAATATGTGTGTAGGCCCTTTAAGAGCAGGCTTTTCTTTCTCTTACGTTTGACAGCTTTTCTAGGAGTATTCTCCACTGTATTTAATAGTCTGCAAAGCCAGATATTATGACGCTCATCTTGGCTGTGCTGAGTTCAAAAGCTGTTTATTGTGGCAAAGCTCTCCCTCTCAGATTCCTCACTCCTCCAGGCAAAGATTTTTACCTTAAGATTGCTCCCGGCTATGAAGTTCCATGGCTAGAATGTGGCTTTTTCCTCTCCTGAAAGGAATTTCTGCCTCTTCCACCTCAGCCAGCACAGTCCCTTGTTGTAGGGTTTCTTTTTATCCAGTTTCCAGTTCTTTCTCAGAGGTAATTTTTCCAAGGGTAGTAGTAAATTTGCTGCGTCTGTGGGAGGAAGTGAGTTCAGAGTCCTCCTACACCACCATCTACCCAGCAGTCCCTTTTTCTAGTTCTTTTTTTTTTAATTATTTTTTTATTGATGTTTTAATGGTTTCTAACATTGTGAAATTTTGGGTTGTACATTTTTGTTTGTCCATCACCATATATATGACTCCCGTCACCCCTTGTGCCCACCCCCCACCCCCACTGCCCCTGGTAACCACAGTCCAGTTTTCTCTGTCCATGTGTTGGTTATATTCCACATATGAGTGACACCATACAGTGTTTGTCTTTCTCTTTCTGGCTTATTTCACTTAACATAATACGCTCCAGGCCCATCCCTGTTGCTGCAAATGGGACGATTTTGTCTTTTTTTATGGCTGAGTAGTATTCCATTGTATATATATAACACATTTTCTTAATCCAATCGTCAGTCGAGGGACACTTAGGTTGCTTCCACTTCTGGCTATGGTGAATAATGCTGAAATGAACATAAGGGTGCATAAGCCTCTTTGGATTGTTGATTTCAGGTTCGTTGGATAGATTCCCAGTAGTGGGATGGCTGGATCATAGGGCATCTCTATTTTTAATTCTTTGAGGAATCTCCATACCGTTTTCCATAGAGGCTGCACCGATTTGCATTCCCACCGGCTGCGTATGAGGGTTCCTGTTTCTCCACATCCTCTCCAACATTTGTTGTTTTTTGTCTTGGTGATTATAGCCATTCTAACGGGCGTGAGGTGGTATCTTAGTGTTGTTTTGATTTGCATTTCCCTGATGATTAGTGATGTTGAGCATCTTTTCATGTGTCTATTGGCCATCTATATATCTTCCTTGGAGAAGTGTCTCTTCATTTCCTCTGCCCATTTTTTGATCGGGTTGTTTCTTTTTTGTTGTTCAGTTGTGTGTGTTCTTTATATATTATGGAGATCAACCCCTTATCAGATGTATGTTTTGCAAATATTCTCTCCCAGCTGGTTGGTTGTCTGTTCATCTTGATTCTGGTTTCATTTGTCTTATAAAAGCTCTTTAATCTGATAAAGTCCCACTTGTTTATTTTTTCTTTAGTTTCCCTAGTCTGGGTAGGCATGTCATCCGAAAAGATTCCTTTAAAACCAATGTCAAATAGTGTGTTGCCTATATTTTCTTCTATGAGTTTTATAGTTTCAGGTCTCACCTTCAGGTCTTTGATTCATTTTGAGTTAATTTTTGTGTATGGCGATAGCACATGGTCCATTTCATTCTTTTGCATGTGGCTGTCCAGTTTTCCCAACACCATTTATTGAAGAGACTTTCCTTTCTCCATTGCATGTTCTTAGCACCTTTGTCGAAAATTAGCTGTCCGCATATGTGTGGTTTTATTTCTGGGCTTTCAATTCTGTTCCATTGATCTGTGTGTCTGTTTTTGTACCAGTACCATGCTGTTTTGATTACTATTGCTTTGTAGTATGTTTTGAAGACAGGGATTGTGATGCCTCCTGCTTTGTTCATTTTTCTTAGGATTACTTTAGCTATTCGGGGTCTTTTGTTGCCCCATATAAATTTTAGTATTCTTTTTTCTATTTCTGTGAAGAATGTCATTGGGATTCTGATTGAGATTGCATTGAATCTGTAGATTGCTTTAGGTAATATAGACATTTTAACTATGTTTATTCTTCCAATCCACGTGCATGGGATATCTTTCCATTTCTATATGTCATCATGGATTTCTTTCAATAATGTCTTGTAGTTCTCATTGTATAGGTCCTTTACCTCCTTGGTAAGATTTGTTCCTAGATATTTTATTCTTTTTGATGCAATTGTAAATGGTATTATCTTTTTGAGCTCTCTTTCTGTTAGTTCATTATTAGCATACAGAAATGCAACTGATCTTTGTAGATTGATTTTGTACCCTGCAACTTTGCTGTAGTTGTTGATTGTTTCTAATAGTTTTCCAACAGATTCTTTAGGGTTTTCTATATATACAATCATGTCATCTGCAAATAGTGAGAGTTTCACTTCTTTGTTACCTATTTGGATTCCTTTTATTCCTTTTTCTTGCCTAATTGCTCAGGCCAAAACCTCTAGTATTATGTTGAACAGGAGTGGTGAGAGTGGGAAGCCCTGCCTCATTCCTGTTCTCAGAGGAATGGCTTTCAGTCTTTCCCCGTTGAGTATGATGTTGGCTGTGGGTTTGTCATATATGGCCTTTATTATGTTGAGGTACTTTCCTTCTATTCCCATTTTATTGAGAGTTTTTATCATAAATGGATGTTGTATCTTGTCAAATGCCTTCTCTGCGTCTATTGAGACGATCATGTGGTTTTTATTCTTTGTTTTGTTGATGTGATGTATCACGTTGATTGATTTGCGGATGTTGAACCATCCCTGCGTCCCTGGTATAAATCCCACTTGATCATGGTGTATGATCTTTTTAATGTATTGTTGTATTCGGTTTGCCAATATTTTGTTGAGGATTTTTGCATCAATGTTCATCAGCGATATTGGCCTGTACTTTTCTTTCTTTGTATTGTCTTTGTCTGGTTTTGGTATCAGGGTGATGTTGGCCTTGTAGAATGATTTAGGAAGCGTTCCATCTTCCTCTATTTTTTGGAATAGTTTGAGGAGGATGGGTATTAAATCTTCTTTGAATGTTTGGTAAAATTCACTGGAGAAGCCATCTGGTCCTGGACTTTTATTTTTTGGGAGGTTTTTGATTACTATTTCAATCTCTTTACTTCTTATTGGTCTATTCAGATTCTCCATTTCTTCTTGGTTCAATTTTGGGAGGTTGTATAAGTCTAAGAATTTATCCATTTCTTCTAGATTGTCCAATTTGTTGGCATATAGTTTCTCATAGTATTCTCTTATAATCCTCTGTATTTCCATGGTATCCATTGTAATTTCTCCTCTTTCATTTCTAATTTTATTTACTTGAGCCTTTTCTCTTTTTTTCTTAGTAAGCCTGGCTAAGGGTTTGTCGATTTTGTTTATCTTCTCGAAGAACCAACTCTTTGTTTCATTAATCCTTTCTACTGTTTTTTGGTCTCAATTTCATTTATTTCTGCTCTGATTTTCATTATTTCTCTCCTTCTTCTGGCTTTGGGCTTTGTTTGTTCTTCTTTTTCTAGTTCTGTTAGGTGTAATTTAAGGTTGCCTATTAGGGCTTTTTCTTGTTTGTTAAGGTGGGCTTGTATTGCTATGAGTTTCCCTCTCAGGACCGCTTTTGCTGCTTCCCATATGGTTTGATATGGCATATTATCATTTTCGTTTGTTTCCAGATAGTTTTTGATTTCTCCTTTAATTTCATCAATGATCCCTTGGTTGTTCAGTAGCATGTTGTTTAATCTCCACATTTTTGTCACTTTCCCAGTTTTTTTTTCATGGTTATTTTCCAGTTTCATAGCCTTATGGTCTGAAAAGATGCTTGTTATGATTTCAATCTTCTTAAATTTATTGAGGCTTGCTTTGTTTCCCAACATATGGTCTATCCTAGAGAATGTTCTATGCGCGCTTGAGAAGAATGTGTAGTCAGCTGTTTTTGGTAGGAGTGCTCTGTATATGTCTACTAGGTCCATCTCGTCCAGTTTTTCATTTAAGTCTACTATTTCTTTATTGACTTTTTGTCTGGATGATCTATCCATTGCTGTAAGTGGGGTGTTAAGATCCCCTACTATTATTGTGTTGTTGTTAATTTCTCCTTTTAGGTTTGTTAATAGTTGCTTTATGTACATTGGTGCCCCTATGTTGGGTGCATATATATTTAAAAGTGATATGTCTTCTTGATGGAGTGTCCCTTTTATCATTATATATTTCCCTGCTTTGTCTTTCTTAACCTGTTTTATCTTGAAGTCTACTTTTTCTGATATGAGTATGGCAACACCTGCTTTCTTTTGTTTGCCATTAGCTTGGAGTATTGTCTTCCATCCTTTCACTCTGAGCCTGTGCTTGTCTTTAGTGCTAAGATGTGTACCCTGTTAATCCATCCTGCCACTCTGTATCTTTTGATTGGAGAGTTCAATCCATTTACATTTAGGGTAATTATTGATACATGAGGGCTGAATGTTGCTGTTGTGTCACTTATTTTCTGGTTCTTTTGCATTTCCTTTGTTTCTTGTCCCATTTGTTTTGGACTGCCAATTCAGTTTGGTTGTTCTGTCTTATGACTCTTCTAGTTTTCTCTTTGTTTATCATATGTGGTTTTGTTTTGATTATTTGTTTAGTGGTTACCTTGAGGTTTGGGCAAAAAATCTTGTGTATGAGATAGTCCATTATCTGATGGCCTCCTATTTCCTTATACTAAATCAATTCAGTCGCTTTCCTCTTCCCCTTCTAAGTTTTTCTTGTTATACCTTATTCTATCTTGTGTTGTGGCTGTGTGTTTACAGTGATGAGGTTAAATTTATTTTTGGTGAATTTCTTCCTTTGATCTTTGAATTTAGTATTTAAGTGGTTACTAACCTATTCCGGTAAAGATCTACTATTTTTCTGAGTTTGTCTACCTACTTTTCTCCTTGCTCCAAGCTTTGTGTTCCCTTTCTCTTCTTTTTTTCAGGCCTGAGGGCCTTCTTGAGTATTTCTTGTAGTGGGGGTCTCGTGGCCATGAACTCCCTTAGCTTTTGTTTATCTGGGAGAGTTACTATTTCTCCATCATATTTGAAGGATATTTTTGCTGGATAGAGTATTCTTGGCTGAAAGTTTTTGTCTTTCAGTATTTTGAATATATCATTCCAGTCTCTTCTAGCCTGTAAAGTTTCTGTTGAGAAATCCGCTGAGAGCCTGATGGGAGTTCCTTTGTACGTTATTTTTCGTTTTTGTCTAGCTGCCCTTAATATGGTTTCTTTGTCGTTGACCCTGGCTAGCCTTACCACTAGGTGTCGTGGTGAAGGCCTTTGTCTGGTACTATATATAGGTGTCCTGTTGGCTTCGCTTACTGGTATTTCCTGCTCCTTCCCCAGATTTGGGAAATTCTCAGCTATTATTTCCTTGAATAGGCTCTCTGTTCCTCTTTCCCTCTCCTCTCCCTCAGGAATACCTATAACTCTTATGTTACATTTTCTAATAGAGTCAGATATTTCTCGGAGTCTTTCTTCATTTCTTTTTAGTCTTAGTTCTCTCTCCTCTTCCATCTGGAGTATATCTGTATTCCTATCCTCTAAGGTGCTAATTCTTTCCTCCATATTGTCAGCTCTGTTCTTTAGAGATTCCAGATTCTCCTTTATCTCCTCCATTGTGTTCTTCATCTCTATCAGCACTGATTGATTTTTCTTTATGATTTCAATCTCTTTTGTGAAGAAACTCCTAATCTCATTGAATTGTTTGTCTGTGTTGTCTCGTATTTCGTTGAGTGTTTTTATGATAGCTATTTTGAAATCTCTGTCATTTAGTTTATGGATTTCTGTGTCTTCGGGGTTGATTTCTGGGTGCTTTTCATTTTGTTTCTGGTCTGGTGATTTCATATATTTTTGCATTGTTGTTCCTGTGTTGGTTTTGTTTTTCCTCATCCTGGAAATCTCTGGTTGCAATTTCCACCTGCCGCCACTGTCTGGTGGTAAAGGGCTGTGTAGTCTAAGCCCCCTGCGCTCTGTCCCGTTTTTTCTGCTGCGATCCACAGTTTTGATTTTTTTTTTTTTTCCCGCTGCGATCCAAGGTCCGGTCATTTGATCAGGTCTCCCGCGGATCGCTTGGTCTGGTCTGTCGCGGATCTCTTGGCCTGGTCTGCCTTGGATCGCTATGTCTGGTCTGGTCGGTTGAGTTGCGGTGTCCGGTTTGCGGGGAGGGGGGAGCTCTCTCTTTTGCCCTCTGGGTCCCTGACGTGGGAGGCTTCTCGTTTGCCCCTCTTTATCCACTCTCTGGGGTGCTCAGATGTTGATGGTAACCCTGTGACTCTTCTGAGTCCTCTGTGTGGGAGTTTCCCACTGGCTGTGAGAGTCCAAAGAGCTACGGTTTCCCCACCAAGGACCGCCCCTCACCCCTCTCTGGGAGCCGCGCAGACCAGGATCGCTGATCTGATGGGGAGGGAGAGGAGTTCTCCTTACCTCTCCCCACTTCCTCTGGGGGCCCAGCACGTTCCGCTCTCAGATGTGCGGCAGTGTGGATCTTTCCGCTCTAGCTTTTCACAGTCTGGGATTCCGTTGTTGGTCTGTGACTGTTCCTTTTGTTGTATCTTGTTGGGGGAAGAGTTCACGGGAAAGCTCACTCCGCCATGAAACTCACGTCACTCCCTCTTCTAGTTCTTTTATGTACAGTGTTAGATTGTTTATTTGCGATTTTTCCTGTTCTTTTTTTTTTTTTGTGGTGGGCCTGCATTTTTATAAACTTCCTCTCAGTACTGCTTTTGCTGCATCCCATAAATTTTGGTATATTATGTTTTCATTTTCATTTGTCTCCAGGTATTTTTTGATTTCTCCTTTAATTTCTTCATTTATCCAATAGTTTTTCAGTAGCATGTTGTTTAGTCTCCACATATTTGTGACTTTTCCGACTTTCTTCTTGTAGTTGATTTTAGTTTCATACCATTGTGGTCAGAAAATATTCTTGATATGATTACAATCTTCTTAAATTTATTGAGGCTTGCTTCATTTTCCAACATATGGTCTATCTTTGAGATTGTTCCATGTGCACTTGAGAAGAATGTGTATTCCTCTGCCTTTAGATGGAATGTTCTACAGATATCTATTAAGTCCTTCTGGTCTAGTGTTTCATTAAAGGCCACTGTTTCCTTGTTGACTTTCTGTCTGGATGATCTATCCATTGATGTAAGTGAGGTGTTAAAGTCCCCTACTGTTATTGTGTTGCTGTCAATTTCTCCCTTTAGGTCTGTTAATAGTTGGTTTATATACTTTGGTATTCCTATATTAGGTACATATATATTAATAAGTGTTATGTCTTCTTTGTGGAATGTCCCTTTTATCATTATATAATGTCCATTTTTGTGTCTTGGTATATTTTCTGGCTTGAATTCTGTTTTGCCTGATATAAGTACAGCTACACTCACTTTCTTTTGGTTGCCATTTTCTTGGAGTATTATCTTCCATCCCTTTACTATGAAACTGTTTGTCTTTAGAGCTGAGATGGGTCTTCTTAGGCAGCATATTGTTGAGTCTTATTTTTTTAATCCATCCAACTGCTCTGTGTCTTTTGATTGGTGAATTAAATCCATTTACTTTAGGAGTGATTATTGATATATGGGGGCTTAATACTGCCATTTTATCTTTTGTTTTCTGGTTTTTCTATATTTCCATTATTTCTTTTTCCTTGAATTTCTGCCTGCCATTTCAGTTTGGTTGTTTTCTGTGATGATTTTCTCTGTACTTATGATTTGTGACTCTGCTCTGACTGTTTGTTTTTTGGTTACCAGGAGGTTTGTATAAAAGATCTCATAGATGTCATGGTCCCTTTTCTGCTGATAGCATCTTAAATTCATTAGCTTATACAGGTTCCATCTCTTCCTCTTTCCCTTCTATGTTTTTGTTGTCACAAATTGTCTTTTTTTGTGTTGTGATTTTGTGGCTGAATCATAGTGTTTAAAGTTATTTTTGATGATTTCTTTCCCATTAGCCTTTTTAATTAAGTGTTTAAGAATCTGTTCTGACATAGAGCTGTAATTTTCTGCTTCTGTCTATCTATCACCTTGCTCAAAGCTTTGTCTATCTTTGCATTTTTATTTCAGGTAGGAGGGCTCTTTTCAAAATTTCTTGTAAGGCAGGTCTAATGATGATGAACATCATCAGCTTCTATTTGTCTGGGAAAGCTTTTATTTCTCCTTTGTATCTGAAGGGGAATTTTACTGGCTAGAGTATTCTTGGCTGATAGTTTTTGTCATTCAATATTTTGAATATGTCATTCCACTCTCTCTTAGTCTGTAGAGTTTCTGCTGGGAAATTTGCTGATAGCCCGGTGTGGGTTCTTATAAGTTATTTTCTTCTCTCTGGCCACTCTTAATATTCTTTCTTTGTCATTGACTTTTGAGAGTTTTAATATAAGATGTCTTGGAAAAGGTTTTTTTGTATTGAGATAATTAGGAGTCTCTTAGCTTCATGTACTTGTATTCCAATGCCTTCCCCAGGTTTGGAAAGTTCTCAACTATTATTTCTTTCTCTCTCTCTTTTTTTTTTGTGAGGAAGATTAGCCCTGAGCTAACATCTGTTGCCAATCTTCCTCTTTTTGCTGAGGAAGATTGGCTCTGAGTTAACATCTGTGCCCATCTTCCTCTATTTTGTATGTGGGTTGCCACAGCATGGCTTGATTATTGGTGTGTTGGTCCACACCTGGGATTCGAACCTGTGAAACCCGGGCCACCAAAGAAGAGTGTGCAAACTTAACCACTAAGCCACTGGGCTGGCCCCTCAGCTATTATTTCTTTAAACAAATGCTCTGCTCCTTTCTCTCTCTCTTCTCCTTCTAGGATAACTATTATCCTTAATGTGCTTTTTCTAATTAAGTCAGATATTTCTAGTAGAATTTCTTCCTTTTTTAAAAAATCTTATTTCTCTTTCCTCTTCCACCTGAATCATTTTTAGATTTCCATCTTGGAGCTCACTAATTCTCTCTTCCATGTTGTCTGCTCTATTTTCAATGCTTTCTACTTTATTTTTCATCCCATTACTTGTGTTCTTCATCTCCAGAATTTCTGTTTAGTTTCTTTTTTAGTGTTCAATCTCTTTGGTGAAGTACTCCTTCTGTTCATTAATTTTATTCTTGAAATTGAATTGTTTCACTTTGAATTGTCTTTCTGAGTTTTCTTATAATTTATTGAGTTTCTTCGCAACAGCTATTTTGAATTCTCTGTCAGTTAGATTGCCATCTTCTGTGACTTCAAGTTTGGTTTCTGGAGAGTTATCATATTCTTTCTCTTCTGCCATATTACTCTAGTTCTTCATGGTATTTGATGAGTTGATCCTCTGCTGGCACATTTGTGGTAGTAACCACCTTTCTTATTTGGGTAAGGCTTTGGTTATTTTTGATCCAAGCTGCTTTTGGTTATATTTGAGAGCCTTCACTTTCCGCCTTCTGCTACCTCTGCTAGAGATGTCGTCAGAACCCTCCTATTACTGCTTGTGCCTCTGAGGTTGCTGGTGCCTTGCTGCTTATAATGTTGCTGTAGTCTCAGGTGTCACCACCAGAATCTCCAGGCTGTGAACACTTCTGCTGCTTCTGGGGTCACCTGGGTCTTGTGTTCCTTCACTGGCTTTCTGTGGGCTATCCACAGACTCAGGTGCTGCTGCCTGTGCCCCACCTTTTTTGCTGCTACCAAGTTGTCTTGGAGTGTGGCAGCACTGGTGCACAGGGGCACTGTGTTCACAGATGTTGCTGTCACTGCCAGGGGCCTGGGGTCTTCTATGTAGGCCCTGCTGCTGGTACAAGTGCCAGGGCTTCTACCATTGGGGGTTGGGTCATGGATTTTCTGTGGTTCCTGAAGGCTCAGGTCACAAGTGCCACCTGCCACCAATTGAGGGGGGGAAAGGGCTAAGCTGCAAGTAAGTGTCATTGTGCTTGTGCACCCACTAGTCCCTGGCACATGCCAGTTTACTTTGAAATCTCATGTCAGGGTGCCCCTCCCCAGCCAAGAAAATCTGTGTTTTGGAAATTGTCCTACTGCTGAAAAGACTGGTGCCATCACCAGAGGAGGAGGATGGGGCTGGGTCATCGTCACTGCTCTATGTCCTGAAGCCTCAGGACGTGTGCACCACTCACCACCACTGCGGGGGGTGGGTGGTCAGGGGCCAAGCCGTGAATGAGTGTTGTTTCTGCTGTGCAAATTCATGTCCTGGTGTGCACCAGCTTGCTTTGAAACCTCAGATTAAGGTGTCCTCCCCCAGCCAGGAAAATCCACATTTTGGAAATTGTTCCCCCTGCTGGAAAGACTGGTGCCACTGCCAGGCCAGGCTGAGGGAGCTGCTCCCCTGGTTCCACTGCCTCTCAGAGATCCAGTCCACCCCCCTTCAGATATATAAATGCATCAATCTCTCCGGCATTTTGGTGCACTATGCAGGGAGTCCTTTGTTGATCAATGGATGTCTGACTGGTTGTAACTTAGATGGGAGAGACAAAGGGAACAACTCATTCTGCCAAGATGCTAATGTCACTCTCTTCTCTTCCACTTTTGAAGGACGATTTTGCTGCATATAGTATTTTTGGGTTGGCAATTTTTTCTTTCAGCACTTTGAATTTATCATCCCACTGTCTCTTGGTCTGCAGAGTTTCTGCTGAGAAATTATCTGATGGTCTTATGGGAGTTCCCTTGTATGTTATGAGTCAGTATTCTCTTGCTGCTTTCAAAATTCTCTCTTCATCTTTGACTTTTTATAATTTAATTATAATGTGTCTAAGTGTAGACCTCTTCTGTTCAAACTGATTTGGGATCTTTTGGGCTTTATGAATCTGGACATCCATTTTTCTTCCCAGATTTGAGAAGTTTTCAGCCATTAATTCCTAAAATAAACTTTCTGCTCCTTTCTCTTTCTCTCCTTCTGGGACACCCATAATTCATATATCAATTCAGTTCATGGTGTCTTCTAAGTCCCATAGGCTTTCTTCACTCTTTTTCATTCTTTTTTCTTTTTGCTTCTCTGACTGGATAGTCTCAAATGACCTAAAGTCAAGTTTACTGATTCTTTCTTCTACTTCTTCAAGTCTGCTTTGAAACTGTCTATTGAATTTTTCAATTCAGTCTTTGTATCCTTCAGCTCTAGATTTTCTGTTTTGTTCTTTTTTGTTTTCTTTATTGAACTTCTCACTTTGCTCATGTATTGTTTTCTTGATTTCATTTAGTTGTATGTGTTTTCTTGTAGCTCACTAAGCTACTTTTAGATGATTACTTTTAATTTTTTGTCAGGTACTTCATAGATTTCCATCTCTTTGGGGTTGGTTACTGGAGCTTTATTTTATTCCTTTGGTGTGTCATATTTTCCTGATTCTTCATGTTCCTTGCAGCCTTGCATTTGTTTCTGTGCATTTGAAGTCTTTTTGGATTGGCTTCAAGACTGGCTTTATGGACTGGTCTTTCATAAAAAGGCCTTCACCATTCAGCCCAGCTAGAGATTCTGGAAATCTCTCAAACCTTTTCTGTATATGTGTCGACTCCACTCCTCTCACTCCCTCTTGGGAAGGAAGTCTTAGGATCGTGTGCTTTCTGTTGATCCCACAGAGCCATGCTGGTGTGGAGATCCATTCACTCTTTCCCCCTAGGGCAGCACTATGAAATGCCAGGGTGTTGGGTGCAAGCTCCACTTCTGTCCCTCCCTCCCAAAGGAGATGTCTTAGGATTATGTGCCCTCTCCCCACCATACAGAGCCATGCCAAGTGTTAAGAGCCCTTTCCCCTTAGGGCAGTGAACTGAGATGCTGCACTGGACACAAGCTGTACTATTCTCTCTCCATCCTGGAGGAACAGTCTCAAGGTTGTGTGCCTTCCTCTAATTCTACAGAGTTGAGCTGGCTGCTGAGCTGCACTGGCTGATGAGATTTGTGTGCCATCAGTTGTGGGGTAGTGTAGAGCACTGGCTAGAGTCTGTAGGCAGGCTGGCTGGTGGGGTCCTTAGGTAGGCTGATGGGATGGGTAGGTGGGCTTGGCAAGGTCCATGGGCCAGTTGTTGAGATCTGTGCACCAGTTGCTATGAGCCTCTAACCCTTTTCTTTGCTCTTAGCTGCCCCCAGGTGATCCAGCCATGCCAATTCCTTCAGTGTTCTGGATGAGATGAGACAGAAGCAGCCCTCTTGGGCAGTGCCCCCAAAAGCTGGGGAAACTAGGTGGTCACTTCACTCTATCTTTTCCCCACAGAAGAAATTGTAGGCTGAAAGAAGTGTCTCTCAGCACTAAGCTATCTGTGCCAGCTTTGGGGATGAAATGAAACTATTCTTCTTACCCTTTTCAATGCAGCTATTCTCGGATTTTTTGCTCCACTGGGATGCTAGAACCTCTAAACTGGAGTCTGGACCTCTTATAAAGATATTTTTGTCTGTAGATGGCTGTTAAATCAGTGTTTCTTGGGGAGATGAGTGCTGGGGCATCTATTCTGCAATCTTGTTGATGTCTCACCAATTCTCTCTTCTGCCTGGTCAAATCCTCTGTTGAAACCCTCTAGTAAATTTTTCATATCTGTTATTGTTCTCTTCAGCAACAGAATTTTTGTGTTTATTTTCTGTAATTTCATTTATTGATATTCTCATTTTGTTCATATGTCATTTTCCTGATTTCCTTCAGTTCTTTGTTCATATTTCCCCTTAGCTCTTAGAATATATTTAAGACAGTTGTTTTAAAGATTTTGTCTCATAAGTGTGATGTCTGGGATTCCTCAGGGATGGTTTCTGTCAATTAATTTTGTTCCTTTTAATAAAACATTGTTTTAGTTCATTCAGACTGCTATAACAAAAATACCATAGCCTGAGTGGCTTAAACAGCAAATACTTATTTCTCACAATTCTGGAGGCTGGGAAGTCCAAGATCAAGTTATCAGCAGATTCAGTGTCTGCTGAAGGCCCACTACCTGGCTCATAGATGGCTATCTCTTCACTGTGTCCTCACATGGTGCAAGAGGCAAGGGAGAACGTGAGTCTATTTTATAAGGGCACTAATCCCATTCATGAGGGCTTCACTCTCATGATTTAATCACTGCTTTAAGTCCCACTTCTTAAAATCATTGCATTGGTGGTTAAGATTTTTTTTGGGGGGGATGTCAAGATGGCGGTGTAAGCAGACTCTGAACTCACCTCCTCCTGCAGACACAGCCAATTTACAACTACTCATGGAAAAATTAACACTGAGACAGAACTGAAAACTGGATAAGAGGAACTCCTGCAACAAAGGACAACCATAATTGAGGTGGAAGAGGCAGAAACTCCCTTCAGGAGAGAAAAAAATGTCGCCTTCACAAGCCACCAGCTGCACGGCTGCCCGGGAGCAGCCCACAGGTATGCAGCCCTCCCTGGAGGAGCAGGGCCATGAGCTGGGGAAAGCCCCCGCTGTAGGCATTTTGTGGACTCAGCAAAACCAAGATGAGTGGCAGAATATCTGATTTTGCCTGCTACTAAAACACTGTGGAATACCCCCAGAAAAGCTGGTTAACAAAGAAATTAAAACCGGCTCTTAAAGGGCCCACGCACAAACTCACCCGTTTCAGAAAGCAACCAAAAATCACCAGAAAGAAAACTGCATAGTGCTTTGGTGAAAAGAGACTCACCTGATAGGCCCTGAGAGCATCTCGGTGAGAAGAGAGACCTCTCCAGGGACTGGGACATTGGCGGCAGCCATTGTTGTGGCCAGGTGTTGGCATACTGACACAGACCCCATTGGAGTTCTCCCTGGGGCCTGCTAGCCCAGGACTGCCCCACCCACTAGAGCACCGATTTAATCCAGCTCTGCCAGGGCAGGCAGCCCACCCTAGAGACTAGCCCCACCCAACAACAAGCCCTCAGGCAACTTGTGTGCTGGCATAGATTGGTGACTGGATTCTCTGCAGCCTGGCCACTGAGACAACTTCAGTGGGGCAGGGCGTGCACAAGGAGGGGGTGGAGAGTGTGGGGCAGTGGTGGAGTGTGTGGAGCTCCTGCTGTGGAGAGACTGGGTCCACTTCAGGAGGTTGGGGCATGCACACGGGACAGGACTGTGTTGACTGTGTGTGTGGACCTGTGGGCGGCAGGACTGGTCAGCTGCAGAAGACTTGTGCTTCTCAAAGACTCACATAGGGGGTTTGCCCCACCTTCCAAAGACTGAAATAATTGAGTGGTCCCGTGCCTGAGGCCAGCCCCACCCAGCTGCAATCCTCAGAGAGCTGACAAGAGACCTAAAGGCTGAGGCTTACAGCAATTGTAGGCCCCTGAGCCTAACAACCTGCCACGCTGGGGGCATAATGACTTAAAAGAAATACTGCAACAGAAATGTGGTATTAGAACTTGCAGCCAACTGTTCTGGGGCTCCCCACACCTGATCAAGAGACTGAAGGGCTCACAACAAGTACAAACAACTGAGCATTACAACAGCTGAACAGGAGCATAACTCGGCCTACCTGGGTACCTACAGGGAGAGCAAACAGGCCACAACAGAAGGACACACGTAGCCCACATAGGGGTCACCCCTGCAACATTGAGAACTGAAAGAAGCACACTGTAGGTCTCCTAAGGCATCACTTATATAAGGTAACCTATCCAAGAACAGGAGACGTAGCTGACCTGCCTAATACGTAGACACAAGCACAGGGAAAGAGGTGAAATGAGGAGGCAAAGGAATACATTCCAAGTAAGGGAACAGGACAAAACCCCAGAAAAAGAACTAAGTGAAACAGAAATGAGCAACCTACTGGACAGAGAGTTAAAACTAAGAGTGTTAAGGATGCTCACTGATGTGGGGAGAATAGATAAACTCAGTGAGAATGTCAACAAAGAAAATGGAAGATATAAAAAAAACCCAATCAGAAATGAAGAATACGATACTGGAAATGAAAAATTCGCTAGAGGGACTCAAAAGCAGAGTAGAGGATACAGAAGAATGGATCTGCGGCTAGATGAAAGACTAGAAGAAATTACCCAAGCTGAACAGGTAAAAGAGAAAAGAATTAAAAAGAGTGAGGACAGTCTAAGAGACCTCTGGGACAACATCAAGCACACTAACATCCGTATTATAGGTGTCCTGGAAGGAGAAGAGCGAGACAAAGGGGCAGACAATCTATTTCAAGAAATGATAGATGAAAACTTCCCTAACATAAGGAAGGAAACAAACATCCAGGTACAGGAAGCACAGAGAGCCCCAAACAAGATAAACCTAAAGACGCCCACACCAAGACACATATTAGTCAAAATGTCTAGAATTACAGATAAAGAGAGAATCCTAAAAGCCGCAAGAGAAAGACAAGTTACATACAAAGGAAGCCCCATATGGCTATCAGCTGACTTCTCAGCAGAAACCTTACAGGCTAGAAGAGAGTGGCATGATATATTTAAAGTGCTAAAAGGAAAACACTTACAGCCAAGAATACTCTACGCAGCAAGGTTATCATTCAAAATGGAAGGAGAGATCAAAAATTTCCCAGACAAGCAAAAATTAAAGGAGTTTTTCACCAAGAAACCAGTGCTACAAGAAATGTTAAAGGGACTGATTTAAGGGGAAAAGAGAAGACCACAAATAGGAAAAATTATCTGTTTCCATGATAAGAGGGTAATGGATACAAATGCACAAAATAGACGTTAGATATGTATCAAAAACATAAAATGAGGGAGGAGCGGAGTTAAAGAGTAGAGCTTTCAGACAGAGGTCAAACTAAAGAGACCACGAATTCTGTATAGAAGGAGAAAGGAACAGAGAAGGACTACTAAAACACTGAGGAAAAAAAAGTTAAAAAATGGGAGTAAGTACATATTTATCAATAGCTACTTTATACATCAATGGATTAAATGCTCCAATTAAAAGGCATTGGGTGGCTGATTGGATAAAACAGCAAGACCCATATATATGCTGCATACAAGAGACACACTTCAGACCTAAAGACACTCACAAACTGAAAGTGAAGGGATGGAAAAAGAGACTGCATGCAAATGGCAATGAAAAGAAAGCTGGGGTAGCAGTACTCATATCAGACAAAATAGACTGGAAAACAAAAACTGTAAAAAGAGACAAAGAAGGGCATTACATAATGATCACGGGAACAATACAACAAGAGGATATAACACTTGCAAATATCTACACACCCAATGTAGGTGCACCTAAATATATAAAGCAATTAATAACAGACATAAAAAGAGAAATAGACAGTAACACAATAATAGTAGGGGACTTTAACACTCCACTTACACCAACGGATAGATCATCCAAACAGAAGATCAATAAGGAAACATTGGCCTTAAATGACACACTAGAACAGATGGACCTAGTAGATATATGCAGAGCCTTCCATCCAAAAACCGAAGAATACACGTTCTTTTCAAATGCACATGGAACATTATCCGGGATTGATCACATATTAGGCCACAAAACAAGTCTCCATAAATTTAAGAAGATTGAAATAACACCAAGCATCTTTTCTGACCATAACAGTATGAAACTGGAAATAAACTCTAGGAAGAAAATCAGAAAAGCCACAAACACTTGGAGATTAAAAAAATGCTACTGAACAATGACTCGGTCAATGAAGAAATCAAAGAAGAAATAAAAAAATACCTGGAGACAAATGAAAATGAAAATACGACATGCTAGAATTTATGAGATACAGCGAAAGCGGTTCTGGGAGGGAAGTTTATAGCAATACAGGCCTATCGCAACAAATGAGAAAAATCTCAAATAAACAATCTAACAATGCACCTAAAGGAACTGGAAAAAGAAGAACAAACAAAGCCCAAAATCAGTAGAAGAAGGGAAATGATAAAATCAGAGCAGAAATAAATGAAATAGAGACTAAAAAAATAATGGAAAACATTAATAAAGCCAAGAGCTGGTTCTTTGAAAAGATAAACAAAATTGACAAACCTTTAGCTAGACTCACCAAGAAAAAAAGAGAGAAGGCACAAATAAGCAAAATCAGAAATGAAAGAGGAAAAGTTACAACAGATATTTCAGAAATACAAAAGATTATCAGAGAATACTATGAAAACCTATATGCCAACCAATTCGACAATCTGGAAGAAATGGATAAATTCTTAAAATCATACAATCTTCCAAAACTGGATCAAGAAGAAGTAGAGAATTTGAATAGACCAATCACCAGTAAGGAGATCGAAACAGTAATCACAAACCTCCCCAAAAATAAAAGTCCAGGACCAGACGGCTTCCCTGGTGAATTCTACCAAACATTCAAAGAAGACTTAATACCTATCCTTCTCAAACTCTTCCAAAAAACTGAGGAGGGGGGAAGCTCCCTAACTCATTCTACAAAGCCGACATTACCCTGATACCAAAACCAGACAAGGACAACACAAAAAAAGAAAATTACAGGCCAATATCAGTGATGAACATCGATGCAAAAATCCTCAACAAAATACTAGCAAATCGAATATAACAATACTTTAAAAAGATTATACACCATGATCAAGTGGGATTTATTCCAGGTATGCAGGGATGGTTCAACATTCGCAAATCAATCAATGTAAAATACCACATTAATAAAATGAAGAATAAAAATCACATGATATCTCAATAGATGCAGAGAAAGCATTTGACAAGATACGGCATCCATTATGATAAAAACTCTGAATAAAATGCGTATAGAAGGAAAGTACCTCAACATCATAAAGGCCATATATGACAAATCCACAGCTAATATCATCCTCAATGGTGAAAAACTGAAAGCTATCCCTCTAAGAACAGGAACAAGACAAGGAAGCCCACTGTCGCCAGTCCTATTTAACATAGTACTGGAAGTCCTAGCCAGAGCAATCAGGCAAGGAAAAGAAATAAAAGGGATCCAAATTGGAAAGGAAGAAGTGAAAATGTCACTGCTTGCAGATGACCTGATTTTATATATAGAAAACCCTAAAGAATCCTCCAAAAAACTTTTAGAAGTAATAAACGAATACGGTAAAGTTTCAGGATACAAAATCAACATACAAAAATCAGTTGCATTTCTATACACTAACAACGAAGTAGCAGAAAGAGAAATTAAGAATACAACCCCATTTACAATTGCACCAAAAAGAATAGAATACCTAGGAATAAACTTAACCAAAGAGGTGAAAGATCTGTACACCGAAAACTATAAAACATAGCTGAAAGAAATTGAAGAAGACACAAAGAAATGGAAAGATATTCCATGCACTTGGATTGTAAGAATTAACATAGTTAAGATGTCCATACTTCCTAAAGTAATCTATAGATTCAATGCAATCCCTATCAAAGTTCCAACAACATTTTTCACAGAAATAGAACAAAGAATCCTAAAATTTATATGGAACAACAAAAGACCCTGAATAGCTAAAGGAATCCTGAGAAAAAAGAACAAAGCTGGAGGTATCACACTCCCTGATCTCAAAATATACTACAGAACTACAGTAACCAAAATAGCATGGTACTGGCACAAAAACAGATACACAGATCAATGGAATAGAATCAAAAGCCCAGAAATAATCCCACACATCCATGGACAGCTAATCTTTGACAAAGGAGCGAAGACCATACAATGGAGAAAAGAAAGTCTCTTCAACAACCGGTGTTGAGAATACTGGATAGCCACGTGCAAAAACATGAAAGTAGACCCTTACCTTACACCATACACAAAACTTAACTCCAAATGGATTAAAGACTTGAATGTAAGACCTGAAACTGTGAAACTTCTAGAAGAAAACATAGGCAGTATGCTCTTCGACATCAGTCTTAGCAACATATTTTCAAGCACCATGTGTGACCGGGCAAGAGAAACAATAGAAAAAATAAACAAATGGAACTACATCAAACTAAAAAGCTTCTGCACAGCAAAGGAAACCATCAACAAGACGAAAAGACAACCTAACAATTGTGAGAAATATTTGCAAACCATACATCTGATAAGATCTTAATCTCCAAAATATATAAAGAACTCACGCATCTCAACAACAATAAAACTAACAACCCAATTAAAAAATTGTCAAAAGACCTGAACAGACATTTCTCCAAAGAAGATATACAGATGGCCAACAGGCACACGAAAAGATGTTCAACTTTATTAACTATCAGGCAAATGCAAATCAAAACTACAATGAGATATCACCTCACGCCCGTCAGATTGGCTATAATTAACAAGACAGGAAACAACATGTGTTGGAGAGGATGTGGAGAGAGGGGAACTCTCATACACTGCTGGTGGGAGTGCAAACTGGTGCAGCCACTATGAAAAACAGTATGGAGATTCGTCAAAACATCAAGGATAGAACTACCATATGATCCAGCTATTCCACTGCTGGGTATTTATCCAAAGAACTTGAAAACACCAATTTGCAAAGGTACATGCACCCCTGTGTTCATTTCAGCGTTATTCACCATAGCCAAGACTTGGAAGCAGCCTAAGTGCCCATCAAGGGACGAATGGATAAAGAAGATGTGGTAAATATACACAATGGAATCCTACTCAGCCATAAGAAACGATGAAATCCAGCCATTTGTGACAACATGGATAGACATGGAGGGTATTATGTAAAGTGAAATAAGTCGGAGGGAGAAGATCAAATACCATATGATTTCCTTCACTAAGTAGTAGATAATAACAACAAGAAACAAACACATAGAGACAGAGATTGTATTGGTGGTTACCAGAGGGGACGGGGGAGGGAGGTGGGCGAAAGGGATAATTCGGCGCATGTGTGAGGTGATGGTTTGTAATTGTATTTGAGTGGTGAACATGATGTAATCTATGCAGAAAGAGAAGTATAATGATGTACACCTGAAATTTATACAATGTTTTAAACCAATGTTACTGCAATAAACAAATATAAAAAAAAAGAAAAAAAAGAAAAGAAAAAAAGAAATAAAAAAAAGATTTTTTTTTTGGCATTAATTGTTTATTGAATATTTGGTAGAACTTGCATGTAAAACTGTCTGGTGTTGGGGTTTCCTTTATTAAAAATGTTTAAATGGATTCAATTTATTTTTTAATTTTTTAATTTTTTGTTTATTGCAGTAAGATTGGTTTATAACAATGTATAAATTTCAGGTGTATGTCCTTATACTTCTGTTTCTACATGGATTACATCATGTTCTCATGTTCACCACCCAAATACTAATTACAATCCATCACCACACTCATGTGTCTAATTATCCCTTTTGCCCTCCTCCTCCCTCTCCCCTCAGGTAATGGTGGTTAAGATTTTAACCTATGAATTTTGGGAGAACACAAACGTTCAGTTCATTGCAACGATGTTTTTAATTTCTTGGTATCCCTTAAGATTTTTTGTTGAAATTTGGGCATATACTTATTATAATGTTGTAACTTTGTAAATCATATTCTTCCCCAGGGTCTTCTGTTGTTGTGTTTCTAAAATTTTTTTTTGATTGTTGAAGACTTCAGTAGTCCATTTATTTTGAGATTTTTCCAAAGGCTATTCTTTGTTGTGTGTGATCACTGAAGTCTCTATTCCTTTAGCTTGTGTTTAGCTAATGGTCAGAGAGAGATTTCCTTGAATGCCAGGAATGGAAACAAACAAGAAACACCAAAGAAATCCCAAAACAAAACAAAAGAGAAAGAACAACCACCTAACTCAGTCTTGGTAGATTGGCTCTGGCTGGTGAACTCCTTCACCGCTTAGCTAGGCTTGCTGTGAGCCTAGGGATCAGTCTGAGGTAAAAGCTTAAGGTTTTCTCAGAATTTTTCTGAGCACTGGACATGCACATGGCTTTCTAAATTCACCCATATACATGACTCCTTTTGAATGTCCTAATTTCCCAAAGAGTATTACCACAGTTTCTCCTCAGGGCCTTAGATGCTCTGTTGCATGTCTCCACCTGCTATCCTTTGCTCCAGACATCTGCTGTCTCTTACTTCTCCTTGCAGCTTTTACAAGCAGTGCCCACCACTTTTCCTGCCTGTGTTCTGGTTATGCCCTTTCTCAATCCTTCAGCTACCTCCCCAGAAAGGTTAGAACAGATGTTCACAATAATTTTTAAGTAAGGTTTGCTCTGAAACTTTTGGTTAAAGAAGGGAGGCAGGGCAGGACTAGGAGTAGGGCTGTCACTCGCTCAAGAACAGGAATGCCACTGTTCTAGGGAGGGGGTGGGGTAAGGGTAAGTAAAAACTGCACAAAATCATGCTACTGTTTTGAAGATGACTTTTTCTTGATTTGGCATTTGCTTGGTTGCTATAACCCTTTGATTGTTTTTCAGAGCTCCTACCAAGTTTGTTCAGACAGCTTGTGGTTGTTTTTTTTTTTTTTCATTGCTTCTGTAGGGGAAATGAGAGCTTGGAGATTCCAGTCTGCTATTTTGCTGTCTATTCATTTTCACTTGATTTTATAGTTAGCAAGGTGTTCTCTCTTGTAAGTTGATCATTGTTATGTTAAAAACTGGTAGGTGGTAAACTTTGAGTTCTTCTCTATCTCCATGATTAAAATGACTATTAAAAAAAAGTGGTGTACTTTGAGAAGTTACTTTAAGATTTTTGAGGAAAAGATAATTTTTTTCCATTAAAATGGTGCTCCATAGGGGAAGCATTAAATAAGATTTTATCACCACCTAGTGACCAATAATGGAATCAGATTGTAAATCTAAAAATCAAATTAGACACAAACCAATGTTAAAAGAAAATGTAGGCAGAATCATGGTATATATTCCAAAAGGCACCCAGTGGAAACAAAAACCAGATCAATGGATAATCTTTGTTAAGTGCATATGTCAGTACTTCACGACCATGAAGAAGAAACTAATTGTCTTCCTCATACTGAACAAGCCCTACCTAAATGTAAAGAAGCGACTCTTCATATATCAGCAATTCCTCATATATCAGAAACTAGAGTGTGTCATGGGAGAGAAAGCTTGTGTAGAAAGGGAAAAGGCTGTGTGTTACCAGATGAGAGTATGAACCTGGGATGGGAGATCTGAAGGACTGTCAACCTCAGAAAGACTTCCAGAGGGACATGCTAGAGTGGGGTGGGGAGAGACTGGCTAGCCTCTCCCTGATCCAGAATCTTTTTGTTTGACCTTTTTTTGGGACTTTGCTTGAGAGAGGGGAGGATTTAGACAGTTTGTGAAAATATGCTCAGAATTTCCTGATCATTACAACAGAGATGAAAAAAGAGTCATAGCAGAAAGATTTCCAGGGGGTTGTTAACAAACAAATTACTGAAAAAGCTTGAACTTTGGCTTTCCAGGAACTCAGACTCTGGCTACAACATTAGCCTGACTCTGTGGAGTGTCTGGTTAACCTTTGGCTGAACTGAACAATAAGACGAATGAAAACTCAGACTTAAGGATTTAACCCAGTATATCATTCAGGGTTCCCCAGAGAAACAGAACCAATAGATATACATGTGTATATTTATTATAAAGTATTAGTTCATGCAATTATGGAGGCTGAGAAGTCCCAAAATCTGCAGTCAGCAAGCTGGAGACCCAGGAAAGCCAATGTGTAGTTCCAGCCTGAATCTGAAGGCCTGTGAACAAGGAGAGCCAATGGTGTAAGTTCCGGTCCAAAAGCCAGAAGGCTCAAACCCAAGAAGAGCCAATGTTTCAGTCTGGGTTTGAAGTCTGAAAAAGACCAATGTCCCAACTCAAGCAGTCAGGCAGGAGGAGCTCCCTTTTACGCAGCCTTTTTGTTCTAGTCAAGTCTTCAACTGATTGGATGAGGCCCACTCACATTAGGGAGGGCAATATGCTTTACTCAGTCTACTGACTCAAGTGTTAATTTCATTCAGAAACACCCTCACAGACACACCCAGAATAATGTTTGGCCAAACGTCTGGGCACCCTGTGGCCCAGTTAACTTGACACATAAAATTAACCATTACATCTAGGAACCAGTATGCAATAAACTTGGGGAAAGGTACAAAGAACACCTGACTGTAGTAAAAAGTCTTTTGTAGGAAATTGCCTTCCTGGTAGTGTGACCTATTAGAAAAGAAGCTAGTTCCCTCAGTCTTCAAACAAATAAAACCAACTGTCAAAGGAATAGGCAATGGAAGAGAGAGTGCACATGGGGAGGAAGGAGAGGAGAAGAAAGCCAGAAGCAAGGAAGAAAATGGAAAGAAATAGAGAAAAGAAAGATAAAGTTGTAGAAAATAGAGAGAAAGCCCAAAGAGCTGAAAGCTATAGGTTTCCTTTAATGAGCATTTTGGGGGATGAGGTCATAGAGTATTAATTGTAAATGTTGGGTCTTCCAAAGTTGTTGCCCTCATGGCAAGTTTCCAGTCATTTATGGTGTCCATCTGCACTCTGCAATATGTTAGAAGGGAAAAAAATTCTAAGGCCTTTTGATGATCTTTGGTTGACGTTCTGTGAGCTCCCTAAGGTCTGCACCAGCACTAGACGTGCCAGATGGGAAACTGCACAATATAATCAAAACTCAATTTACTGTACATAACACTGGATGGAAACCATGAGAGCTTTACCAATAGTACTCAAACTCCAAGTCTCTACATTAGAATTTTATATATCTTTTTCTATTCTACCTCAGGAAGCCTATGAATGAAAAATTTTTTCTTGGTCTCTTCCCAGATCATCCTTTTAGTAACAATGCCTTTGTAAATATTGTGTTCATTATACGACAGCTGACTTTATTACCATCTCATTAATATCTCTGAGGGTAGTCATTTCCATGCTGATACTAAAACTTATTAGAGATGTTACTAACACTTACCCATTCAGAGTGCCCCGTAAAGGCAATTGAGTGGAGGGTTGTTCTCTGGTCATCTTGAAGTCAATGTGTAATGGGAATTAAAAATTCTCCCTCCTGTGTCCTTTATGTATGTGTTTTATCAGTAATGTTGGATTAGTAGAGATGAGCACTTAGCAACATGAAGTATCTCAGAAAATTATTTCCTTAATTCTAAGTAATGCTGCTTCTTGACAAGTTCATGAAGGAGCCCAGTCTGATAGTAAGGGGCTACAAAAATAAGCCCTACATCCTCTGGGAAGTATGTCCTTCCTGACTTACCCTTACCATCACCACATGGATGATTTAGCAATCACTTCTTTATATTCTCATTGCACCCTGGGCAAATCTGTGTAACAGCAATTTTCACAATGTATTATAAACATTGTTTTACTCATCTTTTTCTCTACTATACTGGAAACTCCTCTCAATCAAAAACTGTGCCTAATTATCTTTTATATCCTCAATTTCTAACATGATTTCCTGCCCACAGCAAAGAGTCAATAAATGAATCAGTGAATGAATGTGTTGATAATAAAAATGTAGAAAGGAGGTTGAATTTGAGAGAAAACTAGAAAGTAGACTTTGTGACTGACTCAGTATAGTGAGTGAGGACAGAAGGAAAGTATATGACTCTCTGGCTTGAGTAACTGGGTTGTTGTTGGATTCATTACTCAAGCTAATGAAAGTTTTGTTTTGGTAGGAGGATAGAGAAGAGCATAGAAGAGAAAGCATAGATATAGAAAATCATAGGGTAATCATACGTCCAAAAATTCGTTTTTGGACACTTAGTTTAATGTGACTGCAGGATATCCAAATACAAATGATCAGTAACCAGCTAGACATATAGAATTAACACTCAGGAGAGAAATCACAAATGGAAATGTAGATTTGATAGATGTCAGTAAAGTGACCATATAACTTACCCTCCAAACTGGCATATTTTTGAGACTGAGAGAGAGTTCTGTTAATAATTACACCAACAAAAGAACATCAACTGGGACTGTCTCAGGCAAATTGGGACATATGGTCACATTATATACCAATGAATTTGTTATTTATTGAATTTTGAAAGAATATGGATGAGGTTTGGCCAAGGGAAATATGCAAAATGAGAAGGGATTCAGGTCATTATCCTGAATAACATTATTTAAGAGACAGATGAATGATAAGTAACTAATTTAGGTGAATGGGCTATTATCCAAGAGGTAAAAGAATCAGGAGAAAATGGTTGTTATAGAAAATAAGAAGAGTTTAAATGAGTAAGAAGTAATAATAGTTGTTAAATGTTCTAGCATTCAAGTAGTATAAGGATCTGGCAATTAAACAGACTTTTATGAATCTAGAAAGAGCAATTTAAAAAAAAAAAAAAAGGAAAAGCTCCAAAATTGCATTATGGTAAGATTCCATTTTTGTAAGAATGTATTTATATTTTATAAAATATAAAATGCATATATATATTATATATTTATATATTTAATATATATAAATATGTATATAAAATATACAAAATATTTTATGTATATATACATAAATATATGTATACATATATTTATGTATATATATATAATATATATATTTTATGCATTTTATGCATAAAAATGTCTAAAAGGGTGTATACCAAAATGTTAACAACAGTTTTCTCTAAGTAATTGAAATATGGATGTTTATTTTAGAAAGAGCAATTTTAATAGCGGAGGGCAGATAAGTCCTCAACCTGAATTTCAAAGCACGTGAGACAATCTTATACCATAAAAGGTAATCAATAGACATAACACATGGGATAACTGACATTCAAGGAAAAAATAATAGAATACTCTGGAAAGAACTTAAGATAGAATAAAAAAGCAGCCACAAATTCTTCTCCCTGCATCCCATGCCCTTGCTATGTGATACTACAAATCCTCACATCAAAAGGTGGAGCCTATTCCTCCAACTTCTTGAATTTGGGTCTCCATATATATTCTTTGGCCAATGGGACTTTAACAGATGAGACAGAAGCAGAATCCTAAGAAGTATTTGTGCATAAGTGCATTCCTGTCCCTTGATGCTCTTGGGAACCTTGCAACCACCAGCATATGAAGCCTAAGCTGGCTTTCTGGATTATATGAGACATGTGGCCTAGCTACTCTCATTGCCCTAATTAACAGCCTCTAATCATCAGACATATGAATGAGCCATCCTAGGTTATCCAGCTACCAGGCAACTCTCTAGCTAAGTACAGATGCATGGGAGAACCCAGCACAGATCAGCTGAGATAGCCCACACCAAAATAACCGTCCCAGGTACCCACAGAATGCTTTAAACTCCTAAGTTTTTAGATGATTTATTATGCAGCAAAACTGAATTAACACAAAGCTTTAACACAAGTATGTCTCAAATCCTCAAAACATAAAGAAGGGATAGAACTGTGTAAATAAGAACAAGATATTATGAAACAAGAATAGAAAAATAAAGTTCAACCAGAAACCTTAAAAATAAAAAATACGTTGGGCTGGCCCCGTGGCGTAGTGGTTGGGTGCACGCACTCCTCTTTGGCGGCCCGAGGGTTCGCAGTTTGGATCCCGGGCATGCACCGACACACTGCTTGTCAGGCCATGCTGTGGCCACGTCCCATATAAAGTAGAGGAAGATGGGCACGGATGTTAGCCCAGGGCCAATCTTTCTTGGCAAAAAGAGGAGGATTGGCATTGGATGTTAGCTCAGGGCTGATCTTCCTCAGAAAAAATACAAATTAAAAAAATATGTACAGATATTGATATAGAGCACCCAGAATGAATAATACCTGCCTTAATGACTCTAGCAAGGCAGAATGTCATTTTATCTAATATATATCATTTTATTCGATTTTGAAGCAGAAGAGAGATGTACAAGCTCTGAAAACAACCCAAGAAGGAGGTTTCTAGTTAGTATAGAGATGATGAACTAAAGTATCTCTGAAACCTAATTTGGCTAAAACTAGGCTCCACCAAGCTGGAGGCCGCAGGGAGAAAGGACTCAACATGAGATTAGGGGCCCTAAGTCATAAGGCATTTAACACATGAGCCTTGCTGAGATTTGAGGAACCTGGAACAGAAATTATCACAAACTTAGAACTTGATGGGAGTGAGGAAGGATCTAGAACACAGTTTCAATATGGATAGTTTGAGTTTCAGACCAGCTGGCTCTGATATCACACTGCTTCTTGTGCTACCCTCCCACACTTCACCCCCACCTCCACTGCCAAGTACGGAGAGAACAAATTCTTTCCTACCAATTGGTGTTCTTCTTCTCATCCTAAACAGGTGGATAAGGTAGTAGACACTTGGCTCCCAGAGGAGCTCCCTATGGTGCTAGACCCTTAAGGAAAGGAGGGCTCCAGGGAGAGGATGGCTGTTTCTTGTGTCATGGTTATACACTGGGTTTTAGTAAAGGGCAGAGATGTTGGCAGTAGTCGAGGTAAAGAGAAGAGAAATGGAGGCTCAGGTCCCAAGGCTCTACGCTAGTAAAGGGCCTCTCAGATCTAGAGACTCTGGAGATCTCATAAGCATAGTATATTACCTTCTCCGCCATCTTCCTCTACCTCAGCCTGTGATCTTGCTGTTCTTCTTCCAAAGGATCTAGTTTTCTATATTTACCTTCTTACTCTCCAGTCCCCCCAACCCTACCCCTACCCCCAACATACACCAAATAAAGCTAAGCACAGCTGATTCATCCCTGGACCACCTGCCTTCCCCTCTGTTCCCAGGGAGCCAGGACAGATCTAAGGCAGAGATACTAGGCAGTTTTGGGCCTGGCTTCCTGCCTCCACTACCATACTTGATTAACTAGTAATTTCACATGTGAGTCATTTTATCCAGCTGGACTCTGAGCTTCTCAAAACCACTGTAGAGTCTTCTCTAAATCCTCCATGGTGCCTAGAACAGTGGTGCCTCTCTATAAATGCTTATTCATTTAACAACCAGATTTGATTGCTGGCATCATCAAATGACAGTGGCTCTTGAGGCTCATGCACATCCCTTCCCTTCCCATGGTTTGACTGTTCAAGCATTCCAATGATTCCATGAGCCAAGAAGTTCTCTCTTTTTGCCTCATCTAAGTTGTGTTTTTCTCACTTATAACCTAGTCATGATTAAAACAAAATTTATTAGAGTTGCACTTTTAAAAGATCACTATACAGACTCCTCTTCTGTGCTCCTCCAGCTGTAGCCACCGCTGTGGTGATCAGCTCTACAATGCACCAACTCCACTTGGGGACAACTGCGTAGCCTTCTTCTGGTGCCCATACTAATGGTGAATGGTATTGTCGATGCCAGGGCATGAGATACTTGAGACCTGCTCAGTGCCCATGCATATACAACCAAGTACAAGGAAATAATTCATTGTGAGACAAACCTTTGAGCAATCAGAACAGAGAGTTGGTAAATAAATTCACCTTCCTTCCTCACCTGGATGGACAGTCCTAACAAGCTGTAAAGCTTATAAGTCTTCTCCAAAGATGGTCCCATGACATCAAGCCATCAGCGCCTTTGATGCTAAGCACTGATCAGACCAGTCATGCACTCTTGAACTGGTTTTACTTGGCATTCTGCCTCATTCCTTTTCTCCTTATTCTTGCTACCTTGGATTGTGCTCTCTAATAAAATAGCAGCACATATACCTTGCCTCAGGTTCTGCTTTCTGGAGCACCTAGGGGAAGAAGCTTTGCCAGTAAGGTAAAATATAGATTGGATCATGGTGAGAGTGGAAGCAGAAGACCTGTTAGGAAGAGACCAGGCAGGGAGCAGCTTGAACTTACTTAGGTGGTTGCAATAGAAAGGAGAAAAGTAAATGGATTCCTATAGGGAGGTAAAGGAGAGGGAGGTGTCAAAGATGATGTCAGGTGTAAGCAAATGGGTGGCTGGTTATTATCTTTGACCTTTCAGCTCCAAGTCCACTCTTCTATATTCTTCTCTCTAATGCTGGGGCTCTGCATACCACATTACAATACTCCTTTTGCAGTTGGCTTCCGGATGGGTCCTGACAATAGGAGGCCCTGGAAGAGTATTGAAAAAGGGAGAAGAGAGAAGAGATTTCCTATCTGTTTTACAGGTTCTTTTAACATCACACCAGCCTCCAGCTTCTTTCCACATTCCCAGCACCAGCCATGCAGTGTCCTCTCCTAAGACATCCGAGCACAGCTACGTGGGCTTCCCCCCAGAGGCCTGAGCACCAGCCCTGTGGGCTCCTCCCCTGAGCTCCTACTTTCTAATAATCCCATCTCTTCCCTTTGCTGCCCCAGCCCTCGGGGTGGCAGGTGCTTCTCCTGGGTTACTTCACTGCATGTTTTTTCTTTTCTCTTCCAGTCTTCCAAGACTGTATAAACAAGTCCCTGTATGTTGTTCCTCTGTTTGAAATACCTAGTGTGGTTTCTGTTATCCTGACTGGACCTTATATGTTACAGGAGCATTCTTATAAGACAAGTGCACGTCTAATAAGACTTTACTGTGCATGTTATACAAATAAAAGAAAATTCATCTTTCTCTTTTTTAAAAAATACATAAAACAACATGTTTCTAACAACCATAGGCAGCTCTACCTATTATATCCCTACCCCACGTAGCCCTGAACATGTGAAATGCATGCAAATGGAATCTTTGCAAATTAAACATTGATTTCCCATTTACTGACACACTCTTTTCAGAATTACTTTCTTTTCCTATTGAAGTATTTTCATAGAAAATAGTTTTATAATATTATACTAAAAACAAAAATCCATACATACTAATCCAGAGGCTTACAAAACTTCTTTTAGGAATTGGAAAAAAGAGAAAAATGACTGCATCAAGGCAAAGTCTTCTGGTAAGTGATACCATCTTATCCCCACGAATGGAGAAAAGGGTACAACTGTCAACTATTCCTACTAAACAGGCAAAAAAAGTGTGTTTCTCCCTGTTCCCAAAAGAGGTCAGAACAGGTGATGCAGCAATAAGGATGCTGTTTTCAACAAGGAAAGAATGCAAGAAAACACAAACACTGAAATAAAGCCAAAAAGGTATGCATCAGGCTCCCATAGGAAACGAAACTTAACTGAATGACCACAATGTGACAGGCACTATGCTATGTCTTTACACATGTTCTCTCATTTCATCTTCTCAACAACCTCATTTCAGCTTCCTTCAAGCTTTGTTACACTCAGTTTGACAGGAGAAAACTGAGGGTGTTGGAGGAATTCACTCAAGATTATTCGTCTATTAGGAATTGGAGCTTGGTTTTGAAATCAAATGTGACTCTGGCTCCAAAGCCCAAATTCTCTCAAATGAAGACAGGAAGGGTTGTTTAAACATTTGTTAAGTATTTCTGATGCTTCTTTTCCTGCCCTATACCCCCATCAAAGATCAGAGACATAGCAAGATGGGCCTGGAGGAAATTTGGTACATTTCCAGTAGGTCTGGAAGGGATTGGAAATATTAAGTGGGAAGGAATCTGGAGAAATGTCCTTGTGGGGCATTCCTTCTTGTGGGATCAAAGTGGTCATCTGACCTTTGGCAAATGACTGTTTCCATTAATTATCTCACCTCATCAGGTTTGCCTGAATCCTCAGCTGGGATGAGCAGTGCCACTGTTGAGCAAGATGCTAGAACACTAGTCTCCCTATCCTTTCTACCCATAGACAAAATATGAGTCGCTGTTTCCCCCAACACACACCTTAATCAAAGTGTGGCTACTGGAGTGACAAATCTGGTTTCTGGTTCTAGTAAACACTGTTTGTTGCCTACTCAACAGTCATTCATCTATTCTGCCTGTGAACGGAGTCCCGATTCATTCAGAACGTAACTGAAGAGCAAACTTGGCTCAGTCAAAGCTAATCATTGCAATTCTATTCTCCTCACCAGTGATTGGTTTAGGAGAGAGCACATTACCCAATCCTGTGCCACAAAATGTGAGGGAATGTCTGCTGTGAGTCTCTTATGAAGGTTCTGCTTACACGTTAAAAGAGATACCCAGAAATAGACAACTCCTTCTCTGTCACTGAACAATGTGCTATAAGCATGTGAGACCTGGCGCTGTACCCATGATCTTGCATGAGACAGTGAGAGTGAGAAAGGACCTGGGATAGCATCACTGAGCTGATGAATTAGCCAACCCTAGAGCAACCCTTCCTCGGCATACTTTATTGAGGAAAATAAATTTTCCTTACTGTTAAAGACAGTTGAATGGAAGTTTTCTGCTATTTGGCACTGAAGGCATGTATTGTTAGTTTGCGTTATGGTTAACTGCTGTAACAGAGACCAAAAATACAGAGCTTAGAAAGACATGATTATTTCTCTCTCACATAATCATCTGGACAGTCCAGGCTAGGGGCAGGGGGGACCAGATCTGCTCCATGAAGCTATTCAGGAACCCAGCTTCCTTCCATCTTTATCTATCATCCCCTAAAATGTTGCTTTCATTTCCATGTCAAGGCGGAGGTGCTGCCATGTCTACTTTCCAGCCCTTGGGAAAGGGAGAGGAAACTTAGGGCAGGCAGTTTGGTTTTAGATTAGCATTATCCTTAAGCTGCGCACATCAATTGTGCTCATATCCCCTTGGCCCAAACTAAGTCACACAACCATACCCAGTAACAAGGGCATCTGGGAAACATAGTCTTACTGGGATAGGGCTGGGAGTTTTCACTGCAGTTTTCCTGTCTCTGCTCCATAATTGTATGTTGGGTAAGTGAAGAGAACTTGTCTTTTATTTCATAGACCCCTGGAACACAAGGAGTCACATCCAGGCCTGATTAAGAGCAATGTGCCTCACTCAGAGATTTGGGATATCGAGTGATAGAGGACTTCTGTTGTCATCCTTCAGGAGGGGGTGAATGTGTTCTCTATTTGGGAAGAAAATAAACCCAGATATTTGGTGGCCAAAGGGATAGACTGGTACAGAGATGGAAAATATTTGTGCTGCTTCTTCCATAAAGTACAGTTGTTGCTGTCCAGCCAGGGGCTACATTTCCATTTCTACTCCCATCTTCGTGACTTGTTCTCAGCAATACAACACATTCAGAAGCGATGTCTATCACGTCTGAGACAAGGAAATTAAGGAGCAGACATGTTTCTCCACACTCTGTTCCTCTGTCTGCTGGGTGGATACAGAGAACTCCAAAACCCCAGGGGAGAGCAGAGACACAGATAAATAGAGCATGGGTCCTGAAATCTCCACGTGGAAGCCTGCCAGCCCTCCATGAACTCTTGTATTGAACCATTATGTGAGTGAAAAATAAACTTCCTTGATTGTGTTGTGGTAAGCCACTGTAATTTGGGGTTTTGTTTGTTACTACAGTTAGCATAAAATTAACTAATGTATTGGTTTATTCAGTTATTTTTTAAATGTTTGTGTCCCCTCTAGAATATAAGCTTCAAGAGGTCCGTCTTTGTCTAGTCATTGCTACATCCCCAGTGCCTAGAACAGTGCCTGGCACACAGGGGTGTTCAAAAAATAATTGTGAGTGAAGAATAAGTGCAGACTGAATTATGTCTCCTGCAGTGGGAATGAGCTATGCCAGGACACACACCCTCTCACCAAACCCCAGCTGAGACTGACATCATGAGTCTTGGATCAGAGCTGCAACATCTGCTTTCTCAGAACATAAATAGCTGTTGTTTGGCCAGACATAACAGCTGAGGCTAAAGGTTAGCTTGTGGTCATGGTTCATTTGTTCATTCATCTATCCATGAATTCACTCATTCATTAAACAAATATGTGTTGGGTGCCTACCATGCAGCAGACGCTCTGCTAGGCATGGCTACACAGGGTTATGGGGGGGGGCCCTGTGGCTACAGGTGATGCTAATCTATAGTTAGATTTAGTTAGGCAGACATAGCTCTGTCTTCCACAAACAAGTGTCACTAGTTTCAACTGAGAAGGAGAAAGAGAGCATGGGTGTTTCAATATAGCCCTGTTTCTAGCTAGGAGGCACATTCACAGTACTCTTCATGAATGGAGGCCTTTTCTGGTGGCTAGCACAGTAACTCGTAGAACAATGGGTGGAGGTACGGGGAAGAGGTAAGGAAAAAGTCAGTGACCTTATCAGATATTTTAGAGAAGATTGCCAGGGAAGCTGTACTGCTCCATTCAGGAGGAGATATTCACATTACATTCTATTTGAATTTGCAGGGCTGAGGCTTTTGTTGTCACAAGCCCTCTCAATATTGGGGAGAGAGGGCCGGGGACCCTTTTCTTTGGCTTATTGCAACTGTTCTCAGAGAGACTCTGGACCCTGGAGTGTTGAATAAAGATGCATTCTGATTTCATCAAATGTCACCAATGTCTCTACTTGAAGCAACCCCAAATGCCAGGAGAAGTAGGCTTATAATGTCTTCGATTATTTCATTCATTTCTAGGCATCATGCTTTAAGAGGGATGTTGTCAAACTGGCTTGAGTTCAGAAGAGATTAAACCAGAAAAGTGTTGGATATGAGGATGGTGATGTGTGAGGAAAGCAGAAAGAACTAGAGGTGTAGATTCCCATTCAAGGGGGATCATATGGGGTTGCTGGAAGCACTAGCCAGAAACTGGGCCAGAATTTCAGTGTTGAATGGTCAGTGAGACCTGAGGGAAAATGTAGTTCAGGCCTCCTTCTCGAGGAGAAAAGGAGAGTCAGGAGTTGGAGAAATAATTCAAAATGCAAATATCATGTCCAAATACCAGAAGTAGAATTGTAAATGAGAGATAAACCAGAGAGGCAAGAGCCTAAATGGGTCCCAGATTGGAGCAGGTACAGGAGAAAGTTTGTTCCAGGATGATTGCCATGAACACCGTCCGGTCTCCACATTTTGACTCTATGGTGGTGGATATTAGTGCAAGCCCACATATGATTTGCTAAAACTATAGAGATGAAACACTGAGGACCTGGAAAGTCATGAGAACTGTCTCCAAATACTTAAAGAGTTGCCAGGGTGTTAGAGTTCTGGGTCTACTACTCATGACTGAAAGACCTTGGGTATGCTACCTGCTCTCACCGAACTTCCCTTTTCTCATCTGGAAATTGAGCATAATAATAATAATACATATACACATCACAAAGGGGTGGTACACACCCAATTAGGTAATGGTAGTAAAATGACTCTTAAAATTATAAATTGTTGAAGAAATTTTGAGATGTACCAATGGGTGAAAGTTATAAGAAGGAAGCTTTGGGTTCAGTATCTGAAACACCATTGTCAGTGATAGCTGCCTAGGGATGGAATGACTTGCCTCCTGAACTAATGGGTACCTCCATTACTAGACACAGCCATCTGCTAAGGTTCTTAAGGATATTAAAGCAAAGGAATGGCTCTCAGTTGGGTCCAGGCATGGGCTCAGGGAGTCCACTGATGTCATGAAATCACAGACAAACTCTGTCTGTCAGTGCTTGGAGTACATCCATATTTCTGGAGATCCACAAATTTCTTTGGATTTGTAAAAAGATCAATGATTCACAAAAGGTAAAGAATAAAAACATGACACTTTACATAACTAACAACTCTGTTGGGTGTATTATCCTTTACAAAAAACCTTTAGGATTAGTGCTCAAGAAACTGAGCACCATTTTTTGCTTGCGTGCCATCTCGCAGTTGAAAGGATGAAAAGAGAGAGTCACTGTATTTTGTCCAGGCCTGCGTGACTCCTCCAAGATGCTTACCCACTCCATCCATTCCTGGCTTGGGATTGGATGTTTACAAATTTACCTCTATAGCCTGCTGAATGATAGCTCTTGATTACAAAACTCTAAGTGCTATGACACACTTCATGCTCAGCACTATCCCTGATACTGTTTCCAATTTTAAAAGACCTGTACCAGGCCATGCGCAAATGATAGGCTGTTTGTGAGACACGCGATTCAGTGTCTAATCAACATTATTTCTGGACTCCTACAGAAATGGAACTTTTAGCTGAGCACATGGTTGCCAGCTGAAGACCACCTCTCCCAGTCTCCCTTTCAGCTAAAGGAGGGACTAGGTTTTTGTGACTAGTTTTTTTGGTGGAGCTGTGAGCAGAAGTGATATGTACATCTTCCAGCTAATATCTCAGAAAGAAAGGTGCATGACTTCCCCATTCCCTTTTATCTCCTCCCACTTGCTTGAAGGCAGATGTGGTGGCAGGAGCTAGCAGCTATCTTAGATCATCAACTGAAAGCCACGTGTTGAAGATGGAGAACAAGCTTGAAGGAGCCTGGATGTCTGATGACCTTGTAGAGCAAACTACCCTACTAGCTCTGAACCACCCACCTCGTCAAGACTTTTATGTGAGAGAGAAGACATTGTTATCTTGTTTAAGCTCCTCTATTGTGGGATCTTTTTGTTACAGAAGGCTGTCAGTGATGTGATCAGTGCTTTCTGCTCATTTCCTATCCATCCACATAGTCAAGATCAGTTTGCTTTTACTCGGCAGGGACAATATACTTCTACAGTTTGTTTTAGGGCAATTTAAATTGTCCAGCTATTTGCCATAGTTTTGCTGCTAGGAGCTCACGAGAAAAAGCAGGGGTAGCTTTCATCACCATCTTTCAGGTCTCAACTTATATGTCACCTTCTTAAATAAGATTTTCTAGACACCCCAATATAAAGTAAGTTCTCCTGGACTAGCTCTAGCTCAGCCCACTCATTTCCTTCTTGGCACTTAGCACACTGTTTGTTATCCATCTTCCACTTTAGGAGACAAGCTTCATGAGGGAAGGGACCATGTCTATAAATCCACTGCATCCCTAGTGCTTGTCACAGTATCTGTTAGGGAGTAGCACTTAAACATCAAATGAGGGATGAATCTGGAAATCATTAAGAAATTCCCATTCAGGCTTCACTAGAGTTGTTAGCACCAGGAAAATATGTAGAATAGCTTGATAATATTCGAAATGAAGGCTTTCTTAGCCAAGACTCAAAACTCAGAAACCATAAAGAAAAGTTTATATATCTTACTTCATGAAAATTTAGAAGTCCCATATGGTAACAGACACCATAAACACAGTTTTAAAAAAGTAAAAACTTTTTACTTTTTACTGGGAAATAATTACAAAGAAAAGTTACAATCAAGGATTATTATCCACAATACATAAAGGACTCATTGGAACCAACAAGAAAAAGACAAACAACTCCATAGAAAAATAAACATAGATGATGTACAAATCACAGAGAACAAAACAAAGATAAACACAGATGTCCAATAAGCATGTTTTTAAAACTATGAATAACTTAAATACCCAATAATAGGAAAATAGTTAAATATATTATAGTACAACCATATTACAGAATATCATGAATCCATGATTAGAAATAAGATATATTTTTATTAAGTCAAAAAAGCAAGAAAAATATAGATATGATCCCATCTATAAGAATGCATACATACATATGCACATATGAAATGTACCGGAGAAAGTCTGAAAGAATGCACACCAAACCATTCTGTTTTAGGAAAAGCAGTAGGATTGGTCAGAGCAGGGAGGTGTGGGCTATGTGAAGTGGGATTTTTACTTTTCACTCTACATACTTTTCTAGTGTTGGAAATCTCTTACCGTGAGCATACCTTCACCTATTACTTGTGTAATTCTAAAAACTATTTTAAAAAACAACAGAAAATATATGGAAGTCATCTAGGAAAATTCTTGGAATCTAGCATTAATAGTAGCAAGAATCAAACAGAAAAGATATAACAATCTCCCAAAGTCATACAGAACAGATGCTTTTGGATAATGAGTAGCTCCACAGAGACCCCCATCCCACCTCCCCTAGCCCTCCCACCACACTTTGATGCCGCTCCATTTCCTTGGACAATTAGCTATCATTTAACTTTAAAACAAAATATATATAATCATTGCACCCTGGGCTGTAGCATTAGGGGAGTTTCTTCAGGTGCAAGTGGACCCCACTCTTGGGTTTGAGGATAACCTGGGGCAAGAAGACAAGAGGCCTGGTGGGGTCTGGAGTCACCTTGAAGCAGAGCAGAATCAAAGCAATGGCCATCTTTACTCAGCCATGGCAGAGTGCTGCCCGATGTAGTTCCTGCAGACACCCAGGGAAAGAAAGAGAGACTTGAAGAAGACTGTTTCTTCTGACTCTTTAATAAGATACTAGAATAACAAGTCTGAAGTTCACAGGAAAGCAACATTTTCACAGTAAATGCCACAGAAACTTCTGGACTTTGGACTCATTGTTCCTGTAAGAATGTGAGCTGGGAGGTTCCAATGTGACACCCTCTCTAAACAAGGTGACACTTGGAGTTGCTCATAGAATGTGTCTCCTGTGAAGATCTAATGTAAAACATGATGACTACAGTTGATAACGCTGTATTGTATAATTGAAATTTGCTAAGAAAGTAGAACTTAAGTGTTCTCACACACACACACACACACACACACACACAAAGATAAATATGTGAGGTGAAGGATATGTTAACTAACTAGATGGGGAGAAATTCTTTCACAACATATATATGTACATCAAATCACTACACTGTACGCTTTAAATATCTTATAATTTCCTATGTCAATTGTGCCTCAGTAAGGCTGAAATAAAAGAAAAAAAGAATTATTTCTCCTGCATTGGACATGGACTGCATTGAACCTATGAGAAACAGCTTGCATCACAGGAGAGCTTTCTGAGACTTGGCTGTACAGGATGTGATAGAAAAGAGCATTGTCCTTTGCGAAACTAACTGGCCCTTTCAGGGGCTCAAATAGGCACCAAGATCTACCTCACGGTCAGGTGAGAAGATGGAGTTCCATGGAAGAATTTATAGAGCTGAGGGGCTAAAGGGAGAAAGCTGTTCCTAAGTAAACATTTTTGTGTATTTTCAACAATTTCAAATTGCACCCACCTTGGTCCAGCTGAGGATGGTAAGAAGCAGTGGGGGTGTCTCTCATCAGAATTCTGCCAAGAGAATCTCTTGGGGTCAAAGACCTGAAATGAGAGCACAACCCCACCACCATCCTCAAAACACCATTGACGCATATCATAAGCTACTACTTAGCACTAATCAATGGAAATATACTGTGAGCCACATGTGTAATTTCAAATGTTCTGGTAGCCACATTGTTAAAAGGTGAAATTAATTTTAATGATGGAATTTATTTAATAGAAGATACCATCATTACAACATGTACTCAATATAAATAATTATTAAGGAAACATTTCACATTTTTTGCACTACATCTTCAAAATCCAGTGTGTGTTTTACATTTCCAGCACATCTCAGTTCCGACTAGCCACGTTTCAAGTGCTCAATAGCCACATGTGGCTGATGGCTACCACACTGGACAGAGCTACTCTAGACCTGCAGACCTTGTCTGGCCTCCCAGTGGACTAGTCTGCTACCCAGACTAAGTAGGGGGAAAGCAGAAATTCTAATGGCCAGTGGTATTAGTTTCACTTTGGGGGTAAGAGTGCACCCACTTAGAAGTCAAGCCAAAATGATTATGTGATCAGTTGTTACTGAGACATGCGGTCCAACTTCCCATTACATGTAACAGATCTTAAACCCTAGCAGCTTACATAAAAGGAAGTGTCTGTACATGTTGTAAGGGTTTAGAGTTTCAAGAACATTGATCCAGGAAGTGAGGTATGCTACACATCTTCTTTTTGCCTCTCTAGATCCTCTCTCCTCCCTTTCCCACCCTGCTCTGGATGCCAAGAAGCTGATCCACATGGTTTCCTGTTGGGTTTGGCGAATAAAAGGCACTGACAGGCAGTCTGGAGGGTGGGAGGAGAGAGTGGTCAGCTTATTTATTCCCTGGGCCCCTCCCTCCCAGGCTGCCCCAGGTTGGCTGCAGGCTCTACTGAAGCCGCAACTCCTGTCTGATGGCCTTTCCCAGGAGCAGTCTCTCTCTTGTGTCCCATTGCCCAGCTTGAGTGTGTCATCATTTCCTTCCAGAATCCTGATTGTTACATCCAGCAAAGGGAGTTTGAATTGCCTGAAATGCTACTGAGAGTCTACACTCTTGCAGATACCTAGGTCAGTGCTTGGTAGAGCTTGTTCAGTAAATGACTTGTGTGCAGACTGTGACAGTTTAGAGCAGATTGTGTGGCATTATGCCAATCTGTTCATTCAAAGTGAAGAGAAAGTAGGAATAAGGGAAGAGGACAATTTTCCTTTGGTGGAAAAGTTTTACATATTTAGTGTTTATTTTTGCTTGCTTTGTGACATTTGTCACTTCCACACATATCTAACAAAAAGTAACATGCATAGCACTAGTTCTTTGAAGTGCTTACATGTAAGACAGTCATACCTTTGGGTTTTGCAAGATTGCAGGGTTGTGGTGAGGACCCCAAATACTGAGAACCACATTTATTCCTGAAAAAGAGAGGAAATAAAGAGATCGCAAGAGCAAGAGCAAGTTGTGGGCTATTGTTATACCTCTCTTCAGTAAGACTTGTCTCCTAGAAGGGGAAGAGGTATCTCCTGGTAGAGCTGTGTGTGCTGTAGCTGATGCCAGCAGTGAAGGACCCATGGGAAGATGAGGCTTGGTGGCACCTTAGTATTCTAAGCAATGATCTATTTAATACATGATTCTATCTTAAGGAGCTATTGGTATCCAGTGAAAATGTTAACCCCTGCTTATGTTTTCTGCTACTTCTGGAATTAACTTATATATCTATTAATGGACTATAAATCACCCACTGGGGACAGTTTGGGTGCATAAGAACAGAACTGTAATTCCATCATGCAGATCCAATGACAAGTTTCTGTTGGTGCTGTTTATATATCAAAGCTGGGGAGTTTGGTCAATTATCTATGCCATTTGAATATTAAAAAAAAGAAAGACAGTGGAGAGACTATTTGTTTACCAGAAATAATTCTAGTAAATTAACTCTGGATCTCTCAACAATGACGCAGTAAGTGACAGGCCATTGGTATTTGCTACAAGCAATGCTGTCAGCTTGTTTCCTAGGGCAAGAGTCAGTAGAATACCGACAGAGGGGAGTGAAGGGTGTCTCATGTGAGCTCTCTGCCTCCTACTCACCCTGTTCAGAAAACTGTGTTTTTCAGAAGAGCACTAGGTGTGGGACCTCTGTGTGAGTCCTAGCTCTGCTCATCAGCATGTTCAGGTCCCCCAGTGGGTTTTGGCTACACAAAAAGTATTGAAAAGTTCTTTGTAAACTGCCAAGCACTCTATAGTGTCTGCTGAGATCATGTTCCAAGGGGGGAAACAAGGAGATAATCTGTTTGAAGGCTCTCTGTAAACTACTATGTGCTGCACACTTATAAGGGTGATATGATGATGATGATGAAGACAAAGACCCTGCTTGGGGGGTCTTATAGATAAAGAAAGGGTGCTCATCTTCCATGAAGTCTCACCTGGGTCTCAAACTCAGCCAAACAAGAATTATCTGAGAAACAATGTCCCGCAATGGAAGAAACCCTGGGCTCGGATTCTGGTGACATGTGTTCTGGGCATAGCTTTGCTGCAAATGGCTATGTGTCTTTGGGGAAGTCTCTGAAACCCACATCTGATCAAGACATTACCCACTGAGCTCTTAATAGGTGCCCAACCCTAAGCCAGCTGTCCTCAGTCTTTTGACTCCTCCAGGAGTTGAGAAACCCACTGGTCTTCATTCCTGTGTTCCCAGGATCCCACAGTCTCTAGGAAGTGCTAAGGAAAGTAATGCAAAGACCTGCAGGCAAGGAGCATCCATCTGGGAAGGTAATGGGCTTGCTGAGTTCTCTGGAAATGGATGGGACTGGAGGGGCCAATGGAAGTGACTCCTTGATGCACATTGTGAGGTACGACATCTCACCCAGCTGGTCCCTGTGAGGACAAGGGAGGGAGGGAAGGGAACTCAGACTCCACATCTAGTTTGTAAACACCGATATTATTTTTCTATTTGATATTTGTTCCTCGTAAATATAATCCTCAGACTAAAGCTATTTTGCCAATTGGTTTATGTAACAAAAAGTTAAAATGGGACTC
This sequence comes from Diceros bicornis minor, assembly GCF_020826845.1. Lineage (NCBI taxonomy): Eukaryota > Metazoa > Chordata > Mammalia > Perissodactyla > Rhinocerotidae > Diceros > Diceros bicornis. Next base: position 9,836,109 of record NC_080752.1, read on the forward strand.
TCTCTGCCTCAGGATCAGCTGAGGTCCAAGAGGAAGAGGAACCAAACAGGTGCCAAATATCCTCATTATAAACTGAGGGTGCTAAACTAATAGTAAAGGATTTGCTAAGGAGATTTCTGAACACCCAGTTTTGTAACCCTTAACTCATCATATAAATCAAGAATGTATAGGCCTTCAAGAGAGGAGGCTTAAGAGTTTTGAGAGGGAAAAAAAAGCATCCTTTAAAAAGAATTGTTGGAATGCCAGAGTGCCGAGGAGAATGGAGGAGGATGCTCCACTCCATGTTAAGCAAATGGGGCTTCATAATGGTCACTTAGATGATCTGACACGTGCTCCCTGGAGTTTGGGGAGCACTGGACTGATAGTAAGGCCATGGCTCAGAACAGACATAGAGGCAGGGGAGAGCAGCAGGGCAAGGCAGGAATGCTCCAGTGTGTCCTGAGGGCCAATGAACCTGCAGGAGGAAGAGTTCCAGAACCAGCTTGAAAGTAACTCTGACCTAGGACAAGAATTCCTTCGCCCCATGAATCACCATTGCAAAGTCCCACTGAGGGAATCTCCAAGAATCCCACAGATGCTCCCATCGAGAATAAAAGAAAGTATTGACTATCCACCAAGCTCAGAGGGCAAGAGCGCAACTGTACCAGCTCCTTTCTCCTTATCCTCCCTCCTGAGGCCGTTTCTAGAAGGGTCAGAAGCAGCAGCTACTGGGCAGGGGAGGAGCTGGTCAGTAAGGAGAAGCCACCACAACCCCTCACCCACCACTGGCTTCCAGACTCAGAGAAGCTGGGTGGAGGGAGACGCTCCAAGTGGATGAGAATTTGAAGTTTTTATTATGACACTGGTCCAGACACTTAATTACTGAAATGAGACTACCCTTGAGATTTAAATGGATGGGAACTCTATGAGATTCACCCAAGATTACACCCCAGAGATGAAAAGAACTTGCCCCACACCGCAAGTGTGAAGTGCCAGAGGGAGAAAAATAGTTTTTTATTTGTATCCTAGCTGGTCAGGTTGGTTCAATAAAATGACTGCATATATTCAGTCTGTTTGATTTATTGTATTTTTATTTGCTTTTCTGATCACTTATTTTGAATGTAGGCTGTGGCCATTAGTTAATGTGAAATTTTAATTTTGGACTGTTTCTTCCTCAAACCCAGAGTAAAAAAAAATAATTCTGTTTAGTCTGTCACTTGGCACATTTAAGAAAAACAACATTGTCTGTCTCAGCCCTGTTGCAAAAAGAAGAGAGGAATTTTAACCCAAAGCAGAAATGGGCTGACAAGGAGACAAATGTATATGTTGAACAACTTCCCAGCATTTCCAGAAATTGCTCTTTGCAGTGTGGTTTTATTATCTAAAATATGAATTATCTAAAATATTATCTAAAATAATTATAAATTCTCAGAATGCTATGTACAACTTTCATTAAATGTAACTATAAGGCCATTTATAGAATAAAATTGTATTTTATTCTCTATAATACTATTGCCATTTCTCTCATTACAATAAAGGGTAGCTAACAGATCCTCTGGACTTTGCTTTCTCACTTGGCAAAGATTTCTTTATTGTTTTCACATTTCACATCGGCCAAACAAGAATGAGAAAGGTCAATATTTGATTTGTATATACATCCACCCTAATCAAAGTTAAAATATCTAATTAATGTTGGGAGGTTGTATACAGTGTTTGCAAATTCAATGAATAAATAAAAAATGTCTAATAAACACTGCATTTTGTGCTATATACATTAGGCCTTTAATTTATGGTAGGAAATGACTGTTAATCTTCACGAAAAGTGAGATCTCTGCTATACCTATGTTAATTCAAATTTTCCTTTAAAAATGTTCTAATTAAGCTGAGATTTGCATTTGAAATATGGCATTTTCCTACTATTCATGGGACTCAGTTGCCCTTACCATTTCTGTCTTTCTGCCCCTCTGACTGGCAAAACAATGATATGTGAAATGTCGAGCTGGGGTGAAGAGTGTGGTTTATATCAGGGACAGGTGATTTCCCTGCAAATGGCATGTCTGAGGGAGTATACTGAGGGGGTGTATCCAGTTATACTGGGCTTCATTCATGGCAAGATATTCTCAAGCTCCAGCAAAATGGAGTTGAAGTTTTTGTCTGGCTAAATACCACCTATCCTGTAAGAGGCAGCTTAATGTCAGCTCTCTCAGGAAGTCTCCTTGAGTCCCCATGCCAGGATAGGTGCCTGTCTTCTAAGTCTCTCTGGAGCCAGCACATATCTCTCCCATCACCCTCACCATGTTATACTGCAACTACCTGTACAGTGGCCTGGCTCCTCTACACGGGAGTGAAATCATTGAGGGCAGGACCCACACGAAATCTTGCACATTTTTAGTGCCTCAGTACTTAAAATGTCCTTGGTCCATATTTGCTAAACTCAACTACAGTGTGTATCATTTAGTACTATGTTCAAAGTCCAAAGCCAGTCGTGAGAAGTGAACAAGGGGATGAGAGACAATGTCCACAATGAGGCTTAAATGATGCAGATGCTCACTCAGGTCCCTCAGAAGAGGAGCCCGCTTGAGCCCAACCAGTCAAGCTCTAAAGGCATGTCTATGGATCAAGTCCTCATTTCCAATGCACCAGAGCCTATGTGAAAGGAAGAAATGGGACATTTTATAGACCACTGATTAGAAAAACAGTGAAATAGACAACTTAAGGATGAATGAACTTCTTTTGCAAAAGACAAAGGGATAATTTTGAGCCTTCTAGAAATGGATCAGAAAGCTGCCTCTTCGGCTTTCAAATACACATATCCTGAAGCACTACAGTCACCAAGCTACAAGAGGAAAGAATAAAGCAAAATCCTAGGAGAAGAATTAGGATGAAATATTTAGGGATATAGATCTTACCAGGCATTGGAGGACCATCTCCCAGGATGCCCCTGATCTCCCAGCATCTCTCTTGATGCTCATGGTTCAGAGCCAGGTGGTAGAGGAGCCAGGAAATGCCCCCTGCCATTGTGCCCTGCCCTGCCAACATGAATGTGTTCACCTCGGATCACAGGTCAGTGTCTGAGGAGTTTTCAGCCTAGAAAGTACAATAGAAATATTTTTATGTAATGTCAGTTTATAGATGCTTGGAGCCCCAATCAAAATAATGGTTTGGGGAAAAAATTAGAGTTTCAATTTTAATTCAGTTCAACAGGTACATTCTATAAGCCACACTTTGCCCAGAGCATAACTGAGAACAAGGTTAGATCAGGAAAGCAGGCTTTGGAAAGAGCTCCTCCAGTCATCCTGCCCGATTTATCCAGATGCCCAGCACCTCCTCCTCAGCATTTTACCAGCTTACCCTGTGACCCATTCTCCTGTGCTTCCCTGCACTAATATGTGTCATTATGATAATCCTGTCAAATCAGTGGAAAATTAAGTCTTCTCTGACTCCCTCTAGTGACAGAGTTGCACAATTCTATCTTTACCTCAAACTGTACGGAGTCAACCCACCAATTCCAAAGTATTGTTAAATTTAAGTGATCAATTTTGTTTGTGTCTCTCTTCCTCCTCACCCACCCACCTACTCACACAATTAACTAGATATATGAGCAGGCTCAGAAATTGCAAGGATTTACCTGGGCAGAAAGAATACCATCCTGAAAATTCTGGTACCTCCTCATCTGAGTGTTATCCAGCCTCTTCTTATCCTTGAGGGATTCCTTTCATTTCTGGTTACCTTTTCTGGGGTATAATATTAATTCCCCATTATCAAAGTGACAGCAAAGTCAATTAAAGTAAAATCAATTACAGAGCAAGCTGTGGCCCATGTTAGCTTCAAATCTTGCCTAATTTCCTAAGGTCAGAGTGGGCATATTACATTTGAATAGATTTCATTTTTGCAGATGTTTATTTTCCCATCAAATGACAACTTTTGATCAAAGCTCCAAAGACAAACACAACAGACCAAAAATATATTTTATATAACTAGATAGGTGATATAATTAAGATGATTTCAAATTTAGGTACAAGTGACCAATGCTTCCTTTCTTCTTCAGGCTAATAACTCATTTTCATGGACAATTATGAAACTAAATAGAGTGAAATGGGAAAGAGGCAAAGAAATGCCAACCTATGTATAATTGAAAAGACTAGGGCCAGCCCCGCGGCTTAGCGGTTAAGTGCACACTCTCCGCTGCTGGTGGCTCGGGTTCGGATCCCGGGCGTGCACTGATGCACCACTTCTCTGGCCATGCTGAGGCCGTGTCCCACATACAGCAACTAGAAAGATGTGCAGCTATGACATACAAGTATCTAATGGGGCTTTTGGGGAATAAATAAATGAATAAATAAAAAAAAAAAAGAAAAGACTATAAGAAAAAAACAAAAATATGAAACAAAATATTTAAAACATAATCCACAAAAACTTTCTGGAAACAAGAGAAAATTTAATTGTGCATATTAAAGAGCCCACCATATGCCTTGAAAAATTGGAACAGAATAAGCAATTCCAATATATATCCTACTAAAACTATTTGACATTAAATACAGAGAAAAGAAAATCCTCAGAGACTCCATACCAAAAGACAAAATGTCTTTTAAGGATAAGAAAGTTAGGCTAGCACCATACTTCTCAAGAACAAAAAAGAAATCAAGGCAAGATTAGAGCATTTTCAGCAAACTCAAGGAAACAACATCTCAGATAAGTATTTTATATCCAGCAAAAATGTCCTCTGAGTATGAAGTCTGCAAAAAAACACTTATCAACTTGCATAAACTCAGAAAATACTATGCTCATGAGCCCATCCTGAGGAATCTATAGTGGATAAGCTTCATCTAAGCAAGAGATGACAAGGAAAATTACATAGATTTAATTCTAGATCTCAGACTAAAATAAGGATAGGGACATGGGTGGAAGAATAACACATAAACAATAAAAGTGAAAATAATGCAACCCAAAGTAGGAGGAGTATGGGGAGAAAGGGAAAGTAGAATAAGAAATCTAATAGTTGTCCAGGTAAGAAATGAAAATCACAAGATGTCATTAAATATGGACATGCCGTGAGGTGATATCTTAGTGTTGTTTTGATTTGCATTTCCCTGATGATTAATGATGTTGAACATCTTTTCATGTGCCTATTGGCCATCTGTATATCTTCTTTGGAGAAGTGTCTGTTCATTTCCTCTGCCCATTTTTTGATCAGGTTGTTTGTTTTTTTGTTGTTCAGTTGTGTGAGTTCTTTATATATTATGGAGATCAACACATTGTCAGATGTATGTTTTGCAAATATTCTCTCCAAGCTGGTGAGTTGTCTGTTCATCTTGATTCTGGTTTCGTTTGTCTTATAGAAGCTCTTTAATTTGATAAAGTCCCACTTGTTTATTTTTTCTTTAGTTTCCCTAGTCTGGGTAGACATGTTATCTGAAAAGATTCCTTTATGACCAATGTCAAATAGTGTGTTGCCTATATTTTCTTCTATGAGTTTTATAGTTTCAGGTCTCACCTTCAAGTCTTTGATCCATTTTGAGTTAATTTTTGTGAATGGCGATAGCAGATGGTCCACTTTCATTCTTTTGCATGTGGCTGTCCAGTTTTCCCAACACCCTTTACTGAAGAGACTTTCCTTTCTCCGTTGTATGTTCTTAGCTCCTTTGTCAAAAATTAGCTGTCCGTATATGTGTGGTTTTATCTCTGTGCTTTCAATTCTGTTCCATTGATATGTGTGTCTGTTTTTGTACAAGTACCATGCTGTTTTGATTACTATTGCTTTGTAGTATGTTTTGAAGCCAGGGATTGTGATGCCTCCTGCTTTGTTCTTTTTTCTTAGGATTGCTTTAGCTATTCGGGGTCTTTTGTTTCCCCATATAAATTTTAGTATTCTTTTTTCTATTTCCGTGAAGAATGTCATTGGGATTCTGATTGGGATTGCATTGAATCTGTAGATTGCTTTAGGTAATATAGACATAGAATGGCTATAATCACCAAGACAAAAAACAACCAATGTTGGAGAAGATGTGGAGAAAAAGGAACCCTCATACACAGCTGGTGGGAATGCAAACTGGTGCAGCCTCTATGGAAAACGGTATGGAGACTCCTCAAAGAATTAAAAATAGAGATGCCCTATGATCCAGCCATCCCACTACTGGGAATCTATCTAATGAACCTGAAATCAACAATCCAAAGAGGCTTATGCACCCTTATGTTCATTGCAGCATTATTCACTATAGCCAAGAAGTGGAAGCAACCTAAGTGTCCCTCAACTGACGATTGGATCAAGAAAATGTGGTATATATATACAATGGAATACTACTCAGCCATAAAAAAAGACAAACTCGTCCCATTTGCAACAACATGGATGGGCCTGAGGGTATTATGTTAAGTGAAGTAGGCCAAAAGGAGAAAGACAAACACCATATGATCTCACTCATATGTGGAATATAAACCAACACATGGACGGAGAAAACTGTATTGTAGTTACCAGGGACAATGGGGATGGGGGGTGGGCATAAGGGGTGAAGGGAGTCATATATATGGTGATGGGCAAACAAAAATGTACAACCCAAAATTTCACAATGTTAAAAACTATTAAAACATCAATAAAAAAAATAAATGGACATGCCATCAACAATAGTCCCCAAAAGACAAATACTGTATGGTTCAACATACACAAGGTACCTAAATACCTAGTCAAATTCATAGAGAGAAAGTAGAATGGTGGTTGCCAGGGGCTGAGTGGGGAGTGGAGTGAGGAGTTATTGTTTGACTGGTATGGAGTTTCAGCTTTGCAAGATGGAGAGTTCTGGAGATTGACAGTGATGATGGTTGTACAACAATGTGAATGTACCTAGTAGCACTGAACTGTACACTTAAAAAAGGTAAAGATGGTAAACGTTATATTGTGTTTATTTTACCACAATAAAAAATACTGACAAACCAGATAGCAAAAGATTAAATAAGAAAAAGGGGAATTAAGGATCTAGAAAAGGACTAAATACTACCATAGATATGGAACAAAAATAAAAACTTTCCCAAATGTCAAAAGATATTATATTTAAAAAGAGCAAAGAAGACATACCACATAGAGAAAGAAACAGCACACTGGGTTGAATAATGTGCCTCCAAAATTCATGTCTACCCAGAACCTGTGAATGTAGCCTTATTTGGAAATAGGATCTTTTCAGACATAATCAAGTTAAGATGATGTCATATTGGATTAGGGTGGGCCCCAATTAAATGACTGGTATCCTTTTAGGAAGAGGGAAATTTGGACATAGACCCTGCTATAGACTGAATGTTTGTGTATTCCCCAAATTCATATGTTGAAACCTAATCCCCAATGTGATAGTATTTGCAGGTGAAATCTTTTGGGGGTGATTAGGTCATGAAGGCACAACCCTCATGAATATTATTCGTGCCCTTATGGGACCCCAGAGAGCTCCTTCACCCCTTCTGCCATGTGATGACACAGTGAGAAGAGAGCCAACTATGAACGGGAAGCAGGCCCTCATAGGACACCAAATCTACTGGCATCTTGATCTTGGACTTCCTAGCCTCCAGAACTGTGAGGAACAAATGAATGTTGTATATAAGCCACCCAGTCAGTGGTATTCTGTTATAGCAGCCTGAATGGACTAAGATAGACACACAGAGGGAAGACAACAATAGGAGGAGTGAGGCAGAAATGAGAGTGATACAGCTGCAAGACAAGGAATGTCAAGGGCTACTGGCAACCACCAAATGGTAGGAAGAGGCAAGGGAGAATTCTTCTCTAGAGCCTTCAAGAGGGATAATGGACCTACCAACACCTTGACTTTGGACTTCTAGCCTCCAGAACTGTCAGAGAATAAATTTCTGTTGTGTTAAGCCACCTAGTCTGTGGTTATTTGTTATGGCAGCCCTAGGAAACTAATACACATACTAATTATTACATAATACTTGCAGCAAAACATAATAATATAATATGACAATGTCTAGACCAAACATGTCATTCATTGCAATAAATAAGAATGGGAATGATTTGCTTACTAAAATAAAAAGATTTTCAAGTTGGCTGAAGAAGCAAAACCAAACTATGAGATACATATAAGAAAAACACATAAAATGAAGTAATTCAAAATGGCTAAAAATGAAGGGATGGACAAGGATATATCAGGGAAGTGGAAATGAAAAGAAAGCATGGGTTGCAATCCTGATATCAGACAATGTAGAATTTGATCAAAAACTCCTTAAACAAGGTAGGTTTCTAATGCTAAAAGTCATGATATCACAAGACATAATACTTATGAACATAGGCACACACTACAAACACAGCAGTACCCATTTAAAGCAGAAACTACAGGCGATGCAAGAAAAATAGGCAGAATCACATGAATAATAGGAGTCTTTAACATACCACTCTCGGTACAAGACAGGTCAAGTGGACAAAAATAAGATATAGAAGATCTAAACAAAATAATAAAGCTGAACATATGGGGAGAAATATCAAGCACCATACCTTATAACGGAGAATATATGTTCTTCTCAAGAGTACATTGAAAACTTACAAAAATTCATCATATATTAAATCAAAGAAAATATTAGTATGTTCCATAAAGGGGAAATATTACAAACAATGCTCTCTAATTGCAAGGCAATAAAACTAGAAATTTTAATAAATAAAAAAAGACTTTCCACTTAGAAATTTATAAGTCTTTATTAAAATATCTTTTGGGTGAAAGGGAAATACAAACAGAAATTAGAGAATTTCTGAAAAAAATAATGAAAACGTTGCTTTCAAAATATATGGGAGGTATTTAATCAGTGAATGTAGGAAAAATTCATAGGCTTAAAAACATATATCTATAAAAAATAGAAAATCCATCCTAAAATTCATATGGACTCTCAAGGGATCCAAAATATCTCAAACAATCTTGAAAAAGAAGAATAAAACTGGAGGACTCATACTTCCTAACTTCAAAACTTATTAGACACCTACAGTAATAAAAACAGTGTGATATTGGCATAAAGATAGACATATACCATATATGAATAGAATACATGAACAGAATAGAGAACCCAGAGATAAACTCTGGAATATATGGTTAAATGATTTTTGACAAGGGTGCCAAGACTATTCAATGGAGAAAGGACAATCTTTTCAACACATCGTGCTGGGAAAACTGGACATCCACATGCAAATGAATAAAGTTGGACTCTTTTATAATACCATTCACAAAATTAACACAAAAGAATCAAGGATCTAAATGGAAGACCTAAAACAATAAAACTCTTAGAAGAAAACGTAGGACAAAATCTTCAGGACATTGTATTTGGCAAGAATTTCTTAGATATGACACCTGAGTACACGTAACATAAGAAAAAATAGACAAATTGGATTTCATGAAAATTAAAAATTTTTGTGCAAGAAAATATAACATCAGCAGAGTAAAAATGCAACCCACAGAATGAGAGAAAATATATGCAAATCATATATCTGATAATGGATTAATATCCAGAATATATAGAAAAATTCTAAAACTCAACAACAAAAATCAAACACCCTTATTCAGAGACTTGAGTAGACATTTCTTCAAAGACGATAATACAAATGGCCAATATGTATGTGACAAGATGCTCAACATCACTGATCATTAGGGCAATGCAAATCCAAACTACAATGAGATACCACCTCACAACCATTAGGAAGGCTATTATTAAAAAGAGAAAAAAAAAAGTGTTGACAAGGATGTGGAGAAAATAGAACCCTTGTGCACTATTGGTGAAAATGAAAACTGGTACAGCCACTGTGAAAAACAATATGGAAGTTCCTCAAAAAATTAGAAGTAGAATTATCATATGATCCAGCAATTCTACTTCTAGGTATATATACAACAGAGTTAATAGCAAGGTCTCAAAAAGATATTTGTACACTCATGTTCATAGCAGCATTATTCACAATAGCTAAGTATGGAATCAACTCAAGTATCCATCTCTGGATGAATGGATAAACAAAATGTGGTATACACATACAATAGAATATTTTCAGCCTTAAAAAGAAAGGAAATTGTGGGGCCAGCCTGGTGGCGCAAGTGGTTAAGTGTGCATGCTCCGCTGCGGTGGCCCAGGGTCCGCCGGTTCGGATCCCGGGTGCACACCGATGCACAGCTTGACAAGCCATGCTGTGGCAGCGTCTCACATAAAGTGGAGGACGATGGGCATGGATGTTAGCCCAGGGCCAGTCTTCCTCAGCAAAATGAGGAGGATTGGCAGATGTTAGCTCAGGGCCGATCTTCCTCACACACACACACAAAAAGGAAATTGTGACATATGCTACAACATGGGTGAACCATGAGGACATGCTAAGTGAAAAAGTCAGTCACAAAAAGACAAATACCATAACATTCCATTTATACTAAGTACTTAGAATAGTCAAAATCAGAAAGACACAAAATATAATGTTGGTTGCCAGGGACTGAGGGGAAGAGAGAATGGGAAGTTATTGTTTAAGAGGTATAGAATTTCAATTTTACAAGAAGAAAAGAATTATGGGGATGGATAGTGGTGATGGAGGCACAACAATGTGAATGTATTTAATACCACTGAACTGTACATTTAAAAATGGTTAAGATGGGACTATAGTGACGTCAGCATCATGGCGGAGTGAGCTTTCCCATGAACTCTTCCCCCAATAAGATGCAACAAAAGGAACAGTCACAGACCAACAACGGAACCCCAGACAGTGAAAAGCTAGAGCGGAGGGATCCACACTGCCGCACATCTGAGAGCGGAACGTGCTGGGCCCCCGGAGGAAGTGGGGAGATGTAAGGAGAACTCCTCTCCCTCCCCCTCAGATCAGCGATCCCAGTCAACGCAGCTCCCAGAGAGGGGGGAGGGGCGGCCCTCGGCGGGGAAACTGTGGCTCTTTGGACTCTCTCAGCCAGTGGGAAACTCCGGCACAGAGGACTCAGAGGAGCCACAGGGCTACCATCAACATCTGAGCACCCCAGAGAGCAGATAAAGAGGGGAAAATGAGAAGCCTCCCACGTCAGGGACCAAGAGGGCAAAAGAGAGAGCTCCCCCCTCCCCGCAAACCGGACTCTGCAGCTCAACCGACCAGACCAGACCTAGCGATCCGTGGCAGACCAGACCAAGTGATCCGCGACAGACCAGACCAAGGGATCTGTGGCAGACCTGAACAAACGACCGGACCCGTGGATCGCAGCAGGAAAAAAAAACCAAAAAAACAAAACAAAACTGCGGATCGCAGCAGAAAAACCGGGGCAGAGCGCAGGGGGCTTAGACTACACAGCCCTTTACCACCAGACAGTGGCGGCAGGTGGAAATTGCAACCAGAGATTTCCAGGATGAGGAAAAACAAAACCAACACAGGAACAACAATGCAAAAATATATGAAATCACCAGACCAGAAACAAAATGAAAAGCACCCAGAAATCAACCCCGAAGACACAGAAATCCATAAACTAAATGACAGAGATTTCAAAATAGCTATCATGAAAACACTCAACGAAATACGAGACAACACAGACAAACAATTCAATGAGATTAGGAGTTTCTTCACAAAAGAGATTGAAATCATAAAGAAAAATCAATCAGTGCTGATAGAGATGAAGAACACAATGGAGGAGATAAAGGAGAATCTGGAATCTCTAAAGAACAGAGCTGACAATATGGAGGAAAGAATTAGCACCTTAGAGGATAGGAATACAGATATACTCCAGATGGAAGAGGAGAGAGAACTAAGACTAAAAAGAAATGAAGAAAGACTCCGAGAAATATCTGACTCTATTAGAAAATGTAACATAAGAATTATAGGTATTCCTGAGGGAGAGGAGAGGGAAAGAGGAACAGAGAGCCTATTCAAGGAAATAATAGCTGAGAATTTCCCAAATCTGGGGAAGGAGCAGGAAATACCAGTAAGCGAAGCCAACAGGACACCTATATATAGTACCAGACAAAGGCCTTCACCACGACACCTAGTGGTAAGGCTAGCCAGGGTCAACGACAAAGAAACCATATTAAGGGCAGCTAGACAAAAACGAAAAATAACGTACAAAGGAACTCCCATCAGGCTCTCAGCGGATTTCTCAACAGAAACTTTACAGGCTAGAAGAGACTGGAATGATATATTCAAAATACTGAAAGACAAAAACTTTCAGCCAAGAATACTCTATCCAGCAAAAATATCCTTCAAATATGATGGAGAAATAGTAACTCTCCCAGATAAACAAAAGCTAAGGGAGTTCATGGCCACGAGACCCCCACTACAAGAAATACTCAAGAAGGCCCTCAGGCCTGAAAAAAAGAAGAGAAAGGGAACACAAAGCTTGGAGCAAGGAGAAAAGTAGGTAGACAAACTCAGAAAAATAGTAGATCTTTACCGGAATAGGTTAGTAACCACTTAAATACTAAATTCAAAGATCAAAGGAAGAAATTCACCAAAAATAAATTTAACCTCATCACTGTAAACACACAGCCACAACACAAGATAGAATAAGGTATAACAAGAAAAACTTAGAAGGGGAAGAGGAAAGCGACTGAATTGATTTAGTATAAGGAAATAGGAGGCCATCAGATAATGGACTATCTCATACACAAGATTTTTTGCCCAAACCTCAAGGTAACCACTAAACAAATAATCAAAACAAAACCACATATGATAAACAAAGAGAAAACTAGAAGAGTCATAAGACAGAACAACCAAACTGAATTGGCAGTCCAAAACAAATGGGACAAGAAACAAAGGAAATGCAAAAGAACCAGAAAATAAGTGACACAACAGCAACATTCAGCCCTCATGTATCAATAATTACCCTAAATGTAAATGGATTGAACTCTCCAATCAAAAGATACAGAGTGGCAGGATGGATTAAAAAGCAAGACCCAATAATATGCTGCCCTCAGGGTACACATCTTAGCACTAAAGACAAGCACAGGCTCAGAGTGAAAGGATGGAAGACAATACTCCAAGCTAATGGCAAACAAAAGAAAGCAGGTGTTGCCATACTCATATCAGAAAAAGTAGACTTCAAGATAAAACAGGTTAAGAAAGACAAAGCAGGGAAATATATAATGATAAAAGGGACACTCCATCAAGAAGACATATCACTTTTAAATATATATGCACCCAACATAGGGGCACCAATGTACATAAAGCAACTATTAACAAACCTAAAAGGAGAAATTAACAACAACACAATAATAGTAGGGGATCTTAACACCCCACTTACAGCAATGGATAGATCATCCAGACAAAAAGTCAATAAAGAAATAGTAGACTTAAATGAAAAACTGGACGAGATGGACCTAGTAGACATATACAGAGCACTCCTACCAAAAACAGCTGACTACACATTCTTCTCAAGCGCGCATAGAACATTCTCTAGGATAGACCATATGTTGGGAAACAAAGCAAGCCTCAATAAATTTAAGAAGATTGAAATCATAACAAGCATCTTTTCAGACCATAAGGCTATGAAACTGGAAAATAACCATGAAAAAAAAACTGGGAAAGTGACAAAAATGTGGAGATTAAACAACATGCTACTGAACAACCAAGGGATCATTGATGAAATTAAAGGAGAAATCAAAAACTATCTGGAAACAAACGAAAATGATAATATGCCATATCAAACCATATGGGAAGCAGCAAAAGCGGTCCTGAGAGGGAAACTCATAGCAATACAAGCCCACCTTAACAAACAAGAAAAAGCCCTAATAGGCAACCTTAAATTACACCTAACAGAACTAGAAAAAGAAGAACAAACAAAGCCCAAAGCCAGAAGAAGGAGAGAAATAATTAAAATCAGAGCAGAAATAAATGAAATTGAGACCAAAAAACAGTAGAAAGGATTAATGAAACAAAGAGTTGGTTCTTCGAGAAGATAAACAAAATCGACAAACCCTTAGCCAGGCTTACTAAGAAAAAAAGAGAAAAGGCTCAAGTAAATAAAATTAGAAATGAAAGAGGAGAAATTACAATGGATACCATGGAAATACAGAGGATTATAAGAGAATACTATGAGAAACTATATGCCAACAAATTGGACAATCTAGAAGAAATGGATAAATTCTTAGACTTATACAACCTCCCAAAATTGAACCAAGAAGAAATGGAGAATCTGAATAGACCAATAAGAAGTAAAGAGATTGAAATAGTAATCAAAAACCTCCCAAAAAATAAAAGTCCAGGACCAGATGGCTTCTCCAGTGAATTTTACCAAACATTCAAAGAAGATTTAATACCCATCCTTCTCAAACTATTCCAAAAAATAGAGGAAGATGGAACGCTTCCTAAATCATTCTACAAGGCCAACATCACCCTGATACCAAAACCAGACAAAGACAATACAAAGAAAGAAAATTACAGGCCAATATCGCTGATGAACATTGATGCAAAAATCCTCAACAAAATATTGGCAAACCGAATACAACAATACAGTAAAAAGATCATACACCATGATCAAGTGGGATTTATACCAGGGACGCAGGGATGGTTCAACATCCGCAAATCAATCAACGTGATACATCACATCAACAAAACAAAGAGTAAAAACCACATGATCATCTCAATAGACTCAGAGAAGGCATTTGACAAGATATAACATCCATTTATGATAAAAACTCTCAGTAAAATGGGAATAGAAAGAAAGTACCTCAACATAATAAAGGCCATATATGACAAACCCACAGCCAACATCATACTCAAAGGGGAAAGACTGAAAGCCATTCCTCTGAGAACAGGAACGAGGCAGGGCTGCCCACTATCACCACTCCTGTTCAACATAGTACTGGAGCTTTTGGCCTGAGCAATTAGGCAAGAAAAAGGAATAAAAGGAATCCAAATAGGTAACGAAGAAGTGAAACTCTCACTATTTGCAGATGACATGATTGTATATATAGAAAACCCTAAAGAATCTGTTGGAAAACGATTAGAAACAATCCACAACAACAGCAAAGTTGCAGGGTACAAAATCAATCTACAAAAATCAGTTGCATTTCTATATACTAATAATGAACTAACAGAAAGAGAGCTCAAAAAGATAATACCATTTACAATTGCATCAAAAAGAATAAAATACCTAGGAATAAATCTTACCAAGGAGGTGAAGGACCTATACAATGAGAACTACAAGACATTATTGAAAGAAATCCATGATGACATAAAGAAATGGAAAGATATCCCATGCACGTGGATTGGAAGAATAAACATAGTTAAAATGTCTATATTACCTAAAGCAATCTACAGATTCAATGCAATCCCAATCAGAATCACAATGACATTCTTCACAGAAATAGAAAAAAGAATACTAAAATTTATATGGGGCAACAAAAGACCCCGAATAGCTAAAGAAATCCTAAAAAAAAAAGAACAAAGCAGGAGGCATCACAATCCCTGACTTTAAAACATACTACAAAGCAATAGTAATCAAAACAGCATGGTACTGGTACAAAAACAGACACACAGATCAATGGAACAGAATTGAAAGCCCAGAAATAAAACCACACATATACGGACAGCTAATTTTCGACAAAGGTGCTAAGAACATGCAATGGAGAAAGGAAAGTCTCTTCAATAAATGGTGTTGGGAAAACTGGACAGCCACATGCAAAAGAATGAAAGTGGACCACGTGCTATCGCCATTCACAAAAATTAACTCAAAATGAATCAAAGACCTGAAGGTGAGACCTGAAACTATAAAACTCATAGAAGAAAATATAGGCAACACACTATTTGACATTGGTTTTAAAGGAATCTTTTCAGATGACATGCCTACCCAGACTAGGGAAACTAAAGAAAAAATAAACAATTGGGACTTTATCACATTAAAGAGCTTCTATAAGACAAATGAAACCAGAATCAAGATGAACAGACAACCAACCAGCTGGGAGAGAATATTTGCAAAACATACATCTGACAAGGGGTTGATCTCTATAATATATAAAGAACTCACACAACTGAACAACAAAAAAACAAACAACCCGATCAAAAAATGGGCAGAGGAAATGAAAAGACACTTCTCCAAGAAAGATATACAGATGGCCAATAGGCACATGAAAAGATGCTCAACATCACTAATCATCAGGGAAATGCAAATCAAAACAACACTAAGATACCACCTCATGCCCGTTAGAATGGCTATAATCACCAAGACAAAAAACAGCAAATGTTGGAGAGGATGTGGAGAAACAGGAACCCTCATACACAGCTGGTGGGAATGCAAATTGGTGCAGCCTCTATGGAAAACGGTATGGAGATTCCTCAAAGAATTAAAAATAGAGATGCCCTATGATCCAGCCATCCCACTACTGGGAATCTATCCAACGCACCTGAAATCAACAATCCAAAGAGGCTTATGCACCCCTATGTTCATTTCAGCATTATTCACCATAGCCAAGAAGTGCAAGCAACCTAAGTGTCCCTCGACTGACGATTGGATTAAGAAAATGTGGTGTATATATATACAATGGAATACTACTCAGCCATAAAAAAAGACAAAATCGTCCCATTTGCAACAACATGGATGGGCCTGGAGTGTATTATGTTAAGTGAAATAAGCCAGAAAGAGAAAGACAAACACTGTATGATCTCACTCATATGTGGAATATAAACCAACACATGGACAGAGAAAACTGGACTGTGGTTACCAGGGGCAGTGGGGGTGGGGCGTGGGGGTGGCACAAGGGGTGAAGGGAGTCATATATATGGTGATGGACAAACAAAAATGTACAACCCAAAATTTCACAATGTTAGAAA
The DNA here is from genome assembly GCF_020826845.1 of Diceros bicornis minor. Lineage (NCBI taxonomy): Eukaryota > Metazoa > Chordata > Mammalia > Perissodactyla > Rhinocerotidae > Diceros > Diceros bicornis. The sequence continues at coordinate 9,852,832 of NC_080752.1, forward strand.
CCATTAAAACATCAATAAAAAAAATGGTTAAGATGGTAAATTTTATGTTATCAGTATTTTACCACAACAAAAAAAGAAAAAATCTACAAAGATGCACACACACACACACTCACACACAAATAGATTAACAAAGCAAAATAAAGCAATAAAAATGAAAGAATGAAAATAAGTACACTAAATCCTAACTAAAAACTAGAAAAAGAACAATAAAATAAACCAAAAGAAACTACAAGGAGAAAACAATAAAGAATAGCATAAAATAATAAGGTAAAGAACAGAAAATCAATAGACCAATTTAATAAATCAAAATCCTGGCTCTTTAAAAAAAATCCATAACAGATATATACTAGCTAACTCTAATCAGGAAAAAAAAGGCAGAAAGCACAAAAATATAAAGTAGGAAATTACAAGGAGGAAAATAAGTATTGATACTGAGGAATTTTTTTTTTAAACACGAGACTACCAACTTCTGTCCAAAAAAATTTAAAACCTAGATGAAATGGAAAATTCAGCGTACCAAAGTTCACTCCAGTAGAGAGAGAAAACTTAGACTAATTTCCATTGAAGAAATAGAGAAAGTCCTCAAGGAGCTACTCCCACCAGGAAAATAAAAATAAAGGACCGAGGAGAAGAAAGAGAGAAAAGAATAGCAAAACATTTGAAACAATAAATGACTGAGAACTTTCCAAAATTAATGAGGGACACCAAACCACAATACAGGAACCTCAAAGAACACCAAGCAGGAAAACATCAAAGAATCTACACCTGTACACATCATATTCAAACTACAGAAAAATCAAAGACAAAAAGAAAATCTGGAAAGTTACAGGAATGCTGTAGTTAAAGAAAGAAAACACTTTACCTATAAAGGAAGAATGATAAGAATTACATCGACCACTCTTCAGAAACCAGGCAAACAAGAAGAGAGTGTAGCAAAACACTTAAAGTATTGAAAGAAAAAACACACCTAGAATTCAGTAAAATTACCCTTAAGGGTAAAGGAGAAATAAAGACTTTCTCAAACAAACAAAAATAGAGAATTTGTCACCATTAGGCCGGCTTGGCAAGATATAGCAAAAGAAGTTATTCGGAAAGAAGAAAAATGGTATAGGTCAAAATCTCAGATCTACATAAAGAAAGAAGTGCCTCAAAGGAGGAATAAATGAAGGTAAAATAAAATCTTTTCTTTTTCTTATTTTTTCATTGATCTAATAGATACCACTTTGTTCAAAATAATAACATGACACTGTATCCAGGGATTATAGGTTATGGATGAGTGAAATAAATGACAACAATTTTATGGGGATAGGAGAAAAATTGGGAATTGGGAATAGTCTCCTATAAGGCACTTGCAAGTATTATTTGAAAGTGAAATTGGATTAGTTGTAAATATATATTGCAAACTCATGGGCTAAAAAGAGATATAATTTATAGGCCAAGAGAGGGGAAAAATGGAGTCATAAAAAATGCTCCATTAAAACTAGAGAAGTCAGAAAAAGAGTAGAAGATATTTTCAAAAGCAACAAATAACAAGCAGTAACAAATATGGTAGCTATTAATCCAACTATATTAACAATCACTTTTAACATTAATGGTTGACTACACCAATTAAAAGACAGAGACTGTCAGAGTGGATAAAAACACAAGACCCAACTATATATTGTCTACAAGATACCCACTTTTAATATAAAGATACATATAGATTATAAATAAAGGGATAGAGAAAGATACACCATGCTAACTAACCGAAAGAAAGCTGGAGTAACTATATTAGTTTCAGACAGAACAGATCATAGAGCAAGAAAAATTATTAGGGATAAAGAAAGACATTACATAATGATAAGGGGTCAATTCTCCAAGAAGACAACGAACTTTAATATAACTGCCCCTAACAAAAGAGTATCAAAATATGACACAAAAGCTAATAGGACTGTAAGGAAAAATAGATGAATCTACTCTTATAGTTGGAGACTTCAATGCCCCTCCATCACTAATGGACAGATCCAGCAGTCAGTAAACCAACAAGAACATAGTTGAGCTGAACAACATCATCATTCCACTGGATATAATTGACATCTATAGAATACTTTATCCAACAACAGCAGGATACACTTCCTTCTAAAGCTCACCCAGAACATTCACCAAGATAGACCACATTCTAGGTCATAAAACACACCCTGCATTTTAAAAGAACAGAAATCATACAAAGTATGCTCTCAGATCACAATGAATAGAAATCAATAACAGAGAGATAGTTGGAAAATGCCAAAATACTTGGAGAGTAAACCCCAGACTTCTAAATAAGACATGGGTCAAAGAAAAAGTCTCAAGAGAATTTTTCAAAATATGTTGAACTAAATGAAAGTTAAAATGCAACTGATCAAAATTTTGGAATGCAGTGAAAGCAGTGCTTAGGGGGAAATTTATAGCATTGAGTGAATATATTAGAAAAGAAGAACCATCTAAAATCAATAATCTAAGCTTCTATGCTAGGAAACTAGGAAAAGAAGAACAAATTAAATCCAAAGCAAGTAGAAGAAAAGAAAAAATAAAAATTAGAGGGGAAAGCAATGAAATTGAAAAAAAAAAAAGAAATCAAGAGATAAACTCAATGAAACCAAAAGTTCGTTCTTTGAAAAATCAGTACAATTGATAAATCTCTAGCCATGTTAACTAAGGAAAAAAAGACAGAGACACAAATTACTAATATAAGAGATAAAAAGGGTCCATCACTACTGATTGAATGAACATTAAAAAGATAATAAAGAATTATTACAAACAACTCTATGTCCACAAATTTGATAACCTAGATGAAATGGACCAATTTATTGAAAGACACAAAAAACCAAAATTCAAAAAGAGAAATAGATAATCTGAACAAGCCTATATCTTCTAAAGAAATTAATTCAATAATCAATAATCTATCAAAACAGAAAGAACCGGGCATAGATCATTTCACTGGTGAATTCTACCAAAGATTTAAGGAAGAAAATACACCAATTCTTTACAATCTCTTCCAGAAATTAGAAGCAGAAGGAATACTGCCTAACTCATTTTATGAGGCCGGCCGTTATCCTAATACCAAAACCAGACAAAGACATTACAAGAAAGGAAAACTATAAACCAATATCTCTCATGAATATAGATGCAAAAATCCTCAACAAAATATTAGCAAATAAAACCTGACAATGCATAAAAGGAATTACACAATGACCAAGAGGGAATTATTCCAGGTACGCAAGGCTGGTTCAACATTCCAAAATCAACTAATGTAATCTATCACATCATCAAATTAAAGAAGAAATATCATATGACCACATAAAAAGATGCAGAGAAAACATCTGACAAAATCCGACACCCATTTGTGATTTAAAAAAAAGGAAAAAACCTTTCAACAAACTAGATATACAGGGGGAACTTTCTCAACTTGATAAAGAAAATCTACAAAAACCCTACAGCTTATACCATACTTAATGGTGAGAAACTAGATGCATTCCTCCTAAGATCAGATACAAAGTAAGGATGTCCCCTCTCATCATTCCTATTCAGCATTGAACTGAAAGTCCCAGTTAATGCAAGAAAATGAAACAAAAGTTATACAGATTGAGAAGGAAGATATAAAACTGTCTTTGTTCAGAGATGACATAATTGTCTATGTAGAAAATCCCAGGGAATCAACAAAAACCTCCTGGAACTAATAAGCAAACATAGCAAGGTTGCAGGATACAAGATTAATATACAAAAGTCAATAGCTTTCTTATACACTACCAATAAATAATTAGAATTTGAAATTAAAAACACATTTACATTAGCACAAAAAATGGAGTATTTAGGTATAAACGTAACAAAATATGTACCAGACCTATATGAAGGAAACTACAAAACTCTGATGGAAGAAATCAAAAAAGATCTAACTAAATTGAGAGGTATTCCATGTACATTGATAGGAAGACTCAATAGTGTGTTCTTCATAACTTTATTTATAGATTCAACACAATCACAATAAAAAATCCAAGAAGTTATTTTGTGGATATCAACAAACTGATTCTAAGTTTTATATGGAAAGGCAAAAGAGCCAGAATAGCCAATACAGTATTTAAAGAGAACAACAAAGTTGGAGGACTGACTGCCTGATTTCAAGACAAACTGTAAAATTACTGTCATTGAGACAGTTTGGAATTGGAGAAAAAAGAGACAAATAGATCAATGAACAGAATAGAAAGCCCCCAAATAGACCCACACAAATACACCCACACTGATCTCTGATAAACGAACAAAGGCAATTCAATGGAGAAAGGATAGTCTTTTCAACAAATGGTGCTGGAACAACTGGACATGCATGTGCAAAAAAAAAGAGAATATAAATATAGATCTTACATCTTTCACAAGTATTAACATAAAATGGATCATAGACCTAAATGTAAAACTGTAAAACACCTAGAAAATAACATAGGAGGAAATCCATGTGACCTTGGATTTGGCAATGACATTTTAGATACAACACCAAACACATAATCCGTGAGAGAGAAAAAATGATAAGATGGACATCATTAAAAATAAAAACTGCTCAAAAAAGACACAGTTAAGAGAATAAAAAGACAATGTCCATATTGGGAGAAAATATTTGCAAAAAACATTTCTGATGAAGGACTGTTAACCAAAATACACAAGGAACTCTTAAAACTCAACAAGAACGACAATGAAAAAACCTGATTAAACACTGGACCAAAGACTTCAACAGACACCTCAGCAATGAAGATATGCAGATAGCTAATAAGCATATGAAAAGATGCTCCACATCATATGCCATGAGAGTAATGCAAATTAACAACAACAATGATGATTTTGACGTCAGAATCATGGTGGAGAGTTATTCTCTTTGTCTCTCATCTCTAAGTTACAACCAATAGGACATCCATTGACCAATGAAGGACTCCCCCCATGGCACAACAGAACACGTAGGAGAGTCACACACCTATATGTCTGAAGATGGGTGGACTGGACCTCCGGGAGGCAGTGGAACTAGAGCAGCAGCCTCCTTCCCCTCCTTGGCAGTGGTGATCCAAAATGAAGATACTCACACTGGCACACATGCCTGCAAACAGACTGAAGAGGGAGACACAGCACTCCCAGCTTAGTCCCTGGCCCCAGTCTTTCAACAGTGGCGATAGTATATAAAACGTAGATTTTCCTGGCTGGGGCAGGGTGCCCTGACCTGAGTTTTTAAACACACTGGCTTGTGCCAGCTACGAGAGGCTGCATGAGTGAGCAGAAATGACAATCACACCTTGATTATGCCCTGCTCTCCCCTGTAGTAGCAGGTTGAACCCGTGACCTGAAGCTTAAGTAACCAAAGCAGAACCCATGACCCGGTCCCCAGAGGCAGCACCCCTGACACTGGCTCTAACAGCAGCAGGGGCTGCATACAAGTCTCCATGTCCAAAGGTCCCTAGCAGAAACAACATCCGTGAACCCAATGCCCCTGGCAGCAGTACAGTGGCACCCCCACACATCCCAAAAACAGCAGTACAGGTGTTGCATAGGGCAGCATCACCTGAACCCATGGAAAGCCAATGGGGGAACATGAGACCCGGGTGACCCAGAAGCAGCAGAAGTGCTCACAATCTGGTGACCTCAGTGGGTATACCTGAGACTGCAGCAACGCCACAAGCAGCAAGGTACCAGCAGCCTCAGCCACAAACAGCACAAGGAGGGCACTGATGCTACTTCTAGCAGAGACAGTGGAGGGTAGAAAGTTCAGGCTCTTACATACAACCAGAAGCAGCTCAGAACCCAAGTAATCAAAGACTTACCCAAATAAGAAAGGTGGTTACTACTACAAATATGCCAGCAGATGATCAACTTATTAAGTACCATGAAGAAATACAGTAACACAGTAGCACAGAAAGAAAATGACAACTATTCAGAAACCAAACTTGAAGTCACAGAAGATTGCAACCTAACTTACAGAGAACTGAAAAATAGCTGTCATAAAGAAACACAATCAGTTGCAAGACAACTCAGAACGACAGTTAAATAAGCTCAGGAATAGAATAATGAACAGAAGGAGTACTTCACAAAGAGAGTGAATGTCTAAAAATAACCAAATAGAAATTCTGGAGAGGAAGAACACAATTAATGAGATGAAAAATAACATAGAAAGCATTAAAAATAGAGCAGACCATATGGAAGTGAGAATTAGTGAGCTCAAAGATAGAAATCTAGATGATTCAGGTTAAGAGGAGAGAGAACTAAGATGTAAAAAAATGAAGAAATTCTATGAGAAATATCCAACTCAATTAGGAAAAGTGACACAAGGATAATAGGTATGCCAGAGGAAGAGAGGGAGAAAGCAGCAGAGAGCTTATTCAAAGTAATAATTGCTGAGAACTTTCCAAACCTGGGGACGGAACTGGATATACAAGTACATAAAGCACATAGAACTCCTAATTATCTCTACATAAAAAGACCTTCTCCAAGGCATATAACATTAAAACTGTCAAAAGTCAATGACAAAGAAAGAACATAAATGACAGCCAGAGAGAAGAAAATAACTCACATAGGAACTCCCATCAGGCTACCAGTGGATTGCTCAGCAGAAACTCTACTGGCTAAGGGACAGTGTCATATTCAAAATATTGAAAGACAAAAATCATCAGCCAAGAATACTCTATCCAGCAAAGTTATCCTTCAGATATAAAGGAGAAAGAAAATCTTTCCCAGACAAACAAAGCTGAGAGAGCTCATTGTCACCAGACCTGCCTTATAAGAAATGTTGAAAGGAGCCGTCCTACTTATAACTAAAAGGCAAAGGTTTACAAAGCTTTGATCAAGCTGAAAAATAGACAGACAGAATCAGAATTTGCAACTCCATATCAGAATTTGTTAGTAAACACTTAATTATAACATAAAGGCTAAAGGGAAAGAAAGCATCAAAAATAACTACCACCACTTTAATTTGGTCACAACACATAACACAAAAAAGAATAATTTGTGACAACAAAAACATAGAGTGGAAAGAGGAAAAGGACAGATCCTGTGTTGTCTAATGGAGATAAGATGCTATAAGCTGAAAAAGGATTATCTCATCTATGAGAACTTTTATACAAACTTCAAAGTAACCCCAAAACAAAAAATCAGAGCAAAGTCACAAATTATAAATAAAGAGAAAACCATTACAGAAAACCACCAAACTGAAATGGCAGTCAGAAATATAAGGAAAAAGAAATGATGGAAATATAGAACAACCAGAAAATAAAAGATCAAATGGCAGAATTAAGCCCTCATATATCAATAATCACTCTAAATGTAAATGGACTGAATTCACCAATCAAAAAACACAGAGTGAAGCCAGCCCTTACGGCCTAGTGGTTAAAGTTTGGTGCTGTCACTGCTTTGGTGGTCCAAGTTTGCTTCCCAGTCACATAACCACATGACTCATCTGTCAGTTGTCATGCTGTGGTGGTGGCTCACATAGAAGAACTATTAGGACGCAAAACTATGATATGCAACCATGCGCTGGAGGATTTGGGGGAGGAAAAAAAAGCAGGAAGATTGCCAACAGATCTTAGCTCAAGGCAAATCATTTCCTGCAAAAAAAAAAAAAACACAAAAAACCACACACACACACAGAGTGGCTGGAGGGATAAAAAAAGACTCAACAATATGCTGCCTCCAGGAGACATATCTCAGCTCTAAAGACAAAGGTAGGCTCAGAGTGAAGAAATGGAAGATGATACTCCAAGCAAATGGCAACCCAAAGAAAGCAAGTGTAGTTGTACTTTTATCAGACAAAACAGACTTCAAGTCCAAAAAGATAATAAAAGACAAAGATGGACATCATGTAATGATAAATGGGACATTCCACCAAGGAGAGCTAAGGCATTAATATTTAAATTAATATTAATACTTAGCATAGGAGCACCAGAGTATAGAAAGCAGCTATTAACAGAACTAAAGGGAGAAATTGATGGGAACACTTAATAGTAGGGGACTTTAATATTCCACTAACATCAATGGATAGATCATCCAGATAGAAAGTCAAGAAGGAAACAGTGGCCTTAAATGAAACACTAGACCAGATGGAGTTTTGTTCTCTATATAGCTATATCTATATATATATCTTATATCTATAGCTATATAGAACAATCCATCCAAAACCAACAGACTACACATTCTTCTCAAGTGCACATGGAACGTTCTCAAAGATAGATCATATATAGGGAGAAAAGGCCTCAAGAAATTTAAGAATATTGAAATTATACAAAGCATCGTTTCTAACCACAATGGTATGAAACAAAATCAACAATAAGAAGAAAGCTGGAAAAGCCACAAATACGTGGAGATTAAACAATATGCCACTGAAAAATTATTAGAGCAATGAGAAAATCAAAGGAGAAATCAAAAAATACCTTGAGACAAATGAAAATTAAAAAAGAATACATCAAGGGAGTGACATCAGCAGAAGAGTAAGCTCTTCCCCTAGTCTCTCCTTAATAAGATACAATGAAAGGACATTAGTAAACCAAGAGAGGATATTCACACAACAAAATAGATGTCTGAGAGATCCACAAGCCATATGTCTGAAGTTGGGGGTGCGGGACGCCCTGAGGAGGCAGTGGAAGGAGTGGTGCCAGGTGGAACATGCAACCAGATACTACTACTATGTAAAGGCACAAATACACACCGTTAAATAACTTGAAGAGGTGTATTAATACTCCAGACCAGAAGGAAAATGACAAGCACCCAGAAATCAATCCTGAAGGCACTGAAATTTTCAATCTAAATGACAGAGATTTCAAATAAGTACCATAAAAAAACTCAATGAGTTACAGAAAACTCAGAAAGACAGTTCAATGAAATCACAAATAAAATTAATGAACAGAGGGAAGTCTTCACAAAAGAAATTGAAACTAAAAAGAAAAACCAATCAATTGGGTGCTCCTGTGCCTGAGGCCAGCCCAACCCAGCTGCAATCCTCAGAGAAGTGACAAGAGACCTAAAGGCTGGAGGCTTATAGCAATTGTAAGCCCCTGAGGTTAACAACCTGCCACACTGGGGGCCTACTCACTTAAAAGAAATACTGCAATACAAATGTGGTACTAGAACTTGCAGCCAACTGTGCTGGGGCTCCCCACACCTGATAAAGAGACTGAAGGGCCCACAACAACTACAAGCAGCTGAGCATTACAACAGCTGGCCAGGAGCATAACTCGTCCTCCCTGGGCACCTACAGGGAGAGCAAACAGGCCACAACAGCCTACATAGGGGTGACCCCTGGAACATTGAGAACTGAGGGAAGCACACTACAGGCCCCCTAAGGCATCACTTATATAAGGTCACCTATCCAAGAGCAGGAGACGTAGCTGACCTACCTAATACATAGACACAAGCACAGGAAAAGAGGCAAAATGAGGAGGCAAAGGAATACATTCCAAGTAAGGGAACAGGACAAAACCCCAGAAAAGGAACTAAGTGAAACTGAAATGAGCAAAATACCCAACAGAGAGTTGAAACAATGAGTGTTAAGGATGCTCAGTGATCTGGGGAGAAGAATAGATGGACTCATTGAGAATGTCAACAAAGAAATGGAAAATATAAAAAAGAACCAATCAGAAATGAAGAATATGGGGCCAGCCCTGTGGCTGAGTGGTTAAGTGCACGCACTCTGCTACTGGAGGCCCAGGTTCAGATCCCGGGGGCGCACTGACTCAGTGCTTCTCCAGCCATGCTGAGGCTGCGTTCCACATACAGCAACTAGAAGGACGTGCAGCTATGACATACAACTATCTACTGGGGCTTTGGGGAGAAAAAGGGGGGGAAAAAAAGGAGGAGGATTGGCAATAGATGTTAGCTCAGAGCTGGTCTTCCTCAGCAAAAAGAGGAGGATTAGCATGGATGTTAGCTCAGGGCTGATCTTCCTCACACACACACACAAAAAAGAAATAAAGAATACGATACTGGAAATGAAAAATTCACTAGAGGGACTCAAAAGCAGAGTAGAGGATACAGAAGAACGGATCTGTGAGCTGGACAAAAGACTAGAAGAAATTACGCAAGCTGAACAGGTAAAAGAAAAAAGAATTAAAAAGAGTGAGGACAGTCTAAGACAACATCAAGTGCACTAACATCCGTGTTATAGGTGTCCCAGAAGGAGAAGAGTGAGACAAAGGGTCAGAGAATCCATTTCAAGAAATAATAGATGAAAACTTCCCTAACCTAAGGAAGGACACAGACATCCAGGTACAGGAATCATAGAGAGCTCCAAACAAGATAAACCCAAAGAGGCTCACAACAAGACACATCATAATCAAAATATCAAGAATTAAAGATAAAGAGAGAATCCTAAAAGCCACAAGAGAAAGACAAGTTACATACAAAGGAAACCCCATAAGGCTATCGGCTGACTTCTCAGCAGAAACCTTACGGGCTAGACGAGAGTGGCACGACATATTTAAAGTGCTAAAAGGAAAAAACTTACAGCCAAGAATACTCTACCCAGCAAGGTTATCATTCAAAATAGAAGGAGAGATCAAAAATGTCCCAGACAAGCAAAAATTAAAGGAGTTGGTCAACAAGAAAGCAGTGCTGTAAGAAATGTTAAAGGGACTGATTTAATGGGAAAAAACAAGACCACATATAGGAAAAATTATCTATTTCCATGAAAACAGGGTAATGGATACAAATGCACAAAAAAGAGGTTAGATATGATATCAAAAACATAAAATGAGAGAGGAGGGGTGTTGAAGAGTAGAGCTTTCAGACAGAGGTCAAACTAAAGAGCCCATCAATTCTGTATAGAAAGAGAAAGGAACAGAGAAGGACTACTAAAACACTGTGAAATAAAAAAAGTTAAAAAATGGCAGTGAGTACATACTTATCAATAGCTAATTTAAACGGCATTGGACTAAATCCTGCAATTAAAAGGTATTGGGTGGCTGATTGGATAAAACACAAAGACCCATATATATGCTGCATACAAGAGACGCACTTCAGACCTAAAGACACTCACAAACTGAAAGTGAAGGGATGGAAAAAGATATTTCACGCAAATGGCAATGATAAGAAAGCTGGGGTAGCAGTACTCATATCAGACAAAATAGACTTTAAAACAAAAACTGTAAAAAGAGACAAAGAAGGGCATTACATAATGATCAAGGGAACAATCTAACAATCTAACAAGAGGATACAACACTTGTAAACATCTACGCACCCAATGTAGGTGCACCTAAATATATAAAGCAATTATTAACAGACATAAAAAGAGAAATAGACAGTAACAGAATAATAGTAGGGGACTTTAACACTCCACTTACACCAATGGATAGATCATCCAAACAGAAGATCAATAAGGAAACATTGGCCTTAAATGACACACTAGAACAGATGGACCTGGTAGATATATACAGAGCATTCCATCCAAAAACCAAAGAATACACGTTCTTTTCGAATGCACATGGAACATTCTCCAGGATTGATGACATATTAGGCCACAAAACAAGTCTCCATAAATTTAAGAAGAATGAAATAATACCAAGCATCTTTTCTGACCACAGCGGTATGAAACTAGAAATCAACTATAGGAATAAAATCAGAAAAGCCACAAATATGTGGAGATTAAACAAAATGCTACTGAACAAAGATTGGGTCAACAATGAAATTAAAGGAGAAATAAAAAAATACCTGGAGACAAATGAAAATGAATATACGACATAACAGAATATGGGATACAGCAAAAGCGCTTCTAAGAGGGAAGTTTATAGCAATACAGGTCTATCTCAACAAACAAGAAAAATTTAAAATACACAATCTAACAATGCACTTAAAGGAACTGGAAACAGAAGACCAAACAAAGCCCAAAATCAGTAGAAGAAGTGAAATAATAAAAATCAGAGCGGAAATAAATGAAATAGAGACAAAAAATATAGAAAAAATTAATAAAAGCAAGAGCTGGTTCTTTGAAAAGATCAATAAAATTGAAAAACTTTTAGCTAGACTCACCACGAAAAAAAGAGAGAGGGCACAAACAAGTAAAATCATATATGAAAGAGGAGAAATTGCAAAAGACACCTCAGAAATACAAAAGATTATAAGACAATACTATGAAAAGCTATATGCCAACAAATTCGACAATCTGGAAGAAATGGATAAATTCTTAGAATCATACAACCTTCGAAAACTGGATCAAGAAGAAACAGAGAATTTGAATAGACCAATCACCAATAAGGAGATCAAAACAGTAATCACAACCCTCCCCAAAAATAAAAGTCCAGGACCAGACGGCTTCCCTGGTGAATTCTACCAAAGATTCAAAGAAGACTTAATACCTACTCTTCTCAAACTCTTCCAAAAAATTGAGGAGGGTGGGAAGCTCCCTAACTCATTCTACGAAGCCGAAATTACCCCGATACCAAAACAAGACAAGGACAACACAAAAAAAAGAAAATTACAGGTCAATATCACTGATGAATATTGATGCAAAAATCCTCAACAAAATACCAGCAAATCACATACAACAGTATGTTAAAAGATTAAACACCATGATCAAGTGGGATTTATTCCAGGTATGCAGGGATGGTTCAACATTCGGAAATCAATCAACGTAATACACCACATTAATAAAATGAAGAATAAAAATCACATGATCATCTCAATAGATGCAGAGAAAGCATTTGACAAGATACAGCATCCATTTATGATAAAAACTCTAAATAAAATGGGTATAGAAGGAAAGTACCTCAACATCATAAAGGCCATATATGACAAACCCACAGCTAATATCATCCTCAATGGTGAAAGACTGAAAGCTATCACTCTAAGAACAGGAACCAGACAAGGATGCCCACTCTCACCACTCCTATTTAACATAGTACTGGAAGTCCTAGCCAGACCAATCCAGCAAGAGAAAGACATGAAAGGGATCCAAATTGGAAAGGAACAAGTGAAACTGTCACTACTTGAAGATGACATGATTATATATATAGAAAAACCTGAAGAATCCAACAGAAAACTTTTAGAAGTAATAAACGAATACGGTAAAATTGCAGGATACAAAATCAACATACAAATTTCAGTTGCATTTCTATACTTTAACAATGAAGTAGCAGAAAGAGAAATTGACAATACAATCCCATTTACAATTGCAACAAAAGAATAAAATGCCTAAGAATAAACTTAACCAAAGAGGTGAAAGATCTGTATAACAAAAACTATAAAACATTGCTGAAAGAAATTGAAGAGGACCCAAAGAAATGGAAAGATATTCCGTGCTCTTGGATTGTAAGAATTAACATAGTTAAGATGTCCATACTTCCTAAAGTAATCTATTGATTCAATGCAATCCCTATCAAATTTCCAACAACAACTTTCACAGAAATAGAACAAAGAATCCTATAATTTATATGGAACAACAAAAGACCCAGAATAGCTAAAGGAATCCTGAGAAAAAAGAACAAAGCTGGAGGTATCACATTCCCTGATTTCAAAATATACTACAAAGCTATAGTAACCAAAACAGCATGGTACTTGCACAAAAACAGACACACACACATCAATGGAATAGAATCGAAAACCCAGAAATAAACCCACACGTCTATGGACAGCTAATCTTTGACAAAGGATTCAAGAACATACAATGGAGAAAAAAAAGTCTCTTCAACAAATGGTGTTGGGAAAACTGGACAGCCACATGCAAAAAAATGAAAGTAGACCCTTACCTTACACCATACACAAAAATTAACTCCAAATGGATTAAAGACTTGAATGTAAGACCTAAACTGCAAAACTTTTAGAAGAAAACATAGGCAGTACGCTCTTCGACATCGGTCTTAGCAACATATTTTCAAGCACCATGTCTGACCGGGCAAGAGAAACAATAGAAAAAATAAACAAATGGGACTACATCAAACTAAAAAGCTTCTGCACTGCAAAGGAAACCATCAACAAAACTAAAAGACAACCTAACAATTGGGAGAAGATATTTGCAAACCATACATCTGATAAGGGCTTAATTTCCAAAATATATAAAGAACTCATTCATCTCAACAACAAAAAAACTAACAACCCAATTAAAAAATGGGCAAAAGACCTGAACAGATATTTCTCCAAAGAAGATATACAGATGGCGAACAGAGACATGAAAAGATGTTCAAAATCATTAACTGTCAGGCAAATGCAAATCAAAACTTCAAGGAGATATCACCTCACGCCCGTCAGATTGGCTATAATTAACAAGACAGGAAACAACATGTGTTGGAGAAGATGTGGAGAGAAGGGAACTCTCATACACTGCTGGTGGGAGTGCAAACTGGTGCAGCGACTATGGAAAACAGTATGGAGATTCCTCAAAAAATTAAGGATAGAACTACCATATGATCCAGCTATTCCACTGCTGGGTATTTATCCAAAGAACTTGAAAACACCAATGCGTAAAGATACATGCACCCCTGTGTTCTTTTCAGCGTTATTCACAATAGCCAAGACTTGGAAGCAACCTAAGTGCCCATCAAGGGACGAATGGATAAAGAAGATGTGGTATATATACACGATGGAATACTACTCAGCCATAAGAAACGATGAAATCCAGCCATTTGTGACAACATGGATGGACATCGATGGTATCAGGCAAAGTGAAATAAGTCCGAGGGAGAAAGTCAAATACCGTATGATCTCACTCATTAAGTAGTAGAAAATAACAACAACAAACAAACACATAGAGACAGAGATTGTATTGGTGGTTACCAGAGGGGAAGGGGGGAGGGAAGAGGGCAAAAGGGATAAATTGGCACAAGTGTGAGGTGATGGGTTGTAGTTAGTATTTGGGTGGTGAACATGATGTAATCTATGCAGAAATAGCAGGATGATGATGTACACCTGAAATTTATACAATGTTATAAACCAATGTTACTGCAATAAACAAAAAATTAAAAAAAAAATAATCAGAAATGTTGGAGATGAGAAACACAATGAATGAGATGAAGAAAAACTGGAATCCTTAAATGACAGAGCTGATATTATGGAGGACAGAATTAGCAATATAAAGAACAGAAATATAGAAATGCTTTAGATGGTGGAGAAGAGAGATCTAAGACTAAAAAGAAATGAAGAAATTCTCCAAGAAAATTCCAACTAAATTAGGAAATGTGACATACGGATTATAGGTATTCCAGAGGGAGAAGTCAGGGAGAAAGCAGCAGAGAGCTTGTTCAAAGAAATAATAGCTGAAAACTTCCCAAACCTTGGGAAGGAGCTAGAATTACAAGTAAAAGAAGCGAATACTTAAATTCCTAATTACATGAATTTAGAAAGACCTTCTCCAAGGCATATATTAGTAAAAGTGGCAAAAGTCAATGACCAAGAAAAAATATTAAGGGCAGTAAGACAGAAGAAAATAACCTAGTAAGGAACACCTGTCAGGCTTTCAGTGGATTTCTCAACAGAAAACTTACAGGCTAGAAGAGAGTGGAATAATATACTCAAATTTTGCAAGATAAAAACTTTCAGTTAAGAATACTCTATCCAGCAAAGATGTCCTTCAGATATGATGGAGAAATAAAATCTTTCCCAGATAAACAAAAGTTGAGGGAGTTCATCGCCACAAGAACACTTGTACAAGAAATGATCAGGAAGGCCCTCATACCTGAAACAAAAAAAAAAAAAAAGAAAAGAGTTTACAAAGACTTGAGTAAGAAGATAAATAGACAAAATCAGAAAACTGCATCTCTCTATCAGAACAGGTTAGCAAACAATTATTTATAACATTAACTATAAAGGGAAGGAAAACATCAAAAATAAATATAATCACTTCTTTTTTAACCACAAACTCACAAAAAAATGGAATAAGTAGTGACAACAATAACTTAGACAGGGAAGAGGAAAGTGATGAAAACTACTTAGAGTAAGGAAATAAGATGCTATCAGAAAATGCACTATATCATCTACAAGATCTTTTATACAAACCTCACAGTAACCATTAAGCAAAAAATCAGGACAGACACACATGATAAACAACGAGAAAACTGAGAAGACAATCATACAGAACCACCAAACTGAAGCAGCAATCCAAAACAAATGGGACAAGAAATAAGGGAAATAAAGAACAACTGGAAAACAAGTGATAAAAAGGCAGCATTAAGCCTTCGTATATCAATAATCACTCTAAATGTAAATGGATTGAATTCTTCAAAAAAAGACACAAAGTGGCTGGATGGATTGAAAAACAAGACCCAACAATATGCTGCCTCCAGGAAACAGCTCTAAAGAAAAACACTGGCTCAGACTAAAGAGATGGAAGATATACTCCACGTTAATGGCAAACTAAAGAAAGCAGGTGTTGCCATACTTATATCAGACAAAGTAGACATCAAGATAAAAAAGGCAATGAGTGAGAAAGAGCGGCAGTATATAATAATAAAAGGACACTCCGTCAAGCAGACACAACACTTATAAATATACATGCACCTAACACAGGAGCACCAAAGTACATACAGCAACTATTAACAGACCTAAAGGAAGATATTAACAGCAACACAACAGTATGGGGAAACCTTAACACCCCACTAGCATCAATGGATAGATCAGCCAGACAGAAAGTCAACAAGGAAGTAGTGGAATTAAATGAAAAACTAGACCAGATGGACTTAGATATATATATAACACTCCATCCAAAAACAGCAGAATACACATTCTTCTCAGGGGCACTTGGAACATTCTCAAAGATAGACCATATGTTGGGAAAAAAGGCAAGCTTCAATAAATTAAAGAACATTGAAATATCAAACATCTTTTCTGACCACAATGTTATGAAACTAGAAATCAACTATAAGAAAAAAGCTGGGAAAGCAACAAATAAGTGGAAAATAAACAATATGCTACTGAATGACCAATGGATCATTGAAGAAATTAAAGAAGAAATAAAAAAAATCTGGAGACAAATGAAAATGAAAATGCATCATACCAAATCATATGGGATGCAGCAAAAGGGGTCCTAGGAGGGAAATTCATAGCAATAGAGGCCCATCTTAACAAATAAGAAAAATCTCAAATAAGCAATCTTAAACTATACCTACTAGTATTAGAAGAAAAACAAACAAAGTCCAAGGTCAGTAAAAGGAGGGAAATAATACAAATTAGAGCAGAAATAAATGAAATTGAAACCAAAAACAGTAGAAAGGGTCAATGAAACTAACAGTTGCTTCTTTGAGAAGATAAAGAAAATTGATAAACCCTTAGCCAGACTTGCTAAGAAAAAAAGAGAGAAGCCTCAAATAAATAAAATTAGAAAAGAAAGAGGAAAAATTACAATGGATACCACATAAATACAAAAGATTGTAAGAGAATACTATGAAAAACTATATGCCAACAAATTGGACAATCTAGAAGAAAGGGATAAATTCTTAGACACATACAACTTCCCAAAACTGAATCAAGAAGAAATAGAGAATCTGAACAGACCAATCACAAGCAAAGAGATTGAAACAGTAATCAAAAACCTCCCAAAAAACAAAAGTCCAGGAACAGATGGCTTTTCTGGAGAATTCTACCAAACTTTCAAAGAAGATTTAGTACCTATCCTTCTCAAACTATTCCAAAAAATTTAAGAAGATGGAACACTTCCTAACATGTTTTACAAGGCCAACATCACCCTGGCACCAAAGCTAGACAAGGACAAAACAAAAAAGAAAAATTACAGGCCAATATTGTTGATGAACATACACGCAAAAATCCTCAAAAAAATATTGGCAAACTGAATACAGCAATACATTAAAAGGATCATACACCATGATCAGGTGGGATTTATACCAGAGATGCAAGGAAGGTTCAACATTGATGAATTAATCAATGTGATACACCACATCAAGAAAATGAGGAATAAAAACCACATGATCATCTCAATAGATGCAGATAAAATGCAGAGATAGCATTTGACAAGATCCAACATCCATTTACGATAATAACTCTCAATAAAATGGGTAAAACAGGAAAGTACCTCAACATAGTAAAGTCCATATATGACAAACCCATAGCCGACATCATACTCAATGGGGAAAAACTGAAAGCCATCCCTCTGACAACAGGAACAAGACAAGTGTGCCCACTCTCGCCACTCTTATTCAGCATAGTACTGGAGGTTTTGGCCAGAGCAATTAGGAAATAAAAAGAAACAAAAGGTATCCAAATTGGCAATGAAGAAGTTAAATGCTCACTGTTTTCAGACAACATGATTTTATATATAGAAAATCCTAAAGAATCCATCAGAAAACTATTATAAATAATCAACAAGTACAGCAAGGTTGCATGGTACAAAATCTACTTACAAAAATTAGTTACATTTCTATACTGAAATAACGAACTAACAGAGAGAACTCAAGAATATAATCCCACTTACAATTGCAAGAAAAAGAATAAAATCTTTATGGAGAAATTTAACCAAGGAGGTGAAAGACCTATACAATAAAAAGTATAAGACATTATTGAAAGAAATCCATAATGGCACAAAGAAATGGAAAGATATTCCATGCACATGGATTGGAAGAATAAACATAGTTAAAATGTCCATACTACCTAAAGCAATCTACATATTCAATACAATCCCATGCAGAATCCCAGTGACGTTCTTCACAGAAATAGAACAAAGAATCCTAAAATTCATATGGGCCAACAAAAGACCCTGAATAGCTAAAGCAGTCCTGAGAAAGAAGAACAAAGCTGGAGGCATCACAATTTCTGACTTCAAAATATACTACAAAGCTATAGTAATCAAAACAGTTTGGTACTAGCACAAAAACAGACACACAATTCAAGGGAACAGAATTGAAAGCCTAGAAATAAAACCACACATCTACGGACAGGTAATATTTGACAAAGGAGCTGAGAACATTCAATGGAGAAAGGAAAGTCTCCTCAATAAATTGTGTTGGGAAAATTGGACAGCTACATGCAAAAGAATGAAAGTAGACCATTATATTTTGCCATACACAAAAAGTAACTCAAAAATGGATTAGACTTTAATGTAAGACATGAAACAATAAAAATCCTAGGAGAAAATATGGGCAGTACACTCCTTGACATCGGTCTTAGAAGGATGTTTTCGAATTCCGTGTCTACTTGGGCAAGGGAAACAAAAGAAAAAATAAACAAATGGGACTTCATCAAAGAGCTTCTGCATGGCAAAGGAAACCAGGAACAAACGAAAAGACAACCCACTAACTGGGAGAAAATATTTGCTAGTCATATATCCAACAAAGGGTTAATCTCCAAAATATATTATGAACTCACACAACTGAACAACAAAGAAACAAACAACCCAATAAAAAAATGGGCAGAGGATATGAGCAGACATTTTTACAAAGAAGACATACAGATGGCCAACAGGCACATGAAAAGATGTTCAACATCACTAATCATCAGAGAAATGCAAATCAAAACTACTTTGAGATATCACCTTACACCCATTAGAATGGCTATAATCACCAAGACAATAAAATAACAACTGTTGGAGAGGATGTGGAGAAAAGGGAACCCTCAGACACTGTTGGTGGGAACGCAAACTCATGCAGCCACCATGGAAAACATTACGGAGATTTCTCAAAAAATTAAAACTTGAGATACCATACGACCCAGCTATCCCGCTACTGGATATTTATCCAAAGAACTTGAAATCAACAATTCGAAGAGACTCAGGCACCCCTATGTTCATTGCAGCATTACTCACAATAGGCAAGATGTGGAAGCAACCCAACTACCCATCACCTGATGAATGGATAAAGAAGATGTGGTATATATATACAATTGAATAGTACTCAGCCATAAAAAAGACACAGTTGTCCCATTTACAACAACATGGATGGGCCTTGAGGGCCCAATGTTAAGCAAAATAAGTCAAACAGAGAAAAAAAAATACCATACGATTTCACTCATATGAGGAAGATAAACAAACACATGGACAAAAAGAGAACAGATTAGTGGTTACCAGAGGGGATAGGGGGTGGTGGGTGGGCATAATGGGTAAAGGAGCACTTATATATGATGACTGACAAATAATAATGTACAACTGAAATTCCACAATGTTATAAACTATTATTACCTCAATAAAGTTAAGAAAAAAAACCCACCAAAACCTATGGGATGTAGCAAATTGGTACTAAAAGGGAAATTTAAAGAATGAGAAAAAGAAGAAAAAATGAAGCCCAAAGTCAGTAGAAGGAAGCAAATGATAAAAATCAGAGAAGAAACAAATGAAATAGAGACTAAAAAACAAAACAAAACAAAACAAAACAATAGAAAGGCTCAGTGAAAATAAGAGTTGATTCTTTGAAAAGAGAGAGAGAGAGAAAAAAAAAAGACAAACCCTTAGCCAGACTTGATATGCAAAAATGAGAGAAGGCTCAAATAAAATCAGAAATGAAAGAGGAGAAATTACAATGGCTGCCACAGAAATACAAAAGTTTATGAAAGAATACAAAACAAAAGCTATATGCCAACAAATTGGATAACCTGGAAGAAATGGATACATTCTTAGAATCATACAACCTCCCAACTGAATCAAGAAGAAATAGAGAATCTGAATAGACCAACCACAAGTAAAGAGATTGAAATAGTAATCAAACACTTCACAATAAACAAAACTCCAGGACCAGATGGCTTCTTTGGTGAATTCTACCAAACATTCAAAGAAGGCTTAATAGCTATCCTTCTCAACTCTTCAAAAAAATTTGAAGAGGACAAGATGCTTCCTAACTCATTTTACAAGGCCAACATTACTCTCATATCAAAACCAGACAAGGACCACACAAAAAAGGAAAATTACAAGCCAACCTCACCGATGAACACAGATGCAAAAATCCTCAACAAAATACTAGCAAATCAAATACAATAATGCATTTAAAGGGTCATACACCACCATCAGGTGGGATTTATTCCAGGGATGTAGGGATGTTTCAACATCTGCAAATCAATCAATGTGATACACCACATTAACAAAATGAAAAATAAAAACCATTTGATCGTCTCAATGCATAGAAAGCATTTGACAAGATCCAACATCCACTTATGATAAAAAATCTCAATGAAATGGTTATAAAAGAAAAGTACCTCAACATAATAAAGGCCATAGATGACAAACTCACAACAAACATCATACTCAAAGGGGAAAAATTGAAAGCTGTTCCTTTAAGAACATGAACAAGACCTGGATGTCCACTCTCACCACTCTTACTCAACATAGAATTGGAAGTTTTAGCCAGAGCAATTAGGCAAGAAAAAGAAATAAAAAGCATCCAATTTGGAAAGGAGGAATAAAAACTGTCACTATTTGCAGATGACATGATTCTATATATAGAAAACTCTAAAAAATGCACCAAAAATTATTAGAAGTAATTAATGAATACAGTAAAGTTGCAGGGTACAAAATCAATGTACAAAAATCAGTTGCATTTCTACACACTAATAATGAACTAGCAGAAAGAGAAATCAAGAATACAATCCCATTTACAATAGCAACAAAAAGAATAAAATATCTACAGAGAAATTTAACCAAAGAGGTGAAAGACCTATACACTGTAAACTATAAGACAGTACCGAGAGAAAACATAAAGAAATGGAAATATATCCCATGCTCATGGATTGGAAGAATGAACATAGTTAAAATGTCCATATTATCTAAAGCAATCTACAGATTCAATGTAATCCCAATCAAAATACCAATGACATTCTTCACAGAAATAAAGCAAAGAATCCTAGAATTTATATGGAACAACAAAAGACCCTGAATAGGTAAAGCAATCCTGAGAACAAAGAACAAAGTTGGAGGCATCACAATCCCTGACTTCAAAAAATACTACAAAGCTATAGTAATCAAAACAACATGGTACTGGCACAAAAACAGACACATAGATCAACAGAACAGAATTGAGAGCCCAGAAATAAAATCACACAACTGTAGACAGGTAAGCTTCGACAAAGAAGCCAAGAACATACAATGGAGAAAGGAAAGTCTCTTCAATAAATTGTGCTGGGAAAATGGGATAGTCACATGCAAAAGAACGAAAGTAGACCATTATCTTAGACCATACACAAAAATTAACCTAAAATGGATTAAAGACTTGAACGTAAGACCCAAAACCATAAATCTCCTAGAAGAAAACATAGGCATTACACTTTTTGACATTGGTCTTAGCAGTATATTTTTGAATATTATGTCTCCTCAGGCAAGGGAAACAAAAATAAACAAATGGGACTGTATCAAACTAAAAAGCTTCTGAATGACAAAAGAAACCATCAACAAAACAAAAAGACAATCCATCAAGTGGGAGACAATACTTGCAAATCATATATCTGACAAGGGGTTAATTTCCAAAATATCTAAATAACTCATACAACTCAATAACAAAAAATGAACAACCCCATCAAAAAATGGGCAGTGGATATGAACAGATATTTTTTCAAAGAACATATATGGATGGCCAACAGGTACATGAAATGATGTTCAACATCACTAATTATTAGGGAAATGCAAATCAAAACTACAGTGAGATATCACCTTACACCCATCAGAATGGCTATTATTTAAAAAGACAAGAAATAATAAGCGTTGGAGAGAATGTGGAGAAAAGGGAACCCTCATTCACTCCTCATGAAAATGGAAACTGGTGCAGTCACTATGGAAATTAGTGTGATTTCTCAAAAAATTAAAAATAGAAATACCACATGACCCAACTATTCTACTTCTGAGTATTTATCTAAAGAACATGAAAACACTAATTTGAAAAGATATATGCACCCATATGTTCATTGCAGCATTATTCACAATGGTCAAGACTTGGAAGCAACCAAAGTGCCCATCAACGGATGAATGGACAAAGAAGATGGGATACATATATATATATATATATATATATATATATATATATATATATATATATATATATATACAATGGAATTCTGCTCAGCCATAAAAAAGAACAAAATTGTGCCATTTGCAACAACATGGATGGACCTTGACGATACGCTGAGCGAATTAAGTCAGGCAGAGAAAGACAAATACCGTATAATTACACTCATGTATGGAAGATATACAAAGAAACAAACACATAGATAAGGAGAACAGATTGGTGGTTACCAGAGGGGAAGGGGTTGGGGGAAGGCGATAGAGGTAAAGGGACACATAGTGTTGACGGATGGAAACTAGACTTTTGATGGTGAACACAATGCAGTCTATACAAAAGCTGAAACATAATAATGTACCTGTGAAATTTATACAATGTTATAAGCCAATTTGACCTCAATAAAATAATTTTTAAAAACAACAACAACAAAGAGATACCACTAGGCATCTATTAGAATGGCCAAAATATAGAGCACCGACAATACAAAATGCTGGTGAGAATGTGGAGCAACAGGAACTCATTCATTGCTGGTGAGAATGTAAAATGGTACAGTCACTTTGGAAGACAATTTGGCAGATTTATACAAAACTAAACACATTCTTACCATATCATCCAGCAATCATGCTCCTTGGTATTTACCCAAAGAAGCCCAAAAATTATCTCCATAGAAAAAGCTGCACACAGATCTTTATAGCAGCTTTATTCAAAATTGCCAAAACTTTGAAGCAACCAAGATGTACTTTAATAGGTGAATGGGTAAACAAACTAGTGCATCCATACAATAGAACATTATTTAGCAATACAAAGAAATGAACTTTCAAGCCATGAAAATGCATGGAGGAACTTTAAATGCAAATTGCTTAGTGAAAGAAACCAATCTGAAAAGGCATACAGTATGACTCCAGGCAATGATGTGGAAAAGACAAAACAATACAGACAGTAAAAAAGTCAATGTTTGCTAGGGGTTCAGGGCAAAGGAAGGAGGAAATAAATAACTTGAGCTCAGTGGAGTTTTTAGGGCAGTGAAACTATTCTGTATGATACTCCACTGGTGGATACATATCATTATATGTTTGTCAAAACCCAGAGGCCATAAAACATAAAGAGTGAACCCTAAACTATGGACTTTAGTTAATAATAGTGTATCAATATTGGTTCATCAATTATAACAAAAGTACCCCACTAATACAAGATGTTAATAATAAGGGAAACTGTGTGTGAGGGGGTTAGGAAGAATATGGGAACTCTCTGTGCTTTCTGCTAAATTTTTCTGTAAACCTACAACTCTCTAAAAATAGTTTATTAATTTTAAAAAACACACTACAAGCTCTTTTCAAATCAGTGTGATTCTAGCACATGAATAGATAGGCCAATGGAATAGAAAAGAAAGCCCAGAAATGGGTCCAAGTATATATGTCAATTTAGAATATGATAAAGTTGGTTATCTCAAATCACTGGGAAAGATGGAACTTTTTAATAAGTGGTCGTGAGACAGCTGGACAACCATTTGGGAAAATTAGATCAACACCTCACATCATACATAAGAAGAAGCTCTAAATGGATCAGAGATCTAAATGCAAAAAGAACAAAACCCTTCAACCACTAGAAGAAAGCATGGATGAATTTCTCTACAATCTGGGCATAGGGCCGTGATTCTCAACCAGGGACAACTTTGACCCCAGGGGACATGCAGTAATATATGCAGACATTCTCAGTTGCCACAACTGTCAGAGTCCTACTGGCATCGAGTGGGTGGATGTCAGGGATGCAGCTACACCCTACAATGCACAGGACAGCTCCCCACAGCAGAGACATATCCAGGCTAATGTCATTGGTGCCACGGGTGAGGCTTTTAACTTGTACTCAAAATCCAGATGCAATAAAAGAAAATATTGATCAATATGACGAAAAAATAAAATTTTTTGGACAAATGTAACATTTAATCTTTTCCCTAATACTTCGCATTTTGGTTTTTCATCATAATTATGTAATACGAAGAAAATGTAAAGTTTTTTTCACCAAGTTCCATGTAGATGCCCCCAAATCCACTCCTGTTTCCTCCGATGAGCCATACAGCATTAACATTTTCTTTGTGGGCCATGACATGAACAGGTTGAGAACTCCTGCTATAAATAATGCCCATTTCTGTCTTAATTGTTTCTAACCTGCTTATCTGAGTGTCCTCCTTACAATGTCTATGTTCATGTGGGCACATATGCGTGTAAGTGCGCATGTAGGTGTGTCTTTCAAATTTCCTGGGGGCAAATATATTTGATATTTAACATTTATTCCACGTCAGACACTGTCCTAAGTGCTTTACATATATTATCATATTTAATCATCACCACGAACTATGAGATAGGTTCTTTTCCATCCCCATTTTACAGATGACACTGAGAAAAAGCAGTAAGTCACGTGCCCAAAGTCACACTGCTAGTAAGTGGTGGAGCTGAGGAAGGATTAGTTAACTGCTTGATAAATATTCTCCATATGGTGTTCACGAGAAGTCATGTTGAATTGCTTAAAAAGCTTAATCTATTTCAACTTTTTTGTTTATTTTTGCTAAAACTATTTATTTTTGAACCGAGCTTCTTTTCTTTTACTTTTTTACTGTGGTAAGAACACTTAGCCTGATATCACCCACTTAACTTTGTAAGTGTACAAGACAGTATGGTGAACTATAGGCACTGTGTTGTACAGCAGATCTGCAGAATTTATTCATCTGGCATAACTGAAACTTCATAGCTGATAAAAGAAAGAGATAAGAATGAGGCCAGAGTCAATGTGATGGTTACCATGACCACCTCAAGGCTGATCTATGGGCAGAAATAAAAAATTACATTTTAACCTTGACTGTTACCAGATGGCCGGAGAACAATGCAGTAGTTTTCCCTGTAGTTAGGACATTTGGAAAGACCCGGACACAAGATACACGGTAGCTGGAAAGGGCGACCAGTCAGAACTGGACTCAACCTTAACCTTGCACACCCTACACTTTTTGCCTTTAAAAACGAGCCACCCCAAGACCAAGGCGGGGCTCACCTATCAACTTGTGGGTTTAGGTGTACTTTCCCAGTTTAAAAACCTTTAATAAAAGCTCTCTTCTCTTTAAAACTTATCTTTGCCTCGTAAAGCTGCTCATTTCGGTTAACACACCCATTGAACAACTCCCTGTTTCCCCCTTCTTTTGATTGTATGTCCATGTTTACTCTGTTCCCCTGTTCATTCCTACGTTGCATGAATGCATTTAGCTTGTCATCATTACTGCAATCACTGCACAAAAAGCCATATGCCATGTGTGCTTTGAAATATTAAATGCCCACTTATGTTATATTTGTATTAATAATAATTTTACATAATAAAAATTGTATGATATATAGAAAACTTCTGATAAGACCACCACTCTGGAAGTAGCAAACTCCTCTAAAGGACGTGTATTTCATTGGAGCAGTGTGCATATAAGAGCTCCATTAGGACAAGAATTCTTTCTCCTTTCACACTGAGGCCTATTCCTCTAGACAGACGATACAGTGATGACAGTGTACGGCCTCGGGCAGCCCAAACCCAAGAACTACCTGTGTGCTGATGCAGCATTTTGCTTATCTGCTGTAAGCGGTGGCCCTTGGGGCTGAATTTGAAAAGTATGTCGTGGTGATATAAGAAACGGTACAAGTGGTAAAAGATGATTTTGCTGGCTCCAAATGTTGATTTTACATAAAGATCACAGGTGCTAAAAGAGAAAATGGGGATATTATGTCAATAAATGACTTAGATACTGGCAAACAAGTGTCTTTTGGCCCTCCCATCACTGACCTATTTATCTGGCAGTTGGTCTCGTGGCTGAGTATTTCCAGGGTCATGAGTATGTCCAGGGTCATCAAGTTGATGTGCTCAAAGACCTCTACACTTGTTTCCTAAGTGTCACAAATCTTCTCCCACTTACCATGGCACAGGAGGTCAAATCAACAACATCACCATCACCAGACTGCCTGTATCAGAAGGCTTTTCCCTGACTCTGCCCCTGTGATGTAGGGGAGACGGCCCTGACCAAGCAGGAGCCAAAGGGCATGTGAGCAAATAAGCCAAGTGCTTCCTTGGCATGAGGAAGAGGATATGCACCCAGCTAGGTGAGAAAGAGCCTGGAGCAAACCAGGTATCTGGTAAACGGCTGAGTTAAGTATCTTTGGCCTTTCTATTATTACCATAACTCTGCTTTGAAACAGATCAGAGTCCCAGTAAAAGGACAGTCTCTGATACAAGACCCACAATTACAAGAGGTCTCCGCAGAGCTTCCTTCATCTTCAGTCCCCAAATCGCTAGACACCCCATCCCATCACTATTCTCAACCACCATAATGACAATTAAAATAAACTTGGAGCAGTAAAGAAAACCTTTTTCGGAATTAAGGGACAGAGAGAAGCATGAATAGGGGCTGTTGCAGGGAGCTGGCTCCCAGCCAAGCGCTGCCTGTGTCCACTTTACTTCACCCCAAAATGACCTACTCACACCCCCTGAAATGTTTTGTGGCTTAAACTGACACAAAGTTCCCTGATGAAACTGCTATTGTTATAATAAGCATTCTTTGTGTAAAAATACAAATAAACTTAAATGTTTAAGTTCAGATCAACCTACATTTGTTGAGTGCCTATGCCTATGCCTGAGTGCCAAGGATTCGGAGGCCGTGGAAAAAAGGCAAAAGGATTTTTTTTAAAGCTTTTACCTGAGTGTCATTGTTTAGTCAATTGCTTTCATCCTGAATTATGTAAGTTTTACTGAGTACAAGAAGTGAGTTGAGAAGAAATGAGAGCAAAGAGGAGGCTCCAAGCTGGAGGCACTTTGGAACAATTCAGCAGAGGGAGGAGTTGTGAGAGGAATCTCAGGGAAATGTGGGACTGAGAAGCAAGGAAGATGGCAGTGGTTTATCAAAATGGAGATAAACTCAAATACCACCACCGGCTGATGTGCAACTGTGCATAAAGCTGCACAGCACCTGAATCAGAAGAGCATGCCCCCTCTAGCCTGCACCTCAAGTCCTCTCCCTCAGGAACTCACATGCGTATTTTCACCACAATCCAGCAAACTTCAGGTTAAATCTGCTTTGTGAGGTTGGCTGAGAACCCAGCCAACCAGCTGGTAACAGTGGTGCTATGGAAAAGGGATGGGTTTGCAGAAGGCGGAGGGAACCTTTGGCTTTGTCTGTGGTGTTTGAAGTGTTTATGATGAAACTGTATTAATGAATTACCTGCCTGATTTTTAAATTAGTACAAGTTAAAAATATATTGTGTACAGTAGAGGTTTGGAATAGAACTCATTTATACATCAGAGGTAGCCCATAGGAATGTTCCTCTGCGACATCCTCCTGCCCCTTTGGAAGGGCTCAGGTCAACTTGTAATGATCATCTGCTGTCTACAAGAGGTAATCATGAAATCACCAGTTACTAGTTGTACAGTAATTGAATAAATCATTTAACTTTCCTGAGGCTTGATTTTTTCAATGATAAAGTGTGATAGGGAGGCAGTCAAGATGGCGGCGTAAGCAGACTCTGAACTCACCTCCTCCCGTGGACACAGCCAATTTACAACTACTCGTGGAAAAATTAACACTGAGACAGAACTGAAAACTGGATAAGAGGAACTCCTGCAACAAAGGACAATCCTAATTGAGGTGGAAGAGGCAGAAACTCCCTTCTGGAGAGGAAAAATGCCACCTTCACAAGCGGTCAGCTTCACGGCCGCCTGGGAGCAGCCCACAGGTACGCAGCCCTCACTGGAGGCGTGGGGCCCTGAGCCAGGGAACGCCCCCTCTGTGGGCATTTTGTGGACCCAGCACAATCGAGACGAGTGGCATAATATCTGACTTTGCCTGCTACTAAAACATTGGGGAGCACCTCCAGAAAACCCGGTTCACAAAGAAACTAAAACTGGCTCTTAAAGGGCCCATGCGCAAATTCACCCATCTCAGAAAACATCCTAAAATCACCAGAAAGAAAGGTGCACAATGCTGTGGTGAAAAGATACTCACCTAAGATGCCCTGAGTGCATCACGGTGAGAGGTGAGACCTCTCCAGGGACTGGGACATTGGCGGTGGCCATTGTTGTGGCCTGGTGTGGGCGAGCTGACACAGATGCCATTGGAGATCTCCCTGGGGCCTGCTAGCCCAGGTCTGCCCCACCCACTAGAGCACCTATTTAATCCAGCTCAGCCAGGACAGGCAGCCCACCCTAGAGACTGGCCCCACCCAACAACAAGCCCTCAGGCAACTTGTGGGCCTGCATAGATTGGTGACTGGATTCTCTGCAGCCTGGCAACTGAGCCTACCTCAGTGGGACAGGGTGTGGACAAGGAGCAGGTGGAGAGTGGGGGGTGGTGGTGAAGTGTGTGGGGCTCCCGCTGTGGAGAGACTGGGTCCACTTTGGGAGGTCAGGGCATGCACATGGGTCAGGACTGTGTTGACTGTGTGTGTGGACCTGTGGGTGGCAGGGCTTGTCAGCTGCAGAAGACTTGTGCTTCTCAAAGACCCACATAGGGGGTTTGCTCCACCTTCCAAAGCCTGAAACAATTGGGTGCTCCTGTGCCTGAGGCCAGCCCAACCCAGCTGCAATCCTCAGAGAAGTGACAAGAGACCTAAAGGCTGGAGGCTTATAGCAATTGTAAGCCCCTGAGGTTAACAACCTGCCACACTGGGGGCCTACTCACTTAAAGAAATACTGCAATACAAATGTGGTACTAGAACTTGCAGCCAACTGTGCTGGGGCTCTGCACACCTGATAAAGAGACTGAAGGGCCCACAACAACTACAAGCAGCTGAGCATTACAACAGCTGGCCAGGAGCATAACTCAGCCTCCCTGGGCACCTACAGGGAGAGCAAACAGGCCACAACAGAAGGGCACACATAGCCTACATAGGGGTCACCCCTGGAACATTGAGAACTGAGGGAAGCACACTACAGGCCCCCTAAGGCATCACTTATATAAGGTCATCTATCCAAGAGCAGGAGACGTAGCTGACCTACCTAATACATAGACACAAGCACAGGGAAAGAGGCAAAATGAGGAGGCAAAAGAATACATTCCAAGTAAGGGAACAGGACAAAACCCCAGAAAAGGAACTAAGTGAAACAGAAATGAGCAACCTACTGGACAGAGAGTTCAAACTAAGAGTGTTAAGGATGCTCACTGATGTCGGGAGAAGAATAGATGAGCTCAGTGAGAATGTCAACAAAGAAATGGAAGATATAAAAAAGAACCAATCAGAAATGAAGAATAAAATACTGGAAATGAAAAATTCACTAGAAGGACTCAAAAGCAGAGTAGAGGATACAGAAGAACGGATCTGTGAGCTGGATGAAAGACTAGAAGAAATTACCCAAGATGAATAGGTAAAAGAAAAAAGAATTAAAAAGAGTGAGGACAGTCTAAGGGACCCCTGGGACAACATCAAGCGTGCTAACATCCGTGTTATAGATGTCCCGGAAGGAGAAGAGCGAGACAAAGGGGCAGAGAATCTATTTCAAGAAATGATAGATGAAAACTTCCCTAACCTAAGGAAGGAAACAGACATCCAGGTACAGGAAGCACAGAGAGATCCAAACAAGATAAACCCAAAGAGGCCCACAGCAAGACACATCGTAATCAAAATGTCAAGAATTGAAGATAAAGAGAGAATCCTAAAAGCCGCAACAGAAAGTCAAGTTACATACAAAGGAAACCCCATAAGGCTATCAGGTGACTTCTCAGCAGAAAACTTACAGGCTAGAAGAGAATGGCACGATATATTTAAAGTGCTAAAAGGAAAAAACTTACAGCCAAGAATACTCTACGCAGCAAGGTTATCATTCAAAATGGAAGGAGAGATCAAAAATTTCCCAGACAAGCAAAAATTAAAGGAGTTTGTTAACGAGAAACCAGTGCTAAAAGAAATGTTAAAGGGACTGATTTAAGGGGAAAAAACAAGACCACAAATAGGAAAAATTATCTATTTCCATGATAAGAACGTAATGGACACACATGCACAAAAAAGAGGTTAGATATGATATCAAAAACATAAAATGAGGGAGGAGGGGAATTAAAGAGTAGAGCTTTCAGATAGAGGTCAAAGTAAAGAGACCATAAATTCTGTATAGAAGAAGAAAGGAACAGAGAAGGACTACTAAAACACTGAGGAAAAAAAAGTTAAAAAATGGCAGTAAGTACATACTTATCAATAGCTACTTTAAATGTCAAAGGACTAAATGCTCCAATTAAAAGGCATTGGGTGGCTGATTGGATAAAACACCAAGACCCATATATATGCTGCATAGAAGAGACACACTTCAGACCTAAAGACACTCACAAACTAAAAGTGAAGGCAAGGAAAAAGATACTCCACACAAATGGCAATGAAAAGAAAGCTGGAGTAGCAGTACTCATATCAGACAAAATGGATGTTTTTAAAACAAAAACTGTAAAAAGAGATAAAAATGGGCATTACATAATGATCAAGGGAACAATCCAACAAGAGGATATAACACTTGTAAATATCTACTCACCAAATGTAGGTACCCCTAAATATATAAAGCAAGTATTAACAGACATAAAAAGAGAAATAGACAGTAACACAATAATAGTAGGGGACTTTAACACTCCACTTACACCAAAGGATAGATCATCCAAACAGAAGATCAATAAGGAAACATTGGCCTTAAACGACACACTAGAACAGATGGACCTAGTAGATATATAGAGAGCATTACATCCAAAACCGAAGAATACACGTTCTTTTCAAATGCACATGGAACATTCTCCAGAATTGATCACATATTAGGCCACAGAACAAGTCTCCATAAATTTAAGAAGATTGAAATAATACCAACCATCTTTTCCGTTGTTTCATACAACGGTATGAAACTAGAAATCAACTATAGGAAGAAAATCAGAAAAGCTACAAATACGAGGAGATTAAACAAAATGCTACCGAACAACGATGGGGTCAACGAAGAAATCAAAGGAGAAATAAAAAAATACCTGGACACAAATGAAAATGAAAATACGACATGCTAGAATTTATGGGATACAGCAAAAGCAGTTCTAAGAGGGAAGTTTATACCAATAAAGGCCTATCTCAACAAACAAGGAAAATCTCAAATAAACAATCTAACAGTGCACCTAAAGGAACTGGAAAAAGAAGACCAAACAAAGCCCCAAATCACTAGAAGAAGGGAAATAATAAAAATAAGAGCAGAAATAAATGAAATAGAGACTAAAACAACAATAGAAAAAATTAATAAAAGCAAGAGCTGGTTCTTTGAAAAGATCAACAAAATTGACAAACCTTTAGCTACACTCTCCAAGAAAAAAAGAGAGAAGGCACAAATAAGTAAAATCAGAAATGAAAGAGGAGAAATTACAACAGACATTTCAGAAATACAAAAGATTATCAGAGAATACTATGAAAAGCTATATGCCAACCAATTCGACAATCTGGAAGAAATGGACAAATTCTTAGAATCATACAACCTTCCAAAATTGGATCAAGAAGAAATAGAGAATTTGAATAGACCAATCACCAGTAAGGAGATCGAAACAGTAATCAAAAACCTCCCCAAAAATAAAAGTCCAGGACCAGATGGCTTCCCTGGTGAATTCTACCAAACATTCAAAGAAGACGTAATGCCTATCCTTCTCAAACTCTTCCAAAAAATTGAGGAGGGGGGGAAGCTCCCTAACTCATTCTACGAAGCCGACATTACCCTGATACCGAAACCAGACAAGGACAACACAAAAAAAGAAAATTACAGGCCAATATCATTGATGAACATCGATGCAAAAATCCTCAACAAAATACTAGCAAATAGCATACAACAATATGTTAAAAAGATTATACACCATGATCAAGTGGGATTTATTCCAGGTATGCAGGGATGGTTTAACATTTGCAAATCAATCAACGTAATACACCACATTAATAAAATGAAGAATAAAAATCACATGATCATCTCAATAGATGCAGAGAAAGCATTTGACAAGATACAGCATCCATTTATGATAAAAACTCTGAATAAAATGGGGATAGAAGGAAAATACCTCAACATCATAAAGGCCATATATGAGAAACCCACAGCTAATATCATCCTCAATGGTGAAAAACTGAAAGCTATCCCTCTATGAACAGAAACCAGACAAGGATGCCACTGTCACCACTCCTATTTAACATAGTACTGGAAGTCCTAGCCAGAGCAATCAGGCAAGAGAAAGAAATAAAAGGCATCCAAGCTGGAAAGGAAGAAGTGAAACTGTCACTATTTGCAGATGACATGATTATATATATAGAAAACCCTAAAGAATCCACCAGAAAACTCTTAGAAGTAATAAACGAATATGGTAAAGTTGCAGGATACAAAATCAACATACAAAAATCAGTTGCATTTCTATACACTAACAACGAAGTAGCAGAAAGAGAAATTAAGAATACCATCCCATTTACAATTGCAACAAAAAGAATAAAATACCTAGGAATAAACTTAACCAAAGAGGTGAAAGAGCTGTACACCAAAAAGTATAAAACATTGCTGAAAGAAATTGAAGGAGACACAAAGAAATGGAAAGATATTTCATGCTCTTGGATTGGAAGAATTCACATAGTTAAGATGTCCATACTTTGTAAAGCAATCTATAGATTCAATGCAGTCCCTATCAAAGTTCCAACAACATTTTTCACAGAAATAGAGCAAAGAATCCTAAAATTTATATGGAGCAACAAAAGACCCCGAATAGCTAAAGGAATCCTGAGAAAAAAGAACAAAGCTGGAGGTATCACACTCCCTGATTTCAAAATATATTACAAAGCTATAGTAACCAAAACAGCATGGTACTGGCACAAAAACAGACACACAGATCAATGGAATAGGATCGAAAGCCCAGAAATAAACCCACACATCTATGGACAGCTAATCTTTGACAAAGGAGCCAAGAACATACAATGGGGAAACGAAAGTCTCTTCAACAAATGGTGTTGGGAAAACTGGATAGCCATATGAAAAAAAATGAAAGTAGACCCTTACCTTACACCATACACAAAAATTAACTCCAAATGGATTAAAGACTTGAATGTAGGACCTGAAACTATGAAACTTCTAGAAGAAAACATAGGCAGCACACTCTTCGACATTAGTCTTAGCAACATCTTTTCAAGCACCATGTGTGACCGGGCAAGAGAAACAATAGAAAAAATAAACAAATGGGACTACATCAAACTAAAAAGCTTCCGCACAGCAAAGGAAACCATCAACAAAACGAAAAGACAACCTAACAATTGGGAGAAGATATTTGCAAACCATACATCTGATAAGGGCTGAATCTCCAAAATATACAAAGAACTGATGCATCTCAACAACAAAAAAACTAACAACCCAATTAAAAAATGGGCAAAAGACCTGAACAGACATTTCCCCAAAGAAGATATACAGATGGCCAACAGACACATGAAAAGATGTTCAAAATCATTAACTGTCAGGCAAATGCAAATCAAAACTACAATGAGATATCACCTCACGCCCGTCGGAATGGCTATAATTAACAAGACAGGAAACAACATGTGTTGGAGAAGATGTGGAGAGAAGGGAACTCTCATACACTGCTGGTGAGAGTGCAAACTGGTGCAGCCACTATGGAAAACAGTATGGAGATTCCTCAAAAATTCAAGGATAGAACTACCATATGATCCAGCAATTCCACTGCTGGGTGGAACTTGAAAGAACTTGAAAACACCAATGTGTAAAGATACATGCACCCCTGTGTTCATTGCAGCGTTATTCACAATAGCCAAGACTTGGAAGCAACATAAGTGCCCATCAAGGGACGAATGCATAAAGAAGATGTGGTATATAGACATAATGGAATCCTACTCAGCCATAAGAAATGATGAAATCCAGGCATTTGTGACAACATGGATGGACATTGAGGGTATTATGCAAAGTGAAATAAGTCAGAGGGAGAAGGTCAAATACCATATGACTTCCTTCATTAAGTAGTAGATAATAACAACAATAAACAAACACATAGAGACAGAGATTGGATTGGTGGTTACCAGAAGGGAAGTGGGGAGGGTGGAGGGTGAAGGGGATAATTCGGCATATGTGTGTGGTGGTGGGTTGTAATTAGTATTTGGGTGGTGAACATGATGTAATCTATGCAGAAATAGAAGTATAATGATGTACACCTGAAATTTTTACAATGTTATAAACCAATGTTACTGCAATAAACACAAAATTAAAAAAAATAGATAACATTAAGGTTACATTAAAGTTAGCGTTAACTATTGTTATATTTTTGTCAGATTTTTGCAAAGGAAAATAACCCATTCTATGTTCTTTAACTAGAGATAGAACTCTATTTTAATAAACGCCTCATAAAATTTAATTCAATATAACAAATATGTTTCCACATCCCATAAGTGTCTTTTTGTTAATCTCTTGAATACTGATTCTTATTTAACTAATGCTTTCATATGTCTCTTTGATTTTAACAAGTTGTTCAATAAAGCTGTACTTTTATTATGGCAAAAAAAATAGTTTGATAATAAAAATCTACTCACCGTGTTGCTGTGCATATTAAATGAAGGTGTATACGTAAGGCGCCTAGCCTGGTCTCTAGTTCCAAGTAGACACACAACAGATATTCATCTCCTCTCCACTCCAAACCAATCCATGAACTAGAATGGCAACACAAAATTCACGAGGAACTAGACAAGAGGGTCCACTCTGTCCTCAGATATTCCTTCCTTGAGCCCTAGTCTGTGCTTCACCCCTGGAAGTGATACAAAGTGAAAACACTCATCAAGGCTGATACCTCACAATCACCTGTTACCAGGGGGGCCA
Source organism: Diceros bicornis minor (assembly GCF_020826845.1). NCBI lineage: Eukaryota > Metazoa > Chordata > Mammalia > Perissodactyla > Rhinocerotidae > Diceros > Diceros bicornis. Next base: position 9,888,570 of record NC_080752.1, read on the forward strand.
TGAAAGATTAGGCTTTAAAAGGAATTTAACCAGCCCGACCCAGTGGCATAGTGGTTAAGTGTGCGCGCTCCATGTTGGTGCCCCAGGGTTCGCAGGCCCAGATTCTGGGCACCCATTGACTCACTGCTTGTCAAGCTATGCTGCGGCAGGGTGTCCCATATAAAGTAGAGGAAGAAGGGCATGGATATTAGCCAAGGGCCAATCTTCTTCAGCAAAAAGAGGAGGATTGGCATTGGATGTTAGCTCAGGGCTAATCTTCCTCACACAAAAAAAATACTAAATAAAAAAAAAAAGGACCTTAACGTTTATTAATATATAATTGCCATCATTCATTGAGTGCTTACAACATGCCAGGCTTGTGATGCATGGGCCAACACTGGTACAATGACAGCCATCAGACTAAGTGCTGAAAATATATGTTTCATTTAATCCTCACAACAGCCCAGAGATGTAACTCATCCCCATTTTCAAAGATGAGGAAATGGAGGCTTAGAGAGATTAGATATGTCAACTTAAAAAGCAAATTCACCTATTTACCCTCAAAATGAGTTCATTTCGAATAGCCAAAGAGAATTGCAATTTGGGATGTGCATGCTATGGCGAACCATAGGCAAATCCAGAAAACAAAGGAGGGGAGCTGACTTTATTGAAAATAAGAGTGAGTAGGGAGGGGCTGTTGCAAAGGAAGATCCACTGGGGGGAAGTAACAGTCCAGGGCAGCAACAGCATCTCATTGGCTGAGCTGCAGCATTTCTCATTGACTGGGCTGCTGCAGGTGCAGAGAGAAATCTTCCCTTAGTAAAGTAGTTATACTTCCTGTCTGACATGCAAGCCACACCCTCTTCCTGTTTGAAGTAACTGACAATGTATGATAGAGCATGAGAGCTCCCCCTACAGGCCTTCCCAACTCCAATTTAGTTAAGGTTTCTTTTATTAATTTCACAGATGACTTCCCCAAGATCACACTCACTGGTCAGTTGGCACCGGTTCAAATCCAACTAGCTCTGAATCCAGCACCTACGTTCTTTCTTTTAATTCCTTCCTTGTCTAACACAAATACCAATTATAGGACGAAAAGTCTTAATTCATCTGCTCATGGAATATTACGAAACTGTACTTTGGAGCAAAATTTTACTGATTTGCTTGTGGAAACAGAGGAATTCTAAAAGAAAGGGAAAGATCCAAGAAAACAAGAGAAAAGAAAAATTAAGTGAAGAATATGGATGCTGAGGCTGCAATTTCAAAGACAGAGATAGGACATATTCTCATATACGCTGCATTGAGGATGAGACTTTGGGGAGAGAAGTGGACGAGGAGGGCTCCTAGGAAGCTGTGCTGTGCTGACCTTAGTGGTCCCTCTTGACCTTCCCCTGGATAACTTGCAGCGTAGACCCACCATACTCCTGACGCATGTGAATTCTGATTTCAGTTTCTTTGGAACGCTCTCCCATGGAAAGGGGACTTCAAGTGACAGAGTGGGGCACCCTCTCGTTTGCACATACATACCAAGACATGGAATCAAGACCTCGTACAGGTTCTTGGACTTGGGATCTGCAGAGTGAAGCAGAGGAAACAGAAGACAGCATTAGAGGAAAATTACCAGTCATGGTTGGTGAAGGTTCTCTTCACTTGCCTGCACCAACCACAAATAGTAAGCAAAAGGGAGCCCAGAGCCCACTCCATGCAGCCCTTGGCAGGCCCAGGGAAACCCCAATCTTGGTTCAGGAACCAGAGAACAGCAAGCCCATGAGACAGACAGGTACACAAACCCAGATTCTTCCCTTGTTCACACTTCCTGCAACAGTCACAGAGATTGCCCGAGGGTCACAAGTTTCCAGAACAGGAGTTGGGACAACATATCATATCCTTTTCGAAAAGCAAGTCAACTCTTAGAGCAGGGGCGGCAGACACCAGAGAGTGAGGTACTGATGCCTCCTGGGGTTCTCGAGAACTTCACTGGACGTGGTTTACAGCTCTTGGCCTTTAAGAGATGAGCTTGAGACGAATCAGCTGGGGGATGGGGAAACACGGAGACTTTCAGGAAAGGCTGTTTTGTTTTATTAGGTTTTTCTAAGAGGAATGGATACAAGGGCACAGGGAAGGAAGATGAGAACATCAGACCTTAGTTTTACAGAGTTCATGGAGCGAAAACTGGACATTTTAATTTTGTGCTATGAGATAATCCACCATGGAAGCCTTGGAAAAGTGTTGGATGGGCGAGTCAGATGACCTGTGCCCCAAGAGGGAACACAGATGAGAAACATGCAGAAAACAAAAACAAAATCTGCACCACAATCAAGAGGGTAGACTGGTAAATTAATGACCTGGAACTCAGGTTCAGGTACTGAACAGCAGAGGCAGAGCTACTTCTGAATCCCCTGACGATTTCTGCTCAAGAAAGGGCTGGGGGTGGGGAGTGTTGCTGACACAGAACACACAAAAGCAAGAGAGGCAAAGGAAGCCTCTGGTGAACTGGTGGTGCCACCTGGGCTCTAAGATACACTGACCTAAAAGGGCCCATGAGAGCCTGAACTAGATGGGGGGCTGGGGAACATGGGACTCCTTTCAGGATTGGTGGGAAACCTCCCCACCCTTTCTCCACTGTCTCTTAAAGGACCAATAGTGATCTCTGCTGCAGAATTCCTTTAGAATCCTGCCTGTGGGTTGCGCATATCTGATTCCTTCTGAATTCATCTCCTCCCCAATTGCATGGGCTCTGAATATCCCAGCAGAAAATTCACAGCCAGGATAGGATTGTGGAGGATAATGCCAGGGATTCCTTTCATACCAGGAATACCCCTGGGCACAGTTTCAGCCAGGTCCCTCTGAGGCCTTTCCTCCCACACATCCCTGCCCCCAGAGCCTTACTCAGTCCCAAAGGAGATAGTGGATTCCAGGTCTACAGCTGACTCAGCCCCAGCCACTGTCATTGTTCTCACTGCCACCAGGTGACACTGTAGGAAACTGGTTTTGCTCCCTGTCAGGCCACCTGGGAGTGGTGCTGAGAGACCGCTGAGCCTGCCCAAGCTTCAGTCAGGGGCCCCACCTATGAGGTTGCCAAGGTCACAGCTCTTTTTAGTTGACACTCTCTCCCCATTTCAGCCACTGTTTCTCAATGCACTGCACCAGAAAAAGCTACCAGAACCAGCCACAAACAAAGGGAAAAATCATTCCCTCCCCCAAAACTCCTAAGTCCTCATGTTGAATATAGTCCTCCCTGTGCATGTGGTAATGTTATTTCAATGGAATCACTGCCCTGTCCTCCACTGAGACCTTCAGGACCACCTTCTTGATCCCCCAGATCTCCCTCACTTCCAACTATGCAGCTGAGGGTGGAGTACTCATGCCTTCCTCACCTGTCTGTGTACAGAGCTCTGACTCAGAGAGGGATGGATTCTGCCAAATCTCACAAACAAAAGGTCCTATTACACCCTGAGTTGTCCCAGATAAATGGATACCTGTTCTTCCACAACTCAAGGGACTCTCATAGGATGAAGAGAGTAGCTTCAAGGTGGGCATCTGGTTCTTCTGTGGAGGCAGCCAAAAATTTCTGAGTTAAGACTGCGCAGCTCTTATAGCTACACGAATGGAGGAGGCAGGAATAATCTCAGAGGAAGGTGTATTAGATTTCCATTACTGCTGTAACAAATTACTGCACACTTAGTGGCTTTAAGTAACACTAATTTATTATCTCACAGTTCTGTAGACCAGAAGTCCAACATGGGTCTCGCTGGGCTAAAATCAAGGTGTCAGCAGGGCTGCATTTCTACTGGAGGCTCCTAGAGGAGAATGCATTTCCTTGCTTTTTCCAGCTTCTAGAGACCACCCATATTCCTTGGTTTGCCAAGGATGGAGGACGCCTTCGTCCATCTCCAAAGCCAGCATCTCTCTGACCCTTTCTCTGTAGTCATGTCTCCCTCTGACCACAGCCAGCAAAGGTTCTCTGCTTTTAAGGACCCCATGTGATTAGATTGGACCCACACAAATAATATAGAATAGGCTCTTCATCTCAAAGTTTTTGACTTAATCACATCTGCAAAGTTGCTTCTGTCATGTAAGGCTACCTATTACCAGGTTCTGAGGATAAGAACATGGACATATTTGGAGGGCTGTTATTCTGCCTACCACAGAAAGGAATCTAAAAGTTAACTAACTGAGGGCTTTGTCCAAGTAACTAAGTTGTTGTTTGAAGCTGACGTATTTGTCACACACATCCAACATAATACAGCATATTGGTTAAGATTCCTGGCTCACTATTCAGAACAAACCAGTTTCAAAGAATGGGCACTATTTACTGTCTGTGTAACCTTGAATAAGTTACTTTGTCCCTTTGGAAACTCAGTTTCCTCTATTGTAAAGTGAGCATTTTACATATGCATAGGACTTGCAGCAGAAGCCCTGGTTCACCATCAAGATCCCCCTGCAGGACCAAAGCTCTCATTCCCCAGACTGCCTCTGTGTTGGCTGCTAACGGCTCAAAGCAGCATCCCTCTCCAGGGACTGTCCTGCTGCAGCCAGAGTGCAGAAAAGACTGAAGACCAGTTCCCAAGACTTAATTCCAGAAAGAGCAGAGCTCCAGAGGAGGTTGAATTTTCAACCTCATCAAGACTGCCACACCAATGTCAGGGTACCAACTGGGAAGAATGTGACCCTAATACATGAGTTGGGACATCTGAGTCAATGAACTGAAAATCTTGGGTCCCCAGATTCCCCCTGACCAATTCCAGCATGCATAAATGGCTCACTTTTCCCTCGTACAGGCAAGCACCCTCCCTCTGCTTAAGGACAAGTCAGAAGCCTCTGTCTTGCACAACAAGATGTTCTTCCCTCAGGGTCAACTCCCACCTCTCTTCCAGACCACCAGACCAATAATTAGAGTTAAATCACAACATAACACAGCCAGGAAACTCTGGTTCTGGTAAAGATGAAAGGGAACATCCTCTGGAGGAGCTGAAGGACCTAGGCAACATGACTGACAAGAGCCTGAGGATTCTAGGTCAAGGGGACAGGACATAGACTTACATAAGGGGAGATTTATCAATATGAAATCATCTCCTGTGATGTAGGATTTAACAGTCTGTCAAGGACCCCGGAAGACAAGGCTAACGTGCCACTAGGAAGGCTCTGGAGCTTGTAATAAACAAAGGCCTACACTAAAGGTAGAATGCAACACTGCTCTGACAGACAGTGAAATATGGATTCAAATGGCTCAAAGTAGGCTTGCTAGAATGGAGATACTTTCTAAGTCTGAAAAACTCAATGGCTGGCTATGTAGAAAGGACTCAGAGAAAACATGATTCATCAAAGTGATAGGGAATGAGGGACACCAGCATCATTGAGTTCAGTGGTGGCTGTCCTTTCTAGGCAGAGCTGATGACAGAACTCCTAGATAAACAATGGACATGTGAATATTCCAAAATAGAAAAGGCCAGGTGGCAGTCCCTCAGCATCAGAAACAAGGCAGGTGCAATTATCATAAGGATCACGAAGGCTGGAGTGATCATCAATGAGCCTGACCTGCAGAGAGCTACGGAAGAAGTTAATGAAACATGATATCCCTAGAGGCATGATATATAGCTGCCAATAGGACTATTGCTGAATCTGAACAATCAAAAGAAATCACAAAGAAAAGAGAGGAAAATCTTTGGGACCTAGGGCTTGATGAAGAGATCTTAAGATAATCTATGGATGGCAAATAAGCACATGAAAAGAAGTTGGACATCCAGAGGAGATTGAATTTTCAACCTTCGGAAGACAGCACACCAAGGTCGGGGTACCAGTTGGGAAGAATGGGACTCTAATACATGAGCTAGGACATCTGAGTCCATGCAGTTGAAAATCTTGGGTCCCCAGATTCCTCATGAAAAATTCCAGCCATCTGAAAAACAGCTCTTGACATGCTACTGTGCCCTGGTAGAGATAGAGAGCCTAACCATAGAGCTCCAAGTGACCATGTAGCCAGAACTATCTGTTTGAGCTTGTTCTGTCAGACCTGCTAAGGTTGGTCAGGCCCAGTAGCAATAGATCATAAGGTGGAAATGGTACACCTGGGGTCGACACAACTAGGATCAGAGGACACAAATTTGCTGCGTGAACAGATGGCTCAAACCTTCATGTTGTCCACCCACTGTTGCCTGGTAAAGTCTCCTTCAGTTCAGGCCAATAGCTGAATGTGGGGTTCTTTATGAGCTGCTGAAAGAAGAGAAAAAATGCTGAGCTTGCTGCACATGTGAGTTGGGTCAGGATGTGAGTGCAAGTTAATAATGGAACTGAGGCTGCTCTACATCCCCATTCAGGGGTGGTTCTGAAGAGCAGCTGTGAGAGGAAATCTTCTGAATGGACAAAGCTTTGGGAAGTCTATCTGGTCATCCATTGAATGAGAAACAAAACTGATTCAAAATAAGATTATGTATGGGCTCATGAGCAGTGGTGAATAGCATGGCTGGTTTGACTGTGGCCTGGAAGGAGAAAGATTAGACAGTAGGGGACAAAGAGGTCTGGGAAACAGGCATGTGGAGGCAAAAATGACAATGGGCATGAAGTGTGAAGATCTTTGTATTGCATCCTAATACTCACCCAAGAGTTTTTATCACAGAAGAGGCATGAAAAACTTGGTAGGCAAAGTGACTCAGTTAACATCAGACACCCTCTGTCATCACATGTCCCAGTAGTGTTACAAAGGGTCCATGAACAGAGTAGCCACAGTGGCAGGGATGGAGGCTTTGAAGGGGCGCAATAACATGGGCTCCCTCCTACTTGGTAAGGTTGACTTAGGGATTGGCACCACAACCATCCATCCTGCCAGCACAAGGGACCAATGCTAAGACTAGGAAACAGCACCATCCCCTGAGAAGATAAGCCCATTGGGTGTGTTGTATCCTGAAAGAGAAAGAATTAATCGTAAGTGGATTTAGCCAAGTTCCAGTTATGGGTTTACTATTCTTGCCTGCAGGGATTCAGCTGACACCTCTGTCCAAGGGCTTACATAGCGTTTGACCAACTAAGACAAGATCTTGCATAATATCACCTTGGACCATTGGACCTGCTTTACAAGAGAGGAAGTGGGGCAGTGAACACATAACCATGGGACCCACCTGCCCATCACATACTGCCCACCAAAAAGTTTCTATCCTGAAAAGGTGATGGAATGGCCTTTTGAAGGCACATCTGAGGCTCCACTTGGAGATAATACATTGGGATATGAGGCTCCATCTGCAGGATGTATTATACAACCTAGTCATTGACCTAAAGTTTCTGTGTTCTCAATGGATAGACTACATGGGTCTAGAAGCCAAGGGGTGGAAGGAAAATTGGCTCTGCTCACCATCACCCTCAATGATCCACTTTAGGGAATTAGTGCATCCCATACCCACAAAAATAGGCTCTGTAAATCCTTGTTTCCCAAGGGGCAGATATTCCACCAGGGGGCACAGTAAAAGTAGCATTAAACATTAAGCTATGGCTTCCACCCAGTGACTTCAGGTTCCTTGTACCAAGAGAACAGCAGGCAAGGAAAGGAGTCCCATCCTTTAAGGGTAATTGACCCTGATCATGATGATCCACTAGGAACTCTTTTGGTATTCCCCTGTCCAATTATGACAATAGATAGATAAGTGCATCCTGAGATGGCCAGGGTGACCATGGGCTCAGTCCCTCAGGGATAAGGAGCTGGGTGACTGCAACTAGACCAGCAGAGATGTTAGCTGAGGATGAGGGAAACCTAGAAGGAGTAGTAGAGGAGGGAGATGATGAGTATCATTTGTGGCCTTGAGACCACAAATGGTCATCTCATTAACCTTCCTCTTCTAAGTTTCCCAAGGGTCACTGTATGAAACAAGTGGATCCCAGCAGTGAACAGGGTGGATTAGAGAGAATACTATGACACACCATCAAGAGTCCCCTTTAGTACTGAGGCACTTATTCCCCCACTGCCAGGAATATTAGCTGCTGATGGCTCACATCTGAGTTGCTCTTGAGAAATTCCCTAGGCCACATGAACCTGCCTTGCCCAAGTTTACACTCCTCCTTTAGGGGTAGCCATCAACCAATGACTGGTCAGTGTGGAGGTACAATGACGAATTCCCCTCACCTCCTTTCAGGACAACTCTAAAGGACAGCCCAGATTCCGTGCTCACTGTGAGATTGCCTGAAGAGACTGTTTCAAGTGCACCACAGTCTGTGTTCTCCCCCTGCCCAATCCCTGCTGCCCTTGCTTCTCCACAGGTGTTGTTCCCAGTACCCACCTGACAGGGTAGTGTAAGTATCAAGGAAGCTAATTTTGTACAAATTTTGTATTGTGGCTGAGAATATAGTATTATGGTAAATAAAGGATAGGCAGGTAGTAGCAAAACTGGAGCTAGAAATCTGAGGTGTTCATCCTGAATCTGACACTCACTTGCTTTGTGACCTTGAGAAAGTCAACTAATGTCTCTTGGCCTTAACTTATTTTGTCTGTAAAATAAGGTTAATAACACCTTATTGATCAATTGAGGAGTAGCTGTGATTGTGCTTTGGAAAGGTGAAGCACTGGGCAAATGTAGCGTAGAAAAATATTTTGCAGCTCTACTACGTGCCACACTGTGTTAGGCACTGAGGAAAGGAAATCTCACATTCTCAGAACTTTCCTCTGACTCTCATTCAGATAGGAAATGGTGATACACAAGGTTCCCAGCTGAAGAGAAAACTGACAGTTCTGTGCTTTCCCTAGGATGGGAGAAGCAGGCAAATGTTTGGGTTTAGAAGACCCTCTGCCAGAGTGACATAAGGGAAATTGGCAAAGTAGGAAGCTCCAGGGATCCATATCTCCACTGAAACAACACTTGAACTGGCAGGAGGTGTCTGAAGCAACTGTTTTGGAACTCTGAGTCCAGTAGAACACGTGCAACATCCAGGGGAGAGCTTGATGAAGAGACTGGTAAGTTTCAGCTCTCGGCACTAATGGCTACCCTCTCCCATTCCCCAACCCCAGGGCAGGCAGCTGTGGGGACAGTGCACATGTTCCCAGGGCCGCTTGCTGGAGCCAGGGTGGACAATAAGGCCTTGTCCTCCCAGAATTGGAGTTGTGTGTTTGGGTTGCTGATTGCTGCTTTTGAATGCTGATGGACCAGCACAAAGTGTTTTGGCCCCCACAGACTGAAGTGGCTTCCCAGCTAAGAGGGGACTTAAAGTGACAGGACCTATTTCTCCCCATCTTGTGAGCCAGACATTTAAAAAATATTTGTCAGGTCACTGGCTGATGACAGAGACAATGGAAAACAACTGGTTGAGTACACACTTTGCAAAAATAGTCTGGAATAGTTACAAAAAGATAGTTCCAGCCCTCCACAGCAAAATACAAGTAATTACTGAAGACTGAAAGAATTAGACTTCTAAGTTACTGTTACCATAATAGTCAGAGTGTCCCGTTCTCAAAAAAAAATTACAAAACATACAAGATACAGGAAAATATGGCCTACTCACAGTAAATAAAGAATATGATATAACCATCTATGAGGAAGCCAAGACATTGTAATTATTAGTCAAAGATGTTAATCAACTATTTTAAATATGTTCAATGAACTAAAGGGAACCGTGGACAAAGAACTAAATGGAATCAGGAAAATGATGTCTGAGCAAAATGAGAATATCAATAAAAAGATAGAGATTATAAAAAAGAACCAAACAGAAATTCTGGAGCTGAAAAGTACAACCACTGAAAAGAAAAACTCACTGAAGGGATTCAACAGCAAATTTAATCAGGTAGAAGAAATGACAAATGAGCTGTTGGATAAGACATTTGTAATTATCCAGTCTGAGGTTCAGACATAAAAAAGAATGAAAAAATAAATGGAGCCTGAGATCTGTAGGAAACCATCAAGTGTACCAACATATGCATTGTAGGAATTTCAGAAGGAGAAGAGAAAGAGAAAAAGGCAGAAAAAAAATATTCGAAGAAATAATGGCCCCAAACTTCCCAAATCTGATGAAATATCTGAATGTTCACATCCAAGAATCTCAATGAACTCTGAGCCAGGTAAAGTTAAAGAGATCCACACTGAGACACGTTATAATCGAATTAACAAAACCCAAAGACAGAGAGAAAAATTTGAAAGCAGCAAGAGAGAAGTGACTCATCACATACAAGTATCTTCAATGAGATTAAGAGTTGATTTCTCATCAGAAATCATGAAGGTCAGAAGGCAGTGGCATGACATATTTACAATCCTGAAAGAAAGTGTCAACCAAGAATTCTGCATCAGGCAAAATTATCCTTCAGGAATGAAGGAGAAATCAAGACATTCCAAGATAAACAAAAACTGAGGAAATTGATTATCAGTGCACCTGCCCTACGTGAAATATTAAAAAGTCATTCAGCCTCAAATAAAAGGACATCAGACAGTAACATGAAGGAATAAAACATTTGTAAAGAACAGTGGTAAATTTAACTTCATAGGTAAATATAAAAGGCAATACTAATGTAATTATCTATTGGTTTTTAATTTCTCTCTCATTCCTATTTAATTTATGAGGAAAATTTATTAAAATTATATATCTATGTGAATGGGCATACAAAATATAAAGACATCATGTGACAATAATCATATCAAGGAGACGGGATAGAGATATATAGGAGCACAATGTTTATATACCATTAAAACTAAGTTAGTATTATTCAAATAAGATTTTGGTATAAGTTTAAGATGTTAATTGTAGACCCCAATAAAACCACTAAGAAAATAAATAAAAAATATACATAAAAGAAACGATGAAGGGAATCAGAGGCACACCACAAAAAGTCAACTAAATACAAAAACATGCACTAATGGAGAAAATGAGGAACACAAAACACATAAAAAACAAATAGCTAAATGGCAGAAGAAATCCTTCTTTATAAGTAATCACATTAAATATAAATGGATAAGACTCTCCAATTAGAAGACAGAGGTTGACAAATTAGGTAATAAAAAATACTGGATCCAATTATATGCTGTCTAGAAGAGACGCACTTTAGACATAAGGACACAAAACTGTTGAAAATAAAAGAATAAAATATATATCCCATACACATAGTAACCAGAAGAGAGCTTGAGTGGTTACATTATTATCAGACAAAATAGATTTTGAAACCAGAAAGTTTCCAAGAGACAAAGAAGGACATTATATATTGATAAAAGTTTCAATGTGGAAAGAAGATGTAACAATTATAAACATATATACACCTAACAAAGAATCCCCAGAATATATGAATCAAAAGTTGATGGAATTGAAGGGAGAAATAGATAGCTCTACAATAATAGTTGGCAAGTTCAATATCCACTTTCAATAACGGATACAACAAAACAACCAAAAGAAGATTAATGAGAATAGAGGACTTGAACAACACTATAAACCAATTGGACCTAACAGAAATGTACAGAACATTCCACTTAATAATACATTTTTTTCAAGTGCATATGAACATTTTTCAGGATATATCATTTGTTAGGCCACAAAACAAGTCAATAAATGTAAAAGATTGAAATAATACAAAGAATATTTTCTGATCACATAGAATGAAACTAGAAAGCAATAACAAAGGAAAAGTGAAAAATTCACAAATACATGAAAAGTAAACTGCACACTCTTAAACAACAAATAAGTAAAAAAAAAGTCACAAGAGTAATTAGAAAATACTTTGAGACAAATGAAAACAAAAACACAATATGTCAAAACTTAGGAGATTTAGGGAAATCAGTTGATCAGATGGAAAATTATAACTGTAATCACATATATTAAAAAAAGAAGAAAGACGTCAAATCAATAACCTAACTGTACACCTTAGGGAATCAGAAAAAGCTAAACCCAAAGCTAGCAGAAGAAAAGAAATAATGAAGGGTAGAGTGGAGTTAAATAAAGTAGAGATTAAAAAGGCAATAGAGAAAAAGCAATAAAACCAAAAATTGGCTCTTTGTAAAGGTCAACAAGATGACAAATCTTTAGCTCGGTTGACTAAAAAAAGATAGATAACTCAAGTTACAAAATCAGACAGGAACCTGGGGACATTACTACTGATTTTATTGAAATAAAAAGGATTATAAAAGAATATTATGGACAATTATATACTAAAAAATTAGTTAACCTAGATGAAATTGACAAATTCCTAGAAGCACAATCTATCAAACTGACTTAAGAAGAAATAGAAAATCTGAATAGAGCTGTAACTAGTAAGAATATTGAATCAGTAACCAAAAACCTCCCAAATAAGAAAAGCCCAGACCAGATGGCTTCACTGGTGAATTACATCAAATATTTAAAGAAGAGTTAACACTAATTCATCTTAAAATCTTCCAAAAAGTTTAAGAGGAAGGAATATTTCCTTACTCATTCCATGAAGCCAGCATTACCTTGATGCCAAAACCGCAAGGAAAGAAAGCTACAGGTCAATATTCCTTATGAATATAGATGCAAAAATGCTCAAAAAAATACTAGCAAACCAAATTCAGCAGCATATTCAGAGGATTATACAATTTGACCCTGTGGGTTTTATTCCCAGAATGCAAGTGAGGTTCAAGATACAAAATTCAATAAATGTAACACACTACAATAATAGAATGAAGGGAAAAATCCACATGATCATCTCAATTGATACAGAAAAAGCATTTTACAAAATTCAACACCCTTTCATGATAAAAACACTCAATAAATTAGAAATAGAAGGGAACTTCCTCAAAATACTAAAGGCTTTCCATGAAAAACCCACAACTAACAACTTACTCAATGGTAAAAGACTGAAAGCTTTTCTGCTAAGATCAAGAAAAGCAAAGACCCTGTGCTTTCACAACTTCTATCCAACATACTACTGGAAGTTGCAGTCAGAGCAATTAGGCAAGAAAAAGCAATCACAAGCATCCAAATTGGAAGAGAAGAAGTAAAATTATCTGTGTTTGCAGATGATGTGATTTTACCTGTAGAAAACCCTAATGAATCAACAATGAATTTTAGAGCTAATAGACAAATTCAGCAAAATTGCAGGATATAAAATCAACACACAAAAATCAGTTGTATTTCTATATACTTGCAAAGAACCATCTGAAAAAAAATTTTTTAAATCCATTTACAATAGCATCAAAAAATACTTAAGAATAAATTTAACCAAAGAGGTGAAAGAATTGTACATTGAAAATTATAAAATATTGCTGAAAGAAATTGAAGAAGACACAAATAAATGGAAAGACATCCTATGTTAATAAATTGAATCACTTAATATTGTTAAGAAGACAATACTACTGAAAGCGATCTACAAATTCAATACAATGCCTATCAAAACTCCAATGATTTTTTTTTTACAGAAATAGAAAAATCCATCCCAAAATTTTTATGGAATCTCAAGAGACTCCAAAGAGTCAAAACCAACTTGAAAAAGAAGAACAAAGGTGGAGAACTATGCTTCAAAACTTACTATAAAGCTACAGAAATTAAACCACTGTGATACAGGCACAAGGATAGACATATAGACAAAAAGAAAAAATAGAGAATGCAGAAATAAACTGTCACATATATGGTCAATTGATATTCAACAAGCATGCCAAGAGAATTCAATGAGGAAAAGACAAACTTTTCAACAAACGGTACTGGGAAAACTGGATATTCACATGCAGAAGAATGAAATTAGGCCCTTACTTTACACCATACACAAAAAGTAACAAAAAACAGATCGAAGAGTTAAAAGACAGCCCACAGAATGGGAGAAAATATTCACAAATCATAACAGAATGTAAAGGAACCCTACAACTCAACAACAAAAAATCAACCACCCATTCAAAAATGGGCAAGGGACGTCAATAGACACATCGCCAAAGAAGATATGCAAATGGCAAAAAGGGCATGAAAAGATGCTCAACATCAATAGTCTTTAGGGAAATGTAAATTAAAACCACAATGAGGTACCAATTCGCATCCTCTAGGATGGCTGTAACTATTTTTTTTAAAAAAAAGAAATGGAATATAACAAATGTTGGACAGAATGTGGAGAAAATGGGACTCTTCTGCGTTACTGGTGAATGTGAAATGGTGCGACCACTATGGAAAACAGTTTGGCAGTTTCTTAAAAAGCTAAACGTAGAATTATCACGTGATCCAGAAATTCTACTCCTAGGTGTATACCCAAAGGGATTCAAAGCAAGGACTCAAACAGATAGTTGTAGGGCAATGTTCATTACAACATACCCACAACAGACAAAAGGTACAAAGAACTCATGTGACCATCAACAGATGAATGGATATACAAAATGTGGTATATACTTATAATGACATTTTACTCAGCCATAAAAAGGAATGAAGTTCTGATACATGCTAAGACATGGATGAAACTTGAAAACACTGTGCTAAGTGAAAGAAGCCAGACACAAAAGGAAAAATATTGTATGATTCCACTTATACCTGGAACTTAGAATAGGCAAACTCATACAGATGGAAAGTAGATTAGAGATTACCAGGGGCTCTGGGAAGGCAGAATGGAAAGTTAATGCCTAGTGGTTACAGAGTTTCTGTTTGCAATGATGCAAAAAATTTGGAAATAGGTAGTGGTGATGGCTGTACAAAAGTGAATGTAGTTAATGCCACTGGATTGTATGCTTAAAAATGGTTAAAGTGGAACACCTCACGTTATATGTATTTTACTAATTAATAAAAATGAGAATGTAAATACCAAAATCCATTGATGGTGAATAGGTGAATTGTGCAGTATATAGACTATATCTCAATAAGGCTTTTTTTTCTTTTTTGAAAAGGGCTTCTACCTGGGAGACACAGTCCATGTAGAGGAGTAAAATTAAACGCAATATGATAAATTGCATCAGCATCAAACCCAACTTTACCAAACCCAGAAAACAGGAAGTGCCTGGGTGATCTACCCACAGGAGTACTTGCTTCAAGCTGCTGCCTTGGGGATTGACTACCCCCCTCCTCTGCCTTTCTGTTGTCTATAAACTGAACCAGGAACCATCCAGGAATAAAAATACTAATTTCCTTTTAAAATGTGGCACCAAAACTGAACCTGGTCTGTGCAAGATGGTGACCTACCAAGTCCAAAGATTTCCTTATTCCCTCTTTCCTACAGTCATAACATCAGTATTTATTGGCACCATCAGTAGGCACAGTCCTGTATTCCATACTGTGGGAGCATAAAGACACAGAAGGTCTAGTTATCACCTTCAAGGAGTCCTTTGTGGGAGTGTGTGGATAGAAATGAATGGGAAAGATATTTACTGGTTGATAACTGTTGACCATGGCAGCACAACTTTCTCAGAGTTTAGCTCATACTCTACAGACAGTTGTACATTCTGCTTTCATCACTTTTCTCATATCATTGAAAATTAAAAATCTTCCATAAACATCATTTTGAATGATGGCTACATGTGGCCACATGGTTCACCCAACACTTTCTCACAACAGCCCAGGATAGTGAGGCTGCATTTAGGGCAGTATGTGGAGCTGATAACCTGAAACACTCTCCTGCTGTTTGGAAACACTGCATAAATCAGAGAAAACATGAAATGCCCCCCGGAAACTTCGGGGGCCACCATGTATGGACTGGAGGCTCAACCCAATAATCATCTCTTTACATTACTGGTCAACAGCAAAGTCTCTGGAGCCAGACTGCCTGGGTTTGAATCCTGGCTCCACCTCTTACCAACAGGGTGACCCTGGGCAAGCAGCAAACCTCTTTGTGCCTCAATTTCCTCACCTAGAGTCAGGAATTTTTTTAGAAATTCTGTTGTGTAGGGTTGTTGTGGGAGAAACCATTTAAAGTTCTTTGCTCAGTGCCTAGGACCTAGCAAGTGCTCTCTGAACGTTAGCTATTACCAAGCATTATTGACACCGAGAAATGGGCTCACTCTGCTCACTGCAATCTGAGCCAATTAATCACGAGTTAGAGATCGAGAAACTAAGTTTAATTAGATTAGCTGTCAAATTGGAAGACAGGTGACTAATGTCTCAAAAACCCATCTTCAAAGATTACAGAATTTTGAGGTAGTTATACAGGAAAAATAGGCAGTAAGGAGGGGGTTCAGAAATGTACATGACGGACTCCAGGACCTCTCATTGTTCTTTTCTTCTGTCGATGATGACAAATATTATACAGGTGCTCTTTATCCCTGGAGGCCTTCTTGTTCCCTGGGAAAATTCATTAAATTGTTAAGAACAAAGCTATCGGAGTACCTCAGCAAGGGTAAGTGCACAGGATCAGGGCCAGAAAATCACGAGAGCGTATAGCAACTTATAATGACCACATGCTAGAGAGGTTTCAACTAAGAAGGGATTATTTAGTGTAACAAGATGGCTTCACTTATGTTCACTTGCAAGATGGCCTTACTCATGTTCATTTACATTATGAGCCCAACTATATGGAAGAAACTGAGGCCTCAGGGAGGGAAAGAAAGAGTTACAATCACAATTCAGAGCCAGGCTCTCTGACTACAAAGCTCCCTCGACCACTGACCCATGTGCTGTGGGTAGAAAGCTGGTGCTGAGTCAAGTAAGGAAAAGAGTCAGGGTCCAAGAGTCCCTGGGGTGGGGGCGAGGGGGATGGAAAGTAGAAAAAGAACTGGGAGAAGGGTGGCAAGAATGGTTGTAACTGGTTATATGCCCTGGGGTTTGGACAGGAGCCAGGACTTAGGGAAGAAAGATGAGAACTCTGACCCCATGGGTTGTGCGATAAATCACCCATCAGGAGGGAGGGAAAAGTAGAAGGGTGCTGGGAGTAAGAGGTTAGATGAGTAAGGGAGCAGGTCAGGAGGAAACGGCCCCTAGGAAGGCTGCCTTCCAAGGAATCCTTCCCGAAATATATTGTGTTTTACCTTCTGAATTATGGGGCATGGTTATGATCCTGAATGAGATAATCAGGAATAAGTGAGAGAAGTGGTGAGTTGAAGATGAATGTGTCCCCATCCCTTGCTCTTTCATATGTGACATCCATGGATTTGCCAGCCCTGTTTCCTTCTTCTAGGTTTTGCCAACTGCTGATCACCTATCACTCCTTCAAGAACTCTTTATTTGTTTACTCTCTTTCTCTAAGTGGCCTCAGCTAACTGTTCATTCCTATAGTACATCCTTTATCATATTTTATTGTACTAATTTATTTATTTATTTTTTTCTTTTTAATTTTTTTGTTTATTGCAGTAACATTGGTTTATAACATTGTAAAAATTTCAGGTGTACATAATTGTACTTCTATTTCTGCATAGATTACATCATGTTCACCACCAAAATACTAATTACAACCCATCACCACACACATGTACCGAATTATCCCTTTCACCCTCCTCCCTCCCCCCTTCCCCTCTGGTAACCACCAAGCCAATCTCTGTCCCTATGTGTTTGTTTACTGTTGTTATTATCTACTACTTAATGAAGGAAATCATACGGTATTAGACCTTCTCCCTCTGACTTATTTCACTTTGCATTATACCCTCAATGTCCATCTATGTTGTCACAAATGGCTGGATTTCATCGTTTCTTATGGCTGAGTAGTATTCCATTGTGTATATATACCACATCTTCTTTATCCATTCATCCCTTGATGGGCACTTAGGTTGCTTCCAAGTCTTGGCTATTCTGAATAATGCTGCAATGAACACAGTGGTGCATGTACCTTTACAAATTGGTGTTTTCAAGTTCTTTGGATAAATACCCAACAGTGGAATAGCTGGATCATATGGTAGTTCTATCTTTGATTTTTTGAGGAATCTCCATACTGTTTTCCATAGTGGCTGCACCAGTTTGCACTCCCACAAGCAGTGTATGAGAGTTCCCTTCTCTCCACATCCTCTCCAACACTTGTTGTTTCCTGTCTTGTTAATTATAGTCATTCTGACAGGCGTGAGTTGATATCTCATTGTAGTTTTGATTTGCATTTCCCTGATAGTTAATGATTTTGAACATCTTTTCATGTGTCTGTTGGCCATCTGTATATCTTCTTTGGAGAAATGTCTGTTCAGGTCTTTTGCCCATTTTTTAATTGGGTTGGTAGTTTTTTTGTTGTTGAGATGCATGTGTTCTTTATATATTTTGGAGATTAAGCCCTTATCAGAAGTATGGTTTGAAAATATCTTCTCCCAATTGTTAGGTTGTCTTTTCGTTTTGTTGATGGTTTCCTTTGCTGTGCAGAAGCTTTTTAGTTTGATGTAGTCCCATTTGTTTATTTTTCTATTGTTTCTCTTGCCCAGTCAGACGTGGTGTTTGAAAAGATGTTGCTAAGACCGATGTCGAAGAGCGTACTGCCTATGTTTTCTTCTAGAAGTTTCACAGTTTCAGGTCTTACATTCAAGTCTTTAATCCATTTGGAGTTAATTTTTGTGCATGGTGTAAGGTAAGGGTCTACTTTCATTTTTTTTCATATGGCTATCCAGTTTTCCCAACACCATTTGTTGAAGAGACTTTCTTTTCCCCATTGTATGTTCTTGGCTCCTTTGTCAAAGATTAGCTGTCCATATATGTGTGGGTTTATTTCTGGGCTTTAGATTCTATTCCATTGATCTGTGTGTCTGTTTTTGTGCCAGTACCATGCTGTTTTGGTTACTATAGCTTTGTAGTCTATATTGAAATCAGGGAGTGTGATACCTCCAGCTTTGTTCTTTTTTCTCAGGATTCCTTTAGCTATTCGGGGTCTTTTGTTGTTCCATATAAATTTTAGGATTCTTTGCTCTATTTCTGTGAAAAATGTTGTTGGAACTTTGATAGGGATTGCATTGAATCTATAGATGGCTTTAGGAAGTATGGACATCTTAGCTATGTTAATTCTTCCAATCCAAGAGCACGGAATATCTTTCCATTTCTTTGTGTCTTCTTCAATTTCTTTCAGCAATGTTTTATAGTTTTCGGTGTACAGATCTTTCACCTCTTTGGTTAAGTTTATTCCTAGATATTTTATTCTTTTTGTTGCAATTGTAAATGGGATGGTATTCTTAATTTCTCTTTCTGCTACTTCGTTGTTAGTGTACAGAAATGCAACTGATTTTTGTATGTTGATTTTGTATCCTGAAACTTTACCATATTCATTTATTACTTCTAAAAGTTTTCTGGTGGATTCTTTAGGGTTTTCTATATATATAATCATGTCATCTGCAAATAGTGATTTTCACTTCTTCTTTTCCAATTTGGATCCCTTTTATTTCTTTCTCTTGCCTGATTGCTCTGGCTAGGACTTCCAGTACTATGTTAAACAGGAGTGGTGACAGTGGGCATCCTTGTCTGGTTCCTGTTCTTAGAGGGATGGCTTTCAGTTTTTCACCATTGAGGATGATATTAGCTGTGGGTTTCTCATATATGGTCTTTATTATGTCGTGGTGCTTTCCTTCTATACCCATTTTATTCAGAGTTTTTATCATAAATGAATGCTATATCTTGTCAAATGCTTTCTCTGCATCTATTGAGATGATCATGTGATTTTTATTCTTCATTTTATTAATGTGGTGTATCACTTTGATTGATTTGCGAATGTTAAACCATCCCTGCATCCCTGTAATAAATCCCACTTGATCATGGTGTATAATCTTTTTACGTATTGTTGTATGCGATATGCTAGTATTTTGTTGAGGATTTTTGCATCGATGTTCATCAGTGATATTGGCCTGTAATTTTCTTTTTTTGTGTTGTCCTTGTCTGGTTTTGGTATCAGGGTAATGTCAGCTTCGTAGAATGAGTTAGGGAGCTTCCCCCCTCCTCAATTTTTTGGAAGAGTTTGAGAAGGATAGGTATTAAGTCTTCTTTGAATGTTTGGTAGAATTCACCAGGGAAGCCATCTGGTCCTGGACTTTTATTTTTGGGGAGGTTTGTGATTACTCTTTCGATCTCCTTACTGTTGATTGGTCTATTTAAATTCTCTACTTCTTCTTGATCCAGTTATGGAAGGTTGTTTGATTCTAAGAATTTATCCATTACTTCCAGATTGTCGAATTGGTTGGCATATCGCTTTTCACAGTATTCTCTTATAATCTTTTGTATTTCTGAGGTGTCTGTTGTAACCTCTCCTCTTTCATTTCTGATTTTACTTATTTGTGCCTTCTCTCTTTTTTTCTTGGTGAGTCTAGCTAAAGATTTGTCAATTTTGTTGATCTTTTCAAAGAACCAGCTCCTGTTTTTATTAATTTTTCTATTGTTTTTTGGTTTCTATTTCATTTATTTCTGCTCTGATTTTTATTATTTCCCTTCTTCTACTGATTTTGGGCTTTGTTTGTTCTTCCTTTTCCAGTTCCTTTAGGTGCATTGTTAGATTGTTTATTTGAGATTTTTCTTGTTTGTTGAGATAGGCCTGTATCGCTATAAACTTCCCTCTTAGAACCGCTTTTGCTGTATCCCATAAATTCTGGCATGTCGTATTTTCATTTTCATTTGTCTCCAGGTATTTTTTGATTTCTTCTTGATTTCTTCGTTAACCCAGTCGTTGTTCAGTAGCATTTTGTTTAATCCCCATGTATTTGTGGCTTTTCTGATTTTCTTCCCATAGTTGATTTCTAGTTTCATACCGTTGTGGTCAGAAAAGATGGTTGGTATTATTTCAAACTTCTTAAATTTATGGAGACTTGTTTTGTGGCCTAATATGTGATCAATCCTGGAGAATGTTCCATGCGCATTTGAAAATAACGTGTATTCTTCGGTTTTTGGATGGAATGCTCTGTATATATCTACTAGGTCCATCTGTTCTAGTGTGTCGTTTAAGGCCAATGTTTCCTTATTGATCTTCTGTTTGGATGATCTATCCATTGGTGTAGGTGGAGTGTTAAAGTCCCCTACTATTATTGTGTTACTGTCTATTTCTGTTTTTATGTCTGTTAATAATTGCTTTATATATTTAGGGGCACCTACATTAGGTGGGTGGATATTTACAAGTGTTATATCCTCTTGTTGGATTGTTCCCTTGATCATTATGTAATGCCCTTCTTTGTCTCCTTTTACAGTTTTTGCTTTAAAGTCTATTTTGTCTGATATGAGTACTGCTACCCCAGCTTTCTTTTCATTGCCATTTGCGTGGAGTATCTTTTTCCATCCCTTCACTTTCAGTTTGTGAGTGTCTTTAGGTCTGAAGTGTGTCTCTTGTATGCAGCATATATATGGGTCTTGTTTTTTTATCCAGTCAGCCACCCTATGCCTTTTAATTGGAGCAGTTAGCCCATTGACGTTTAAAGTAGCTATTGATAAGTATGTACTTACTGCCATTTTTAAACTTTTTTTTCCTTAGTGTTTTAGTAGTCCTTCTCTGTTCCTTTCTTCTTCTATACAGTATTGATGGTCACTTTAGTTTGACCTCTGTCTGAAAGCCGTACTCTTTAACTCCCCTCCTCCCTCCTTTTATGATTTTCATATCATATCTAACCACTTTTTTGTGCATTTGTATCCATTACGTTCTAATCAAGGAAATAGATAATTTTTCCTATTTGTGGTCTTCTCTTTTCCCCTTTAAATCAGTCCCTTTAACATTTCTTGTAACATTGGTTTCTTGGTGACAAACTCCTTTAATTTTTGCTTATCTGGGAAAATTTTGATCTCTCCTTCCATTTTGAATGATAACCTTGCTGGGTAGAGTATTCTTGGCTGTAAGTTTTTTCCTTTTAGCACTTTAAATATATCGTGCCATTCTCTTCTAGCCTGCAAGGTTTCTGCTGAGAAGTCAGCAGATAGCCTTATCGGGTTTCCTTTGTATGTAACTTGACATTCCCTTGCGGCTTTTAGGATTCTCGCTTTATCTTTAATTCTGGACATTTTGATTATGATGTGTCTTGGTGTGGGCCTCTTTGGGTTTATCTTGTTTGGTGCTCTCTGTGCTTCCTGTACCTAGATGTCTGTTTCCTTCCTTAGGTTAGGGAAGTTTTCATCTATTATTTCTTGAAATAGATTCTCCGCCCCATTGTCTCACTCTTCTCCTTCCGGGGCACCTATAACACGGATGTTAGTACACTTGATGTTGTCCCAGAGGTCCCTTAGACTGTCCTCACTCTTTTTAATTCTTTTCTCTTTTACCTGTTCACCTTGGGTAATTTCTTTTAGTCTTTCATCCAGCTCGCAGATCCGTTCTTCTGTATCCTCTACTCTGCTTTTGAGTTCCTCTAGCGAATTTTTCATTTCCAGTATCGTATTCTTCATTTCTGATTGGTTCTTTTTTATATCTTCCATTTCTTTGTTGACATTCTCACTGAGTTCATCTATTCTTCTCCCCAGATCAGTGAGCATCCTTAACACTCTTAGTTTGAACTCTCTATCCAGTAGGTTGCTCATTTCTGTTTCACTTAGTTCCTTTTCTGGGGTTTTGTCCTGTTCCCTTACTTGGAATGTATTCTTTTGCCTCCTCATTTTGCCTCTTTCCCTGTGCTTGTGTCTACGTATTAGGTAGGTCAGCTACGTCTCCTGGTCTTGGATAGGTGACCTTATGTAAGTGATGACTTAGGAGGCTTCCAGTGTGCTTCCCTCAGTTCTCAATGTTCCAGGGGTGACCCCTATGTGGGTTACGTGTGTCCTTCTGTTGTGGCCTGTTTGCTCTCCCTATAGGCGCCCAGGGAGGCTGAATTATGCTCCTGGCCAGCTGTTGTAAGGCTCAGCTGCTTGTAGTTGTTGTGTGCCCTTCAGTCTCTTTATCAGGTGGGGGGAGCCCCAGCACAGTTGGCTGCAAGTTCTAATACCACATTTGTGTTTCAGTATTTCTTTTAAGTGAGTAGGCCCCCAGCATGGCAGGTTGTTAGGCTCAGAGCCTTACAATTGCTGTAAGCCTCTAGCCTATTAGGTCTCTTGTCAGCTCTCTGAGGATTGCAGCTTGGTGGGGCTGGCCTCAGGCACAGGAGCACCCAATTGTTTCAGGCTTTGGAAGGTGGGGCAAACCTCCTATGTGGGTCTTTGAGAAGCACAAGTCTTCTGCAGCTGACAAGCCCTGCCGCCCACAGGTCCACACACACAGTCAACACAGTCCTGCCCTGTGTGCATGCCCCGACCTCCCCAAGCAGACCCAGTCTCTCCACGGCGGGAGCCTCACACACTCCGCCAGCGCCCCACACTCTCCACCCGCTGCTTGTGCACACCCTGCCCAGCTCAAGTCGGCTCAGTTGCCAGGCTGCAGAGAATCCAGTTACCAATCTATGCAGGCCCACAAGTTGCCTGAGGGCTTGTTGTTGGGTGGGGCCAGTCTCTAGGGTGGGCTGCCTGTCCTGGCTGAGCTGGATTAAGTCGATTCTCTAGTAGGTGGGGCAAACCTGGGTTAGCAGGCCCCAGGGAGAACTCCAATGGTGTCTGTGTCAGCACACACACACCAGACCACAACAATGGCCGCCGCCAATGTCCCAGTCCCTGGAGAGGTCTCACCCCTCACCGAGATGCACTCAGGGCCTATTAGGTGAGTCTCTTGTCACCAAAGCACTGTGCACCTTTCTTTGTGGTGATTTTAGGATGCTTTCTGAAATGGGTGAGTTTGTGTGCGGTCCCTTTAAGAGCCAGTTTTAGTTTCTTTGTGAACCGGGTTTTCTGGAGGTGCTCCCCAATGTTTTAGTAGCAGGCAAAGTCAGATATTATGCCGCTGGTCTCGATTGTGCTGGGTCCACAAAATGCCCACAGCGGGGGTGCTCCCCGGCTCAGGGCCCCACGCCTCCAGGGAGCCTGCGTACCTGTGAGCTGCTCCCGGCGGCCGTGAAGCTGGCCGCTTGTGAAGGCGGCGTTTTTCCTCTCCAGAAGGGAGTCTCTGCCTCTTCTACTTCAATTAGGATTGTCCGTTGTTGCAGGAGTTCCTCTTATCCAGTTTTCAGTTCTGTCTCAGGGGTAATTTTTCCACGAGTAGTTGTAAATTGGCTGTGTCCAAGGGAGGAGGTGAGTTCCCAGTCTGCTTACGCTGCCATCGTGACTCCGCCCCTGTACTAATTTATTTTTTCTACTTTAGGCACTAAACTGTGAGCTCAAATGATATTTGTTTTTGAGTGAATGAATCACAGAATCAATGAATAGTTCTATTGCGTATTCAGAGAACGGATTATTATCCCACCTATATTAGTTTCCTGGGGCAATTGTAACAATTCATTAGAAACTTGGTGGCTTAAAACAATATCAATTTATTTATTTATTTATTTATTTATTTATTTGTTTGTTTGTTTTTAGGAATCTTAAGATTTATTAACAAAATGGCATTTATTTTTAGGTTTTGATTACATTTTGATGGGCAATTCTTTGTGCTGTGGCTGCTTAGTATTGTTATGGAACAAAAAGAGTTCTTAATTCTCTCTATTGTCTTATCCTATACTCAAAACTGAGATTAGTCTGGCAAGTTATTTCTGCCACCTTTTTATGTGTCAGGCAATGATTATTTGCTTTTTTTTTTATTAGGTAATGTTTCTTTTATTGTCTTCATTAAAGGACAATCATTCATAGCCCACAGATCCAACCAAAACTGGCCTTCCTCCCCCACGGTTCCCACGTCGATCCAAATCCCCAACGTACACACTCAATTCAAAGGGTCAGTTCTATTTTCTATCATCTGACAGAAGAGAAGCTGGAACTTTGGGTGAGTCTGCTAACAGCACCCCCTCCACTGCTCCCCCAGGCTCCTGACAACATCACCTCTGGACCAAGGAGCCTGTGTTGCAGCACCCCTGACAGAGCCTTTGCAGAAACACACTCAAGTCTGTTTCCCTGTGGTATGCTCCTGGTGACAAAGGCACTTCTGGAGGGCGTACATCATGTCTCCAGAAGCAGTTCTCTTCCGACACGGTTTCTGTCTGCCTGCTGATCCTCGGTCACTGGTCTGCAGTCCTTTCTTTTTTTTTTTTTTAAATTTTTTGTTTACTGCAGTAACATTGTAAAAATTTCAGGTGTACATCATTGTACTTCTATTTCTGCATAGATTACATCATGTTCACCACCAAAATACAAAACAATATGAATTTAATCTCTCCTAGGACTCAAGGCCATAGTCTGAAATAAGTGTCCCTGGGCCAAGACCAAGGTATTGGCAGGGCCATACTCTCTCTCTGGAATCTCTAAGGTTTATTCATTGCCCGCACCTTCCAGCTTCTGGTGGGTCTGGAATTCCTTCTCTTATAGCATGTATATCCATTCTTCAAAGTCAGCATCTTCAAATCTCTCTCCACTCTGTCTTCACATGACCTTCTCCTGTGTGTGTGTCAAATCTTCCTCTGTCGCTCTCTTATCAGGATACAAATGATTTCATTTAGGGCCAACTTTGATAATCCAGGATAATCTCCCAATCTCAAAATTCTGAATGTAATTACATCTTCACAGACCATTTTTTTCTTAATAAGGTAACATTTACAGGGTTCTAGAGTTAGAATCTGATATCTGTAGGGGTCATGATTCAGCCTACCAAAGTCTTCCCTCTGTCCTCAAAGATTCACGTCCATCCCACATGCAAATACATTCTCTCCATCTTGTAATCCCCCAAACCTCAATCCTTCATAGCATCAACTCAAGTCCAAAATCTCTTCTAAATACCACCTGCTCAAAAATCTCAATCTCATCACCTAAAATATCTAACTTTGGTATGGGTGTGACTCTGGGTGTAAGCTATCCTTGGACAAAATTCCTTTAAATCTCTGGACCTATGAAGACAAAAAACTAGTTGTCTCTTCCCAAATAAATTGAGGACAAGCATAGTATAAGAGTTATAGACATTCCTATTCCAAAAGGAAGAAAAGGCAAGGAAGAAAGGAATCCCTGGTCTACAGGAATTTCAGACAGGGCAATTCCATCAGGTTTCGAGGCCTGGGAATAATCTTTTGTAGTTGAGGCTCCATCTTCTGGGCCCAGAACTCTACCCTCTGAGACTGAGGTTTTGCCCTTGGAGTCATTCTTCTTTTCTCTTGAAGGATAGCATATGTTTCCAGCTGAACTGTTTTGTCATTTTGTTTCTTTCCTGGAGAATTTGGAATCCAACAGCCTTCCTTCATTTTGTCCTTTCTCTGTCCCTTTCAGTACAAGCTAGCTCTGCTGATATAACATTCTTATGAACCTTGTGACTCTCCCATGTACATCACAGGGATTCACACCATCAGACAAGAAGGTCCTCCAAAGATCTTTCCCGAATAATCCCATCTCTATTCCTGGCCTCTGAGTTCCTTGAGAGAATCTATGAGTCACATGTCTAATCTCTTCAGCACCAGTAAAGGTTGTCCAACCACACACTTGTTCTTCTCTACACAGCATGCTTTCCTAACAGTGATTCGCTTAGTTTTAGCATATTTTTTACAATCTGGATAGGCTGACAATTTCCCAGATCATCAAGAACTGGTTTCTTTTTGTTTAACAGTCCTCTCAATTTTTTTATTCTCACTTCTCACTATACGCAACAGGAAGAAAACAGGCCATATCTTCAACACTTTGCTTGGAAATCTCATCAGCTAAATATCCAAGGTCGTTGTTACAAGTCCTGCTTTCCACACAACTGTAGGACTTAATTCAGCTAAGTTTCCTGACACTATGTAACAAGGTTTGCTTTTCTCTAGTTTCCAATAACATGTTCCTCATTTCCTTCTGAGCCATCGTCAGAAGTCCCTTTAATGTTTATATTTCTACCAACATTCTATTATGATGACATGTATATAAGCGTTTCCTTCAGTGCTCACACTTCCCTCTGAATCCTCAGCAAAGCACCCTTAATGTCCATATTTCTACTAATAATCTGTTTCAGGAAGTCTAGGCTTTCTCTATCATGTGCTTCAAAATTCTTCCAGCATCTACCTATTATTCAATTCTGAAGCCACTTTCACATTTTTAGGTATTTGTTACAACAACACCTCAACCTCTGCTACCAAAATTCTAGGGCTACTGTAACAATTCACCACAAACATCGCCACTTAAAACAACAGAAATTTATTCTTTCACAGTTCTGGAGGCCTGAAGTCTGAAATCAGTATCCTGGAGCAAAACCAAAGTATCAATAGGGCTGTGCTCCCTCCAGAGGCTCTAGTGGAGCCATTCCCTGATGCTGCCATCATTCCTTGGCTTATGGCTGCATCTCCCTAGTCTTCATGGCCAACATCTTCATATCACTCTCTGCTCCCTCTTCACACTGTCTTCTCCTCTGTGTGTGTCAAATCTCTCTTTGTGTTTAGGAGCCACCTTGATAACCCAGGATAATTACCCCACCTCGAGATCTTTAAGTCTGCCAAGACCCTTTTCCCAAATAATGTCAATTTACAGGTTCTCAGGACTACAGCCTGATATCTCTGGAGGTCATTATTCAGCCTACTACAGTCTGCCCTCTGGCCCTCAAAGATTCATGTTCATCCCCCATGCGAAATACATTCACCCCAT
Source organism: Diceros bicornis minor (assembly GCF_020826845.1). Lineage (NCBI taxonomy): Eukaryota > Metazoa > Chordata > Mammalia > Perissodactyla > Rhinocerotidae > Diceros > Diceros bicornis. The sequence continues at coordinate 9,915,828 of NC_080752.1, forward strand.
TTCAACATTCCGAAAGACTCAACCCATTACAGCATTTACTCAAGTCTAAAATCTTATCTAAATATCATTGGCTTAAAACTAGAGTAACTCTTTTTTTATGTTTGTGTGAGATCATGATAATGTAATGGAGATTGAAATATGTCACAAGCATTGGGATAAGGTTAGGGGCAGGAAATTCTTTCATAGGAAATGTATGAGTTGGCTGTAATGAAATAGTGGGTGCAGCACTTGTACCCATAGAAATAAAATTGCTAACAGTAAAGTCTTAAGAATAAAAGCAACTGTGTAAATGTCTGGAATACAAAGTTTATGAAATGCTCCTAAAAAATAAATTTTTGTAGGAGTATTTGCCATGATGATGTTAGTATACTCAGCTAAGAAGAAAAGGCAAATGGTCCAGCTGCATATTTAACATGAAAGCCAGATACGAGTTCTGCTTCTCCTTCAGTTAAGTCAAAGGGAGATCAACTAGTTTCTTTTAAAGTTGAAATAAATCTTATTATGGTAAGTGGCCACGATGGGAAAATTAATAGTAAATATTCTTGAGTAACTATAAGACTAAATACTATAAATGACCCACTTATTAATATAACTGATAATAAAATGATTGTTGAAATTACTTCATATGAAATTGTACGACAGCTCCTAAGGTACCAGTTTAAGGCATATTTTGAATTTGAAGCTCATCCTGATCTTAGGCTGGCGTATACAGCCAGGCTTGGTATTGACAGAAGAAATAATATCTCTAGGTTTATCTTAAATAGCGGATATGGTGTAGGTAAGGGAATTCATAGTATTGTTAATATTAAGGTAAGCAAGAGAATTCATGTGATGATAAGTATTAATATAGAGGAAGTTCCTGGTTATAATGATTCTTTAATAAATAATTTTACAGATTTGGCAATTGGTTATAGTAGTCACTATGTGACAATAGTATTAGTTCCTTTTCAAAGTTGTGTATATCCTAAAACTTTTTGTACAATTAATTTTAAGAATGCTATGACTAATTAGATAGGAATAACTAACAATAGGTGATTAATAATGAACATATTGTTAAGAACAGTTGCACCTCTGATTATAAACCTTTAAGTTTTACACAATTGCCAGGTTCTGCCAACTTAACAAGCCCTATTTTGGGGCAGGGCTGGTGTTTATTAGTTAGATTAAGATGACATCATCAATTTAATATAAAGTGCTTTTGAAAGGTTGGCCTTACTTCTGCTGTCTTTTCTTTGGAATAGAAGCCTGTCAGGAATGGTATACCTGTCAGTGCTAGGCTTCCAATATTTAGGGAAGATGCAGTAAAAGGCAGAGCTTTAAATAATCCTCCTATTTTTTGAAGATCTTGCTCATCATTTAAATTATGAATAACGGATCCAGAGCATTAAAAAAATATAGCTCTAAAGAATGCTTCTGTACGGATATTTTTAAATACTAAGTATGATTAATTTATGCCACTAGTTATGATTATTAAGCCTAGTTGACATAAAATTGAGAAAGCAATAATTTTTTTTCTTACTTTTTTATTGAGGTATAATTGACATATACCATTATATTAGTTTCAGGTGTACAACATAATAATTCAATGTTTGTATACATTGCAAAATGATCACCATAATAAGTGTAGTTAACATCCGTCACCATACATAGTTAAAATATTCTTTTTCTTGGGATGAGAACTTTTAATATCTACTTTCTTTGCAACTTTCAAATATGCAATACAGTATTAATAACTATAGTCATCAGGCATCATTACATCCCCATGACTTATTTATTTTATAACTAGAAGTTTGTACCATTTGACTCCCTTCACCCATTTTATCCACCCACCACCCACCACCTCTGGCAACCACCAAATTTTTCTCTGTATCTCTGAGCACTGTTGCTTTTTTATTTTTTAGATTCCACATATAAGTGAGGTCATATGGTATTTGTCTTTCTCTGTCTGACTCATTTCACTTAGCATAATGCTTTCAAGGTCCATCCATGTTGTTGCAAATGGCAAGATTTCCTTCTTTTTTATTGCTGAATAATAAATTATGTACATATTCCTATATATATGATATTGCATACGATATATATAATTATATTATTTTATATTATATAGTACAGTATATAATAATATTATATGTATAATATTCTATTATATATATATGCCACATTTTCTTTATCCATTCGTCTCTTGATGGACACTTAGGTTGTTTTCATGTCTTGGCTATTGTAAATAATGCTGCAATGAACATGGGAGGGCATGTATCTTTTCAAGTTAACGTTTTCGGTTTCTTCAGATAAATACTGAAAAGTGGAATTGCTGGATCATATGGTAGTTCTACTTTTAATTTTTTGAGGAACTTCCGTACTGTTTTCCATGGCTGTTGCACCAATTTACATTCCCATCAACAGTGCGCAAGTGTTCCCTTTTCTCCATATCCTTGCCAAGGCTTATTTCTTATCTTTTTGGTAATACCCATTCTAACAGGTGCAAGATGATAGCTCATTGTGGTTTTGATTTGCATTTCCCTGATAATTAGTGATGTTGAGCACATTTTCATGTATCTGTTGGCCACCTGTATGTCTTCTTTGGAAAAAATGTCTATTCAGATCCTCTGCTCACTTTTTAATCAGATTATTTGGGGGCCGGCCCTGTGGCATAGCAGTTAAGTGCGCCCGCTCTGCTGTTGGCGGCCCAGGTTCGGATCCTGGGCGTGCACCGACACACCGCTTGTCAGGCCATGCTGAGGCAGCATCCCACATAAAGTAGAGGAAGATGGGCACGGATGTTAGCTCAGGGCCAGTCTTCCTCAGCAAAAATAAAAGGATTGGCATGGATGTTAGCTCAGGGCTGATCTTCCTCACAAAAAAAAAATAATAAAAAAATCAGATTGTTTGGGTTTTTATGCTACTGAGTTGTATAAGTTCTTTATATATTTTGGATATTAACCCCTTAGCAGATATGATTTTCGAATACTTTCTCCCATTTGGTATGGTTCCTTTTCATTTCATCGATGCTTTTGAGTTTGATGTAGTCCCATTTGTTTTTGTTTTTTTTTTTTGCTTCTGTTGTCTTTGCTTTTGATGTCAAATCCAAAAAATCATCATCAAATGATGTCAAGGAGCTTAACTCCTCTGTTTTCTTCTAAGATTTTTATGGTTGCAGGTTTTAGTTTCCGGTCTTTAATCCGTTTTGAGTTAGTTTTTGTGTATGGTGTAAGATAGTGGTCCAATTTCATTCTTTTGCATGTGGCTGCCCAGCTTTCCCAACATCATTTATTGAAGAGACTGTCCTTTCCCCATTTTATATTCTTGGCTCCTTTGTTGTAAATTAATTGGCCATACATGTATGGGTTTACATCTGGGCTCTCTATTCTGTCCCATTGATCTATGTGTCTGGTGTTATGCCAATACCACACTGTTTTGATTAGCATAGCTTTGTAATATAGTTTGAAATCAAGGAGCATGATGCCTCCAGCTTTGTTCTTCATTCCTAAGATTGCTTTGTCTATTCAGGGTCTTTTGTGGTTCCATACAAATTTTAGGATTGTTTGTTCTATTTCTGTGGAAAATGCCATTGGAATTTTGATAGGTATTGTATTGAAAATGTAGATTGCTTTGGATAGTGGGCACATTTTCACAATGTTAATTCTTTCGATCCATGAGCATGGAATATCTTTCCATTTATTTGTGTTTTCTTCAATTTCTTTCATCCATGTCTTATAGTTTTCAGTGTGCAGATCTTTCACCTCCTTGGTTAAATTTATGCCTAGGTATTTTATTTTTTTTAATGGGATTGTTTTCTTCATTTCTCTTTCTGCTAGTTCATTATTATTGTATAAAGTGCAACTCTTTGTATATTGATTTTGTATCTTGCAATTTTACTGAATTTGTATATTAGTTCTAACAGTTTTTTTGTGGAGTCTTTAAGGTTGTCTACATATAATGGCGTCTTATCTGCAAATACCGACGGTTTTATTTCTTCCTTTCTAGTTTGGACTTTTTTTTCTTCTTGCCTAACTGTCCTGGCTAGGACTTCTGATATTATGTTGAATAAAAGTGGTGAGAGTGGGCATCTTTGTCTTGTTCCTGATCTTAGAGGAAAAACATTAAGCTTTTCACTGTTGAGTAGGATATTAGCTGTTGGCTTGTCATATATGGCTTTTATTATGTTAAGCTATGTCCCCTCTATACCCACCTTATTGAGAGTTTTTATCATAAATGGATGTTGAATTTTGTCAAATGCTCTTTCTGCATCTATTGAGATGATCATATGATTTTTATCCTTCATTTTATTAACGTGGTGTATCACGTTGGTCGATTTGTGGATGTTGAATCATCCTTGCATCCCTGGAATAAATCCCACTTGATCATGATGAACAATATTTTTAATGTATTGTTGAATTCAGTTTGCTAATATTTTCGTTGGAAATTTTTTGCATCTATGCTCATCAGGGATACTGGCCCGTAATTCCCTTTCCTTGGGGCATCTTGTCTTGTTTTGGTATGAGGGTAATGCTGGCCTCATAAAATGAGTTTGGAAGTGTTCTCTCCTCTTCTATGTTTTGGACGAGTTTAAGAATTATTGGTAATAATTTTTCCTTAGATGTTTCGTATTAATTCTTCCTTAAGAGTTTGGTATAATTCACCAGTGAAGTCATCTGGTCCTGGACTTTCGTTTGTTGGGAGGTCTTTGATTACTGGTTCAATCTCCTTGCTAGTAATCGGTCTGTTCAGATTTCTTATTTCTTCATGATGCAGTGTTGGTAGGTTGTATGTTTCTAGGAATTTATCTATTTATTCTAGGTTGTCCAATTTATTGGCATATAATTGTTCATAGCAGTCTCTTACGATCCTTTGTATTTGTGTGGTATCAGTTATAATGTCTCCTTTTTCATTTCTGATTTTATTCCAGTCCTCTCTTTTTTTGTTGGTGAGTCTAGACAAAAGTTTGTCCAGAGAAAGTAAAGATATTTAAAATATCATTTAGAAGTCAAGATGGCGGTGTAGGTGGACTCTGAACTCACCTCCTCCTGCAGACACAGCCAATTTACAACTACTCGTGGAAAAAGTACCCCTGAGTCAGAACTAAAAACTGGATAAGAGGAACTCCTGCAACAAAGGACAATCCTAATTGAGGTGGAAGAGGCAGAAACTCCCTTCTGGAGAGAAAAAATGCCACCTTCACAAGCCGCCAGCTTCTCAGCCGCCCAGCAGCAGCCCAAAGGTACGCAGCATCCCTGGAGGCACGGGGCCCTGAGCCGGGGAGCGCCCCCGCTGTGGGCATTTTGTGGACCCAGCACAATCGAGACCAGTGGCATAATATGTGACTTTGCCTGCTACTAAAACATTGGGGAGTACCCCCAGAGAACCTGGTACACAAAGAAGTTAAAACCGGCTCTTAAAGGGCCCGCACACAAACTCACCCGATTCAGAAAGCATCCTAAAATCACAAGAAAGGTGCATAGTGCTTTGGTGAAAAGAGACTCACCTGATAGGCCCTGAGTGCATCTCGGTGAGAGGTGAGACCTCTCCAGGGACTGGGACATTGGCAGCGGTCATTGTTGTGGCCTGGTGTGGGCATGCTGACACAGACACCATTGGAGTTCTCCCTGGGGCCTGCTAGCCCAGGTCTTCCCCACCCACTAGAGAACTGATTTAATCCAGCTCAGCCAGGGAAGGCAGCCCACCCTAGAGACTGGCCCCACCCAACAACAAGCCCTCAGGCAACAGGTGGTCCTGCATAGATTGGTGACTGGATTCTCTGCAGCCTGGCAACTGAGCCGACTTCAGGTGCCGTGGGGCGTGCACAAGGAGTGGGTGGGTAGTGTGGGGTGGTGGTGGAGTGGGTGGGGCTCCCTCTGTGGAGAGACTGGGTCCACTTCGGGGGGTGGGGCGCACACACGAGGCAGGACTGTGTTGACTGTGTGTGTGGACCTGTTGGGGGCAGGGCTTGTCAGCTGCAGAAGACTTGTGCTTCTCAAAGACCCACATAGGGGATTTGCCCCACCTTGTCTGAAACAATTGGGTGCTCCTGTGCCTGAGGCCAGCCCCACCCAGCAGAAATCCTCAGAGAGCTGACAAGAGACCTAAAGGCCGGAGGCTAATAGCAATTGTAAGCCCCTGAGCCTAACAACCTGCCACACTGGTGGCCTACTCACTTTTTATTTGTTTGTTTGTTTTTGTTTTTGTTTATTGCAGTAACATTGGTTTATAACATGTATCAATTTCAGGTATACATGATTATACTTCTATTTCTGCATAAATTACATTATGTTCACCACCCAAATACTAATTACAACCCATCACCACACACATGTGCTGAATTATCCCTTTCGCCTTCCTCCCTCCCCCCTTCCCCTCTGGTAACCACCAATCCAATCTCTGTCTCTATGTGTTTGTTTATTGTTGTTATTATGTACTACTTAATGAAGGAAATCATATGGTATCTGAACTTCTCCCTCTGACATTTCATTTTGCATAATACCCTCAATGTCCATCCATGTTGTCACAAATGGCTGGATTTCATCTTTTCTTATGGCTGAGTAGTATTCCATTGTGTATATATACCACATCTTCTTTATCCATTCGTCTGGCGGCTTACTCACTTAAAAGAAATACTGCAACACAAGTGTGGTATTAGAATGTGCAGCCAACTGAGGTGGGGCTCCCCACACCTGATAAAGAGACTGAAGGGCCCACAACAACTGCAAACAGCTGAGCATTACAACAGCTTACCAGGAGCATAACTCAACCTACCTGAACGCATACAGGAAGAGCAGACAGGCCACGACAGAAGGACACAAGTAGCCCACATAGGGGTCACCCCTGGAACATTGGGAACTGAGTGAAGCAAACTGCAGGACTCCTAAGGTATCACTTGTATAAGGTCACCTATCCAAGAGCAGGAGATGTAGCTGACCTACCTAATACGTAGACACAAGCACAGGGAAAGAGGCAAAATGAGGAGGCAAAGGAATACATTCCAAGTAAGGGAACAGGACAAAACTCCAGAAAAGGAACAAAGTGAAACAGGAATGAGCAACTTACCCGAGAGGGAGTTCAAACTAAGAGTGTTAAGGATACTCACTGATGTGGGGAGAAGAATAGATGAACTCAGTGAGAATGTCAACAAAAAAATGGAAGATATAAAAAAGAACCAATCAGAAGTGAAGAATACGATACTGGAAATGAAAAATTCGCTAGAGGGACTCAAAAGCAGAGTAGAGGATACAGAAGAACGGATCTGCGAGCTGGACAAAAGACTAGAAGAAATTACCCAAGCTGAACAGGTAAAAGAGAAAAGAATTAAAAAGAGTCAGGACAGTCTAAGGGACCTCTGGGACAACATCAAGCACACTAACATCCGTGTTATAGATGTCCAGGAAGGACAAGAGCGAGACAAAGGGGCAGAGAATCTATTTCAAGAAATAATAGATGAAAACTTCCCTAACCTAAGGAAGGAAGCAGACATCCAGGTACAGGAAGCACAGAGAGCCCCAAACAAGATAAACCTAACGAGGCCCACAACAAGACTCATCATAATCAAAATGTCTAGAAGTAAAGATAAAGAGAGAATCCTAAAAGCTGCCAGAGAAAGACAAGTTACATACAAAGGAAACCTCATAAGGCTATCAGCTGACTTCTCAGCAGAAACCTTACAGGCTAGAAGAGAGTGGCAAGATATATTTAAAATGCTAAAAGGAAAAACTTAGAGCCAAGAATACTCTACCCAGCAAGATTATCATTCAAAATGGAAGGAGAGATCAAAAATTTCCCAGACAAGCAAAAATTAAAGGAGTTTGTCACCAAGAAACCAGTGCTACAAGAAATGTTAAAGGGACTGATTTAAGGGGAAAAGAGAAGACCACAAATAGGAAAAATTATCTATTTCCATGATAAGAAGGCAATGGATACAAATGCACAAAAAAGAGGTTACATATGATATCAAAAACATAAAATGAGGGAGGAGGGTAGTTAAAGAGTAGAGCTTTCAGACAAGGTCAAACTAAAGAGACCATCAATTCTGTACACAAGGAGAAAGGAACAGAGAAGGATTACTAAAACACTGAGAAAAAAAGTTAAAAAATGGCAGTAAGTACATACTTATCAATAGCTACTTTAAACGTCAATGGACTAAATGCCCCAATTAAAAGGCATTGGGTGGCTGATTGGGTAAAACACCAAGACCCATCTATATGCTGCATACAAGAGACACACTTCAGACCTAAAGACACTCACAAACTGAAAGTGAAGGGATGGAAAAAGATACTCCATGCAAATGGCAATGAAAAGAAAGCTGGGGTAGCAGTACTCATATCAGACAAAATAGACTTTAAAACAAAAACTGTAAAAAGAGACAAAGAAGGGCATTACATAATGATCAAGGGAACAATCCAACAAGAGGATATAACACTTGTAAATATCTACGCACCCAATGTAGGTGCACCTAAATATATAAAGCAATTATTAACAGACATAAAAAGAGAAATAGACAGTAACACAATAATAGTAGGGGATTTTAACACTCCACTTACACCAATGGATAGATAATCCAAACAGAAGATCAATAATGAAACATGTGCCTTAAATGACACACTAGAACAGATGGACCTAGTAGATATATACAGAGCATTCCATCCAAAAACCAAAGAATACACGTTCTTTTCAAAAGCACATGGAATAGTATCCAGGATTGATCACATATTAGGCCACAAAACAAGTCCATAAATTTAAGAAGATTGAAATAATACCAAGCATCTTTTCTGACCACAACAGTATGATACTAGAAATCAACTATAGGAAGAAAATCAGAAAAGCCACAAATACGTGGGCATTAAACAAAATGCTACTGAACAACGACTGGGTCAACGAAGAAATCAAAGAAGAAATCAAAAAATACCTGGAGACAAATGAAAATGAAAATACAATATGCCAGATTTTATGGGATACAGCAAAAGCAGTTCTAAGAGGGAAGTTTATAGCAATACAGGCCTATCTCAACAAATAAGAAAAATCTCAAATAAACAATCTCTCCAAGCTGAGCAGCCTCGGATGTTCTCACATAACAGGCTTGTAGATGCTTCCCTACCCCAATCACTCAACCCCATCCTCTCTGCCTGGCCCTGAGCTTGCCTGGGAACACAAACATCAGTCTATGGATCCCTGCCCTGTGGGGCTCAGTCTGTGGAGACTATAGACAGGAATCTAAGAAGGTGACAGGTCATAGGAAAAGAGTCTCACCAGCTGGGCTGGGGACTGATGTCAGATGTTATGGGCCAACTGGCTCGGTTTGCCTAAGACTGAGGGATTATCCAGACTGGTGATTTCAGCGCTAAAACCCTGACCAGTCACTGGCACCCATGAGCCGGAAGGTTTCCAGGACGGTGCCACGTAAGGAGTACTGACGTTAGAGTTGCACCATTAAGAGGATGAGGTGGCCTGCCTGCTCTCCTCCCTCACACCCTGCACTGTGAACTCTTGGAACTGAGCATATAATCCCCCTCTCCCCTAGTACACTGCAGAGAGCCTGGCACAGAGGTGATCAAATGTTAGGAGGAAATGGGCGGTTGCAGAGAGCTGAGGCCTCTCTTTACTCAGAGAAGGAGGCAACATGATCACAGCAGAGTGGAGCCAAAGATGGGGACTGGAAAGAGCCAAAGCCCCACATGGGCTGGCCCCAATACCTCTCTCCCTTCCCTTCCTAATCTCTCGCTTCACCCTAAGTTACTCATTATCCTCCCTGCCTGCCTGTGCATTCCAGCCTGGGTCTTTGCTCACACTGTGCCCTCTACCTGGCATGATCTTGTCCCTCACATGTCCATCTACAAAGGCCCAGCCCAACCTACCTCCTCCGAGATGTCTTTCTGGGCTTCCCAGGAGCAGAGGGGACAACTTTTTCCCCCCTGGACTCTCCTTCCCATAAAACAGTGCTAACCAGATTCAGCTATTTTTGTCTGCGATGTCATAGCTGTGAGCTACTTCTGGGAGAGACTGCCTCTGATTCACCTTTGTAACCCAGTAGCCTCTCAGTAAATGATGACTTGATGAATGAGCAAGTACATGAGGAAGACCTTTCTAATGTCCTATTCTGAGTTAGGTCCCCTTCCCCAAAGTTTCCCCGGAGGCTTGGGCATCCTTCCATCACAGCATTAATTATCCTCTATGTCATAGCCTCTTAGTCTTTCTGTCTCCCCAGCTAGACTGGAAGGTCCCCGAAGGTAAGGATCTATAGCCATGCCCTAATTCAGTGCTTAAACCACTGCCTGGCACATAGTAAATGCTCAGTGAATATGTGCTGAATGAAAGAACCTGTCCCACAGTAGGGCAAGTTGCCTCAGAGCTCGAGAACCCTGATTGTGAGAAGGATGCAGGCAGAGATTAGATACCAATGCAGCAGAGAGTTACTTTGAGTTACGTAGAAGCAGTTGAAGTAAAGAAGAGTTGACTAAATGGAACACTTATAGGACCAAATGTCTACGAGAATTCCAGAGGTGATAAAACAAAGCTGAGTCTTAAAAGTTGAGGAGAGGCAGTTTCTCTGTGGCAAAGAGGAGGGCGCTTCAGGTAGAGGGAAGAACAGGTACCGAGGCCTAGAAGGCTGAGCAGGGTTAGCTGGTGTGAGGAGCAGCAGCAGCAGCAGCACCTTGGGGATGGAGCCACGGGCCCTGGTGGAGTGGCCAGCATGGCAGGAGGCAAGAACAGAGAAGGTAAGCCAGAAAGCAAAGGCCTTTCTGATCCACACTGAGGAGTTTCAAAAGAATATTCCAGGCAGTGGGAAGCTCTCAAAAGTTTCTTTTTATTGGTAAGTGTAAATGAAATTAAAAAACTAAAAATCAAAATCATAGTTCAACACCATTTTCATATGGAAACATCCAGACTTTGTTCTACAACTCTGTACATATTCAATATATAAAATAATATTATACGCAAAATTTTGTATTTAATTTTTTCACTTAGCTGTATACATCCCAGCACTATTTCATATTAACAAACATTTACCTGAATACTGAGATAATGCTGAAAGTACATAGCAACCAATATGGCAAAATGAAATTAATATATAAATTTGAATTTTAAATGTAATCCATTTATTCTCTAAACAAACAAAAGTGTATGGCAAAACTGGTTGCCAAGTGATACAAGTTGTCATACAAATTGTTGACACAAATGTTTAATGACTTCCAAAAGGTTTACACCGTGGAGTCAATCCCTGACCCACTTTCTCTGGGCAGTTCGGAGTGAGGGCCCATAGCTTCACCAACAATGAGACAGAATCCGGCCTGAGGACAAACCTTGGACAGCCAGCAAAGTCCAGAACAGAGCCCAGGTCATGTGAAACAGTTCTAAACTCTTAGTTCTGCTGATAGATCTAGAACTTTCTCCCTGTGCCCGTCCTGCCCTTCCCCTCCACTCCAGCACTGGGACTAGAAGGGTTTATTGATTTATCTTTCCCTTGTTGACTTTTCCAAAAGGATGAGGAGCTTCAACAGATGATGAAATGGAGAGAAATTCCCGTGTGCCTGTCCTCGCTGGTTATGGGGAACAAAGGTCCAAGTACTGGTCTATGACCCTGACTACATGAAGATGATCCTGGGGAGACCAGGTGAGAGAGAAACCAGCATCCTGGCTGGAACAGCTCTTCCCTCTTGGGTACATGCCCCTCGTTCTGTGAAATTCCAGAGTAGACTGGCAGTTCAGCCATCAATACCTACCCTCTTCCAACCATTCTCCCAGCCCACAAGCCAGCCTAAGGCCAACACTACGCACTAAACCTGAAGGCTTAAAGAGCTGTGGAGGGCTGAATTACTATTTCTCTTACTTATTTTCTTTTTAACCAAATTGAGATGATCTGTTATGTGAATTGCTCCAGATCTCAAAGACACTTTCCTTTGCACACTGTCTTAGGTTTGGCACCTCTAATTGTTGCCTGTCCTGGCTCATGGGATGGCTAAGCCACCACCAATTATAGGAAAACCACAGGCTTCTGTCTTTTCTTTGGTACGGAGGACAGAGCCTGTGTTTCTTGCAGATACACCATCTTAGTCCTGTGGGTGTCCTGCTGCTGGAACACTCAGTCTGCCTTTTTGAGTCCACAGTGACTATCAGGACAGACACAGTCAGGGATAGGAGGCAAGTAGGGGGTGGCTTAAGACCAACTGGCAGCTAGCTGACAATCATCAGGAAGGGATGGCAACCCATGGTCTGGGCCACAGCTGCCTCTGGGGGCTGTCAGCCTTGTTTGGTCCCCTCCAACTTCCTGTAATGCCCTTCCTTACCTTTCAGACCCAAAGTCTCACAGTTCCTACAGATTCCTGGTTCCCTGGATTGGTAAGTACATCTAAGTGGGACTCCGGTCCACCCACCACTTTGGTTTGCCAAGAGCTATCTCTTGGGCTCACAGAGAACAACAGGTGCCTGGCCACCATGTCACCACCCTCATCTCTGGATCAAGCCTCATTTCTCTTCTTGTAAAAGACCCTCCTCCTTCCTAATGGTGGTGAGAGCCCTGCTGAAGCTCAGCGTCTTCCACATCTCTTCTCAGTCCTCGCCATGATCTCAGCCTGACTTTTATTGAATCCTTCTATGACCTGCCCCCTACTCTTTTTCAACCTTTATCCCACAGCTGTCACAATCACTTACTATGTACCAGCCATTTGGGGAAATCCTCAGTCCTGAAATGTACTGGCCTTTCCTGCCTTTGTCCATGATGCGCCTTCTTCCGACACCCTTAGTTCCTCCCAAGCTGTCCCCAGTTGTCCCTCTGATTCCATCTCTCACCCCCACCACACACCATCTCTGGCTCAGGGTATAGTTTGCTCCTGTTGAATGGGCAGATGTGGTTCCAGCACAGGCGGATGCTGACCCCAGCCTTCCACTACGACATCCTGAAGCCCTACGTTTGGCTCATGGCCGACTCAGTCCGAGTGATGCTGGTAAGTCCATCCCTCTCTCACCTGCACATGTTCACACACAGCAAAACTCACAGAGTCCACTCCAGACACATATATCTCTCAGACATACATCAGACACAGACACCCAGAGTAATGTACTCAGATCCTACTATGAGACATGGCTCCCCAAAGTGGATGGGATAGGAGATACCAGCTTAGATAAACTCTTTCTCATCGCCAAGGAAAAGGAGGGCCACGGTGGATACAGGGTCCACTCTCTTGCCACGTCAATGTCTTCAGCACAGTGGACTAGAGCAAGCCTCATTTCTCAGAGCAGCAGGACAAGCTGACCCTGGCTGGCCTGGGCAGTGGCAGCTTCAGTGGCTTCCCAGGGTGTCACTCAGCTTGGCTCTGGCCTGGAGCCCAGGGCTTCAGAATGGAACTGAGCCACTCAATGGAAGCAAATGGAGACCAAGTGTACACTCTAAGACACTCTCAGGTCTACACTACTTGGACCACACCCACCAATCCGAACCATATCCTGCCATCACATCACCTCCCATCAAGACTGCAATTTCTTAACTGTGCTCAGCTAATATTTGAGGAATGAAAGGAATTGAAGTCCCAGATGTCTGTTCCTTAGAAGCCCCAGTACTCACCCTTTAGGCTTGCTCTTCCATTGACACATTTGCTCCCCAAATGTGGACTTCACCTGTCCCTCACATCTAGTTCAGCCCCAGTTCAGAGAAGATTTCCTCTTTGTCTCCTGAAAAACAATGTTTTCTGGTCTTCCAAAAGGAGGTTATGCAACTTGTTCCTAAAATTCAATACCAATTCAGACTATTAGGAGAGATCATTAATTATAAAATAAAGGTTTCTGAGAAAATAGGCCTCACATTACAAACGCTTGCTTTATAGTCTTAATTTACTATACCATATCTGTTGTAGAAAGTGAGGAAATCCCTAAAGAATATGTAGAAAGACAGAGAGAGAGCCTGGCCTTGTCATCACGGACCTTATGGGGGGGCAAGGGAGGATCAATGTCCCCCTTGCACCACAGGACAAATGGGAGGAGCTCATCAGCCAGGACTCACATCTGGAGATCTTTGGACATGTCTCCATGATGACCCTGGACACCATCATGAAGTGTGCCTTCAGCCACCAGAGCAGCGTCCAGACAGACAGGTCAGTGATAACCCTTGTGCTGCAGGGTCTTATTTCTTACACACTGGTGTGGACTTACTTGAGAGATAATAGGACACTTTGCATCCTTACAGCACAACATTCAGCATTCTTCCAAGAGCCCCCAACAATGGAAAAATTACATCCCAGACCAAAACTTGACTTAGCCACAGATCCCTGATTCCTCGCAAACGTAGAAGCCTGGCTGCCCACACCACTTATAACAAGAGAATGAGGGTCTCGAGGGCTGTGACACAGCAATGATAAATGCCTCAGTGTCCTGTCCCCACTGATTGAGAAAATCACCCAGAACCTAACTCCACCTCCAGGTCAGAGGCCTCCCTCCACTCCAGTCTCTTCTGCATCCTCCTCTTTCAGGAACTCCCAATCCTACATCCAGGCCATTGAGGACTTGAACAATCTTTTTTTCCTGGGCGAGGAATGTCTTCTACCAGAATGACATCATCTACAGGCTGACCCCTGATGGACGCTGGAGCCACCAAGCCTGCCAGCTCGCCCATCAACACACAGGTTGGACTCCACCTCCGTGGCTGCTCCCCTCGTTCATCAGGCACATCCCAAGGGGACTACCCCTGAGCCCTCAGATAGAGCTCGGCCCCCTGCTGCCCCTTCAGGAGCTGGGACACACCCACACTGGTACATCCCTGGTGCAAGGGGTGGGAAACAATAAGTTAGGGGGCCAGATGTTGTGCAGGGATTTACAAGTGTCACCACATGGGTGATGGTTGAATGAGACCCCCACCCAGAAGCATTCAAGCAGAGCCTCCATGAGCCATGCTATTGATAGGAAGCCTGACCTGCAATCAGATGGTGCAAGAGCTCTCACCCCTGTGAGCACACCCACTCCCACACTCATCCTGAGCCACCTGGCACCCAGATTGGGGCAGGGGGTGGATGGGGCTACTGTGAGTTGCTCTATCTGGGTACCCAGAGCTCTCAGTTCTGCCTGGGAACCACTGTTCTGGGACAGACCAAGTGATCAAGCTGAGGAAGGCTCACCTACAGAAGGAGGGAGAGCTGGAGAAGGTCAGGAGGAAGAGGCACTTGGATTTTCTGGACATCCTCCTCTTTGCCAGAGTGAGTGTGTGTAGGAGAGGCCTGAGGCTTAGCCCAGAAGCTCAAAGGAAGTGGCAAACCCTGCACTCTTGCTGTGGCTTCCCCAGATGGAGAATGGGAGCAGCTTGTCTGACAAAGGACCTCCATGCGGAGGTGGATACGTTCATGTTTGAGGGCCACGACACCACAGCCAGCGGCATCTCCTGGATCCTCTATGCTCTGGCCGCACACCCTGTGCACCAGCAGAGGTGCCTGGAGGAGATCCAGAGCCTCCTGGGGGATGGCGCCTCCATCACCTGGTGAGTGCTCAAGAGATGGGAGAGCCTGGCTCACTCAGCTAGAGAAGCACCTGGTCTGCCTGGACCTTGTCCACACTTCAGGATGGGCTTCGGTTTCAGGGACCACCTGGACCAGATGCCCTACACCACCATGTGCATCAAGGAGGCACTGCGACTCTATCCACCAGCACCACGTGTCAGCAGAGAGCTCAGCAAGCCCTTCACCTTCCCTGACGGACGCTCCTTACCCAGAGGTATGAACCTCATCACACTCACTAACCTAAGCGCTCTGCAAGAACACAAGGAAGATCAGAAACCCACGTGTCCCAGAGCAGTTCTGAATCTCTCTGGGTCTTGTTTCTTTGTAAATAAATAGATGTAGTTAGGATGACATGTTTGAAATCTTGGCACAGAACTAGACCCAACAAAAGCTCAATAAATAAATGCTAGTCTTTGAATGTGGGCTCAGGAATTAGCCCTAAAATTCCAATTCCCTGAGATGTGAGGGCTGGAGAGACAATCAGACAGCAGTAGGTGGAGACGTGCTGCTTTCCTTATGGGGTCTAGGAAAATGGGGGAGATGCGGAATCTGCTCTCATGGATCAGATGGCCCAGTCTCTGAGGACCCCTCAGGTTGATGGTAGAGAGCAGCTGATGACCGGATCTGAGACCCCTGCCACGGCTGGAGGCCACCTCTTAGCTCATCTCCCATTGAGTTTGAATGCCAGCCCTGCCACATCTTAGCTGTGTGATCATAGGCAAGTCATTCAGTCTCTGAGGCTCAGGTGCCTCATCTGAATAATGGGGATATGAGAGCCTTTCTTGGAGGGTTGATGTGAGGATTGAATGAGTTAATGCATATTCCCCAAGGGCTCATGGATGGCACTTGATAAATGTGAGTCGTCACTTGAGTTGCTCCAAAAAGTAAGCCTCCAGTTCTTTTTTGCTTCTCAATCCTGGGTCATGGTTATCTCCTCCTAATCTGTGCACATGAACTTTGCCATGTCCACCCCACCTCTCTTGCAGCAGGATCATTCCACTCAGAGTGAGGGGAAGTGGCTCTCATGGTGGCTTCCAAGACTTTCCTGCATGCACATGCCCCCTGCTGGCAGAGGGAGGGGGCCCCACCCCATGGGTATGATCAGTCTTCTCTCTTCTCCTCCTGCCCCACAGGAATCATAATCGGGCTCTCCTTTTATGCCCTTCACCACAACCCAAAGGTGTGGCTGAACCCAGAGGTATGATGGCCGTGGGAGGAGGGGATGGGATGATCTCTCCAGACCAACACCTCCTCTCACTCCCACCTCAGGAGTCCTGTCCCCTCATGGATTGAAAGGAGGGGCTTGACCCCACTGTCCTGTCCCTGGCGCTCTCTCTGCAGGTGTTTGATCTTTCCCTGTTTGCACCAGGTTCTGCTCGACACAGCCACGCTTTCCTGCCTCTCTCAGGAGGACCAAGGTGCGATTTTCTGTACCGGAGAGAGAGGGTTTTACTGGGTGCACACCCGATGTTTGTGACCTCCTACGTTCATATTGGCGTCTGTAGTTATGCACTTCTATGTCAGTGTGTGGGGAAGGAGGCATGTGTCTCTATGTACAAAAGAAAGGTAGCATTTCATGACATGCCACAGGGACTTTGACCCTCTGACTTTCCAAATGGCCAGCCACAACTCAGTGTAAGTGCTGTTCCAAAGTTCAGTGTATTCTGTTGTTTTCCACAGTTTAGGAGAAGGACTTTACAGAATTAGAAATTTTCATGAAAATTAAATTTCAGGTGGTTGCTTTTCCCAATTATCATTAATCGTAACAGGTGGTTTCTCTCTTCCCACACTCACAGTCCAGCCCAGCACCTTTTCTCGTTAATTCTCCCATCTGCCAGTCCCTGTCTCAGTGATGTTTGCATGTGTCTGGATTTCCAGCCCCTTCCTTGTCCTAACTGTTCAGCCTATAAATGGAAGGTTGCAGTAGCCATTGGAAGAAAGTTTCACACCAATATGTGTCTACTCTATTTTTATAGTCTATCCCAGTAAAATTTGATATAATATTCATATAACCATGACAACTTTTCCAGTCGGAAAAATTCTTTGTATGAAGTGGGATCTATAGTCCCAGATCCTACATGGTCTAATGTTGGCAAAAATATAACATAATGAGGACAATCAATTGCTTTTGAGAGAAAATCCGCTATTCTGTGTATGACACATGCATTTGAAAGCTTCCTGGTGTGTAAAATACAAAGCACACATGAGACAGCTGTTGAGCTGGACGAGTCCCCTCCAGAGTGGCTGCTGTGAAAATCCTCCAAGGCTGCTGAAATCGTCCTGTGAAACAGTAAGTTCCACAAACATTGAAAGTAGTTACTAGAAACAAGCTTTTTCTGAATCCGTAATTCTGTGGATTCTTCAAATGGTGAATCAATTTTCACAGAACAGGCTTTAATCAAACTGCTCTTCCAGAAATAGACTCTAGGATTTGGTTTCTCCCAGAACTGGGTCCTTCCTCATAGACACTGGCTGCAGGCTGTAGCTGCCACTAGAGGACAGGAGAGTACTAGGCAGCTCAATTCCTAGGTCAGAACTAATGCTACTTTTATTTTACTCCATTCCATGTTTATTTGTTTTTCAGTTCAATTAACTTCATTCAATTATGAAACTATTTATTAAGCCCACCTCTGTGGGCCAAGTCCTATGCTGGGAGGTGGAAATACAGAGATGAAAGACACTGTCCTTGCCTCCTAGAGTCCACAGTCAAGAAACAAATACCTCTACTAAAGATAAACATCATTCATTCATTCATTCATTCTTTCACTCACTCATTCACTCACTGAGCAGACTATTGGATGTTCCATATTTCTGGCACTGTCCTGGGCACTGCACAATGAGATGTCCTTGAATAAAACACTAATGGTTCCTTGGGGGTCTGGGGAGGAAGAGGCAGATTCAGCAGAGGGGGTGAGGGCAGGCTGTGATTGGACTTAGCCTTGAACTTGCGGCAGGCAGAGTTGGAGGGAGGCATTCTCGGCGATCTCAACACACGTGGAGCTGGACAGGTAAGAGGTGAGTGAGGCAACAGCCCATAGAGGGCTTTGGTGCCAGCTGAGGCATTTGGAATGTCCTAGCGGCATAGGAGGGTCTGAGCTGGGCCGTGGCTTCAATGTAGAGGGAGTGGAGGCAGGGAGACAGGAAAATCCAGGTGAGGAGACTGAGGGATGGTAAGGAGGGACATTTCTGGACTAAATTGGAAGGCTACAGAGGATGGTTGACTGAAGGGACGAAGGGCAGGCAGGAGTCTGGCCCATTAATTGTGAGGCAGATGGTACTTTAGGCTGAGGGTCGCCACTCCGTGGCCCTCCAGGAAGCTTCCCTGTCGCCACTCTGACTTCCTAACACAACTCCATCTTGTCTTCTCTCTGAAGATTGGGGTCCCTGTTTTGTCTCCCAAGAGGCTGAGGGCCTGAGAGTGTGGCCCAGCCTGCCCCCTACTGTGCCCTGAACTGGCCTCCACATTGTGAAACCAGAAACTGTGGAAGGAGTGAGCAAATTAATAATTTTTTAGTGATTCACTTGACTTGACTTGTGGCTTAGAGTACTGACCCTCGCCTAACAGGATTTCAGGCCTGCTGAGAGCAGAAGTAGGAGTTAGGAGCTAGTCCTGGAGGGAAGTAGGCTCTGTCAGAGGTGAAGGGGAGGGTGTGAACCAAGGGGTAGAGGTGTGTGACTTGTAAGGATGGTATTGGGGCTGGGTCACATACAGGAGAGCCCTGAATGCCCTGTTCCTGGCTCGGGCCCAGTGGGTCAATCCGTGCCCAGCTCGCAGCAGAGTTTGAGGCCACTTCTCATTTTGTTTCCCCTCCCTGGCACAGGGACTGCATCGGGAAGCAGTTTGCCATGACCGAGCTGAAGGTGGCCATGGCCCTGACACTGCTCCGCTTTGAGCTGGCGCCGGATCCCTCCAGAGTCCCTGCTCCCATTCCAAGAATTGTGTTGAAGTCCAAGAATGGGATCTACCTGTGTCTCAGGAAGCTCCTCTAACACTTTTTGGGGACAAGGACAGGCTCAGAGAGACGTTTGCAACCATCCTGTCTTCCTGTCACTCTCTCCTATCCCCTGAGTATCTGTCCACTTCCTGCTTTCTATCTGCCCACTTGGTGATCTAACTGATCTCCTGCCTCCTGCCCATCAGACCATCACCGTTCTCTCTCTCATCCTTCTCCAGGCTCCCTACCTGTTGGTCTGCCTGTCTCTGACCCACCTCCATCTCTGACTGTCACCAAACTCCTCATCATTTGCCTGTCCGCCAGCCTGTCTGTCCTCTCCCTGTCTTTCCCTTTCTGCCCGTCTGTCCATCCTTGTGTTAGTTTCCTTTGCTGTTATAATAATTTACCACAGCCTTAGTGACTTAAGACAAAGTGACTTAAGGCAAATTTCTTCTCTTATGGTTCTGGAGTCAGAAGTCTGAAATGGTTTCATTGGACCACAACCAAGGTGTTGGCAGGGCCGCCCTACCTCCAGGCCTCTGGGAGAGAATCTTTCTCTTTGCCTTTCCAGCATCTAGAGATGCATTCCTTGGCTCCTGGATCTTCCTCCAGATTCAAATCCAGCAGCATTTTCAAAGTCTCTGTGCTCTGTCTTCATCTGGCATTCTGCTTTATGAGGACCTTTGTGATTACACAGGCCCACTCACATAAAACAGGACGTGGTCACAGGGTCCAGGGATTAGGATGTGGACACCGCTGGGAGCCAGTATTCAGCCTGCTGAGTCCCTGTGTAACTACCATCAGTCTGTACTCCCGATCTCTTCTGTGTGTTAATAGTCTACCCTTTTTTCATTCACACCCCCTCTCCTTCTTTCCCACTCCCTGTGACAAAGTTCACAGTGTCCCATGGAGTGGTGTCATCCCTTGGAAGGAGAAGGATGGAAGAGAAGAGAGAGAGAAGGGGAGGGAAGACAGAGGAGACAAGGAAAGTAGATAATATCTGCTCTGTGGTGCCAAGACCCCAGCAGGGCCAATCATGTCCCATCACCTCCAAAAGACTCAGGAAGAAACTTTGACCTTCCCTCTAACTGTCCAAAGGGATTTAACATAGAAGGCTTGTCACAAGAAGGAGCTATAACCGTAGGTAACTATAGTATAATATGAACTAGGTGTGGTAGACAGGGAGGAACGTAGCAAGGCCCATTTGACCAAAGTCCTCTCTGTGTCCCATTGTCTCTAGATGGCCCAACAAACATTTGTTTATTAAACATTAATTCTTTCCATCTTCTGTAAATGCCTCCTTTCCCCTATGAAAGTCCAGACTCCTGTTCCTTTACCTTAATCTAGAATGACATAGGTGTCTTATTTTGCCTGACTCTCTTTGGAATTTTTTGTGCTTATGTGAATTCCCTGTGCCCACATATTAAACTGTTTGATTTTCTCCTGTTAATCTGCCTTATGTCATTTTAATTATTTGACCAGCCACAAGAACCAAGAAGGGAAGGGGGAATTTTCCCCTCCCCCACATGGGAGAGCTTTCTGAGGCATGGCTGTATAGGATGTGATAGAGCAAGGTGTTGTCCTTTGTGAAACCAACTGGCCCTTTCAGGGGCTCAAATAGGCACCAAGATCTACCTCATGGTCAGGTGAGAAGATGGGGTTCCACCTGAGGGGCTAAAGGGAGAAAGCTGTTCCCAAGTTAAGATTTTTGTGTATTTTTAGCAATTTCACACTGTCCTCACCTTGGTCCAGCTGAAAATGGTAAGAAGGAGGTGGGGTGTCTCTGATCAGAATTAGTCCAAGAGAAGCTCAAGGGGTCAAAGTCTTGAAATGAGAGGGCAACCCCACCACCATATCCAGAACACCATTAACACGTGTCTTAAGCTATTACTTAGCACTGATGAACAGAAATATACTGTGAGCCATAAATGTAATTTCAAGTGTTCTGGTAGCCACATTTTTAAAAGGCAAAATTAATTTTAATAATAGGATTTATTATACAGAAAATATCATCATTCCAAAATGCACTCAATGTAAATAATTATTAAGGAAACATTCACCTTTTCTTGTACTATGTCTTCAAAATCCAGCGTGTGGTTTACATTTCCAGTACATCTCAGTTCTAACTAGGCACATTTCAAATGCTCAGTAGACACATGTGGCTAATGGCTACCACACTGGACAGAGTAACTCTAGACCTGCAGACCTTGTCTGGCCTCCCGGTGGACTAGTCTGCTACCCATCTAAGTAGGGGGAGACCAGAAATACAATGGTCAGTGGTATTATTTCCACGTTGGAGGTAAGCGTGCACCCATTTAGAAGTTAAGCCAAAATGATTATGTGATCAGTTGTTACTGAGACATGCGGTCCAACTTCCCATTACATGTAACAGATCTTAAATACTAGAAGCTTATGTAAAAGGATATGTCTGTACATGTTGTAAGTGTTTAGAGTTTCAAGAACGTTGAATCAAGGAACTCAGGTATGCTACACACATCTTCTTTTAGCCTCTCCAGATCCTCTCTCCTCCATTTCCCATCCTGTTCTGGGCTCTAAGAAGCTGACCCACATGGTTTCCTGTTGGGTTTGGCCAAAAAACGACATTAATAGGCAAACTGGAGGGTGGGAGGAGAGAGTGGTTGGCTTGTTTATCCCAGGGCCCCACCCTACCAGGCTGCCTCAGGTTGGCTGCAGGCTCTACTGAAGCCACAACTCCTGTCTCATGGCCTTTCCCAGCAGCAGTCTCTCTCCAGGTTTGTAACTCTCCCTCCTGTGTCCCAGCAGACCTAGAAGTGGTAAGCACTTCCGCAGTTGTTTGCTCCATTTTGTTTCTCCTAAACCTTACGCTTACCTTTGTAAATAGCTCCTTTATAAAACTCTCCTCAAATTGCCCAACTTGAGTGTGTCATCATTTCCTACCAGAACCCTGATTGTTACACCCAGCAAAGGGAGTCTGTGTTGCCAGAATTACTATTAGGAGTCTACACTCTTGCAGATATCTAGGTAAGCGCTTGGTAGAGCTTGTTAAGTAAATGACTTCTGTACAGAATGTGGCAATTTAGAGCAGGTTGTGTAGCATTATGCCAATCTGTTCATTCAAAGCAAAGAGAAAGTAGGAATAGGGGAAGAGAACAGTTTTCCTTTAGTGGAAAAGTTTTACATTCTTGGTTTTTATGTTTATTTTTGCTTGCTTTGTGACATTTGCCAATTCTATGTGTATCTAACAAAAAGTGACTTACACAGCACTAGTTCTTTGAAGTGCTTACACGTAAGATGGTCATACCTTTGGGTTTTCCCAGATGGCAGGATTGTGGTGAAGACCCCAAATACTGAGAACCACATTTATTCCTGAAAAAGAAAGGAAATGAAGAGATCGCAAGAGAAAGAGCAAGTTGTGAGCTCCCGGTACACCACTTTTCAGTAAGACTTCTCTTCTTAAAGGGAAAGAGCTAGCTCCCGACAGAACTGTGTGTGTGCTGTAGCTGACACCAGCAGCGAAGGACCCGTGGGAAGATGAGGTGTGGTGGTACGTTAGTATTCAAACAACGATCTATTTAATACATGATTCTATCTTAAGGAGCTATTGGTATCATGTGAAAATGGTAAGCCATGCTTAGATTGTCTGCTACTTCTGGAAATTACTTATATATCTACTAATGTACTATTAAGCACCCATGAGAGACAGTTTGGGTGCATAAGAACAGAATCATAATTCTATCATACAGACCCAATGAAAACTTTCTGTTGGTGCTGTTCATATATGGAAGCTAATGAATTTTGGCAAATATCCATATGGTTTGGAGTTTTTTTAAAAAAGAAAGAGGAGAGAGAATTTGAGGATTCTTTGATTACCAGAAATAATTCTGGTAAATTAATTCTGGATCTGTCAACAAGGTCACAGTAAGTGACATGTTGTTAGTGTTTGCAACAAACAATCCTGTCAGCTTGTTTCTAAGGGAAAGAGTCAATAGAGCACCAATGGAGATAAGTGAAGTGTGTCTCATGTGACCCCTCTGCCTCCCACTTGCCCTGCTCAGAAACCTGTGTTGTTCTGAAGAGCACTGGACTCCAGGCTTGGTACCTCTGTGTGAGTTCTAGCTCTGCTCATCTGCACATTGGTGTTCTCCAGTGAGTTTTGGCTACACCAAAAGTATTTGAAAATATTTGTAAACTGCCAAGCACTGTATAGTGTCTGCTGAGATCATGTTCCGTGGGAGAAAAAATGAGAGACTTTGTTTGAAGGCTCTCTGTAAACTATTAAATGCTACACACTTATAAGGGTGATATTATTATGACGATGAAGCCAAAGACCCTCCTTAGGCCATCTAGATAAAGACAATAGTGCTCATCTCCCATGAAGTCTCATTTGGATCTGAACCTCAGCCAAACAAGAATTATGTGAGAAACAGTGTCCCACAATGGGAGAAACCCTGGGTTGGGATTCTGGCAACATGGGTTCTGGGCATAGCTTTGCTGCAAATGGCTATGTCCCTTGGGGGAAGTCTCTGAAACCCACATCTGATCAAGGCGTTACCCACTGAGCTCTTAACAGCTGCCCAATCCTAAGCCAACTGTACTTAGGATTGTCTTTTGATTCCTCCAAGAGTTGAGAAACCTGCTGGTCTTCATCACTGTGGTCGCAGGATCCCATGGTTTCTAGGAACCTTTAGGAAAAGAATGCAAAAACCTGCAGACAAGGAGCATCCATCTGTGAAGGTAATGAACTTGCAGAGTTCTCTGGAAATGGATGGACTGGCGGCACCAATCAGAGTGACTCCCTGATGCACATTGTGGTTTATGACATCTCACCCAGCTCCTTCCTGTGAGGACAAGGGAGGGAGGGAGGGAACTCAGACTCCATAGCCAGTTTGTAAATAGTGATTTTTTTTTTCATTTGATGTTTGTTCCTGGGAAATATCATCTTAAGGTTAAAGCGACTTGCTAACTGGTTTACGTAACAAAATGTTAAAATGGGATTTTTCTGCGTTAGGATCAGCTGAGGTCCTAGAGGAAGAGGAACCAAACAGGTGCCAAATATCCTCATTATAAATGGAGGGTGCTAAGCTAATGGTAGAGGATTTGCTAAGGAGATTTCTGAACACCAGTTTTGCAACCCTTAGCTCATCATATAAATCAAGAATGTATAAGGATTGAAGAGAGGAGGCTTAAGAGTTTTGAGAGAAAAAAAAATCCTTTAAAGAGAATTGTCAGAATGACGGAGTGCCATGGAGAATGGAGGAGGTTGCTCCCCAACATGTTAAGCAAAGGGGGGCTTCAGAAGGGTCACTTAGATGATCTGACATGTGCTCCCTGGAGTTTGGCAAGCACTATCCTGATAATAAGGCTGTGACTCAGAACAGACAGAGGGGCAAGGGAGAGCAGCAGGGCAAGGAAGGAATGCTCCAGTGTGTCCTGTAGGCCAATGAATCCACAGGAGGAAGAGTTCCGGAATCAGCTTGAAAGGAACTCTGATCTAGGACAAGAATTCCTTTGCTCCTTGAATCCCCATTGCAAAGTCCCATTGAGGGAATCCCCAAGAATCCCACAGATGCTCCCATCGAGAGTAAAAGCAAACATTGACTATCCACCAAGCTCAGAGGGCAAGATCGCAACACTACCAGCTCCTTTCTCCTTATCCCTTCTCCCTCCTGGGCCCGTTTCTAGAAGGGTCATAAACAGCAGCTACTGGGCAGGGGAGGAGCTTGTCAGTAAGGGGAAGCCACCACAACCCCTCACCCACCAATGACTTCCAGACTCAGAGGAGCTGGATGAAGGCAGATGCTCCAAGTGGATGAGAATTTGAAATTTTTATTATGACACTGGTCCAGACACTTAATTACTGAAATGAGGCTGCTCTTGTGATTTAAATTGATGAGAACTCTCTGAGATTCACTCAAGATTACACCCCAGAGATGAAAATAACTTTTCTCACACAGCAAGTTGAAGTGTCAGTGGGAGAAGAATAAAGTTTTTTATTTGCATCCTAGCTTGTCACTTTGGTTCAATAAAATGACTGCATGTATTTAGTCTATTTGCTTTATTGTATTTTTATTTGCTTTTCTGATTACTTAATTTAAATGCAGGCTTTGGCCATTAGTTAATGTGAAATTTTAATTTTGGACTCTTTCCTCCTCAATCCCAAAATAAAAAGAGTAATTCTGCTTAGCCTGGCACTTTGCACAGTTAAGAAAAACAATGTTGTCCATCTCAGCCCTGGTGCAAAAAGAAGAGAAGACTTTTAACCCAAAGCAGAAGTGGGCTGACAAAGAGCCAAATGGAGAGATTGAACAACTTCCCAGCTTTTCCAGAAATTGTTCTTTGCAGTGTGGTTTTATTATCTGTCTAAAAGAATTATAAATTCTCCAAATGCTATGTACAAACTTCATTAAATGTAACTTTAAGGCCACATTGTAGAACACAAACATTTTATTCTCTGTAACATTATTGCCATTTCTCTCATTACAATAAGTGGTAGTTAACAGATCCTCTGGACTTCATTTTCTCATCTGGCAAAGATGTCGTTATTGTTTTCACATTTCACATCAGCCAAACAAAAATGAGAAACATCACTATTTGAGTTGTATATACATCCATCCAAATCAAGGTTAAAATATCTAATTAATGTTGGGAGGT
Source organism: Diceros bicornis minor (assembly GCF_020826845.1). NCBI lineage: Eukaryota > Metazoa > Chordata > Mammalia > Perissodactyla > Rhinocerotidae > Diceros > Diceros bicornis. Next base: position 9,941,857 of record NC_080752.1, read on the forward strand.
GGTATAGAGTGTTTCCAAATTCAATGAATGAATAAAAAATGACTTATCCACAGAGCATTTTGTACTATATGGATTATACCTGTAATTTATGGTAGGATATGTCTATTATTTCCTCATAAAAAGTGAGATCTCGCATCACATAAAAAGTGATGTCAGCATCATGGCGGAGTGAGTTTCCCGTGAACTCTTCCCTTGACAAGATACAACAAAAGGAACAGTCACAGACCAACAACGGAATACCAGACAGTGAAAAGCTAGAGCGGAAAGATCCACACTGCCGCACATCTGAGAGCGGAACGTGCTGGGCCCCCAGAGGAAGTGGGGAGAGGTAAGGAGAATTCCTCTCCCTCCCCATCAGATCAGCGATCCTGGTCCGAGCGGCTCCCAGAGAGGGGCTAGGGGCGGCCCTCGGCGGGGAAACCATAGCTCTTCGGACTCTCTCAGCCAGTGGGAAACTCCCGCACAGAGGACTCAGAAGAGCCACAGGGCTACCATCAACATCTGAGCACCCCAGAGAGCAGATAAAGAGGGGCAAATGAGAAGCCTCCCACGTCAGGGACCCAGAGGGCAAAAGAGAGAGCTCCCCCCTCCCCGCAAACCGGACCCTGCAGCTCAACCGACCAGACCAGACCTAGCGATCCGTGGCAGACCAGACCAAGAGATCCGTGACAGACCAGACCAAGCGATCCGCGGCAGACCTGATCAAACGACCGGACCTGTGGATCGCAGCGGGGGAAAACAAAACAAAACAAAACAAAAAAACTGTGGATCGCAGCAGAAAAACCGGGGCAGAGCGCAGGGGGCTTAGACTACACAGCCCTTTACCGAGATTTCCAGGATGAGGAAAAACAAAACCAACACAGGGACCACAATGCAAAAATATATGACATCATCAGACCAGACACAAAATGACAAGCACCCAGAAATCAACCCCAAAGACACAGAAATCCATAATCTAAATGACAGAGATTTCAAAATAGCTATTATAAAAACACTCAACAAAATACGAGACAACACAGACAAACAATTCAATGAGATTAGGAGTTTCTTCACAAAAGAGATTGAAATCATAAAGAAAAACCAATCAGTGCTGATGGAGATGAAGAATGCAATGGAGGAGATAAAGGAGAATCTGGAATCTTTAAAGAACAGAGCTGACAATATGGAGGAAAGAATTAGCATTTTAGAGGATAGGAATACAGATATACTCCAGATGGAAGAGGAGAGAGAACTAAGACTAAAAAGAAATGAAGAAAGACTCCGAGAAATATCTGATTCTATTAGCAAATGTAACATAAGAATTACAGGTATTCCTGAGGGAGAAGAGAGGGAAAGAGGAACAGAGAGCCTATTCAAGGAAATAATAGCTGAGAATTTCCCAAATCTGGGGAAGGAGCAGGAAATACCAGTAAGCGAAGCCAACGGGACACCTATATATTAACAGACAAAGGCCTTCACCACGACACCTAGTGGTAAGGCTAGCCAAGGTCAATGACAAAGAAACAATATTAAGGGCAGCTAGACAAAAACAAAAAATAACGTACAAAGGAACTCCCATCAGGCTCTCAGCGGATTTCTCAACAGAAACTTTACAGTCTAGAAGAGACTGGAATGATATATTCAAAATACTGAAAGACAAAAACTTTCAGCCAAGAATACTCTATCCAGCAAAAATATCCTTCAAATATGATGGAGAAATAGTAACTCTCCCAGATAAACAAAAGCTAAGGGAGTTCATGGCCACGAGACCCCCACTACAAGAAATACACAAGAAGGCGCTTAGGCCTGAAAAAAAGAAGAGAAAGGGAACACAAAGCTTGGAGCAAGGAGAAAAGTAGGTAGACAAACTCAGAAAAATAGTAGATCTTTACCGGAATAGGTTAGCAACCACTTAAATACTAAATTCAAAGATCAAAGGAAGAAACTCACCAAAAATAAATTTAACCTCATCACTGTAAACACACAGCCACAACACAAGATAGAATAAGGTATAACAAGAACAACTTAGAAGGGGAAGAGGAAAGTGATTCAATTGACTTAGTATAAGGAAATAGGAGGCCATCAGATAATGGACTATCTCATACACAAGATTTTTTGCCCAAACCTCAAGGTAACAACTAAACAAATAATCAAAACAAAACCACATATGATAAACAAAGAGAAAACTAGAAGAGTCATAAGACAGAACAACCAAACTGAATTGGCAGTCCAAAACAAACGGGGCAAGAAACAAAGGAAATGCAAAAGAACCAGAAAATAAGTGACACAACAGCAACATTAAGCCCTCATATATCAATAATTACCCTAAATGTAAATGGATTGAACTCTCCAATCAAAAGATACAGAGTGGCAGGATGGATTAAAAAGCAAGACCCAACAATATGCAGCCTTCAGGAAACACATCTTAGCACTAAAGACAAGCACAGGCTCAGAGTGAAAGGATGGAAGACAATACTCCAAGCTAATGGCAAACAAAAGAAAGCAGGTGTTGCCATACTCATATCAGACAAAGTAGACTTCCAGATAAAACAGGTGAAGAAAGACAAGGAAGGGAAATATATAATTAAAAAAGGGACACTCCATCAAGAACACATATCACTTATAAATATATATGCACCCAACATAGGAGCACCAATGTACATAAAGCAACTATTAAGAAACCTAAAAGGAGAAATCAACAACAACACAATAATAGTAGGGGATCTTAACACCCCACTTACAACAATGGATAGATCATCCAGACAAAAAGTCAATAAAGAAATAGTAGACTTAAATGAGAAACTGGACGAGATGGACCTAGTAGACATATACAGAGCACTCCATCCAAAAACAGCTGACTACACATTCTTCTCAAGCACGCATGGAACATTCTCTAGGATAGACCATATGTTGGGAAACAAAGCAAGCCTCAATAATTTAAGAAGATTGAAATCATAACAAGCACCTTTTCAGACCATAAGGCTATGAAACTGGAAATGAACCATGAAAAAAAAAATGGGAAAGTGACAAAAATGTGGAGATTAAACAACATGCTACTGAACACCAATGGATCATTGATAAAATTAAAGGAGAAATCAAAAACTATCTGGAAACAAACGAAAATGATAATATGCCATATCAAACCATATGGGATGCAGCAAAACCGGTCCTGAGAGGGAAACTCATAGCGATACAAGCCCACCTTAGCAAACAAGAAAAAGCCCAAATAGGCAACCTTAAATTACGCCTAACAGAACTAGAAAAAGAAGAACAAACAAAGCCCAAAGCCAGCAGAAGGAGAGAAATAATAAAAATCAGAGCAGAAATAAATGATATTGAGACCAAAAAAAACAGTAGAAAGGATTAATGAGACAAAGAGTTGGTTCCTCAGGAAGATAAACAAAATCGACAACCCTTAGCCAGGCTTATTAAGAAAAAAAGAGAAAAGGCTCAAGTAAATAAAATTAGAAATGAAAGAGGAGAAATTACAACGGATACCATGGAAATACAGAGGATCATAAGAGAATACTATGAGAAATCATATGTCAACAAATTGGACAATCTAGAAGAAATGGATAAATTCTTAGACTTATACAACCTCCCAAAATTGAACCAAGAAGAAATGGAGAATCTGAATAGACCAATAACAAGTAAAGAGATTGAAATAGTAATCAAAAACCTCCCAAAAAATAAAAGTCCAGGACCAGATGGCTTCTCCAGTGAATTTTACCAAACATTCAAAGAAGATTTGATACCCATCCTTCTCAAACTATTCCAAAAAATAGAGGAAGATGGAACACTTCCTAAATCATTCTACGAGGCCAACATCACCCTGATACCAAAACCAGACAAAGACAATACAAAGAAAGAAAATTACAGGCCAATATCGCTGATGAACATTTATGCAAAAATCCTCAACAAAATATTGGCAAACCGAATACAACAATACATTAAAAAGATCATACACCATGATCAAGTGAGATTTATACCAGGGACGCAGGGATGGTTCAACATCTGCAAATCAATCAACGTGATACATCACATCAACAAAACAAAGAATAAAAACCACATGATCATCTCAATAAATGCAGAGAAGGCATTTGACAAGATACAACATCCATTTATGATAAAAACTCTCAATAAAATGGGAATAGAAGGAAAGTACCACAACATAATGAAGGCCATATATGACAAACCCACAGCCAACATCATACTCAAAGGGGAAAGACTGAAAGCCATTCCTCTGAGAACAGGAACGAGGCAGGGCTGCCCACTCTCACCACTCCTGTTCAACATAGTACTGGAGGTTTTGGCCTGAGCAATTAGGCAAGAAAAAGGAATAAAAGAAATCCAAATAGGTAACGAGGAACTGAAACTCTCACTATTTGCAGATGACATGATTGTATATATAGAAAACCCTAAAGAATCTGTTGGAAAACGATTTGAAACAATCAACAACTACAGCAAAGTTTCAGGGTACAAAATCAATCTACAAAAATCAGTTGCATTTCTGTATGCTAATAATGAACTAAAAGAAAGAGAGCTCAAAAAGATAATACCATTTACAATTGCATCAAAAAGAATAAAATACCTAGGAATAAATCTTACCAAGGAGGTGAAGGACCTATACAATGAGAAGTATAAGACATTATTGAAAGAAATCCATGATGACATAAAGAAATGGAAAGATATCTCATGCACGTGGATTGGAAGAATAAACATAGTTAAAATGTCTATATTACCTAAAGCAATCTACAGATTCAATGCAATCCCAATCAGAATCCCAATGACATTCTTCACAGAAATAGAAAAAAGAATACTAAAATTTATATGGGGCAACAAAAGACCCCAAATAGCTAAAGCAATCCTAAGAAAAAAGAACAAAGCAGGAGGCATCACAATCCCTGACTTCAAAACATACTACAAAGCAATAGTAATCAAAACAGCATGGTACTGGTACAAAAACAGACACACAGATCAATGGAACAGAATTGAAAGCCCAGAAATAAAACCACACATATACGGACAGCTAATTTTTGACAAAGGTGCTAAGAACATGCAATGGAGAAAGGAAAGTCTCTTCAATAAATGGTGTTGGGAAAACTGGACAGCCACATGCAAAAGAATGAAAGTGGACCATGTGCTATCGCCATTCACAAAAATTAACTCAAAATGGATCAAAGACCTGAAGGTGAGACCTGAAACTATAAAACTCATAGAAGAAAATATAGGCAACACACTATTTGACATTGGTTTTAAAGGAATCTTTTCAGATGACATGCCTACCCAGACTAGGGAAACTAAAGAAAAAATAAACAAGTGGGACTTTATCAGATTAAAGAGCTTTATAAGACAAATGAAACCAGAATCAAGATGAACAGACAACCAACCAGCTGGGAGAGAATATTTGCAAAACATACATCTGACAAGGGGTTGATCTCCATAATATATAAAGAACTCACACAAGTGAACAACAAAAAAACAAACAACCCGATCAAAAAATGGGCAGAGGAAATGAACAGACACTTCTCCAAGAAAGATATACAGATGGCCAATAGGCACATGAAAAGATGCTCAACATCACTAATCATCAGGGAAATGCAAATCAAAACAACACTAAGCTACCACCTCACGCCCGTTAGAATGGCTATAATCACCAAGACAAAAAACAACAAATGTTGGAGAGGATGTGGAGAAACAGGACCCCTCATACACTGCTGGTGGGAATGCAAAGTGGTGCAGCCTCTATGGAAAACGGTATGGAGATTCCTCAAAGAATTAAAAATAGAGATGCCCTATGATCCAGCCATCCCACTACTGGGAATCTATCCAACGAACCTGAAATCAACAATCCAAAGAGGCTTACGCACCCCTATGTTCATTGCAGCATTATTCACCATAGCCAAGAAGTGCAAGCAACCTAAGTGTCCCTCAACTGACGATTGGATTAAGAAAATGTGGTATATATATACAATAGAATACTACTCAGACATAAAAAAAGACAAAATCGTCCCATTTGCAAAACATGGATGGGCCTGGAGCGTATTATGTTAAGTGAAATAAGCCAGAAAGAGAAAGATAAACACTGTATGATCTCACTCATATGTGGAATATAAACCAACACATGGACAGAGAAAACTGGACTGTGGTTACCAGGGGCAGTGGGGGTGGGGGGTGGACACAAGGGGTGAAGGGAGTCATATATATGGTGATGGACAAACAAAAATGTACAACCCAAAATTTCACAATGTTAGAAACCATTAAAACGTCAATTAAAAAAATTATTTGAAGCATTAAAACAATAGCTGTCATCACTAAAGACAAAAAAAAAGTGAGATCTCTACTATATGTACATGAATTCTAATTTACCTTTACAAATGTTCTACTTGAAGAGACTTTTGCATTTGAAATATGGTGTTTTCCCACTAGTCATGGGGCTGGGTTGCCCTTAGCATTTCTATCTTTCTGCCCCTCTGACTGGCAAAACAATGATATGTGAAATATCAAGCTGGGGTGAAGAGTGTGGTTTATATCAGGGACATGTGATTTTTCTGCAAACAGCATGTCTGAGAGGCAAATCCATAACCTGGGCTTCATTAACAGCAAGATATGCTAGAGTCTAGCAAAAGGGGGTAGAAGTTTTCCAGCTGGCTAACTGCCACCCATCCTGTAACAGGCAGCTTAATGTCAGCTCTCTCAGGAAGTCTCCTTGAGTGCCCACACCTGGCTAGATGCCTGTCTTCTAAGTCTCTCTGGAGCCAGTACATATCTCTCTCATCACACTCACCATCTCATACTGCAATTGTCTCTACAGCGCCTGGCTCCTGTACTAGAGTGTGAGCTCACTGAGGGCAAGACCCATACCAAATCTTCAATATTTTTCTAGGGCCTCAGTACTTAAAATGTCCTCGGTCCATATTTAGTAAACTCACCTACAGTGTGTATCATTTAGCACTGTGTTCAAAGTCCAAAGCCAGTCCTGAGGAGTGCATGAGGGGATGGGAGAGAATATCCACAACGAGGCTTAAATGATGCAGCTGCTCACTCAGGTCCCTCAGAAGAGGAGCCTGCTTGAGCCCAACCAGTCAAGCTCTAAATGCAAGTCTACGGATCAAGTCCCCATTTCCAATGCACCAGAACCTGGGTGAAAGAAAAAAATAAGACATTTTACAAACCACTGATTAGAAAAACAATGAAATAGAGAACTTACAGATGAGTGAACTTCTTCTGCAAAAGACAAAGGGATAGCTTGGGGCCTTCTAGAAAAACAGCAGAATGGTTGCCTGCCTCTTCTGCTTCCACATACACATATCTTGAAAGACTACAGTCACCAAGGTACAAGAGGAAAGAACAAAGCAAAATTCCCAGGAGGAGAACTAGGATGACATTTTTAGGGATACAGATCATACCAGGTGATCGAACTTGTATGCTCCTAACACAGGAGCAGCAAAATATACAAAGCAACTATTAACAGACCTAAAGGAGAATGGAACAGCAACCCAATAATAGTAGGGGACACCAACACCCCACTTACATCAATGGATAGATCATCCAGACAGAGGGTCAACAAGGAAACAGTGGTCTTAAAAGAAACAATAGACCAGATGGACTCAATAGATATACATAGAGCATTCCATCCAAAAGCAGAAGAATACACATTCTTCTCAAGTACGCAGGGGACGTTCTCAGAGATAGACCATATTTTGGGAAACAAAACAAGCTCAATAAATTTAAGAAGATTGAAATCATATCAAGCATCTTTCCTGACCACAATGGCATGAAACTAGAAATCAACTACAAGAAAAAAGCTAGAAAAGTCACAAATATGTGGATACTAAACAACGTGGTACTGAACAACTATTCGATCAATGAAGAAATCAAAAGAGAAATCAAAAAATACCTGGAGAGAAATGAAAATGAAATCATAACATACCAAATCTCATAGGATGCAGCAAAAGTAGTACCAATAGGGAAGTTTATAGCAATACAGGCCTACCTTAAGAAACAAGAAAAATCTCAAAAAAACAATCTAGTGCTATACCTAAAAGAAATAGAGACAGAAGAACAAATGAACTCCAAAGTCAGTAGAAGGAAGGAAATGATAAAAATCAGAGCAGAGATAAATAAAATAGAGACTAAAAAAAAAACAATAGAAAGGACCAACAAAACCAAGAGCCAGTTCTTTCAAAAGAGAAACAAAATTGACAAAAGCTTAGCCAGACTCACTAAGAAAAAGAGAAGGCTCAAATAAATAAAATCAGAAATAAAGAGGAGAAATCACAATGGATACCACAGAAATACAAAGGATTAAAGAGAATACGAAACAAAAGCCATATGCCAACAAATTAGATAGCCTAGAAGAAATGGATAAATTCTTAGAATCATACAACCTCCCAAAAGTGAATCAAGAAGAAGTAGAGAATCTGAATAGACCAATCACAAGTAAAGAGATGAAAGAGTAATAAAAACCCTCCCAGAAATCAAAAGTCCAGGATCAGATGGCTTCTCTGGTGAATCCTACCAAACATTCAAAGAAGATTTAATCCCTATCCTTCTCAAACTCTTCCAAAAAATTTAAAAGGAGGGGATGCATTGTAACTCATTTTATGAGACCAACGTTACCCTGACCAAAATGAGACAAGGACAACATAAAATAGGGAAATTACAGGCCAATATCACTGATGAATATAGACGCAAAAATCCTGAACAAAATATTAGCAAATCAAATACAGTACATTAAAAGAATCATACACCATAAAGCGGAATTTATTCCAGGGATTCAGGGATGATTCAACATCTGCAAATCAATCAATATCATACACCACATTAACAAAATGAAGAAAAAAAAATACATGATGCAGAGAAAGCATTTGACAAGATTCAACATCCATTTATGATAAAAACTCTCAATAAAGTGGGTATAGAAGTAAAGTGCCTCAACATATTTAAGGCCACATACGACAAAGCCACAGCCAACACCATACTCAACAGTGAAAACCTGAAAGCTATTCCTCTAATAAAAGGAACAAGACAAGGAGGCCCACCCTCACCACTATTATTTAACAAACCATTGGTAGTCCTAGTCAGAGCAATTAGGCAAGAATAAAAGTAAAAAGCATCCAAATTGGAAAGGAAGAAGTAAAACTGCCCCTATTTGTGGATGACATGATTCTATATGTAGAAAACCCTAAAGAGTCCACCAAAAACCTATTAGAAATAATTAATGAATACAAGAAAGTTGTAGGGTACAAAATCAACATACAAAAGTCAGTTCCATTTCTATACACTGGCTACGAACTAGCCGAAAGAGAAATCAAGGATACAATCCCATTTACAATCACAACAAAAAGAATAAAATACCTAGGAATAAATTCAACCAAGGAGGTGAAAACCTTATACACTGAAAACTATAAGACATTATTGAAAGAAATTGAAGAAAACATGAAGAAAACATAAAGAAATGGAAAGATATCCCATGCTCATGGAATGGAAGAACAAACATAGTTAAAATGCCCATAATACCTAAAGCAATCTACAGATTCAATACAATCCTAATCAGATACCCATTGACATTTTCCAAGGAAGTAAAACAAAAAATGCTAAAATTTATGTGGAACAACAAAAGACCCCAAATAGCCAAAGCAATCCTGCGAAAAAAGAACAAAGCTGGCGGTATCACACTCCTTGAATTCAAAATATACTACAGAGCCATAGTGATCAAAGCAGCATGGTACTGGCAGAAAAACAGACACACAGATCCGTGGAACAGAATTGGGAACCAAGAAATAAACCCACACGTCTATGGACAGTTAATCTTTGACAAAGGAGCCAAGAACATACAGTGGAGAGAGGAAAGTCCAGAGAGGAAAGTCCTTTCAATAAACGGTGTTGGGAAAACTGGACAGCCACATGCAAAAAATGAAAGTAGATTATTATCTTACACCATACCACAAAAATTAACTCAAAATGGATTAATGACTTGAATGTAAGACCTGAAACCATAAAACTCCTAGAAGAAAACAGGCAGTATGCTCTTTTGCATCAGTCTTAGCAGTATCTTTTTGAATACTACCTCTCCTCAGGCAAGGGGAACAAAAGAAAAAACAAACAAATGGTACTACATCAAACTAAAAGTTTTCTTCATGGCAAAGGAAATCATCAACAAAATGAAAAGGCAACCCACCAACAGGGAGAAAATATTCACAAATCATATATCCAATAAGGGGTTAATTTCCAAAATATCTAAAGAACTCATACAACTCAACAACAAAAAAACTGAACAACCCAATCAATAAATAGGCAGAGGATACGAACAAACATTTTTCCAAAGAAGAAAATCAGATGGCCAAAGGACACATGAAAAGATCTTCAATATCACTAATTATTTGTGAAATGCTAATCATAACTACACTGAGATATCACCTCACACCCATCAGAATGGCTATTATTAAAAAGACAAAAAATAACAAGTGTTGGAGAGGATGTGGAGAAAAGGGAACTCTGGTACATTGCTCGTGGGAATGCAAACTGGTGCAGCCACTATTGAAAATGGAGATTTCTCAAAAAATTAAAAATAGAAATACCATATGATCCAGCTATTGCACTTATGGATATTTATCCAAAGATCATGAAAATACTAATTCAAACGGATATATGCATCCCTATGTTCATTGCAGCATTATTCACAATATTGCTGGAAGCAACCCAAGTGGACATCAACAGATGAGTGGATAAAGATGTGGTATATGAGTATAATGGAATACCACTCAGCCAATAAAATGACAAAACTGTGCCATTTGCAACAACATGGATGGATCTTGAGGGTATTATCCTAAGCAAAATAAATCAGACATAGAAGGACAAATATTGTATGATTACAGTCATATGTACAAGAGAAACAAACAAACAAATGTATAGATAAGGAGAACAGATTGATAGTCACCAGAGGGGAAGGTGGTGGGAGGATGGCGAAAGGAGCAAAGGGGCACATATGTATGGTGCCAGATGGAAACTAAACTTTTGGTGGTGAACACAATGCAGTCTACGTAAAAGTCAAAATATAACGATGTACACTGAAATTAACACAATGCTATAAATCAATGTGATCTCAATAAAACACAGGGAAAAAAGAGCAAAGAAGACATAACACAGAGAGAAAGAAACACAGTATACTAGATTGAATAATGTACCCACAAAATTCACGTCAACCCAGAACCAGTGAGTGTAGCCTTACTTGGAAATAGGGTCTTTACAGACGTAATCAAGATTATGTCATATTTGATAAGAGTGGGCCCTAATTCAATGACTGGTATACTTTTAAGAAGAGGGAAATTTGGACACAGACACTACTATACACTGAATGTTTATATACTCCCAAATTTATATGTTGAAACCTAATCCCCAATGTGATGGTATTTGCAGGTGAGATCTGTGGGAGGTGATTAGGTCATGAGGGTACAACCCTCATGAATGGGATTCATGCCCTTATGGGACACCAGAGAGCTCCTTCACCCCTTCCACCATGTGGAAACATAATGAGAACACAGTCATTGATGAACCAGAAGCAGGCCTTCATCAGACACCAAATCTACCGGCAAATTGATCTTGGACTTCCCAGCTTCCAGAACTCTGTGAAATAAATGTCTGTTGTTTATAAGCCACCCAATCTCTAGTATTCCGTTATAGCAGCCTGAATGGACTAAGATAGACACACAGAGGGAAGACAACAATAGGAGGACAGAGGCAGAATTGAGAGTGATACAGCTGCAAGGCAAGGAATGTCAAGGATTACTGGCAACCACCAGAAGGTAGGAAGAGGCAAGGGAGGACTCTTCTCTAGAGCCTTCAAGAGGGATCGTGGACCTGCCAACACCTTGACTTTGGACTTCTAGCCTCCAGAACTGTGAGAGAATAAATTTCTGTTGTTTTAAGCCACCTAGTCTGTGGTTATTTGTTATGGCAGCCCTAGGAAACTAATAAACACAGATATTATAACACAATAAACACAGTAAAACAAAATAAAAGGACAATGTCGAGACAAAACATGTCAGTCACTGCAATAAATAAGAACGGGAATGATTTGCTTACTAAAATAAAAAGATTTTCAACTTGGCTCAAGAAACAAAACCCAACTATGAGCTACACACAAGAAAAACACATAAAATAAAGTAATTCAAAATGGCTAAAAATAAAGAGATGGACAAGGATATACCAGGCAAGTGGAAATGACGAGAAAGCAGGGGTTGCAATCCTGATATCAGACGAAGTAGAATTTGATCAAAAACTCCTTAACTAAGGTCAGTTTCTAATGCTAAAAGTCATGATATCACAAGATATAATAGGTATGAACATATACACACACTACAAACTCAGCAGTACCTATTTAAAGCAGAAACTATAGGAGACGCAAGGAAAAACAGGCAGAATCACACTAATTTACAGGAGTCATTAACATACCACTCTCAGTACAGGACAAGTCAAGTGGACAAAATTAAGATATAGAGCATCTAAACAAAATAATAAGGCAGAAGGTATGGAGAAAAATATCAAGCACCATTCTTAATCATTGAGAATATATCTTCTCAAGAGCACATGGAAAACTTACAAAAATTGATCATATAGTAAATTAAAGAAAACATTATAAGTTCCATAAAGGGGAAATATTACAAACACTGCTCTCTAATTGTAATGCAATAAAACTAGAAATTTTTAAAAATCAGAAAATAAAAAGGTTTTCCACGTAGAAATTTATAAGTCTTTAATTAAATACCTTTTGGGTGAAAGGGAACTACAAAGAGAAATTACAGAATTTCTGGAAAAAATAATAATGAATACATTGTTTATCAAAAGACATGGGACTTATTTAATCAGTGAATAAAGGAAGAATTCATAGCCTTAAAAACATATAACAATAAAAAGTAGAAAATCCATCCTAAAATTCACATGGAATCTCAAGGGACCCCAAATAGGCAAAACAAATTTGAAAAAGAAGAAAAAATCTGGAAGACTCATAGTTCCTAATTTCAAAACTTACTACAAACCTACAGTAATCAAAGCAGTGTGGTACTTGCAGAAGGGTAGACATACTATATATTAATAGAATATATGAATAGACTAGGGAGCTCAGAAATAAACTCTGGCATATATGGTCAAATGATTGTTGACAAGGGTGCCAAAATGATTCAATGGAGAAAGGACAAGCTTTTCAACAAATGGTGCTTGGAAAACTGGACACCCACAGGCAAAGGTATAAAGTTGGACTGTTATCTAATACCATATACAAAATTAACTCAAAATGGATCCAGGCCCTAAATGTAAGACCTAAAACAATAAAATTCTTAGAAGAAAACATACGATAGAAGCTTCATGATATTGGATTTAGCAAGAACTTATTGGATATGACACCTCAGGCACAGGTAATGAAAGAAAAAACAGACAAATTGGATTTCATGAAAACTAAAAAATTTTGTGCAAGAAAAGACAATATCAAAAGAGTAAAAAGGCAACCTACAGAATGAGAGAAAATATGTGCAGATGATAAATATGATAAGGGGTTAATATCCAGAATATATTGGAAACATCTAAAACTCAACAATAAAAAACAAACAACCCAAGCTAGTGACGTCAGCATCATGGCAGAGTGAGCTCTTCTCTTAGCGTCTCTCCCCTAAGATACAAAAAAAAAAGACATTCATAAACCAACAGAGGACATTCACACAACACAATAGACATCTGAGAGATCCACACAGCCATATGTCTGAAGGTGGGGTGCTGGACCCTTTGGGAGGCCATGGAAGGAGGTAAGTGGATCTCCACTCCCTCCCCAGTGGCAGTGATCTAGGGCATGGGACTTCACATTGTGGCCAGTATATGACTCTGAGATGAGAACAGGGAAAAGGCAGCCCTCTGCAGGGACATTTGCGCTCTTGGAGTTGCCTCCCAGCCTGTGGGAACACTCTACACTGAGGCTGCTAAGCAATTGCAGGGGCATCCACACCAAGCCGAGCATCCTAGGCAGGCAGACAGTGAGTACAGAGTGGCAGCACATATGCAAAAGAAAGTATCCCTTCCCCCCTCCATCCTGGTGCACCAGATCGGCCAGTCGGCTAGAATAGAGGATCCCTGCCAGAGTGCCTGTGCCTACGTGTGTAGAGCAAGAGTGGCCAGTGGGGAAACACAGAGGGGCCCTGTTGGTACAGCTTCCAGTGGACAGGCACATTGGCTAGGGGTTGCAGTGGGCTCAGAAAACACAGTTCCTGTCCCCCAGTAGTGGGGGATGGAATCTGTGACCAGATTCTACCACTATGCCACAGCAAAATTCCGCCCCATCAAATAGCATGAACAAGTATATTAATGTTGCAGATGAAAAACACCATGAAAGAGATAAAGAAAACTCTGGAATCCTTAAAAAACAGAGCTGCTATTATGGGGGACAGAATTAATAATTTGGAGGACAGAAATATAGAATGCTACACATGGAGGAGGAGAGAGAGAATGAAGACTAAGAAGAAATGAAGAAATTCTCTGAGAAACTTGCGACTCCATTAGGAAATGCAACTTAAGGATTGTAGGTATTCCAGAGGGAGAAGAAAGGGAGAAAGGAGCAGAAAGCTTGTTCCAAGAAATAATAGCTGAGAACTTCCCAAACCTGGGGAAGGAGCTAGAATTACAAGTAAATGAAGCTAATAGAACTCCTAATGACATCAATGTAAAAAGACCTTCTCCAAGACACATATCAGTAAAACTGGCAAAAGTCAATGACGAAGAAAAAATATTAAGGGCAGCAATGCAGAAGAAAATAATCTAAAAAGGAACCCCTATCAGGCTTTCAGCAGATTTCTCAGCAGAAACCTTACAGGCTAGGAGAGAGAGGAATGATATATTCAAAATTCCGAAAGACAAAAACTGTCAGCCAAGAATACTCTATCCAATGAAACTATCCTTCAGATATGAGGGAGAAATAAAAGCTTTCCCATATAAACAAAAGACGAAGGAGTTCATCGCCATTAGACACCCCACTAGAAGAAATGATCAAGAAGGTGCTCATACCTGAAAAAAAACAGAAAAGATTTACAAAGCATTGAGCAAGGAGATAAATAGACAGACAGAATCAGAAAATTGCAGCATTCTATCAGGACAAGTTAGCAAACTCTTAATTATAACATTAAGGATAAAGGGAATGAAAGCATCAAAAATAACTATAATCACTTCATTTTAATCACAAACTCACAACACAAAATGGAATAAGTTGTGACAACAATAAGATGGGGGAGAGGAAATGGATAGACCCTGCTTAGACTAAGGAGATAAGACGTGAACAGAAAATGGATTGTCTCATCTACAAGATCTTTTATACACACCTCATGGTAATGACTAAACAATGAATCAGAACAGAGACACAAATGATAAATAAAGAGAAAACTGAGAAACCCATCATAAAGAATAAGAAACTGTATTGGAAATACGCAGGACGAGAATCAAGAGAAATACAGAACAACTGGAAAACAAGAGATAAAATGTCAGTATTATTCCTTCAAATATCAATAGTCACTCTAAATGTAAATGGATCAAATTCTCCAATAAAGACACAGAGTGGCTGGATGGATTAAAATACAAGACCCAGTAATATGAATATGTTGCCTCCAGGAGACACATCGCAGGTCCAAAAACAAACATAAGCTCAGAGTGAAGGAATGGCAGATGATACTCCAAGCTGATGGCAAACAAAAGAAAGCAGGTGTTGCCAATACTTATATCAGACAAAGTAGACTTCAAGATAAAAAAGGCAAAGAGAGACAAAGGGGGGCAGTATATAATGATAAAAGGGACACTCCACCAAGAGGACATAACACATAAATATATACGCACCTAACACAGGAACACCAAAGTACATAAAGCAACTATTAACAGACATAAAAGGAGAAGTTAATAGCAACACAATAACAGTAGGGGACCTCAACACCCCACTTACATCAGTTGATAGATCATCTAGAAAGAAAGTCAACAAGAAGATAGCGGAAGTACACAAAAAACTAGACCAGATGGACTTAATAGATATATATAGAACACTCCATCCAAAAACAACAGAATACACATTCTTCTCAAGTGTATGTGGAACATTCTCAAAGGTAGACCATATGTTGGGAAACAAGGCAAGCTTCAATAATATTAAGAACACTGAAATCATATCAAGCATCTTTTATGAACACAATGCTATGAAACTAGATATCAACCTCAAGAAAGAAGCTGGGAAAGTGAAAAATATGTGGAGACTAAACAACATGCTACTGAACAACCAATGGATCAATGAAGAAATTAAAGGAGAAATCAAAAAATATCTGGAGACAAATGAAAATGAAAATACATCATACCAACTCATATGGGACTCAACAAAAGAAGTCCTAAGAGGGAAATTCATAGGAATACAGGCCCACCTTAACAAACAAGAAAAATCTCTAATAAGTAATCTTAAACTACACTTAAAAGAACAAGACAAGGAAGAGCAAATAAATCCCAAAGTCAGCAGAAGAAGAGAAATAATAAAAATTATCGCAGAAATAAATGAAATAGAAACCAAAAAAGAAAGGTAGAAAGGATCAATGAAACTACAAGCTGGTTCTTTACAAAGATAAACAAAATTTACAAACCCTTAGCCAGACTCACTATGAAAAAAAGAGAGAAGGCTCAAATAAATAAAGTTAGAAACGAAAGAGGAGAAATTACGGTGGATACCAAAGAAATTCCAAAGATTATAAACGAATACTGTGAAAAGCTATATGCCAACAAATTGGATAATCTAGAAGAAATGGATACATTCTTAGACTCACCTCATGAAACTGAATCAAGAAGAAATAGAGAATCTGAATAGACCAATCACAAGTAAAGAGGTGGAAACACTAATCAAAAACTTCCCAAAAACCAAAAGTCCAGGACGAGATGGCTTCTCTGGAGAATTCTACCAAACTTTCAAAGAAGATTTAGTACTTATCTTTCTCAAACTATTCCAAATAGTTGAAGAAGATGGAACGCTTCATAACACATTCAATGAGGCCAACAATATCCAGATACCAAAATGAGACAAGGACAACACAAAGAAGAAAAATTACAGGGCAATATCGCTGCTGCACATACATGCAATCATCCTTAACAAAATATTGGCAAACCAAATACAGCAATACATTAAAAGGATTATACACCATGATCAAGTGGGGTTTATACCAGGGACACAGGGATGGCTCAACATCCACCAATCAATCAATGTGATACACCACATTAACAAAATAAGGAATAAAAACCACATGATCATCTCAATAGATGCAGAGAAATCATTTGACAAGATTCAACATCTATTTATGATAAAAACTCTCAACAAAATGAGTATAGAAGGAAAGTACCTCAACATAATAAGGCCATTTATGACAAACCCACAGCCAACATCCTACTTAACAATGAAGAACTGAAGGCCATCCCTCTGAGAAAAGGACAAGACAAGGGTGCCTGCTCTCAACACTCCTATTCAACATAGTAATAGAGGTTTTGGCGAGAGCAATTAGCCAAGAAAAAGAAATAAAACTGATTCAAATTGAAAAGGAAAAATGATACTCTTATTGTTTGCAGATGACCTGATTCTATATATAGAAAACTCGAAAGAATCCATTGGAAAACTATTAGAAATAATCAACAACTACAGCAAAGTCGCAGGGTACAAAATCAACTTACAAAAGTTAGTTGCATTTCTATACACTAAAAACAAACTAGCGGAAAGAGAATGAAGAATACAATCCCACTTACCATTGCAACAAAAAGAATAAAATATCTAGGAATAAATTTAAGCAAGGAGGTGAAAGACTAATACAGAAAAAACTATAAGATGTTATTGAAAGAAATGAAAGAAAACATAAAGAAATGGAAAGATATTCTATGCTCGTGGATTGGAAGAACAAACATAGTTAAAATGTCCATACTGCCTAAAACAATCTACATGTTTGATGCATCTCAATCAGAATCCCAATGACATTCTTCATTGAAATAGAACAAAGAATACTAAAATTCACATGGAACAACAAAACACCCTGAATAGCCAAAGCAATCCTGAGAAAAAAGAAGAAAGCTGGAGGCATCTCAATCCTTGACTTCAAAATATACTACAAAGCTATAGTAATCAAAACAGCATGGTACCGGTACAAAAAAAGACACAAAGATCGGTGGAACAGAATTTAGAGCCCAGAAGTGAAACCACACATATACGACAGCTAATCTTTGACAAAGGAGCCAAGAACATACTATGGAGAAAGGAAAGTCTCTTCAATAAATGGTGTTGGGAAAACTGGACAGCCACGTGCAAAAGAATGAAAGTAGACCATTGTCTTTCACCATACACAAAAATTAACTCAAAATAGATTGAAGACTTGAATGGAAGACCTGAGACCGTGAAGCTCCTAGAAGAAAATATAGGCAGTACACTCTCTGACATCGGTCGTAGCAGCATCTTTTTGAATGCCATGACTCCTCAGACAAGGGAAACAAAAGAAAAAAAGAAACAAATGGAAATACATCAGGCTGAAAATCTTCTGTACAGCATTAAAACCATGAACAAAATGAAAAGACAACCCACCAAATGGGAGAAAATATTTGCAAATCATATATCTGACAAGGAGTTAATTTCCAAAATATATAAAGACCTCATACAACTAAACAAAGAAAAACAAGCAACCTGATCAACAAATGGGCAGAGGATATGAACAGACAACATTTTTCCAAAGAAGATATACAGTGGCCCATAGGCACGTGAAAAGATGTTCAACATCACTAATCATTAGGAAAATGCAAATAAAAATTACAACGAGATATCATCTTACACCTGTTAGAATGGCTATAATTACCAAGAAAAAAATAACAAATGTTGGAGAGGATGTGGAGAAAAGAGATCCCTCATACACCGCTGGTGGGAATGCAAATTGGTGCAGCTACTATGGAAAACACTATGGAGATTTCTCAAAAAAAATAAAAATAGAAATACCATACGATCCAGCTATCCTACTACTGGGTATTTATCCAAAGAACTTGAAACCAACAATTTAATGAGATTTATGCACCCCTATATTCATTGCAGCATTATTCACAATAGCCAAGATGTGGAAGCAACCTGAGTGCCCATCGACTGATGAATAGATAAAGAAGATGTGGTATATATACAATGGACTACTACTCAGCCATAAAAAAAAGACAATATAATCCCAGTTGCAACAACATCAATGGACCTTGAATGTGTGATGTTAAGCAAAATTAGCCAGACAAAGACAAACACCACGTAATTTGATTCACATATGGAAGATAAACAAAGACACGGATAAAGAGAACAGATTAGTGCTTACCAGAGGGGAAGGGGGTAGGAGATTGGCTGAAAGGGGTAAAGGGGCACATATGTATGCCGACAGATAAAAATTAGACTATTAGTGGTGAGCACGATGCAGTCTATACAGAATTGATAAATAGTAATGTACATGAAATTATACAGAACAGATAGATAGTAATGTACACGAAATTATACAATGTTATAAACCATCATGACCTCAATAAAATAATTGAAAATAAGTAAATAAATTAATAAAAATTGTTAAATGGTAAAGTTTTTGTTATGTGTATTTTACCACAACAAAAAAAGAAAAAACTACAAAGACACACACGCAAACACACACTCACACACAAATCGATTAACAAACCAAAAAAAAAAAAGGCAATAAAATTGAAAGATCAAAATTGAATACAGTAAATCCTAACTAAAACCTGGAAGAAGAACTATAAAATACACCAAAGGAGAGTACAAGGAAGAAAATAAAGAAAACAGGAAAAATTAATATGGTAAAGAACAGAGAGACAACAGAGAAAATTAATTAATCATAATCCTAGCTGTTTAAAAACATCTGTGAAAGACATATTCTAGCAAACTTAATCAGAAAAAAGGCAGAGTACTCATATAAAGTAAGAAGTGACAAGGGGAAAATAACTATTGCTACTGAGAAATTTTTTTAAACATTGTGAGACTACCAACTTCCATCCAAATAAATTTAAAAACCTAGAAGAAATGGAAAATTCAGTGTACCAAAATTGACCCCAGTGGAGATACAAACTTAGACTAATTTCCATAGAAGAAATAGAGAAAGTCATCAAAGAACTATTCCCACCAGGAAAATAAAAATAAAAATAAAGGACCAAGGAGAAGAAAGAAAGGAATATAAGAAATATTTGAAACAACAAATGATTGAGAACTTTCCAAAATTAGTGATAGATGCCAAACTACAGATACAGGAACCTCAGAGAACACCAAGCAGGAAAACACCAAAAAATCTACACCTATGCATATCATAACCAAACTGCAGAAAATTAAGGACAAAAAAGAAAACCTTGGAAGAAACTACAAGAAGAAAACATCTTACCTATAGAGGAACAAGGATAAGAAGTACATTGGACTTCTCTTCAGAAACCAGGCAAAAAAGAAGAGAGTGGAGTAAAATGTTTAAAGTGCTGAAAGAAAAATCCACCAAGCTAGACTTCTGTAAAATTATCCTTAAAAGCAAAAGAGAAATAGACTTTCTCAGAAAAACAAAAATTGAGGGAATTTGGCACCATTAGAACTACTTTGAAGGAAACTGTAAAAGAAGTTCTTTAGAAAGAAGAAAACTGATATGGGTCAAAAGCTCAGATCTACATAAAGAAAGGAAGAGTGTTAAGAAGGAATAAATAAGGTAAAATAAAATCTTTTGTTTTCCATATTTTTAATTGATCTAACATATCACCTTTGTTCAAAATAATAACAACAATGTATCCAGTGATGATAGCTTGGGGATAACTGAAATAAATGACAGCAATGCTATAAGGGATAGGAGAAAAATTAAGAATACTCTGTTATAAGGTACTTGCAAGTATTATTTGAAAGCAGTCTTGGATTAATTGTAAATATATATTGCAAACTCAAGGGCAACCAGTAAAAAAAGCTAAAAAGAAGAATAAAGCATATGCTAAGGAGAAAAATACAATCATATAAAATGCTCCATTAAAACTAAAGAAGGCAGAAAAAGAGTGGAAGATTAAAAAAAAGCAACAAACAGCAATCTGTAACAAATGTGGCAGTTAATAATCCAACTATGTCAACAATCACTTTAAACATCAATGGTTTAAATACACCAATTAAAAAACAGAGACTGTCAGAGAGGGTAAGAACACAAGACACAACTGTATGTTGTATACAAGAAACCCACATTAAACACAAAGATATGGAGAGTGATATCAGTGTCAAGGCAGAGCGAGTCATTCTGTTTGCCTCTCCTCTCTAAGTTACAACCAGGCAGACATCCAGTGACCACGAAAGGACTCCCTGCACAGCACCCCAGGATGCCTGAGTGATCCATGCATCTATATATCTGAAGGTGGGTGGACTGGGCCTCCAGGAGGCAGTGAAACTAGAAAAGCAGGCCTCTCCCCCGCCCCAGGTGGTGGTGATCCAAAATGCAGATCCTCACATAGGCACCTATGTCGGCAACCACAGGCAGCAAGGGCAAACACAGCACTTGTGGCTTGGCCCTTGCTCCTCCCCAGTGGTGGCAGGTGGCAAACACATCCTGAGGATTGAGGACACATAATGGACCAGTGACCCAGCCCCCTCCCCCACTCCCAGCAGTGGCACTGTTCTTTCCAGCAGTGGGGACAACATCCAAGGCATGAATTTCCCCCATGGGGGTGGGGTGCCCTGATCCAAGGTTTTAGAATAGACCACCAGCACACGCGTCAGCACTATCAATCAGAAACTGTGGCCCCTGCCCCACCCCACTGGTGGCAGGTGGTGCACATGTCCTGAGGCTTCAGGACACAGATCAGTGCCAGTGACCCAGATCCTCCTCCTACCCTAGCAGTGCAACTGGTCTCTCCAGCAGTGGGAACACCAACCAAAATGCACATTTCACTGGCAAGAGCAGGGTGCCTTGACCTGAGCTCACAAAAAGTACACCGGCATGTGCCAAGGATGAGAGACTGCAGGATCAGCAACAACACTTGCTGCTTAGCCCCTGCTTCTCCCCCAGAAGTGACAGGTGACACCTGCAACCTGAGGCTTCGGGAACCACAGCAGAACCAATTACTCAGTCCCCAGTGGTGGCATCCCTGACACTGGCTCTACCAGCAGCAAGGGCTGCATACAGGATCCCAGGGCCCCAACAGCAACAGTGATAACTTTGAATCCAGCACCCCTGGCAGCAGTGCTGACAGCAGCCCTGGATTACCCAGAAGCAGCAGCACAAGTGGTGCACAGAGCAGCAGCACCCAAGCCCATAGAAAGCCCGCAGAGAGCAAGTAGGGGAACAGGAGACCCAGGTGACCTTGGAAGTGGCAGAAGTGCTTGCAGCCAGTTGACCCCAGTGGCAACACCTGAGACTGTAGCAACACTGAAATCAGCAAGGCACCAGCAACCTCAGAGGCACAACTCGCACAAGGAGGACACTGATGACGCCTCTAGCAGAGGCAGTGGAGGGTGGACAGTGCAGGCTCTCACATACAACCAGAAGCAGCTGAGAACCAAAGTAACCAAAGCCTTACCCAAATAAGAAAGATGGTTACTATCACAAATGCACTAGTAGAGGATCAATTCATCAAGTACCATGAAGAACTACAGTAACACTGCAGAACAGAAGGAAAATGACAACTCTCCAGAAGGCAAACTTGAAGTCACAGAAGATTACAATCTTACTGACAGAATTCAAAATAGCTGTCAAAAAGAAACTCAATGAGTTACAAGAAAACTCAGAAAGACAGTTCAGTGAGTTCAGGAATAAAATTAATGAACAGAAAGAGTACTTCACCAAAGAGACTAAAACCCTAAAAAAAGACAAAACAGAAATACTGGAGTTGAAGAACACAACTAATGAGATGAAAAATAAAGTAGAAAGCATTAAAAATAGAGCAGACCACATGGAAGAGAGAATTGGTGAGCTTGAAGACAGAAATCTAAAAATGAGTCAGGTGGAGGGAGAGAGAGAACCAGGACTTTTACAAAAAATGAAGAAATTCTGTGAGAAATATCTGGCTCAGTTAGAAAAAAGTAACATACAGACAATAGGTATCCCAGAAAGAGAAGAGAGGGGTAAAGGAGCAGAGAGGTTATTCAAAGAAATAAGAGCTAAGAACTTCCCAAACCTGGAGAAGGAAGTGGACATGCAAGTACATGAAGCTAAGAGAACTCTAATTACATCAATGCAAAAAGACCTTCTCCAAGGCATATAATATAAATATAAGGATACATATAAATTAAATTTGAAGGGATAGAGAAAGATATACAATGCTAACTAACTAAAAGAAAGATAGAGTAGCTCTATTAATTTCAGACAGAACATATTACAGAGCAAGGAAAATTATTAGGGATAAAGAAGGGCATTACATAATGATAAGGGGTCAATTCTCCAAGAAGACGACAGTCTTTAATGTGAGTGCACCTAACAACAAAGTGTCAAAACACATGAGGCAGAAACTGACAGGATTACCAGGAGAAATAGATGAATCTACTTTTATAGTTGGAGACTTCAATACTCCTCTATCAGTCACGGACAGATCCAGCAGGCAGAAAACCAGCAAGGACATAATTGATCTGAACAACATCATCAATCCACTGAATCTAATTGACATCTATAGAATACCTCATCCCCAAATAGCAGGATACACTTCCTTCTAAAGCTCACACAGAATATTCACCAAGATAGACCACATTCTAGGCCATAAAACACACTCTAAATTTTAAAAGATGAGAAATCATACAATGTATGCTCTCAGATCACAAGGAAATAGAAATCAATAACAGAAAGATAGTTGGAAAATCCCAAAATACTTGGAGAGTGAACCACATGCTTCTAAATAGCACATGGGTCAAAGAAGAATTCTCAAGAGAAATTTATAAAGTATTTTGAACTATATGAAAATGAAAAAACAGCTAATCAAAATTGTGGGATGCAGTGAAAGCAGTCCTTAGAGGGAAATTGATAGCATTGAATGACTATATTAGAAAAGAAGAAAGATCTAAAATCAGTAATCTAACCTTAGGAAACTAGAGAAATAAGAACAAATTAAACCAAAGTAAGTAGAAGAAAAGAAATAATAAATATTAGAGCAGAAAGCAACAAAACTGAAAATAGGAAATCAAGAGATAAAATCAATGAAAACAAAAGTTTTATTCAGAAAGATTAATAAAATTAATAAATCTCTAGCCAGGTTAACTAAGAAAAAAAAAGACAGAGATACAAATTACAAATATCAGAAATTAAAAAGGGACTATCACTACCAATCCTATGGACATTAAAAAGACAATAAAGGAATATTATGAACAATTCTATGCCCACAAATTTAATAACCTAGATGAAATGGACCTATTTCTTGAAAGACACAATCTACTAAAATTCAGCAAGAGAAATAGGTAATCTGAATAAACCTATATCTATTAAAGAAATTAATTCAATAATTAGTAACCTTCCAAAACAGAAAGGACCAGGCCTAGAAGATTTCACTGGTGAATTCTACCAAACATTTCAGGAAGAATTTATACCAATTCTCTACAATCACTTCCAGAAAATAGAAGGAGATGGAATACTTCCTAACTCATTTTATGAGGCCAGCCATTATCCTAATACCAAAACCAGACAAAGACATTACAAGAAAGGAAAACTGTAAACCAATATCTCTCATGAACATAGATGTAAAAATCCTCAAGAAAATATAAACAAATCAAATCCAACAATGTATGAAAGGAATTAGACACCATGACCAGGTGGGATTTATTCCAGGTATGCAAGGCTGGTTCAACATTCAAAAATCAATTGATGTAATCTATCACATCATCAAGCTAAACAAGAAAAATCATATGACCATATCAAAAGATACAGAAAAAATATTTGACAAAATCCAACACCCATTCATGATTTAAAAACAACAACTACTCAGCAAACAAGGAATACATGGGGAATATCCTCAACTTAATAAAGAAAATCTACAAAACTCTACAGCTTATATGGTACTTAGTGGTGAGAAACTAGATGCTTTCCTGCTAAGATCAAATAAAGGGCAAGGATGTCCCCTCTCATCACTCCTATTCAACATTGAACTGGAAGTCCCAGCTAATGCAAGAAAAGGAAATAAAAATTACACAAATTGGGAAGGAAGAAACTGTCAAAAAACTGTCTTTGTTCACAGACGACATAATTGTTTATGTAGAAAATCCCCAAGATTCAAGAAAAACCTCCTGGAACTAATGAGCAATTATAGCAAGGTTGCAGAATACAAGGTTAATATACAAAAGTCAAGAGCTTTCTTATATACTACCAATAAATAATTGGAATTTGGAATTAAAAACACAATACCATTTACATTAGCACCAAAAAAATGAAGTATTTAGGTATAAATCTAACAAAATATATACCAGACCCATATGAGGAAAACTATAAAACTCTGATGAAAGAAATCAAAATGATCAAATAAATTGAGAGATATTCCAAGAACATGGATAGGAAGACTCAATATTGTGTCCTTCCTAGCTTGATCTATAGATTCAACGCAATCACAATAAAAAAATCCAACAAGTTATGAGCTATTTTGCGGATATCAACAAACTGATTCTAACTTTTATGTGGAAAGGCAAAAGACACAGAATAGCCAATACAGTATTAATGGAGAACAACAGAGTCAGAGGACTGACACCACCCGACTTCAAGACTTACTGTAAATCTATAGTGATCAAGACAGTCTGGTAATGAATAAAAGAGACAAATAGATCAATGGAACAGAATAGCAAGCCCCAAAATAGACCCACATGTATAGAGCCAATTGTCTGTATTCATATCTGACAAAGGAGCAACGGCAATTCAACGGATAGTCTTTTCAATAAATGGTGCTGGAATAACTGGACATCCACGTGCAAAAAAAGAGTCTGGATATAGCTCTCACATCTTTCACAAGTATTAACTTAAAATGGATCAGAGACCAAAATGTAAATCTGTAAAACACCTAGGAAATAACATAGGAGGAAATCTATGTGACCTTGGGTTTGGCAATGACTTTTAAGTACACCAAAAGCATAATCCAGAAGAGAAAAAAATGATAAGCTGGACTTCATTAAAATTAAAAACTGCTCAGCAAAGACACAGTTAATAGAAAAACAGACAAGCCACGTACTGGGAGAAAATATTTGCAAAGGACATTTCTGATACAGGACGGTTATACAAAACATACAAAGAATTCTTAAAACGCAACAATAAGAAAAATCTTGATTAAAAAATGAAAAACAAAACTTCAACAGACACCTCATCAAAGAAGATATGCAGTTGGCAAATAAGCGTATAAAAAGATGCTCCACATACATCACATGCCATTAAGATACTGCAAGTGAAAACCAACAGTGAGATACCACTACACATCTATTAGAATGGCCAATACCCAGAGCACTGGCAATACCAAACGCTGGCGAGAATGTGGAGCAACAGGAACTCTCATTCATTCCTGGTGGGAATGCAAAATGGCACAGCCACTTTAGAAGACAACTTGGTGGATTCATACAAGACTAAACATATTCTTACCATATCATCCAGCAATCATGCTCCTTGGTATTTACCCAAAGAAGTTCAGAATTATGTCCACACAAAAACCTGCACACAGGTGTTTATAGCAGCTTTTTTCAAAATTGCCAAAACTTGGAAGCAACCAAGGTGTCCTTCAATAGGTGAATGGGTAAATGAACTGGTGCATTCATACAATAGAATATTATTTAGCAATGAAAAGAAATGAGCTCTCAAGCCATGAAAATACATGGAGGAACTTTAAATGCATATTTCCAAGTGAAAGAAACCAATCTGAAAAGGATACAGACACCATGATTCCAAATAATGACATGGAAAAAGCTAAACTATAGAGACAGTAAAAAAATCAGTGTTTGCCAGGGGTTCAGGGTGAGGGAAGGAGGGATAAATAGGTGGAGCTCAGTGGAGTTTTCAGGTCAGTGAAACTATTCTGTATGATACCATAATAATGGATACGTATCATTACATATTTGTCAAAACCCATAGAGTTTACAACATAGTCCTAAAGTAAACTATGGACTTTAGTTAATAATAATGTATCAATATTGGCTCATCGATTATAACAAATGAACCACACTAATGCAAGATGTTAATGATAGGGGAAACTGTATGTGGTGGGGGGAGTGTATGGGAACTCTCTGTGCTTTCTGTTCAATTTTTCTGTAAACCTACAACTATACAAAAAATTGTTCATTAATTAAAAAAAAATACCACAAAGTCGCTTTAAATAAATCAGTGTGATTGGAGCACATGAATAGACCAGTGGAATAGAAAAGAAAGTCCATAAATAGGTCCAATTACAAATGTCAATTTAGAATATGATAAAGGTGGTTATCTCAAATCACTGGAAAAGATGGAAGTTTTTAATAAATGATGATGGGACAACTGGATAACCATTTGGATAAACTAGATCAACCCCTCACGTCACACATAAGAATAAAGTCTAAATGGATCAGAGATCTAAATGCAAAAAGAACAAAACCATATTAAGTGTGACCAGGGAACCAGGCAAAGAAAGGGTTACTGAGGATCTGATCAATAAATAACACGGTCTGTCAAATGTTTTCCAGACAAGAAGAAACTATGTGTTCTGTTTTTCAGAAATTGATGTCCCCGTTTTGCAGATGTTGCTATCTTGCAGGGAAACCCACACTTTTGCAGCAATATTCCTGCAAAATGCTCCAGCTCCAAGCATCCTGAAGTTACCTTAAACTTAGCATCTTAAATTCTCCTCCTCTATGAGGGTCCAAGCACCCATTTTCAGATCATGTGATGTATGTGGTAGCATCTTTCCCTGCTACGCATGTGTCCTGAATGAGCACTGAATGAGCCAGGGGAAGACTGGTGGGGGAATTTACAGTTATGCCAATTGCACCAGGAAGATTCAGGTATCTCTTGGTTTTTGTAGACAGTTTTACTGGATGGGTTGAAGCCTTTCCTTGCAGAACAGAAAAAGCAGGGGAAGTGATAAGAGGACTGATAAAAGAAATCATCCCGAGGTTTGGACCGCCTGGGTCAATCCAAAGTGACAATGGCCCTGCCTTCATATCGAAAGAGGTTGCCCGAGTTTCTCAAACACTAGGAATACAGTGGAAGCAGCATGCTGCCTGGAGACCTCAATCTTCTGGCAAAATTGAAAGAGGCAACTGCACCCTGAAGGTCACAGTGGCCAAACTCTGCTAAGAAGCACAAGACAACTGGCTGAAGCTCTTGCCCATTGCCCTGACCCACATCAGGGCTGCTCTTAAAGGAAAACTTAAGCTAAGCCCTTTTGAGATGATGTGAGGAAGGGCCTTTCCAGGTGATACTGGTTCAATAATGCAGCCTGATGAAGAAATTGCAGCAGCTGTAAAGCACATAATTAACCTAGGGCAAGCAATGTCTAACCTTTATAAATACGTCAATCTAAATCTTCCTGCTCCTACAGGAATAAAGCTTCATCCCTGTGAGCCAGGGGAAATGGGTGTACTTAAAAACCTCAAAGTCTGTGCCCCCTCAGGATCAGCTTGAACCCATTTGGACAGGGCCTTATTTGGTCTTACTAATCACTCACTCTTTCTTAAATTGCAAAGTGTGCTATCCTGGATCCACCACACGCGGGTTAAGCAAGCTCAAGAGCCGGAGACTGTCACCATTCCCACAGACTCCTATTCCTGTGAACCAACATCGGACTTGAAGCTCCTGTTCAAGAAGGGTGCTAAAGATCCAAAGATAAGTAATGTCTGAATCCACAGATTATACTATAGCTTTTATCCTTATTTACCTTTATTGACAAGGGGCATTAACACAGACCTCCTTAATTCCCTGGGAAACAAATGCAGTAGTAAACCTTCTAGAATCATATCAAGGGGTAATGGATTATCCCCAAGGCTGGATATGCCATAGGCACATCCAAACCAAAAGTGGATGGCCTGTTGCTTATCCTATACAATCGGAACCCAACCTTAGCCTCTTTGAAGGGTCCCCAAAGGCTTTTAGTGGACCCGCATCTATTGCAGTAGAGCTAGTCTCCTCTGGTATAAACCTAAAATGTGTGAATCTGACCCCAGTAACAAATCACACTAGCCATGAGAGGGTAACATAACTGAACTGCACTTCAGTCAGTGAAAGCTGCCACAATGCCCACCAGCAAAGGGCAACATAAACCAATCCTCTATAAACTTTTTTTTGTTTGTTTTTTGAGGAAGGTTAGCCCTGAGCTAACGTCTGTTGCCAATCCTTCTCTTTTTGCTCAGGAAGATTTGCCCTGGGCTAACATCCATGCCCATCTTCCTCTACTTTATATGGGACGCTGCCACAGCGTGGCTTGATAAGTGGTGCATAAGTCCATGCCCGGGATCCGAACCTGCAAACCCCGGGCCACCTAAGCAGAGTGTGTGAACTTAACCACTACGCCACCGGGCCAGCCCCCCCATCACTTTTAATATTACTCAAATCCTACAGCCCAAATGAAACTCACTGGTGCCCTAAAACCAAAAGGTATGTAAAAAGCCCAAGAAAAACCTTTCTAAACCAGTGCAAGTTTTGGACAGGGATACGAAAGCCCCTTTGATACTGGGGGCTTACTTACCTGTCTCCTCAGGTAGCAGGAAGGGTACCCAAAGGCCCTATAAACTATAACTTAACTTATGGAGGACCATTATCTCCCAGTTGCACAAACAACCCCCAGTTGGGACATTATGTTACTCAACTGGTTTGATAGTGCCATGCCCTGATGGGCCTGTGCACTCCCAGGATATGTCTTCCTCTGTGGATGGCCACATCATAAGCTCCCAATTGTCATGCCCCTTCTGCTGTTTTCCATTCCCCACTGCTTGCAATAGCCCATCCATGCTTAGATAATGTACAATATGTGGGAGAGTGTACAATAGGAATGCTAGGTCCCTCAGGAATCACAATATACAACTGCATCGGACACCACCCCAGAGAAAAAAAGGGCTATTGGGTTGATCCCGGCAGGAAGTGGGTTAACAGTGGGACTGGCTTCTCCCTGGGGAGGATTCACATACCATGAAGTTACTCTAAGGAACCCAACTAAATCTCCTGAAACATTGGCCAGTAATACAGGAAAAGCACTCTACAATATAGGAGTGTCCTTAGATTCACTAGCCAACGTGGTGCTGGATAACAGATCAGCCTTGGATTACACACTAGCAGAACAAGGAGGTGTCAGCACAGTAACTAACACCTCATGCTGCCCATGGGTAAATACTTCAGGGGAAGTAGAAGTAAATATTAAATAAATATTAGACCAAGCTACATGACAACACACCCTTACCAAAAGGGCAGTATGGCCAATGAGGAATGGGGCACTGTAAAAAAGGCCATCCCCTCTGTAACCTGGTTCTTACCTTTGATAGGCCCCCTTGTACTCTTTTTGTTATTATTAATATTTGGTCCATGCATCTTTCATAAGCTAGTTAAGTGTATTACCTCTCATTTGGAACAATTCAAGTTACAAATGATGGTTCTGTGACACTACCAACCATTGCAAAACTCCTCAGATAGCCCTAAAACTTATCTTAGCCTGCAAGCACAAGAGTTTTACTCCTCTGCCTCCCCTGACAATGACTCCAGCCAGCAGGAAGCAGTTACAGAAGACTGACTGTCATACCTTATCCCTCAAGAATAAGGAGTAAAATTTCAGGGGGCATTTTTCAACCAGGGAACCAGGCAAAGAAAAGTTACTGAGGATCTGATCAATAACTAACATAGTCTGTCAAATGTTTTCTATACAAGAAGAAATTATGTGTACTGTTTCACAGCATTGATGTCCCCATTTTGCAGATGTTGCTATTGTCGGGGGAAGAGGGAGAATCTCCCTCTGCCCTTTCCCTTAAGGTTCTTCTGGCTGGCCAAATATTCAACAAGACAGGTTAGCAGGAGAAAATAATACCAAGTTTATATCAAGTTCATCAGCTTCAGTTTGTAAGGCTTCAGGAAAAAGGGCAGGTTCAGTTTTCAGTGATTTTAAATGAAAATGATGGAAAAAATCAAACACGTTAGTTTGGACATCTGTAGCCAGATATTTCAGGAGACTAGAAGAAATCAGGATCTAGTCCAGTCAACAGATATAAAACAAAAACCTCAAAAGACAACAAAACTAGGATCTAATATCTGCAAATTTATACTGAAATAGTTTTTACTGAAATATAATTTTTTTCTCTAAAATCACCCTCATTTTTATTAAGATAGCAAAATTAAAACTAGTTTGCAAAATAAGTCTAGTTCCAATAGAGTTGGCTCAATTACTTACATAAGTACAGCAAGAATAGCAGTTGATCACATAGGCTCTTTTAAATCTGCTTTGCTGGAACTTTTTATAAGGAATCTCACATTGAACTTTAAAGGTCTCTCGAGGCCAGGAAAGCCAAGCCAAGGATTTTGTCATCAGACTTTGTCTGCAATATCTATAAATTTGGGTGAATTTCTCTATTCCGAGGTTTCCCCAAAATATTTCAAGGTTCCTTGTACCTGCCAGATAAGTGACATTCTTTACTTATCCTGGTAAGTGCTGCTTGGAACATAAGGTACCAGGCCAATATTTCCACGTGGCTTTATTTTATAAAGTCTAATCTTTATTTTTCAAAAGCTGTATGGTTATATGGCAAATATGATGTTCCAGTCACAACCTTGGTAATAGAACCAGTGTTTCCAATTGTGTCTTCATCATTTCTGGAAACATGTTACTTTATAGTACAATCTTTTAATAAAACACATGTTTACCAATAGACCCAAAACACCTTTTAGTTTTCCTGTGATGAAAAGCCAAAAGTAGATAAACGTAAGTTTAGCAATCAATGTCTAATATTTTATCTTATTTGGAAATGATGATACTCAGAGAATTTTTATCATAAAACTTAGCAAAACTCTCAAGTTTTAAGTCACCAAAAAGAGTTTGGAAGCTGTAACCACTATAACACATAATTATTGTTTAAAGTTCATCCAACATTCATCTTTTTCACAACTATTTAGTTACTTATTCCCAATAACTATTTAGATTGCCTATAAGACTTCATAAGACTTCAGATAAAATTAGCCATCATTTAAACTACTAATTTTGTTAACCAGTTCTGTAATAGAAATAACATCAGTTTTTTTTTTTTACAAAATTTCATGTAAATTTCATCACCTCTTATACCTTTAAACATAATTATCATTAAGATTTTTATCAATAGGTCTTGGTCTTTTAACTTTGGACAAGAGAAACATTCCCAGTCAGACATTTTAAAACATACTCAGGCAAAGTTGATGTAACCTCTTTGTATAAAATTAACTCAAACATTCCAACCTTTATAATCTTATCAACACTTACACTTTTACATGTTCTCAATTCAATTGTAACCTGAGTCAAGGTCTTAAGACTAGTCAAATTTTTCCCTTCCTTTTTCTGGCCTTAGTTCTTAGGTACCAATTAAGCAATTATGTGAGAGCTCTCAAAAAAATTTTTTTCCCCAATTTAGAAGTTTTTCCAATTCAAAGGATCCGTCGTCTGGCCATTGACGAGTAGGATCTTTACTTGTATATTTATTCCAATAGTGACTCGAACCAATAAGCCTTTTTAAGGAAAGACCCGGAGGTAACTTTCCACGCTTAGAATAAATTTACCATGGATGCAAAGAGGCATCCCTGGTGAGGGCACAGATGATGTAGCCCCCATGATCCACAGAATTCACTTCCAAAGATATTCAGAGAAAGTAAAGACCTTCGTTGCACAGGCGGTAAGGATAAAAGGGTGTCTCCGGTCTCCCACAATAGTGTGGGACACCTCCAGTCACAGACCCGCTAATCTGTGACACCGGGCGGGCGATACTGGAATGGGATTTTTCCAGCACTAACAAGCAACGAAGGTAAAGACGACAAAAGCCCTTATGGACTGGGCCTTTTATGACAAACTCCCCTGAGAACTTGGCACAGCCGGACAAAGAGACAGTTCGGAACCCCAGTCTACTCGACTGGCCACCAAGGTGCACCCCGGTAAATGCACCTTCCGTATGGTGGAGACCAAGGAGAATATTCTCACTGGTCACAAAGCCAAGTTTTCTCAGGACACAGAACAAGACAGAAGGAAAAACCTCATCCGGTTTTTTTTTTTTCTGTGCACAATGACAGCTTTAGTCACGCCTTAGGTCTCTTGGAGCCAGAATAATACCTGGGGGGGAGGTGCCGCAGGGTTGGGGACTGTGTGCTTTTACAGAGTACCTCGTCGTTGCACGGACATTTTCTTGCAGTTGGCGGGGGACCTGTGTCATCTACCCCGTTCCGTGATCCAACTTATCCTGTCACGGGAGTCTTCTGAAAGTGGCGAGCACCCTAATGGCTCTTAACTGCTCGACCCGCGCCCACCAAATTTGCGGCCTTTTTGGCTTCCAAGATGCCCTTGGCAATGACATTCACTTCATGTGCATAATAACCCACAGCAAAGTTTGTAGACGCCGGTCTGGTGAGACCCGCAAATTCACCAGTCTGTGGGGCCGGCCCGGACAGCAGGCTTGTAAGGCCTATGCCTGCATCCTACCCTATGGTATTTCCTTCTTATGACAAAATACACAGACAAAAGAGAAAAACAGAGACTATCTCTGGGAGGAAAAGGGATCAAGATCAAAAACCAAGAGTCAAAGAGGCATGGCCACCACCTTCTGACAAGCCTTGCCATCCCTTTCGACCAGGAGACCGGGTGTACATCAAGGTCTTTAGAAGAAAACACGCACTGTCACCTCGCTGGGAAGGACCTTATGAAGTCTTACTGACGACCTGCACTGCCATCAAAATAAAGGAAAAATCTTCCTGGATCCATGTGAGCCACGCCAAAATAGACCCAGAACATCGCTCTCAAGACAACTGGGAGATAATCCCCACAGGAGATCTTAAACTAAGGATTTCAAGGGCCAAAACCCAGGCCCCAGAAGCAGCCGACATCACGAAGTAGACAGCTTTTCCCAAGATCACAGATCAAGAAAACCTACTTTGACCCATTTCCTCCCCCTTGCTTCAAAACTCCCTATATATATACACACTCACACACACAAACTATTAGTGGATATATATATATATTTTTTTTTAATCATTTATTAGAAAGCTGACTGGAGAGTGCTGGTCTCTATCTGTCCCTCTTCCCCTCTCTAAGTCTCCGCTATGGGCTCTTTTCCGATCTGTGTCTTGCTTTTACTAACCCTCTCCTTTTCAACAGGTCGGGCACAGACCAAACACCCCCTTATGCCAGTTTACCAAGCCCTAGCCACGCTAACTAATCAATCTGACTGTTGGTTATGTCAACAGCTAGATAGTGCAAAAGAACCTGAACTAGTCTTTGTTCCTGCTGATATGAACACCTGGTAGACTAAGTACGGAAAATGGATGAATAACAGAGTATGGTATCCGCAAGAAGGGAAACTTCACTCTGCTTCTTCTCCTGGTGAGTCACTTGGGCCCCAGAAAGATTACTTAGAAGGTCAAGGACTGTCCCTTGCCCAAGTACAAGCAATAGGTGAAAGTTTTTCCCTCTGCATTGAAAGTAAACATGGCACTGGACCTTTCCTGGGTGATATACCGAGACAATATTGCCGTCAAACTCTGTGGTTTGATTCCGCAGGTGGCATCTTCAGAACTCTCAAGGGAATTGTAAGTGACTCTATCACTACTCCCTCTGGCACAAACATTTGCCAAATCACCAAGTGCTCTGGATGGCTTACGAGCCACCCGTGTGCAACTTGGGGTATAGCAGCTATCCGCATGGTTAAGCTGCCCAATGCCACAGACTATATATGGGTGGATCAAAAATCTGGACTCACCTGGTCAGGTGACAAGACCAGGCTTTATAGCTGCCAAAATCAGACTGCAGGCCTCCTGTACCAGCTATTCCGCAATCTGTTCTGTTCTCGCAGACTGACAGGAGTTCATGGGAAATGGAGATGTTTAGGTAGTAACAGTGCAAGTGGCACAGATCATGAAATAGTCCAGATCCTGGGAACTACAGACTCAATTCTAACCTTGTCTTTAAACTACACTGGTCTTTTCATTTTATGCGGCAACAAAGTGTATAAAGGATTCCCACCTAATTGGTCAGGACGATGAGGACTTGGATACCTGGCTCCTTCTGTCACCAAACACTCCACCTTAAATGCTAGCCAAATTACAAACTTGGGTTCGTTTGTTCATAAGATTGTGCCACATAAACGTGCCAGTCGAGAAATCGTGGAAAATCCACTTGTGTATCACAACTCCAAGTTCTTTTCAGACTTGAGAGTCCTATTCCCCGGCTTTGGAGATTATGAGTTGGAGAAAGCAATATTAAATCTCTCTATGGTAATGGAACAAGAGTTCAACACCACCATGCAAACCTTAAACATACTCCAGTCAGAGACTAACAGCCTAGCATCTGTGGTGCTCCAAAATCGGCGTGCTCTGAACGTACTCACTGCCCAGCAAGGAGGAGCATGCGCAATCATTGGAGAAAAATGTTGTTTTTATGTGAATCAAACAGGTCAAGTAATATCTAACTTAAATCTATTAAAAGAGAAGATTGACATTTTTCATCAGATAAACGAAGCTCACACATTTTATTGGACTGACTTGTTTCCAGGATTGGGGGACTGGTTTAATGGAGTGTGGGGAAATGTGCTCCGATTTGTTCTTTTCTGCTTGTTCATCCTCATTCTAATCTATGTTCTTTTCTCTCTTTGCAGACTTCTTATCACCCGGGTACTAACACGATTTCTCTCTCCTCAGTCACCAGCTCAGCTTTTAATATGTGAAACTTCTAGGGAAGTTTCAGAGGAGGGAACTGATGGTGCTCAGGGCAAGCTGCCCCAGGAAGCACCACTCTGGTATGCGGATTATTTCGAGCTGAAGACAATAAGGACTCAGAGAGCTCAGGAAAAATATTTGAGTTTCCCCTCCCAAACTGCCTAAAAAAATTTAAAACCAAAAAAAATCTGTTTTAGGAAGGGGTTATTATCATGACTGCTATAAAAGATAATTTAGGATAGAGGTTACAATAGAAAAGGCACCAACAAGCCCATCTTATCGGGAGTCCTGTCTCTCTGGCCACATTCTTTGGATGGCCCTGCGAGGAGTTGCCAGACAATCATTTACATTTATAAGGGAAATCTCCATTTGTAAAGGTATCTCCCTCTCTGTTTGGAGAAGAGAGGGGGGGTGAGCTCATTTCTAGTAACTTATCAATGTGGAAGATGAGGCCTTGGGGCTGTATAATAAACCTTACTTTTGTTTACTGTGCTTTAGTGGTAATCTCCTGTAACTGACTCCCCCACCCCCAAAATCCTCCTTTGTCATTGGCTGAAAATGATATTTAAGACGAGAATTTCTGCTATTGTGTTGAGAAACGCAGTGTCCCTGCTTTCTCCCATGTATACATGTTATTAAACTTGGTATTATTTTCTCCTGCTAACCTGTCTTGTTGATTATTTGGCCAGCCAGAAGAACCTTAAGGGAAAGGGCAGAGGGAGATTCTCCCTCTTCCCCCGACACTATCTTGCAGAGAAACTCACACATTTGCAGCAAGACCCCTGCAAAATGCTTCAGCTCCAAGTGTCCTCAAGTTACCCTAAACTCATTACCATCTTAAATTCCCCTCCTCTGGGAGGGGCCAAGCACCCATTTTCAGATCGTGTGATGTATGTGGTAGCATGTTTACCTGCTACGCATGTGCCCTGAATAAGCACAGTTGTTACACAGTTGTTACAAATAAACCTGTTGTTTTCTGCTCTCTTGTGTATAAAGTCTCCACCAGCACAGAGGTCGGGAAGAAACTGCTTTTGGGAGATATCTCTGGTGCTCTCGGTTGCTTGTGTAAGCAATAAAACTTTTCTTCACCTACTTCTGCCTTCGTTGTGATTTTGGTTCCTCACTGACCAAGAGACAAGCCCATTGAGTTCAGTTACATAAGCACTAGAAGCAAGCATGGATGAATTTCTCTACAATCTGAGTACAGCACCGCGGTTCTCAACCAAGGACAAGTTTGACCCCAGGGGACATTCAGTAATGTCTGCAGACATTCTCAGTTGCCACAACTGTCAGAGTCCTACTGGCATCGAGTGGGTGGATGTCAGGGATGCAGCTACACCCTACAATGCACAGGACAGCTCCCCACAGCAGAGACATATCCAGGCTAACGTCATTGGTGCCACGGGTGAGATACCCTGGACTAGAGGAAGGCTTTTAACTATTACTCAAAATCCAGGTGCAATAAAAGAAATATTGATAAATTTGACTAAAGAAAAATTAAAATTTTGAAAAGGTTTTATTTTGAACAAACGTAACATTTCATATTTCCCACACTTTTTGTATGATATATAGAAAATTTCTGATAAGACTACCACTATGGATGTAGCAAACTCCTCTAAAGAACGTGCATTTCATTGGAGCAGTGTGCATATAAAAGCTCCATTAGGACAAGAATTCTTTCTCTTTTCACACTGAGGCCTATTCCTCTAGACAGACATGGTACAGTGATGACAGTCTACAGCCTCGGGCAGCCCAAACCCAAGAACTACCTGTGTGCTGATGCAGCGTTTTGCTTATCTGCTGTAAGCGGTGGCCCTCAGAGCTGAATTTAAAAAGTATGTCGTGATGATGTAAGTAACTGTACAAATGGTAAAAGATGATTTTGCTGGCTTCACATGTCCCTTTTACATAAAGATCACAGGTGCTAGAAGAGAAAGTGGGGATAATGTCAATAAATGACTTAGATACTGGCAAACAAGTGTCTTTTGGTCCTCCTGTCACTGACCTGTTTATCTGGCAGTTGGTCTCCTGGCTGAAAGCACATTTCATGAGTATGTCCAGGGTCATCAAGTTGATGTGCTCAAAGACCTCCACAATTGTGTCCTGAGTGTCACAAATCTTCTCCCACTTTGCCTGGCACAGGAGGTCAAATCAACAATATCACCATCATCAGACTGCCTGTATCTGAAGGCTCCTCCCTAACCCCGCCCTTATGATGTAGGGGAGACGACCCTGACCAAGCAGGAGCCAAACGGTGTGTGAGTAAATAAGCCAAGTGCTTCCTTGACATGAGGAAGAGGAAATGCACCCAGCTGGGTGAGAAAGAGCCTGGAGCAAACCAGGTATCTGGTAAACGGCTGAGTTAAGTATCTTTGGCCTTTCTGTTACTACCATAACTCTGCTTTAAAACAGATCAGAGTTCCAGTAAAAAGACAATCTCTCTGATACAAGACCCATAATTACAAGGAGTCTCCCCAGAACTTCCTTTATCTTCAGTCCCCAAATTGCTAGACACCCTACCCCATCACTACTCTCAACCACCATAACCACACTTACAATAAGCTTGGAACATTAAAAAAAGACCATTCTCAATTGGGAAGTAGGGGACAGAGAGAAGCCAGGAATAGGAGCAGCCGCAGGGAGCTGGCTCCCAGGCAAGAACTGCCTGTGTCCACTTTACTTCCCCCCAAAATGACCTACTTACACTCCCTGAAATATTTTGTGGCTTAAACTGCGACAAAGTTCCATGATGAACATGTATTTGTCAAAGGGAGCACTCTGTATGTAAAAATACAAATAAATCTAAATGTTCAAGTTCAGATCAACCTATATTTACTGAGCACAGATGCCTGTGGCTGAGTGCTAAGGATTTGGAGGTCATGGAAAAAAACAGCAAGGAAATTTTTCTTTTTAAAGCTTTTACCTGAGTGTCAGTGTTTAGTCAATTGGTTTCATCCTGAATTATGTAAGTTTTACTGGGTACAAGAAGTGAGTTTAGAAGAAATGAGAGCAAAGAGGAGCCTCAAAGCTGGAGGCTCTCTGGAACACCTCAGCAGAGGGAGGAGCTGTGAGAGGAATCTCAGGGAAACGTGGGACTGAGAAGCCAGGAAGATGGCAGTGGTTTATCGAAATGGAGATAAACTCAAATACCACCACTGGCTGGTTTGCAATTGTGCATAAAGCTTCACAGCACACTAATCGGAAGAGCACGCCACTCTCTTTAGCCTGTACCTCTAACTCTCTGCCCCAAGAACTCACACGGGTATTTTCACCACAATCCAGCAAAGTTCAGGTTAAATCCACTTCTGCGACCTTGCCTGAGAACCCAGCCAACCAGCTGGTAACAGTGGTTCTATGGGAAAAGGATGGGTTTGCAGAAGGTGGAGGGAAACTTTGACTTGGTCTGTGGTGTTTGAAGTGTTTATGATGAAACTGTATTAGTGAATTACTTGTCTGATTTTTAAATAAGTACAATTTAAAAATATATCACGTACAGTGGAGTTTTGGAATAGAACTCATTTATACATCAGGGACCGCCCATAGGAATGTTCCTCTGCAACGTCCTCCTGCCCCTTTGGAAGGGCTCAGTCAGCTCCTAATGATGATCCACTGTCTACAAGAAGAAACTCTTATCTGCGACTTTAATGTAGGCACTTATCCTTTGGTAGGGCCTTTATGGCCTTCAGGTGAGTCCATTCCAACTCCAAACCTTTGTTCATGCTGACTCACTCTGCCTAGAATTCCCCCATCCATATTATCCACATATTCAAGTCCAGCTCAGATTTCATGGTAAATTTGAGTCTCCCCTGAATCTGAAGCTGTTATAGCTGGTCCTGGTTTCCTTTCTTGTCACCTACAGCACTTATCATCTGAATCTCACTACTTGGTCCTTGGTTTACTGCCATAGGATCTCAAAATACATCTAAGACAGACAACCAGATCTTCATCATTTTTTATCACACAAGAACCATCACAAAGGTTTACATAGACACCTATTGCTCAGTGGGTACTTGTACACTGGTTAATTTCTAGAAATCATCCCACTTTGACTCACACTACCCACTAAGCATATGTCCAATCCATTCCCTGTTGGAAGCATTCTGCAACACAACAGAGCACTTCTGTACCTTCACTTACCAGCATTGTGCTCACAGAATGGGCCATCACATCGACATACGATTTCAAGATGTTAAAATTGAATCCAGGAGTTAGTAGCCTATGGTGCTGGAACCACTTGGGTCCATTGAGACTCATTAGTCCTTTTCCTTGAGAAATAAAAGGCACACAACCTCATGCCACTTTATTAGATGAGATGAGGAAGGAGAGGTGAGGAACACAGACATCATGGAGCGACCGTGACACACAGGTAGTCATGACATGGTGGAATATCAAAGTAGTGCTCATCTATTAAGATTGAGGTGAGTTTTGATACTTACATCTGGGATGGATGTATTTAGTATTGTGAGAAAAACCCCAAGTTTCAAAGCCTGATGAGAGTGCTAATCCTGAAATCCTCAGTTACTACCTTTGTAGTGTACAGTCAATTGTCACTTAATGTTGGGGACACATTCTGAAAAAAGTGTCATCAGGTGATTTTGTGGTTGTGTGAACATCATACAGTGTACTTACACAAACCTAGATGGTACTGTCTACTACACACTTAGGCTATATGGTACTAATATTATGGGACCACTGTCATATATGTGGTCCATCATTGACTGAAATGTCATTATGTAGCACATGACCATAATTGAGTAGGTCATTAAACCTTCCTGAGGCTTGGTTTTCTCAATTATGAAGTGTAATTATAAATATCTACTTCACTGTGTCACTGTGCACATTACATGAAGGTATATACATAAGGCACCTAGCCTGGTCTCTAGTTCAAAGTAGAAACACAACAAATATCATCTCCCCTCTGCTCCAAACCAATCCATGAACTATACTGGAAACACAAAATTCACAAGGAACTGGACAAGAGGGTCCACTCCGTCCCCAGATATCCCTTCCTTGAGCCCTAGTCTGTACTTCACACCTGGCAGTGATACAAAGTGGAAACACCCATCAATGCTGATGCCTCACAATCTTCTGTTACCAGGGGGGTCATGAAAGATTAGGCTTTAAAAGGACCTTAACGTTTATTAACATATAATTGCCGTCATTCACTGAGTGCTTCCAACATGTCAGGGTTGCGATGCATGGTCCAGCACTGGTACAATGAGGCCATTACACTAAGTGCTGAAAATACGTGTTTCATTCAATCCTCACAACAGCCCAGAGAGATGTAACTTATCCTCATTTTCAAAGAGGAGGAGACAGAGGCATAGAGAGATGAGATGACTTCCCCAAGACCACACTCACTGGTCAGTGGGGGACAGGTTCAAATCCAAGTAGCTCTTGATGGTGCTCAGCTCAGGCCACCACAAGATGCACCACTGTGGTATGTGGATTATTTCGAGCTGAAGACAATAAAGGCTCAGAAGACTCAGGAAGAACATTTGAGTTTCCCTTCCCAAACTGTTTTAAAAAATTTAACATAAAAGGAAGGAGGCGATAAGAAAGGCACCAACAAGCTCATCTTATCAGAATTCTGTCTTTCTGGCCACATTCTCTATAGGTGGCCATGTAAATAATTGCCTGACAAACATTACATTTCCCTCTCCATGTGAATTCTCTTCTTCCCCTCTGAAGTCCCAAACCACTACCCCCACCCCAAACACCCTCTGTGCCTTTAGCAGAAAATACTTAAGGGAGTAGGTTAATCAGACTGATGAGTTGCTCAGCTCTCTGAGTTTCTCCCATGTATACATGTTATTAAACTTGGTATTATTTTCTCCTGCTAACCTGTCCTTTAATTATTTGGTCAGCCATAAGAACCTTAAGTGAAAGAGTAGGGAGGGATTCTCCCTCTTCCTCTACACTCTGAATCCACCACCTACATTCTATCATTTAATTCCTTCCTTGTCTAACACAAATACCAATTATAGGACGAAAAGGCCTAATTCATCTCCTCACAGAATATTGCCAAACTGTACTTCAGAGCAAAACTTTACTGATTTGTATATGGAAATAGAGGAACTCCAAAAGAAAGAAAAAGATCCAAGAAAACAAGAGAGAAGAAAGATTAAATAAAGACTATGGATGGTGAGGCTGCAGTTTGAAAGACAGAGGTGGGACACATTCTCACATAAGCTGCCCTGAGAATGAGACTTTGAGGAGAGAAGTGGACGAGGAGGGCTCCTAGGAAGCAGTGCTGT
The DNA here is from genome assembly GCF_020826845.1 of Diceros bicornis minor. Lineage (NCBI taxonomy): Eukaryota > Metazoa > Chordata > Mammalia > Perissodactyla > Rhinocerotidae > Diceros > Diceros bicornis. Next base: position 9,983,942 of record NC_080752.1, read on the forward strand.
GCTGACCTTAGTGGTCCCTCTTGACCTTCCCCTGGATAACTTGCAGCGTAGACCCACCATACTCCTGACGCTTGTGAATTCTGATTTCAGTTTCTTTGGAAGGCTCTCCCATGGAAAGGGGACTTCAAGTGAGAGAGTGGGGCACCCTCTCATCTGCACATACATACCAAGACACGGAATCAAGGACTTGTACAGGTTCTTGGACTTGGGATCTGCAGAGTGAAGCAGAGGAAACAGAAGATAGCATTAGAGGAAAGTTACCAGTCACGGTTGGTGAAGGTTCTCTTCATTTGTCTGCACTAACCACAAACAGTGAGCAAAAGGGGGGCCAGGGCTCACTCCCTGCAGCCCTCGGCAGGCCCAGGGAAACCTCAAGTCTTGGTTCCGGAACCAGAGAACAGCAAGCCCACAAGACAGACAGGTACACAAACCCAGATACTTCCCTTGTTAACACTTCCTCCAACAGACACAGACACTTCCCAAGGAGCACAAGTTTCCAGAACAAGAGTTGGGACAACATATCATATCCTTTTTGGAAAGGAAATGAACACTTAGAACAGGGTGGACGCACCAGAGAGTGAGGTACTAATCTCCCATGGGGTTCTCACACACTCTCAGATAGAGGTGTTTTATAGCTCTTGTCTTTTTAGAGGTGAACTTGAGAGGAATCAGCTGGGGGACAAGGAAACATGGAGACTTTCAGAGAAAGGCTGTTCTTTTATTAGGTTTTACTAAGAGGAATGGAGACAAGGGCACAGGGAGGAAAGATGAGAACATTAGACCTTAGTTTTACAGAGTTCATGGAGCAAAACCTGGACATTTTAATTTTGTGCTATGAGATAATCCACCATGGAAGCCTTGGAAAAGGGTTGGATGGGGGAGTCAGGTGACCTGTGCCCCAAGAAGGAACACAGATGAGAAATAGGCAGAAAACAAAAACAAAATCTGGGCCACAATCAAGAGGGTAGACTGGTAAATTAATGACCTGGAACTCAGGTTTACGTACTGAACAGCAGAGGCAGATCTATTTCTGAATCCCCTGAAGATTTCCGCTCAAGAAAGGAGATGGGGGTGGGGAGTGTTGCTGACACTAAAGACACAAAAGCAAGAGAGACAAAGGAAGCCCCTGGTGAACTGGTGATGCCACCTGGGCTCTGAGATACACTGACCTAAAAGGGCCCATGAGAGCCTGAACTAGACGGGGGGCTGGGGAACATGGGACCCCCTTCAGAATTGGTGGGAAACCTCCTCACACTTTCTCCACTGTCTCTTAAAGGCCCAATAGTGATCTCTGCTGCAGAATTCCTTTAGAATCCTCCCTGTGGGCTGTGCATATCTGATTCCTTCTGAAATCATCTCCTCCCCAATTGCATGGCCTCTGAAGATCCCAGCAGAAAATTCACAGCCAGGAGAGGATTGTGGAGGATAAGGCCAAGGATTCATTTCATACCAGGAATGCCCGTGGGCACAATTTCAGCCAGGCCCCTCTTGAGGCCTCTCCTCCCACACACGCCTGCCCCCAGAACCTTACTCAGTCCTAAAGGAGGTAGTGTATTCCAGGCCTGCTGCTGCTTCAGCCCCAGCCGCTGTCATTGATCTCACTGCCCCCAGGTGGCACTGTTGGAAACTGGTTTTTCTCCCTGTCAGGCCACCTGGGAGTGGTGCTGAGGGACCACTGAGCCTGCCTAAGCTTCAGTCAGCAGCCCCACCTACTGGGTTGCCAAGGTCACAGCTCTTTTTGGTTGACACCCTCTCCCCATTTCAGCCACTGTTCCTCAAAGCACCGCACCAGAAAAAGTTACCAGAAGCAGCCACAAAATGAGGGAAAATCATTCCTTCCCCTAAAAACTCCTAAGTTCTATGCTGAGCTTAGTGCCCATTCTATACCTCCCTTTGCATGAGGCAATTTTATTTCTATGGAATTACTGCCCTTCCCCCCACTGAGACCGTCCGGACCACGTTGTTGATCCCCAAAATCTCCCTCACTTCCAACTATGCAGCTGAGGATGGAGTACTCATCCCTTCCTTACCTGTCTCTGTACAGAGCTTTGACTCAGAGAGGGACAGATTCTGCAAAACCTCACAAACAAAAGGTCCTATTGCAGCCTGAGGTGTCCCAGATAAATGGATATCTGTTCTCCCACAACTCAAGGGACTCTCATAAGATGAAGAGAGTCAGCTTCAAGGTTCTGCTTCTGGCATCTGGTTCTGCTTCTGTGGAGGCAGTCAAAAATTTCTCAGTTAAGACTGTGCACCTCTTATAGCTACACAAATGGAGGAGGCAGGAATAATCTCAGAGGAAGGTGTTAGTTTTTATTACTACTGTAACAAATTACCGCAAACTTAGTGGCTTAAAATACTGCTCATTTATTATCTCACAGTTCCATAGACCAGAAGTCTGACATGGGTCTCACTGGGCTAAAATCAAGGTGTCAGCAGAGCTGCATTTCTTCTGGATGAGCTAGGAGATAATGCATTTCCTTGCTTTTTCCATCTTCTAGAGACCACCCACATTCCTTGGGTCATGGACCCCTTCCTCCATCTCCAAAGCCAGCAAAATTGCATTTCTCTGAACCTTCCTCTGTAGTCACATCTCCCTCTGACCACAGCCAGGAAAGGTTCTCTGCTTTTAAGGACCCATGTGATTAGATTGGACCCACCCAAATAATAAGGGATAGTCTCCTCATCTCAAAGTCTTTAACTTAATCACATCTACAAAGTCTCTTTTGTCCCATAAGGCTACATATTCACAGGTTCTGAGGATAAGGACATGGACATATTTGGAGGGCTGTTATTCTGCAAACCACAAGTAATCCAAAAGTTAACTGAGGGCTTGATCCAAGTAAGTAAGCAGGTGTTTGAGGCTGACTAACTGGGCAAACACACATCCAAAATAATATAGCATATTGGCTCAGTAGTCAGAACAAACCAGTTTCAAATAATGGCCACTATTTACTATCTGTGTAGCCTTGAGCAAGTTGCTTTACCTCTATGGATGCTCGTTTTCCTCTCTTATAAAATGGACATTTTACGGTAATTACATATAGGGCTTGCAGTGGAAGCCCTAATTCACCTTTAAGATCCCCCTGCAGGACCAAAGCTCTCATTCTCCAGGCTCCCTGCTGTGTTGGGTGCTACTGGCTCAAAGCTGCATCCCTCTCCAGGGACTTCCCTGCTGCAGCCAGAGGGCAGAAAAGACTGAAGACCAGTTCTCAGGACTTAATTCTAAGAAGAGCAAAACCCCAGAGAAGGTTGAATTTTCAACTCCATCAAGACTGCCACACCAAGGTCAGGGTACCAGTTGGAAGAGTGAGACCCTAATACATGGGATAGGGGCATCTGAGTCAAAGCACATAAAAATCTTGGGTCTCTAGATTCCCCTGAACAATTCCAGTGTGCAGAAATGGCTCACTTTTCCCTCATACAGGCAAGCACCCTCCCTCTGCTTAGGGACAAGGCAGAAGCCTCTATCTTGCACAACAAGATGTTCCTCCCTCAGGGTCTATTCCCACCTCTCTTCCAGACCACCAGACCAATAACTAGAGTTAAATCACAACATAACACAGCCAGGAAAGTGCTGGGTCTGGTAAAGATGAAAGGGAACATCCTCTGGAGGAGCTGAAGGACCTAGGCAAGATGACTGACAAGAGCCTGAGGATTCTAGGTCAAGGAGACAGAACATAGCCTCAGATAAGGGAGGATTTATCAATATGAAATCCTCTCCTGTGATGTAGGATTTAACACTTGTCAAGGACCTCAGGAGACAAGGCTAACATGCTGCTAGGAAAGATCGGAATCTTGGGGGGAAGAAAAAGCCTTCACTAAAAAGTAGAAATGCAACACTGCTGTGAAATAAGGATTTAAATGGTTCAAAGTAGGCTTGCTAGAATGGAGATACTATATAAGTCTGAAAAACTCAACAGCTGGCTATGTGAAAGGCCTCAGAGAACATGTGCTTCACCAAAGTGATAAGGAATGAGGGACACCAGCATCATTGAGTTCAGTGGTGGCTGTCCTGTCTAGGCAGAGCTGATGATAAGAGATGCCAGTATAGAACTGGGGTCCTAGATAAACAGTGGCCATAATAGTATGCCCCAAAATAAAAGAGGCCAGGTGGCAGTCCCTAAGCATCAGAAGCAAGGTGGGTGCAATTATCACAAGAAGCAGTAAGGCTGGAGTGATCATCAATGAGCTTGACCTGCAGAGAGCTATGGAAGAGGTTAATGAAATACGATATCCCTAGAGGCATGATATATGGCTGCCAATAAGACTATCGCTCAATGTGAACAATGAAAAGAAATCAAAAACAAAATAGAAGAAAATCTTCAGGACCCAGGGCTTGGTGAAGAGAGCTCAAGATAACATATGGATGGCAAACAAGCACGTGAATAGAAGTTGGACATCCAGAGGTGCTTAATTTTTCAACCTCAGTAAGACTGCCATACCAAGGTCAGAGTACCAATTAGGAAGAATGGGACCGTAATACATGAGATAGGACATCTGAGTCAATGCACTTGAAAATCTTGGGTCCCAGATTGCCCATGAAAAATTCCAGCCATTTGAAAAACAGCTCTTGACATGCTACTGGGCCCTGGTAGAGATAGAATGCCTAACCATCAAGCTCCAAGTGACCATGTAGCCACAACTGTCAGTTTGATCTGGTTCTGTCAGACCTACTAAGTCATAAGGTTGGTCAGGCCCAGCAGCAATAGATCATAAGATGGAAATGGTACCACTGGGATCCACACAACTAGGACCAAAGAACACAAATAAGCTGTGTGAGCAGGTGGCTCAAACCTTCATGTTGTCCACCTGCTGTTGCCTGGTAAAATCTCCCTCAGTTCATACCAATAGCTGAATGTGGGGTCCTTTATGACCCACTGAAGGAAAAGAAAAAAGACTGCAGTTGCCACATGCTTGAGTTGGTTCAGGATGTGAGTGCAAGTTGATAATGGAATGCAGCTTCTCTACATCCCCATTTAGGGGTGGTTCTGAAGAGCAGCAGTGAGAAGAAATCTTCCCAATGGACAAAGCTTTGAGAAATACATCTGGTCATCCATTTAATGAGAAACAGAAGTGATTCAGTATAAGAATATATATGGACTCATGAGCAGTGGTGAATAGCTTGGCTGGTTTGACTGGGGCCTGGAAAGAGAATGATTAGGAAGTAGGGGACAAGGATGTCTGGGAAACACGCACATGGAGGGAAAAAATAGGAATGGGTGTGAAGTGTGAATATCTTTGCACTGCATCCTAATACTCACCCAAGAGTTTTTATCACAGAAGAGGCATGAAATTCCCTAGGCCACAAAGTGACTCAATCAATTAACATCAGACACCCTCTGTCATCACATGTCCCAGTACTGTCACAAAGGGTCCATGAGGAGAATAGCCACAGCGGCAGGGATGGAGGCTATGAAGGGGTGCAATAACATGGGCTCCCTCCTACTTGCTAAGTTTGACTTAGGGATTGGCACCACAACCATCCATCCTGCCAACAAAAGAGACCAATGCTAAGTCCGGGAAACAGCACCATCCCCTGAGAAGATAAGCACACTGGACAAGTTGCATCCTGAAACAGACAGAATAAATCTAAAATGAATTTGGCCAAGTGCCAGTTATGGGTTTACCATTCTTGCTGGCAGGGCTTCAGCTACCACCACTGTCCAAGGGCTCACATAGTGTTTGACCTACTAACAGAGGACCTCACATAACATCACCTTGGACCACAGAAACCACTTTACAGGAAAAGAGTTGTGGCAGTGAACACATAACCATCAGACCCAGTGGTCTATCACATACTGCCCACCAAAATGTTTCCGTCCTGAAAAGGTGATGGAATGGCCTTTTGAAGTCACAGCCCATTTGGAGACAATACCTTGTGAGGATGGGACTCTAGCTCCAGGATGTAATGTACAACCTACTCATTGACCTAATGGCTCTGTGTTCTCAATGGATAGACTACATGGGTCTAGAAACCAATGGGTGGAAGGAAGATTGACTGCTCACCATTACCCTCAGTGATGCACTGTGTAGAATTAGCGCTCCCTATACCCCCAAAAATAGGCTCTGTGAATCTAAAGACTTGTTTCCCAAGGGGCAGATATTTTGACCAGGTAGCACAGCAAAAGTCCCATTAAACATTAAGCTATCGCTCCCACCCAGTTACTTCAGGTTCATTGTACCAAGAGAAGAGCAGGCAAGGAAAGGAGTCCCAACCATTAAGGGTAATTGACCCTGATCATTAGGAGGCGATATGGCTGCTCTTCATAATGAGAGCAAGGTAGCATGCTTTGGTACCCAAATGATCCACTAGGAAATCTTTTGGTATCCCCCTGCCCAATTATGACAGTAGATAGATAAGTGCATCCTGAGATGGCCAAGGTGATCAAGGGCTCAGCCCCTGAGGGATAAGGAGCTGGGTCAGTGCACCTAGACCAGCAGAGATGCCATCTGATGGTGAGGGAAACCTAGAAGGAATAGTAGAGGAGAGAGATGATGAGTATCATTTGCAGCCTTGAGACCACAAATGGTCATCTCATTAACCTTCCTTTTCTAAGATTCCCAAAGAATTTACTATATGAAGCATGTGGATCCCAGCAGTGAACTGGGTGGATTATAGAGAATATTATGACACACCATTCAGAGCCCCATTCAGGACTGAGGCACTTATTCCCTCAACTTCCAAGAGTATTAGCTGCTGATGCCTCACATCTGAGTTCCACTCTGGGAAATTCCCTAGGCCACATGAAGCGGCCTTACCCAAGTTTACACTCCTCCTTTAGGGATAGCCAGCAACCAATGACTAGTCAATGTGAAGGTACAATGGTGAATTCCCATCACCTCCTCTCAGGACAACTCTAAAGGACAGCTCAGATTCAGTGCTCACCATGAGATTGCCTGAGGAAACTGTTTCAAGTGCCTCACAGTCCATGTTCTCCCCCTGCCCAATCCCTGCTGCCCTTGCTTCCCCACAGGTGTTGTTCCCAGTACCCACCTGACAGGGTAGTATAAGTATTGAGGAAGCTAATTTAGTACAATGCTGAGAATATAGTATTATGGTAAATAAATTGTAGGCAGGTAGTAGCAAAACTGGAGCTGGAAATCTGAGGTGTTAGCCCTGACTCTGACACTCACTTGCTTTGTGACCTTGAGAAAGTCAATTAATATCTCTGAGCCTTAGTTTTCTAGCCTTCAAAATAAGGTTAATAACACCTGAGAAATTGAGGAGTAGCTGTGATTGTGCTTTGGAAAGGAGAGGCACTAGGCAAATGTAGCATAGACGTTTGTTTTTGCAGCTCCACTATGTGCCACACTGTGTTATGCACTGAGGAAAGGAAATCTCACTTTCTCACAACTTACCTCTGACTCTCATTCAGATAGGAAGTGGTGATACACATGGTTCCCAGCTAAAAAGAAATTTGGCAATTCTGTGCTTTCCCTCAGATGGGAAATACAGGCAAATGTTCTGGTTTAGAAGGCCCACTGCCAGAGTGACATTAGGAAAGATGGCAAAGTAGGAAGCTCCAGGAATCCATATCTCCACTGAAACCACACTTGAACTGGCAGGAGGTGTCTGAAGCAACTGTTTTGGAACTCTGAGTCCAGTAGAACATGTGCAGCATCCAGGGGAGAGCTTGATGAAGAGACTGGTAAATTTCAGTGAGTTTCAGCTTTCTGCACTAGTGGCTCCCATCTCCCATTCCCCAACCCTGGGGCAGGCAGCTGTGGGGACAGTGGCTCATGTTTCCAGGGCAGCTTGCTGGAGCCAGTGTGGGCAATAGGGCCTTGTCTTCCCAGAGTTGGAGTTGTGTGTTTGGGTTACTGATTGCTGACATTGGATGCTGATGGACCAGCACAAACTGTTTTGGCCCCCACAGGCTTAATTGGCTTCCCAGCTAAGAGGGTATTTAAAGTAATAGGATCTATCCCCCGCCCCCCCCATCTTGTGAGCCAGACTTTAAAGAAATATTTGTCAGGTCACTGGATGAACAAGGAGACAAGGGGAAAAAAACAGTTGTCTACACACAACAAGGAATCAAACTTTGCAAAAATAGTTTGGAAGACCCACAAAAGAATGGCTTCAGAACTCAAAAGCAAAATGCAAGCAATCACTGAGAAATAAGAGAATTAGACTCCTGGTTACTAAAACATAATAGAATGTCCAGTTCTCAACAAAATTTACAAAACATACAAACAGGAAAATATGGCCCACTCACAGGAAGTAAAGAAAATCACATAAACCATTCCTGAGGAAGCTCAGACATTGGAATTATTAGTCAAAGATGTTCAGCAACAGTCTTAAATATGTTCAGTGAGCTAAAGAAAACCGTAGACAAAGAACTAAAGGAAATCAGGAAACTTATGTCTGAACAAAATGAGAATATCAATAAAAAGAAATTATAAAAAGGAACCAAACAGAAATTCTGGAGCTGAAAAGTAAAATAACTGAAAAGAAAACTCACTAAAGGGATTCAAGACCGGATTTAAGCAGGTATAAGAAAGCATCAGAGAACTTGAAGATAACACATTTGAAATTATCCAGTCTGCGAGGCAGAAAAAAAAACTGTAAAAATTAAGAGCCTGAGATCTGTGGGGAGCCATCAAGCATACCAACGTACGTATTATAGGAATTTCAAAAGGAGAGGAGAGAAAGAAAAGGGCAGAAAAAAATATTTGAAGAAATAATGGCCCAACACTTTCCAAATCTGATGGAAGATATGAATATACACATCCAAGAATCTCAGTGAACTCCAGGTAGAATAAACTTAAAGAGATCCACACCAAGACACATTATAGTCAATTATAAAAACCCAAAGACAGAGAGAAATTTTGAAATCAGCAAGAAAGAAGTGACTCATCACATACAAGCTGTCCTCAGTGAGATTAACAGTTGATTTCTCATCAGAAACCATGAAGGCCAGAAGGCAGTGGGATGACATATTTAAAGTCCTGAAGGAAATGACAACCAAGAATTCTGTTTCTGGCAAAATTATCCTTCAAGAATGAAGGAGAAGTTAAGATTTTCCAACATAAACAAAAGCTGAGGGAATTTACTACCAGTTTACCTACCCTACAAGAAATACTCAAAAAAGTCATTCTGCCTCAAATAAAGGGACACTAGACAGTAACTTGAAGACATAAATTGTATGTTAAAGGATGCTAGTAAAGGTAACTTGGTAGATAAATGTAAAAGCCAGTATTAATGTACTTTTCTATTGGTTTGTAATTTCTCTCCCTTTCCTATTTAATTTATGAGGAAAATTTATTAAAATTATATATCTATGTTAACGAGAATACAATATAAACAGATATAATCTGTGACAATAATCACAAAAACGAGATGGGATAGAGATGTCTAGGAGCATGACACATATATTATTAAAACTAAGTTAGAATTATTCAAATGAGATTTTAGTATAAGTTTAAGATGTTAATGTAAGCTCCAAGAAAACCACTTAGAAAATAAATTAAAAATTATATAAAAAGAAAGATGAAAGGAATCAAAGAGGCACACTACAAAAAATCTACTGAATACCAAAAGGAAGTAATGGAAAAAATGGGGGACACAAAACATATAAGACAAACAAAAACAAATAGCTTAATGGCAGAAGTAAATCCTTCTTTATAAGTAATCACATTAAATATAAATGGATTAGACTCCTATTAAAAGACAGAGGTTGGAAAATTAGATAATAAAAAAACTGGATCCAATTATGTGCTCTCTAGAAGAGACACACTTTAGATATAAAGACACAAAACTGTTGAAAATCAAAGAAGGAAGAATATATTCTATACACATAGTAACAAGAAGAAAGCTTGAGTGGTTACATAATCGTCAGAGAAAATAGATTTTGAAACCAGAAAGTTTCCAAGAGACAAAGAAGGACATTATATATTGATAAAAGGTGCAATACAGAAAGAAGATATAATGATTATAAACATATACAAATCTAAGACAGGATCCTCAAAATACATGAATCAAAGTTGACAGAGAGAGAAGTCAAGATTGCGGTGTAAGCAGACTCTGAACTCACCTCCTCCCATGGACACAGCCAATTTACAACTACTCATGGAAAAATTACCCCTGAGAGAGAACTGAAAACTGGATAAGAGGAGCTCCTACAACAAACAACAATCCTAATTGAGGTGGAAGAGGCAGACATTCCCTTCTGGAGAGAAAAAAATGCCACCTCCACAAGCCGCAGCACTTCATGGCTGCCCAGGAGCAATCCAAAGGTACGCAGCCTTCCCTGGAGGAGTGGGGACCTGAGCTGGGGAGCACCCCTTCTGTAGGCATTTTTTGGACCCAGCACAATCTAGATGAGTGGCATAAAATCTGACTTTGCTTGCTACTAAAACATTGGGAGTACTCCCAGAAAAGCTGGTTCACAAAGAAATTAAAACAGGCTCTTAAAGGGCCCATGCACAAATTCACCCATTTCAGAAAGCAACCTAAAATCATCAGAAAGAAAGGTGCACAGTGCTTTGGTGAAAAGAGACTCACCTGATATGCTGTGAGTGCATCACAGTGACCCTCCAGGGACTGGGACATTGGCGGTAACCATTGTTGTGGCCTGGTGTTGGTGAGCTGACAAAAACACTGGCAGACGCCATTGGAGTTCTCCCTGGGGCCTGCTAGGCCAGGGTCCGCCCCACCCACTAGAGAAATGATTTAATCCAGCTCAGCCAGAGCAAGCAGCCCACCCTAGGGACTGGCCCCACCCAACAACAAGCCCTCAGGCAACTTGTGGGCCTGCTAAGTGAGCTGCCTGGATTCTCCGCAGATTGGCAAGTGGGTCCAAGGAGCAGGCGGAGAGTGTGGGGTGGTGGTGGAGTGTGTGGGGCTCCCGCTTTGGAGAGACTGGGTCCACTTCAGGAGATTGGGGCACGCACATGGGTCAGGACTGTGTTGACTGTGTGTGTGGAACTGTGTGCAGCAGGGCTTGTCAGCTGTGGAAGACTGTGCTTCCCAAAGAGCCACATGGGGGTTGGCCCCACCTTCTATAGCCTGAAACAATTGGGTGCTCTCATGCCTGAGGCCAGCCCCACCCGCTGCAATCCTCAGAGAGCTGACAAGTGACCTAAAGGCTGGAGGCTTATAGCAATTGTAAGATCCTGAGCCTAACAACCTGCCATGCAGGGAGCCTACTCACTTAAAAGAAATACTGCAACACAAATGTGCTATTAGAATTTGCAGCCAACTGTGCTGGGGCTCCCCAGACCCAATAAAGAGACTGAAGGACACACAATAGCTACAAGCAGCTGAGCATTACAACAGCTGGCCAGGGGCATAGCTCTGCCTCCATGGGCACCTACAGGGAGAGCAACCATGCCACAAAAGAAGGACACACGTAGCCCACATAGGGGTCGCTCCTGGAACATTCAGAACTGAGGGAAGCAAACAGCAGGGCCTCATAAGGCATCACTCATATAAGGTCATCTCTCCTAGAGCAGGAGATGTAGCTGACCTACCTAATATATAGACATAAGCACAGGGAAAGACCCAAAATGAGGAGGCAAATGAATACATTCCAATTAAGGGAACAGGACAAAGCCCCAGAAAAGGAACTAAGTGAAACAGAAATGAGCAACCGACCTGACAGAAAGTTCAAACAAAGAGTGTTAAGGATGCTCACTGATCTTGGGAGAAGAATGGATGAACTCAGTGAGAACGTCAACAAAGAAATGGAAGATATAAAAAGGAACAAATCAGAAATGAAGAATACAATACTGGAAATGAAAAATTCACTAGAGGGACTCAAAAGCAGAATAGAGGATACAGAAGAACGGATCTGTGAGCTGTATGAAAGATTAGAAGAAATCACCCAAGCTGAACAGGTAAAAGAGAAAAAAATTAAAAAGAGTGAGGGACCTCTGGGGCAACATCAAGTGCACTAACACCTGTGTTATAGGTGTCCCAGAAGGAGAAGAGTGAGACAAAGGGGCAGAGAATCTATTTGAAGAAATAATAGATGAAAACTACCCTAACCTAACGAAAAAACCGACATCCAGGTACATGAAGCACAGAGAGCACCAAACAAGGTAAACCCAAAGAGGCCCACACCAAGACACATCATAATTAAAATGTCCAGAATTAAAGATAAAGAGAATCCTAATAGCCACAAGAGAAAGACAAGTTACATACAAAGGAAACCCCATAAGGCTATCAGCTGACTTCTCAGCAGAAACCTTACAGGCTAGAAGAGAGTGGCAAGATATATTTAAAGTGCTAAAAGGAAAAAACCTATAGCCAAGAATATTCTACCCAGCAAGGTTACCATTCAAAATGGAAGGAGAGATAAAAAGATTCCCAGACAAGCAAAATTAAAGGAGTTTGTCACCAAGAAACCAGTATTACAAGAAATGCTAAAGGGACTTATTTAAGGGGAAAAGAGAAGACCACAAATAGGAAAAAGTATCTATTTCCATGATAAGAGGGTAATGGATACAAATGCACAAAAAAGAGATTAGATATGAAGTCAAAAACATAACATGTGGGAGGAGAGGAGTTAAAGAGTAGAGCTTTCAAACAGTGGTCAAAGTAAAGAGACCATAAACTTAATATAGATTCCTATATATGTAGGTTACTTAGGTTACTGTATATGGACCCCATGGTAATCACAAATCAGAAATCTACAATAAATACAAAAAAAAACTAAGAGAAAGGAACCCAAACATAATACTAAAGAAAGCCATCAAACCACAGGGGAAGAGAGCAAGAGAAGAAGATAGGAACAGCGAAGGACTACTAAAACACCAAGAGAAAAAAGTTTAAAAATGGCAGTAAGTACTTACTTATCAATAGCTACTTTAAACATCAGTGGACTAAATGCTCCAATTAAAACGCATAGGGTGTCTGATTGGATAAAAAAACAAGACCCATACGTATGCTGCACACAAGAGACACACTTCAGACCTAAAGACACTCACAAACTGAAAGTGAAGGGATGGAAAATGATACTCCACTCAAATGGCAGTGAAAAGAAAGCTGGGGTAGCAATACTCATATCAGACAAAATAGACTTTAAAACAAAAACTGTAAAAAGAGACAAAGAAGGGCATTACATAATGATCAAAGGAACAATCCAACAAGAGGATATAACACTTGTAAATATCTACACACCCAACGTAGGAGCACCTAAATATATAAAGCAATTACTAACAGACATAAAAAGAGAAATAGACAGTAACACAATAATAGTAGGGGACTTTAACACACCACTTACACCAAAGTGTGTTAAAAATCCAAACAGAAGATCAATAAGGAAACATTTGCCTTAATGACACACTAGAACAGATTGACCTAGTAGATATATATAGAACATTCCATCCAAAAACCAAAGAATACACGTTCTTTTCAAATGCACATTCTCCAGGATTGATCACATATTAGGCCACAAAACAAGTCTCCATAAGTTTAAGAAGATTGAAATAATACCAAGCATCTTTTCTGACCACAACCGTATGAAACTAGAAATCAACTATAGGAAGAAAATCAGAAAAGCCACAATTATGTGGAGATTAAACAAAATCTACTGAACAATGACTGGGTCAATGAAGAAATCAAAGGAGAAATAAAAAAAATACCTGGAGAAAAATGAAAACGAAAATACGACATGCCAGAATTTATGGGATACAGCAAAAGTTTTTCTAAGAGGGAAGTATATATCAGTACAGTCCTCCCTCAACAGAAAAGAAAAATCTCAAATAAACAATCTAAAAATGCACCTAAAGGAACTGGAAAAAGAAGAACAAAAAAAGCCCAAAATCAGTAGAAGAACGGAAATAATAAAAATCAGAGAGAAATAAATGAAATAGAGACTAAAAGAACAATAGAAAAACTTAATAAAACCAAGAGCTGGTTCTTTGAAAAGATAAACAAAATTGACCAACCTTTAGCTAAACTCATCAAGAAAAAAGAGAGAAGGCTCAAATAAGTAAAATCAGAAATGAAAGAGGAGAGATTACAACAGACACCTCAGAAATACAAAAGATTATAAGAGAATACTATGAAAAGATATATGCCAACAAATGGGACAATCTGAAAGAAATGGATAAATACTTAGAATCATACAACCTTCCAAAACTGGATCAAGAAGAAATAGAGAATTTGAATGACCAATCACCAGTAAGCAGATCGAAACTGTAATCAAAAACCTCCCCAAAAATATACGTCCAGGCCCAGACGGCTTCCCTGGTGAATTCTACCAAACATTCAAAGAAGACATAATACCTAGCCTTCTCAAACTCTTCCAAAGAATTGAGGAGGGGAGAAAGCTCCCTAACTCATTCTATGAAGCTGACATTACCCTGATACCAAAACCAGACAAGGACAACACAAAAAAAGAAAATTACTGGCCAATATCACTAATGAACATCAATGCAAAAATCCTCAACAAAACACTAGGAAATCACATACAACAATACATTAAAAAGATTATACACCATGATCAAGTGGGATTTATTCCAGGGATGCAGGGATGGTTCAACATTCACGAATCAATCAACATGATACACCACATTAATAAAATGAAGAATAAAAATCACATGATCATCTCAATAGACACAGAGAAAGCATTTGACAAGATACAGCTTCCATTTATGATAAAAAAATCTCTGAATAAAATGGGTATAGAAGGTAAGTACCTCAACATAATAAAGGCCATATATGACAAACCCACAGCTAATGTCATCCTCAATAGTGAAAAACTGAAAGCTATCCCTCTGAGAACAGGAACCAGACAAGGATGCCCACTCTTACCACTCCTATTTAACATAGTATTGGAAGTCCTAGCCAGAGCAATCAGGCAAGAAAAAGAAGTAAAAGGGATCCAAATTGGAAAGGAAGAAGTGAAACTGTCACTATTTGCAGATGACATGATTTTATATACAGAAAACCCTAAAGAATCCACCAAAAAACTTTTAGCAGTAATAAGCGAATGCAGTAAAGTTGCAGGATACAAAATCAACATATAAATCTCAGTTGCATTTTTACACACTAACAATGAAGTAGCAGAAAGAGACATTAAGTATACAATCCCATTTACAATTGCAACAAAAAGAATAAAATACCTAGGAATAAATTTAACCAAAGAGGTGAAAGATCTGTACACTGAACAATATAAAACATTGCTGAAAGAAACTGAAGAAGACACAAAGAAATGGAAAGATATTCCTTGCTCTTGGATTGGAAGAATTAACATAGTTAAGATGTCCACACTTCCTAAAGCAATCTATAGATTCAATAAGATCCCTATCAAAGTTCCAACAACATTTTTCACAGAAATAGAACAAAGAATCCTAAAATTTATGTGGAACAACAAAAGACCCCGAATAGCTAAAGGAATCCTGAGAAAAAAGAACAAAGCTGAAGGTATCACACTCCCTGATTTCAAAATATACTACAAAGCTATAGTAACCAAAACAACATGGTACTGGCACAAAAACAGACACACAGATCAATGGAATAGAATCGAAAGCCCAGAAATAAGCCCACACATCTATGGACAGCTAATCTTCAACAAAGAAGCCAAGATCATGCAACGGAGACAGGAAAGTCTCTTCAACAAATGGTGTTTGGAAAACTGGACAGCCACATGCAAAAAAAGGAAAGTACACCTTTACTTTACACCATACACAAAAATTAACTCAAAATGGATTCAAGACTTGAATGTAAGAGCTGAAACTATGAAACTTCTAGAAGATAATACAGGCATTACACTCTTTGACACTGGTCTTAGCAACATATTTTCAAGCACCGTGTCTGACTGGGTAAGAGAAACAATCAAAAAAATAAACAAATGGGACTACATCAAACTAAAAATCTTCTGCACATCAAAGGAAACCATCAACAAAACAAAAAGACAACCTAACAATTGGGGGAAGATATTTGCAAACCATACATCTGATAAGGGGTTAATCTCAAAAATATATAAAGAACGCATGCATCTCAACAACCAAAAAACTAACAACCCAATTAAAAAATGGGCAAAAGACCTGAACAGACATTTCTCCAAAGAAGAAATACAGATGGCTAACAGGCACGTGAAAAGATGTTCAACATCATTAACTATCAGGGAAATGCAAATCAAAACTACAATGAGATATCACCTCATGCCCATCAGAATGGCTATAATTAACAAGACAGGAAACAACAAGTGTTGGAGAGGATGTGGGGAGAAGGCAACTCTCATACACTGCTGGTGGGAGTGCAAACTGGTACAGCCACTATGGAAAACACTATGGAGATTTCTCAAAAAATGAAGGATAGAACTACCATACGATCCAGCTATTCCACTGCTGGGTATCTATCCAAAGAACATGAAAACACCAATGCGTAAAGATACTTGCACCCCTGTGTTCATTGCAGCTTAATTTGCAATATCCAAGACTTGGAAGCAACCTAAGTGCCCATCAAGGGACAAATGGATAAAGAAGATGTGGTATTTATACACAATGAAATACTACTCTGCCATAAGAAATGAGGAAATCCAGCCATTTGTGACAACATGCATGGACATTGAGGGTATTATGCAAAGTGAAATAAGTCAGAGGGAGAATGTCAAATACCGTATGATCTCACTCATTAAGTAGTAGACTATAACAACAACAAACAAACACATAGAGACAGAGACTGGATTGATGGTTACCAGAGGGGAAGGGGGGAGGAGTAGGGCAAAAGGGATAATTAGGCACATGTGTGTGGTGATGGATTGTAATTAGTATTTGGGTAGTGAACATGAGAACATGATGTAATCCATACAGAAATAGAAGTATAATGATGTGCACCTGAAATTTATACAATGTTATAAACCAATGTTACCACAATAAACAAACAAACAAACAAAGTTGACAGATTTGAAGGGAGAAATAGACAGTTCTACAATAATAGTTGGTGACTTCTATACTCCACTTTCAATAATGGATAGAACAACCAGAGAGAAGATTAATAAGAAATTAGAGAGCTTGAAAAACATGATAAACTAATTGGACACAACAGACATCTACAGAACAATACACGTAAGAACACATTTTTTTCAAGAGCACAGGGAACATTCTTCAGGATACATCATTTTTTAGGCCACAAAACAAGTCAATAAATTTAAAAGATTGATTTAATACAAAATATATGTTCTAATCACATGGAATGAAACTAGATATCGAAACAAGGGAAAACTGAAAAATTCACAAATATGTGGAAATTAAACTGCACACTCTTAAACAACCAATGAGTCAAAAAAGAAATCACAAGAGAAATTAGAAAAATACCTTGAGACAAATGGAAACAAAAACACAATATGTCAAAACTTAGGGTGACGTCAGCCTCATGGCAGAGTGAGCTTTCCCGTGAGATAAGATACAACAAAAGGAACAGTCACAGACCAACAATGGAATCCCAGACAGTGAAAAGCAAGATCGGAAAGATCCACATTGCCACACATCTGAGAGTGGAACGTGCTGGGCCCCCAGAGGAAGTGAGGAGAGAGGACTCAGAAGAGCTACAGGGCTACCATCGACATCTGAGCACCCAAGACAGTGGATAACGAGGGGTGAATGAGAAGCCCCCCATGCCAGGGACCCAGAGGGCAAAAGAGAGAGCCCCACCCCTCAAAACCGGACCTTGCAGCTCAGCCGACGAGACCAGACCAAGCGATCCGACCCGCAGATTGCAGGGAAAAACTGCAGCAGAGCACAGGGGGCTCAGATTACACAACTCTTTACCACCACACAGTGGCGGCAGGTGGAAATTGCAACCAGATATTTCCAGGATGAGGAAAAGTAAAGCCAACACAGGAACCACAATGCAAAGATACATGAAATCAACAGACCAGAAGGAAAATGACAAGCACCCAGAAACCAACCCTGAAGACACAGAAATCCATAACCTAAATGACAGAGATTTCAAAATAGCTATCATAAAAATACGCGACGAAATACGAGATGACACAGACAAACAATTCAATGAGATTAGGAGTTTCTTCACAAAACACATTGAAATCATAAAGAAAAACCAATCACTGCTGCAGGAGATGAAGAACACAATGGAGGAGATAAAGGAGAATCTGGAATCTTTAAAGAACAGAGCTGACAATATGGAGGAAAGAATTAGCATTATAGAGGATAGGAATACAGATATGCTCCAGATGGAAGAGGAGAGAGAACTAAGACTAAAAAGAAATGAAGAAAGTCTCCGAGAAATATCTGACTCTATTAGGAAATGTAACATAAGAATTAAAGGTATTCCTGAGGGAGAAGAGAGGGAAAGAGGAACAGAGAGCCTATTCAAGGAAATAATAGCTGAGAATTTCCCAAATCTGGGGTAGGAGCAGGAAATACCAGTAAGCAAAGCCAACAGGTCACCTAAATATGTCAAGAGGCAAAGGCCCTCTCCATGACACCTAGTGGTAAGGCTAGCAAGAGTCAATGACAAAGAAACAATATTAAGGGCAGCTAGACAAAAACAAAAAATATCATACAAAGGAACTCCCATCAGGCTCTCAGCGGATTTCTCAACAGAAACTTTACAGGCTAGAAGAGACTGGAATGATATATTCAAAATACTGAAAGACAAAACCTTTCAGCCAAGAATACTCTATCCAGCAAAAATATCCTTCAAATATGGTGGAGAAATAGTAACTCTCCCAGATAAACAAAAGCTAAGGGAGTTCATGGCCACGAGACCCCCACTACAAGAAATACTCAAGAAGGCCCTCAGGCCTGAAAAAAAGAAGAGAAAGGGAATACAAAGCTTGGAGCAAGGAGAAAAATAGGTAGACAAACTCAGAAAAATAGTAGATCTTTACCAGAATAGGTTAGCAACCACTTACATACTAAAATCAAAGATCAAAGGAAGGAATTAACCAAAAATAAATTTAATCTCATCGCTGTAAACACACAGCCACAACACAAGATAGAATAAGGCATAACAAGAAAGACTTAGAAGGGGAAGAGGAAAGTGATTGAATTGACTTAGTATAAGGAAATAGGAGGCCATCAGATAATGGACTATCTCATACACAAGATTTTTTACACAAACCTCAAGGTAACCACTAAACAAATAATCAAAACAAAATCACATATGATAAAGAGAAAACTAGAAGAGTCATAAGACAGAATAACCAAACTGAATTGGCAGTCCAAAACAAATGGGACAAGAAACAAGGGAAACGCAAAAGAACCAGAAAATAAGTGACAAAACAGCAACATTAAGCCCTTATATACCAATAATTACCTTAAATGTAAATGGATTGAACTCTCCAATCAAAAGATACAGAGTGGCAGGATGGATTAAAAAGCAAGACCCAACAATATGCAGCCTTCAGGGTACACATCTCAGCACTAAAGACAAGCACAGGCTCAGAGTGAAAGGATGGAAGACAATACTCCAAG
Source organism: Diceros bicornis minor (assembly GCF_020826845.1). Taxonomy (NCBI): domain Eukaryota; kingdom Metazoa; phylum Chordata; class Mammalia; order Perissodactyla; family Rhinocerotidae; genus Diceros; species Diceros bicornis. The sequence continues at coordinate 10,003,334 of NC_080752.1, forward strand.
CTAATGGCAAACAAAAGAAAGCAGGTGTTGCCATACTCATATTAGGCAAAGTAGACTTCAATATAAAACAGGTGAAGAAATACAAAGAAGGGAAATATATAATGATAAAAGGGACACTCCACCAAGAAGACATATCACTTATAAATATATATGCACCCAACATAGGAGCACCAATGTACATAAAGCAACAATTAACAAACCTAAATGGAGACATTAACAACAACACAATAATAGTAGGGGATCTTAATACCCCACTTACATCAATGGATAGATCATCCAGACAAAAAGTCAATAAAGAAATAGTAGACTTAAATGAAAAACTGGACGAGATGGACCTAGTAGACATATACAGAGCACTCCATCCAAAAACAGCCAACTACACATTCTTCTCAAGTGCGCATGGAACATTCTCAAGGATAGACTATATGTTGGGAAACAAAGCAAGCCTCAAGAAATTTAAGCAGATTGAAATCATAACAAGCATCTTTTCAGACCATAATGCTATGAAACTGGAAATCAACCACGAAAAAAAAACTGAGAAAGTGACAAAAAAGTGGAGATTAAACAACATGCTACTGAACAACCAATGGATCATTGATGAAATTAAAGGAGAAATCAAAAATTATCTGGAAACAAACGAAAATGAAAATATGCCGTACCAAACCATATGGGATGCAGCAAAAGCGATCCTGAGAGGGAAACTCATAGCGATACAAGACCACCTTAACAAACAAGAAAAAGCCCGAATAAGCAACCTTAAATTACACCTAACAGAACTAGAAAAAGAAGAACAAACAAAGCCCAAAGTCAGCCGAAGGAGAGAAATAATAAAAATCAGAGCAGAAATAAATGAAATTGAGACCCAAAAACCAGTAGAAAGGATTAATGAAACAAAGAGTTGCTTCTTTGAGAAGATAAACAAAATCAACAAACGCTTAGCCAGGCTTACTAAGAAAAAAAGAGAAAAGGCTCCAGTAAATAAAATTAGAAATGAAAGAGGAGAAATTACAACGGATACCATGGAAATACAGAGGATTATAAGAGAATACGATGAGAAATTATATGCCAACCAATTGGACAATCTAGAAGAAATGGATAAATTCTTAGACTCATACAACCTCCCAAAAATGAACCAAGAAGAAATGGAGAATCTGAATAGACCAATCACAAGTAAAAAGATTGAAATAGTAATCAAAAACGTACCAGAAAATAAAAGTCCAGGACCAGATGGCTTCTCCAGTGAATTTTACCAAACATTCAAAGAAGATTTAATACCCATCCTTCTCAAACTTTCCAAAAAAAAGAGGAAGATGGAACACTTCCTAAATCATTCTACGAGGCCAACATCACCCTGATACCAAAGCCAGACAAAGACAATACAAAGAAAGAAAATTACAGGCCAATATCGCTGATGAACATAGATGCAAAAATCCTCAACAAAATATTGGCAAACCAAGTACAGCAATACATTAAAAAGATCATACAACATGGTCAAGTGGGATTTACACCAGGGTTGCAGGGATGGTTCAACATCCGCAAATCAATCAACGTGATACCTCACATCAACAAAACAAAGAATAAAAACCACATGGTCATCTCAATAGATGCAGAGAAGGCATTTGACAAGATACAACATCCATTTATGATAAAAACTCTCAACAAAATGGGAATAGAAGGAAAGTACCTCAACATGATAAAGGCTATTCATGACAAACACACAGCCAACATCATACTCAAAGGGGAAAGACTGAAAGCCATTCCTCTGAGAACAGGAACAAGGCAGGGCTGCCCACTCTCACCACTCCTGTTCAACATAGTACTGGAGGTTTTGGCCTGAGCAATTAGGCAAGAAAAAGGAATAAAAGGAATCCAAATAGGTAACAAAGAAGTGAAACTCTCACTATTTGCAGATGACATGATTTTATATATAGAAAACCCTAAAGAATCCATTGGAAAACCATTAGAAATAATCAACAACTACAGCAAAGTTTCAGGGTACAAAATCAATCTACAAAAATCAGTTGCATTTCTGTATGCTAATAATGAACTAACAGAAAGAGAGCTCAAAAAGATAATACCATTTACAATTGCATCAAAAAGAATAAAATACCTAGGAATAAATCTTACCAAGGAGGTGAAGGACCTATACAATGAGAACTACAAGACATTATTGAAAGAAATCGATGGTGACATAAAGAAATGGAAAGATATCCCATGCACGTGGATTGGAAGAATAAACATAGTTAAAAAGTCTATATTACCTAAAGCAATCTACAGATTCAATGCAATCCCAATCAGAATCCCAATGACATTCTTCATGGAAATAGAAAAAAGAATACTAAAATTTATATGGGGCAACAAAAGACCCCGAATAGCTAAAGCAATCCTAAGAAAAAAGAACAAAGCAGGAGGCATCACAATCCCTGACTTCAAAGCATACTACAAAGCAATAGTAATTAAAACAGCATGGTACTGGTACAAAAACAGACACACAGATCAATGGAACAGAATTGAAAGCCCAGAGATAAAACCACACATATACAGACAGCTAATTTTCAACAAAGGAGCTAAGAACATACAAAGGAGAAAGGAAAGTCTCTTCAATAAACGATGTTGGGAAAACTGGACAGCCACATGCAAAAGAATGGAAGTGGACCATCTGCTATCACCATTCACAAAAATTAACTCAAAATGGATCAAAGACCTGAAGGTGAGACTATAAAACTATAAAACTCATAGAAGAAAATATAGGCAACACACTATTTGACATTGGTCATAAAGGAATATTTTCGGATGACATGCCTACCCAGACTAGGGAAACTAAAGAAAAAATAAACAAGTGGGACTTTATCAGATTAAAGAGCTTCTATAAGACAAACGAAACCAGAATCAAGATGAACAGACAACCCACCAGCTGGGGAGAATATTGCAAAACATACATCTGACAAGGGGTTGATCGCCATAATATATAAAGAACTCACACAACTGAACAACAAAAAAAACCAAAAAACTCGATCAAAAAATGGGCAGAGGAAATGAACCGACACTTCTCCAAAGAAGATATACAGATGGCCAATAGGCACATGAAAAGATGTTCAACATCACTAATCATCAGGGAAATGCAAATCAAAACAACACTAAGATATCACCTCATGCCTGTTAGAATGGCTATAATCACCAAGACAAAAAACAACAAATGTTAGAGAGGATGTGGAGAAATGGGAACCTTCATACACAGATGGTGGGAATGCAAAGTGGTGCAGCCTCTATGGAAAACGGTATGGAGATTCCTCAAAGAATTAAAAATAGAGATGCCCTATGATCCAGCCATCCCACTACTGGGAATCTATCCAACGAACCTGAAATCAACAATCCAAAGAGGCTTATGCATCCCTATGTTCATTGCAGCATTATTCACCATAGCCAAGAAGTGGAAGCAACCTAAGTGTCCCTCGACTGACGATTGGATCAAGAAAATGTGGTATATATATATACAATGGAATACTACTCAGACATAAAAAAAGACAAAATTGTCCCATTTGCAACAACATGAATGGGCCTGGAGGGTATTATGTTAAGTGAAGTAAGCCAGAAGGAGAAAGACAAACACCATATGATCTCACTCATATGTGGAATATAAACCAACACATGGACAGAGAAAACTGTATTGTGGTTACCAGGGGCTATGGGGGTGGGGGTGGGCTCAAGGGGTGAAGGGAGTCATATATAGGGTGACGGACAAACAAAAATGTACAACCCAAAATTTCACAATGTTAAAAACTATTAAAACATCAAAAAAAAAAACTTAGGGATGCAGGGAAAGCAGTGATAGGAGGGAAATTTGTAACTGTAATCATATACATTAAAAAAGAAGAAAGACCTCAAATCAATAAGCTAACATACACCATAAGGAATTAGAAAAAGTTAAACCGAAAGCTAACAGAAGGAAAGAAATAATAAAGGTTAGAGTGGAGATAAATAAAATAGAGAATAAAAAGGCAATAGAAGAAAATCAACAAAACCAAAAATTGGCTTTTTTAAAAAATCAACAAGATGACAAACCTTTAGCTCAACTGACTAAAAAAGAGAGATAACTCAAGTTACAAAATCAGAAAGGAAAGTGGGGACATTACTACTGATTTTACAGAACCAAAAAGGATTATAAGAGAATACTATGAACAGTTCTATACTAAAAAATTAGATAACCTCGATGAAATTGACAAATTCCTAGAAACTCAATCTGCTAAGCTGACTTAAGAAGAAATAGAAAATCTGAAAAGAGCTGTAACTAGTAAGGAGATTGAATCAGTAATAACCAAAAACCTCCCAAATAAGAAAAGCCCAGACCAGATGGCTTCAGTGGTGAATTGTATCAAATGTTTAAAGAATTAACACCAATTCTTATTAAACTCTTCTAAAAAGTTAAAGGAGAAGGAACACTTCTTTATTTGTTCCATGAGGCCAACATTACCTTGATGCCAAAACCAGACAAAGACACCACAAGGAAAGAAAGCTACAGGTCAATATTCCTTATAAATATAGATGCAAAATTCCTTAACAAAATACTAGCCAACCAAATTCAGCAGCATATGAAGAGGATTATAGACCTTAACCAAGTGGGATTTATTCATAGAATGCAAGTGTGGTTCAAGATACAAAATTCAATAAACGTAATACATCACAATAATAGAATGAAGGGGAAAAAATCACATGATCATCTCAACTGATGCAGGGAAAGTATTTTACAAAATTCAACACCCTTTCATGATAAAAACACTCAATAAACTAGAAATAGAAGGGAACTTCCTTAAAATGATAAAGGCTTTTTATGAAGAACCCACGACTAACAATATACTCAATGGTGAAAGATTGAAAGCTTTTCTGCAGAGATCAGGAAAAACAAGAATGTCTGCTTTCACCACTTCTGTTCAACATAGTACTCGAAGTTGTAGCCAGAGCAATAAGGCAAGAAAAAGAAACAAAGTAACCAAATTGGAAAGGAAGGAGTAAAATTATCTGTGTTCACAGATGATATGATCATATATGTAGAAAACCCTAAAGAATCAACAAATTTTTCAGCTAATAAAAAAATTCAGCAAAATTGCAGGATATAAAGCCAACACACAAAATCAGTCTTATTTCTATATACTTGCAATGGACAATCTGAAAGGAAAATTTTTAAAAATTCACGTACAATAGCGTTGAAAAAAATAAAATATGTAGGAATAAATTTAACTAAAGAGGTGAAAGATTTGTAACACTGAAAACTATAAAACATGCTGAAAGACATTAAAGAAAACACAAATAAATGGAAAAACAGCCTATGTTAATGGATTGAAGCACTCAATATCATTAAGATGACAACTACTGAAAGTGATCAACAGATTCAGTACAATCCCTATCAAAACTCCAATGATATTTTTTACTGAAAGAGAAAAATCTATCCAAATATTTATATGCAATCACAAGGGATTCAAAAGAGCCAAAACTAACTTGAAAAAGAAGAACAAAGTTGGAGAACTCATACTTCCTGATTTCAAAACTTACTACAAAACTACAGTAATCAAACCACTGTGATACTGTCATAAGGATAGACATATAGAAAAAATGAAAAATAGAGAACCCAGAAATAAACCGTCACATACATGCTCAATTGATATTTAACAGGGGGCCAAGACAATTCAATGAGGAAAAGACAGTCTTTTCTACAAATGATGCTGGGAAAACTGGATAGTCACATGCAGAAGAATGAAGCTAGACCCTTACCTTACACCATGTACAAAAAGTAACACGAAATAGATCAGAGAGCTAAAAGACGGCCCACAGAATGGGAGAAAATCTTTGCAAATCATATTAGAATAAAAAAGTACTCCTACAATTCAACAACAAAAAAATCAACACCCATTCACAAATGGGCAAGGAACATCAACAGACACATCTCCAAAGAAGAAACGCAAATAGCAAAAAGCACATGAAAAGATGCTCAACATCATTAGTCATTAGGGAAATGTAAATTAAAACCACAATGAGATACCACCTCACATCCTTTAGGATGGCAATAATTATTTTTTAAACAAAAAAAATGGAAAATAACAAATATTGGATGGAATGTGAAGAAATTGGGACTCTTCTGCATTACTGGCGAATGTGAAATGGTGCGGCCCCTATGGAAAACAGTTTGGCAGTTTCTTAAAAAGCTAAACATAGAATGATCACCTGATCCAGAAATTCTACTCCTAGGTACATACCCAAAGGGATTGAAAGCAAGGACTCAAACGGAGAGTTGTAGGGCAATGTTCATTGCAACATGCTCACAATAGACAAAAGGTAGAAAGAACCCAAGTGACCATCAATAGATGAATGGATACACAAAATGTGGTATATACCCACCATGACATATTATTCAGTAATAAAAAGGAATGAAGTTCTGATACATGCTACAACATGAATTAAACTTGAAAACATTGTGCTAAGTGAAAGAAGCCAGACATCAAAGGAAAAATATTGTACAATTACACTTACATGTGGAATTTACAATATGCAAATTCGTAGAGATAAAAAAGTAGATTAGAGATTACCAGGGGCTGTGGGAAGGCAGAATGGGAAGTTAATGCTTAATGGTTACTGAGTTTCTGTTTGCAGTGATGCAAACATTTTGGAAATAAGTAGTGCTGATGGCTGTACAAAAGTCAATGTAATTAATGCCACTGGATTGTATACTTAAAAATGGTTAATGCGGAAAATTTTATGTTACATATATGATACTAATTAAAACAAAATAAGAATGTAATATATCAAAAACATTGATGGTAAATGGGTGAATTGTATAGTATATAAACTATATCTCAATAAGGCTGTTTATTTTGTTTTTTAAAAAAAGGGACTTCTACTTGAGAGATGCAGTCCTTGTAGAGGAGTAAAAGTAAACACAATGTGATAAATTGCATCAGCATCAAACCCAACTTTACCCGAAACCCAGAAAACAGGGAGTGCGTGGGTGATCTACCCACAGGAGTACTCACTTCAAGCTGCCGCCTTGGGGATTGACTGCCCCCCTCCTCTGCCTTTCTGTTGCCTATAAACTGAACTAGGAAACATCCAGGAATAAAAATATGAATTTTCTTTTAAAATGTGGCACCAAAACTGAACCTGGTCTGTTCAAGATGGTGATCTACCCAGTCCAAACTTTTACTCATTCTCTCCTTCCTTCAGTCGTCACATCAGTAAGTATTTATTGGCACCATCAGCAGGCACAGTCCTGTGTTCCACGCTGTGGGAGCATAAGGACGTAGAAGGCCTAGTTACCACCTTCGAGGAGTCCTTGGTTGGGGTATGTGGATAGAAATGGATGGGAAATATATTTACTGGTTAATAACTGTTGACCATGGCAGCACAACTTTCTCAGAGTTCAGCTCATACTCTACAGACAGTTGTACGTTCTGCTTTGATCACTTTGTTATAAGCTTTTCTCATATCATTAAAAATCCCCCATAAACATCATCTTCAATGATGGCTACATCTAGTCGCATGGTTTACCCAACACTTTCTCACAACAGCCCTGGATAGGGAGGCTACATTGAGGCCAATACGTGGAGCTGATAACCTGAAACACTCTCCTGCTGCTTGGAAACACTGGGTAAAACAGAGCGAACATGAGATGCCCCCTGGAAAGTTCGGGCACCACCACGTATGGACTGGAGGCTCAACCCAACAATCATCTCTTTACATTACTGGTCAACAGCAGAGTCTCTGGAGCCAGACTGCCTGGGTTTGAATCCTGGCTCCACCTCTTACCAACAGGGTGACCCTCGGCAAGCAGGGAACCTCTTTGTGCCTCAATTTCCTCAACTGGAATTGGGGATTTTAAAAAAATCTGTTGTGTAGGGTTGTTGTGGGAGAAAACATTTAAAGTTCTTTGCTCAGTACCTAGAACATAGCAAGTGCTCTCCGAATGTTAGCTATTACCAGCATTTTGAGCTCAACCATACAGAAGAAACTGAGGACTCGGGGAGGGCAAGAAAGAATTCAAGAATTCAGCCAGAATTCAGAGCCAGGCTCCCTGACTCCAAAACTCTCTCCACTACTGCTCCACGTGCTGTGGGTGAAAACCTGGCACTGAGTCAAATCAGGGAAAGAGTCAGGGTCCAAGAGTCCTTGGATTAGGAATTGAGGGAGATGGAATGTAACCACAGAGCTAGGGGAAGGTTGGCAGGAATGGAGGTAAGTGGTTACATGTCCTGGGGTTTGGACAGGAGCCCATGATTTTGGCGAGAAAGAAAAGAACCCTGGCCTCATGGGTTGTGTGATTAATCACCTGTCACAAGGTAGGGAAATGGAATAGAGTGTTGGGAGTAAGAGGTTAGATGGTTGAAGGAGCAGGTCAGGAGTGGCCCCTAGGAAGGCTGCCTTCAAGGAATTCTTCCTGAAATACATTGTGTTTTACTTTTTGAATTATGGGCCTTGGATATGAACTTGAAGGAGATAATCATGAAAAAACTTGAGGATGAGAGACTTGAAGATTAACTTGTCCCCATCTCTTGCTCCTTTATATATGATCTGCATGACTTTTTCAGTGCTCATCTCTCTCTCTAGCACTCTCCATCTAATGATCTCCTATACATCCTTCAAGACCCCATTCCTTTTTTTTAGTTTTCTCCTTCCCTGGGCAGAACCAGTTCACTATTCATTCCTCCAGTATAGACCCTGCATATTTCATTGTTCTAAGTTAGTTTTTTGCCTTGACCTAGGCTGTGTGCTCAAGAAATATTTGCTGAGTGAATGAATGACTGAACAAATGAGTATTCCTAGCATGTACTTAGGAATGGGGTTATTATGCCCCTTACAAAAGGAGAAACTGAGGCTCGGAGAGTTTAAGTTGTTGGCTTCCGTGTAGTGAGCCTAATCTGGGGCTGAGCCTCCTGAGTTCAAGGCCAGTGCTCTATCCACCAGCACTGTCACCCCGGGTCACAAATGGACAGTGGACTGGAACAAACCCCATGGAATACTGCAGAGTCAGCTGAGACAGGCCATTTCAGAGTCCAACAGAGAAGTATTCTAATCCCAGCTGGGACTACCCCTGACTGTTTTACTGCTGCCACATCACTTTACCTCTCTGTAACTAGTTTGCATCTCCGAAATGGGGATCGTGAATAAACCAACCACACCTACTGAACATTTGTAAACCAGACTGTGGATTCCTCTAAGCCAGGGTTCATATCTGTTGTGCTTGCAGCTGTGTCCCAGCACCTAGCATCTGCCTGGGACATAGGAGGTGCTTATTAAGTGTTTGGTTAGGAAATGGATGAGTGGAAGGTTGATATGTACAGGGCCATTATCACTGTCAGCTAAGAAAGCTTTTCTCTCACTGTTTCCCAATGTGGATCTTCCACAGTTAATCAACGCTGGTGGCCCAGGTCTAAGTTCTGCCCTCACACTTTGCCCTCCACACAGGTGGGTGGGACAATTCTCTCCTAACTGACTTGGGCTGGGTGCTCAGGGGAGGTCCACAACAGTCAGGGAAGTCAGCGCTCCAGAAGCCTCTGCACCATGAGTGTCTCTGTGCTGAGCCCCACCAGACCCCTGGGCGGCATCTCTGGGCTCCTGCAAGTGGCCTCCCTGCTCGGCCTGGTTCTGCTGCTGCTCAAGGCAGCCCAGCTCTACCTGCGCAGGCAGTGGCTGCTCAAAGCCATCCAGGAGTTCCCGTGCCCTCCTTCCCACTGGCTCTACGGGCACAGTCAGGAGGCAGGAAGGAGCAGGATGGGGAAGTGGGACAGAAGGGTGGGCCAGGGCTCACCGGATCATGGTCAGCAAATCCGTCTGACAAAGCCTTATCGTGTGATGAGCACGTGGTCCCTGGGAAAATCTAATTTACTTCTTAGGGCTCTGATCCTCATCCCAGTCCAGGGAGCTCACTCCCTCTCAGGAAGCCTGTGCTGGTGTTCTCAGGTCGGTCAGACACTCCTTCCTTAGGTAGACCTGCAGGCTGACCTGGCAGCCCTGTACTTTAGGACAATGACTGTTCCTTTCTGAATCTCCCTGCTTTGCAGGATGAGCAGCCCCAGATGTTGTCACAGAATAGTCTTCTAGATGCTTCCTTGCCCCAGTCACTCAACCACATCCTCTCTGCCTGGCCCTGAGCTTGCCTGGGAACACAGACATCAGGCTATGGATCCCTGCCCTGTGGGGTTCAGTCTGTGGAGACGATAGATATGAATCTAAGAAGGTGTCCAGTCACAGGAAAAGAGGCTCACCTGCTGGGCTGGGGGGTGATGTCAGGTGTAGGGGGCCAAGGAGCTCTATGTGATCAAGACTGAGGGATTTTCCAGACTGGTGATTTCATTGCCAAAACCCTGACAAGTCGCCGGCACACATGAGCGGGTAGGTGTCCAGATGGCCCCAGGTAAGGAGTACTGACATTCAAGTTGCACCAGTGAACAGAATGTTTGCCTCCCAGCTCTGATTCCCCAAACCCCTGTACTGTGCAGTCCTTGGGGTGGAGGATGTCATCCCTCTTCCTGTGCCCCAGTACCCAGCACAGAGCCTGACACATAGGGATGCTTGACTCAGGTGTGTGGAGAGACAGAGAAAGGAGCCTGCAGGTTGGGTAAGAGACGATGCCTCCCCAGCCAGCTCTGTTAGCACTGGTCCCTGAGGGGAGGGCCAAGAGCAAGGTGAGGGGCCACGTGGAGAGGGGCTCACCAGGGCTTTGTGGACTGAACAAGCCTAGGAGGTGGGGTGTTGCAGAGAGCTGAGGCTTCTCTCTTCTCAGAGAAGGAGGCCAAGCGATTGTCAGCAGAGGGGAGCCAAGAGGGGAACTGTTATCCCAGCCGCAGAGAGACAGCCAAGGCCCAGTCTGTTCCTGCAAATTGTTGTACTGATGACTCCAGATTATTTCCTGATTTGGAGAAATTGTGACCTTTTGTTTGATGCAGTTGTCACCTTTCTGAGCTAGGATTTGACATAAGGAACCACTAAAAATTCCTCTAGTGACTTTCTCATGACACGGGTGGTCATTAGATGAGAGGTAGACCCAGTAAGTACATCATTTCCATTTACAGAACTAACATTATTCCTGGTGCTGAATCAACTCTCACCTTCTGCTGGCCTGACAGATACTGCAGCCAAATTCTTCTTGCTCTTATAATGCCGCCTGAGATTTTCATTTATTGAATACCTCTGTTATTGGCTGAGTCAGGAATTAGAATGCCACATGCAATTTGGTTGAAGCTAATCTTTCAGGCCAGATGACAAGTGACAAGGTGCGGCAAGTCAGCATATGGGTTCTGTTGCCAAGATACCCAGATTCACATCCTAGATCTGCCACACACTTTGAATACCCGCTCTACACCTCGGTTTCCTCATCTCTAAATTGAGGATGACGATGATGCTGATAGTACTCAAGTGAGTTATTATAATCTTAGAATGGGGACTGGCACAGACAAGGGTCACAGTTACACTCACTCTAATTTGTATGATTTAAAATAATATTAACGCCTGTGAAGGATGAGCATTTTGTAGGCTTAACAAACTCACTGCATTAAATAGAGGTGAAATCCAGCAGGATCTATGAAAAAGGGACTCACAACTTTGGGATCCAAATAACCCAAACAGCCCCATCTTTCCCTGTGTCGTCCCTCCTATCGCAGGCGTAGCTGCCATGTCAGCAGAGCCCACACATCTGGCGATGGCCTCTGCGGCCCCATTATTTCCGTCTACCTACTCTCCTTGTGTCTCCCATTGGGAAAATTCCTTTGTGGCTGCAGTTCCCAGGAGCAGCCAGGTGAGCACAGCTCCAGGGGAGCACTGCCTGCCCTGAATGGCCCCAGTGCCTGGAGCCCAGATGGGCACTGGGTATTTGCCTTTAGGGTTGCCACCACTGCCACTATGGGCACCATCTCCTCTACAAGAGTCTCAACTGGCTCTGGCCAGACCTGCTGAGGGACAGACGGCAGCCCCAGCCGGTTGACTGAAGGGCTGACAGACCAGTGGGCACCAGAATGGCCCAGAGAGGAGAATGGACAGGCAGAACACAGTTTAGCTCCTTGGGGTACCCGAAGGGGACTAATGACAGTGCCCAGGAGCAGGGTTTTCAGGAAGCTGACTGGCTTGGGCACCAAGCAATCAGAAAGGAGGCACACTACTGTGCTGAAACAGGGTCCCCAGGCCTCCACTGGGCCAATAGGAGGGGATGCTAGAGGACCAGGTAACATAGCTGGGGCGGTAAGAAGCTCGCACTGGTCAGTCCCTGCACTGGATCAAGGGAGAAGGGCAGCCCCAATGCTGGACATGACCTGGGAGAACAGAGAGGCCTTCTGAGGTAATTCAATCAAGCAGGACACTTCTCAATTAAGGGCAGGATTGTCTGCTCCGCCCCCACCCCCACTAGAACATAAGCTCCGTGGAAGCAGGGGCTTGTGTGTTAACTGCTGAATCTCCAGCAATGAGGATGGCAATAGACCCAAAGTAAGTACTCAATACACAGGTATCAAATGAATGAGTGAATCCATCTGCTTATCTACTCATTCATGTATTTGCTCCTTCACTGCGGTGGAAACATTTTGAGATGTCTGCTCAGCTCCTCTGCTCTGAGATCTCTTCCCTCACAAAGGGTGGGCCCCTGAAAGTCCTATTCAACCCCAGCCATGGTTGATTGTAGCTGGTGGACACCTTGGCCATGATATTACAATCAGATTCTCAGAATAGGATTCACAGTGCCACTCAGACATTTCATGTAGTATGGTTACGTCCCAACCCCAGAAAGAAAGAATTGCCCTTCTCCACCATGGGGACCCAGCTCCAGGAGGACAGGGACTGTTTTCTGTTTATTCATGACCGTATTGCTAGCTTCTAGTAAAGTCTCTGGGACAAGGTAGAGCCTCCATAAACATTTGTTGAGAGAATGAATGCATGCACGTACAGAGAGAAAGAATGAGAGACCCAATCCTGGAAGCTCTCCCGTCCCTGGTTCTGTCCTTTCCACACCCTGGCTGTCCCCTGCCCTTGGGTTCCATAAGACCCCTCCTGGGTCTTCAGCCTTCTTTGTTGTCCTTTCTCTTTGTCTTACATTAGCTCAAGATTATATCTGCCATTTGCAACAAGAGTTTCAATCAAGCCTCACTCATTCACTGTCCTACATGTACTCATTCATTCTTTCATGCAGTTATTCCTTCTTTGAAAATTAAGGCATAATTCCTATGAGCCATGCTCTGTGCTAGTTCTAAGAACACAGAGATCAGAGATATGAAAGGTAAGTTTTCCAACACAGTGCTCAGAGGTGAGAACATTGAATTGAAATACGATAACAGAGACACCCAGGGAGCCTTGAGAACCTCAGGAAAAGATAACTTGGGATAAGCAGACTTTAGTTGAAATGCAGCTCACTTGGGCATATCCTTCAACATGAATTTCCTCAGTCTTCAGTGACATGGGATCAAGTAATAATCCATCCCTCACACAGGTTTGCCTTGAGGATTACATAGTTGGGCGAGTTTTCTAGGGCTGCCGTTAACAAAGTACCACAAACTAGGTGGCTAAAACAACAGAAATTTAGTGGCTTACAGTTCTGGAGACTAGAAGTTCACAATCAAGGAATTAGTAGGGTTGGTTTCTTCTGCAGGCTGTGAGGGAAGCGCCTGGTGCACACTCTCACCTTGGCTAATCAATCACTATCTTATCCATATGTCTCTTCACATCATCTTCTCTCAATGAGTATTTGTCTCTGTGTCCATATTTTCCCCTTTTTGTAAAGACACTGGTCGTATTGTATAAAGGTCGACCCTAATGACCTCACTTTAACTTGATTACCCTGTAAAGACCCTATCTCCAAATAAAGTCACATTCTGAGATGCTGGCAGTTAGGACTTCAATGTATGAATTTGAGGGGCACACAATTCAACCAATAACTCTCATATAATAAGTCTGAGAAAAGTTTTGTACACCGTGGAGACCATTACTGGACATTTATCAAGCACCTCCTATGGGTAAGATTCTGAAGGCAGTTCTGAGTGAGGGCCCACACACGGCCCAACCAGAAGCTAGCCTTAGCCTTAGGCTAAGTCTCGGTGAGGCAGCAAGAAACTAGATCAGAGCCCAGCTCATCAGAAATGGTTCCAAACTCCTAATCACTGCTGATACATCCAGAACTTTCTGCCTGTGGCCATCCTGCCCTTCACCACCACCCAAAGCACTGGACCTAAAGACAAAGGTTTTATTGATTTGTCTTTCCCTTGGTAGCATTTACAAAAGGAGCTTCTGAACAAGGTAGAGAAATTCCTGTGTGCCTATCCTTGCTGGCTGTGGGGAAGTGAGGTTCTCTTCATTGTCTATGACCCTGACTACATGAAGGTGATCCTGGGGAGATCAGATGAGAGTAAAACTCACATCCCAGCTGGAGCAGCTCTTCCCTCTTGGGTACATGCCCCTGGGTCTGTGAAATTCCACAAGAGACTGGCAGTTCAGCCATCAATACTTAAACCCTCTTCCAACCATCCTCCCAGCACACAAGCCAGCCTAATGTCAACACTGTTTACTTAAACTGAAGGCTTAAGGAGCTGTGTGGGGCTGAATTTCTTATTTCTTTTCTTTGTTTCTTTCCTTTTTAACCAAATGAAGATGATCTGTTGTGTAAATTGCCCCAGAATGAAAGACAATTTCCCTTGCCCACTGACTTGGGTTTGGCACCTCTCATTGTTCCCTGTCCTGGCTCATGGGATGGCTAAGCCACCACCAATCGTAGGAAAACCAGTCTTCTGTCTTTTCTTTGGCACTGAGGACAGAGCTAGTATTTCTTGGAGATTCACCTTCCTAGTCCTGTGGGTGTCCTGCTGCTGAGACAACAGTAACTGTCAGGACAGAGAGAGTCAGGGAGAGGAGGCAAGTGGGAGGTGGCTTGAGACAAACCGGCAGCTGACAATCGTCAGGAAGGGATGGCAGCCCATGGTCTGGACCACAGCTGCCTCCTGAGAGCTGCTGGCCTTGTATGGTCCCCTCCAGCTTCCTGTAATGTCCTTCCTTACCTCTCAGACCCAAAGTCTCACAGGCCTTACAGATTCCTGGCTCCCTGGTAAGTACATCTAACTAGGACTCTGGTCCACCCACCAGCTCAGTTTGCCAAGTGCTATCTATTGGGCTTAAAGAGAACAAGAGGTGTCTGGCCACTATGTCATCACCCTCATCTCTGGATCAAGCCTCGTTTCTCTTCTTGTAACAAGACCCTCCCCTATCCTAATGATGGTGAAAGCGCTGCTGAAGCTCAGCTTCTTCCACATCGCTTCTCAGTTCTCGCCATGATCTCAGCCTGACTTTTATTGAAGTCCTTCTATGACCTGCCCCCTACTCTTTTTCAACCTTTATCTCACAGCTGTCATAATGACTTCCTATGTGCCAGCCATTTGGGGAAATTCTCATTTCTGAAATGTACTGGCCTTTCCTGTCTTTGCCCATGATGGGCCTTCTTCTGACACCCTTAGTTCCTCCCGAGTTGTCCCCAGTCGTCACTCTGATCCTGTTTCCCACTCCCACACACACTCATCTCTGGTCTAGGGTATGGTTTGCTCCTGTTGAATGGGCAGATGTGGTTCCAGCACTGGTGGATGCTAACTCCAGCCTTCCACTATGACATCCTGAAGCCCTACATGGCGCTCATGACCGACTCAGTCCGAGTGATGCTGGTAAGTCCATCATCCCTCCCTCACCTGCACATACTCACCCACAGCACAACTCACAGAGTCTACTCCAGACACATGTGTCCCCCAGACATCTATCAAACATAGGCACCCAGAATACCATTATGAGACAGGGCCCTCCAAAAATGGATTGGATAGGATGGTATCCAGGTACCAGCCTGGATCCACACTTTGCTCATCACCAAGGGAAAGAAGGGCCATGGTGGTTACAGGGTCTGCTCTCTTCATACCTCCGTGAATTCATCTTGGTGGACTAGAGCATGAGTCATTCCCTTGCACAGCAGGACGAGCTGACCCTGGCTAACCTGAGCAGTGGCGCCTTCAGTGGCAGGGTGGACACACCAGGATGTGACTCAGGTGGGCTCTTCCCTGAGGCCCAGGGCTTCTGCATGGATTTGAGCTACTCCACGGAGGGAAATGGAGACCAGGTTTACACTCTCAGAACCGGGACCTGCCACAACCTCACCTCTGATCAAGACTCTGATTTCTCACCATCTCTGCTCAGATAACATTTGATGAATGAAAGGAATTGACATCCCTGATGTCCCTTCCTTAGGAGCCCCAGTACTGACCCCTTAGGATTTTTCTTGCGTTAAGACATTTGCTCCCTAAAATTGGACTTCACCTGTACCTCAGGTCTAGCTCAGCCACATGACAGAGAAGTTTTCCCCTTTGTCTCCTTCAAGACAATGTTTTCTGTTCTGCCAAAAGTGGTTATCATTGTAACTTGTTCTTAAAATTAAAAACTAACTCAGACTATTATGATAGAACATACTTTATTATATAGTAAAGCTTTCTGAGAAACTAGGCCTCACTTTACAAACATTTGCTTTACAGTCTTAATTTGCTATAATGCATCTGTTTTGGAAAGTGAGTGACTCCTACCAGGATATCTGGAGATACTAAGAGAGAGCATGGCCTTGTCATCAGAGGAACAGAGTAGGATCAATGACCCCAACACACGACAGGACAAATGGGAGGAGATCATCAGCCAGGACTCACATCTGGAGATCTTTGGATACGTCTCCTTGATGACCCTGGACCCCATCATGAAGTGCGCCTTCAGCCACCAAAGCAGCATCCAGAGAGACAGGTCAGTGACAACCCTTCAGCTGCAGAGTCTTATTTCTTACCCACTGGTGTGGACTTACCTGAGTGGCTAATGGGACAACTTAGATGTTCACTTCTACACAAAGCAAGATTCTGGTGATAGTTCCAGACCAAGTTCAAATTCCAGCCAGACCAAACCTTGACTCGGCCACAGATCCCTGGTCCCTGGCACAGGCAGAAGCCTGGCTGCCCACACCATTTATAACGAGGAACTGAGGGTCTCAAGGGCTATAAGACAACAATGACCAATGCCTCAGTGTCCTGTCCCCACTGATTGAGGAAACCTCCATCAAGAACCCCACTCCACCCCCAGGTCAGAGGCCTCCCTCCACTCCAGTTTCTTCTGCATCTTCTCCTTTTAGGAACTCCCAATCCTACATCCAGGCCATTGGGGACCTGAAAACTCTTTTTTTCCACGTGAGGAATGCCTCCTACCAGAATTACATCATCTACAGGCTGACCCCTGATGGCCGCTGGAACCACCGGGCCTGCCAGCTCACCCATCAACACACAGGTTTTGGCTCCTTCTCCATGGGCTGCTCCCCTCCTTTATCAGACATGTCTCAAAGGGACTGGCCCTGACCCTTCAGGTAGAGCCAAGCCCCCAGGTTCCTCTTCAGGATCTGGGACATACTTATGCTGGGTACTTCCCTGGTACAAGGGTTGGGAACTGAGCTGATGATGTTAGGGTGCCAGGCACTGTGCAAACACTTGGGTGATGATTAAGTGAGACCCCTGCTCAGCAGCAATCAAGCAGAGCTTCCAGGGCTGCGCTACTGAGGGGATTTTTGACCTGAAATCAAAGGGTGCAAGAACTCTCACCCCTGATGTGCACACCCACCCCCACACCCATCCTGACCCACCGGGCACCCAGATGGGGGCAGGGGGCAGATGAGGCTACTGTGAGTTGCTGTATGTGAGCACCCAGAGATCTCAGCTCTGCCTGGGAACCACTGTTCTGGGACAGACCAAGTGATCAAGCTGAGGAAGGCTCACCTACAGAAGGAGGGAGAGCTGGCGAAGGTCAGGAAGGAGAGGCACTTGGATTTCCTGGACATCCTCCTCTTTGCCAGAGTGAGTGTGTGTAGGAGAGGCCTGAGGCTTAGCCCAGAAGCTCAGAAGAAGGGGCAAACCCTGCATTCTCGCTGTGCCTTTCCCAGATGGAGAATGGGAGCAGCTTGTCTGACAAGGACCTCTGTGTAGAGGTGGACACGTTCATGTTCGAGGGCCACGACACCACAGCCAGCGGCATCTCCTGGATCCTCTATGCTCTGGCCGCACACCCTGAGCATCAGCAGAGGTGCTGGGAGGAGATCCAGAGCCTCCTGGGGGATGGTGCCTCCATCACCTGGTGAGTGCTCTAGAGATGGGAGAGCCCTGCCCACTCAGCTAGAGAAGCCCCTGGTCTCCCAGACCCTGCCCGCCCTTCAGGATGGGCTTGGGTTTCAGGGACCACTTGGACCAGATGCCCTACACCACCATGTGCATCAAGGAGGCACTGAGACTCTATCCACCAGTACCAGGCATCGGCAGAGAGCTCAGCAAGCCCATCACCTTCCCTGACAGACACTTCTTACCTGGAGATCTGAACTTCATCACACTCGCTAACCTGAGCACTCTGCAAGAACACAACGAAGATCAGAAATATCTGTGTCCTAGAGCAGTTCCAAAACTCTCTAGGTCTCTTTTTCCTCTCAAGAAAATCAATACTTACTTTGTAGTTAGGATGAGGTGTATGAAATGCTTAGCACAGACCTTGAACCCAGGGAAAGGTAAATAAACAAGTACTAGCCTCTGAATTTGGGCTTAGGAATTAGCCCTAAAATTCTAATTCCCTGAGGTGTGAGGGCTGGAGAGACAGTCAGACAGGGGTAGGAGGAGATGTGCTGCTTTCCTCATGGGGTCTAGGAAAATGAGAGAGATCAGAAAACCAACTGTCATGGATCAGATGGCCCGGTCTCTGAGGACCCCTCAGGCTGATGGCAGAGAGCAGCTGATGACCAGATCTGAGACCCCTGCCATGGCTGGAGGGACCTCTTGCCTAAACTCCCACTGAGTTTGAATTCCAGCCCTGCCGCGTCCTAGCTGTGTGGTCATAGGCAAGTCACTCAGTCTCTGAGGCTCCGGTGCCTCATCTGAACAATGGGGATATGGGAAACATTCTTTGAGGGTTGATGTGAGGATTGAATGAGTTAATGCATATTCCCCAAGGGCTCATGGATGGCATTTGATAAATGTGAGTCATCACTCGAGTTGCTCCGAAAAGTAAGCCTCCAATTCTTTCTTGCTCCTCAATCCTGGGTCAAGGTTATCTCTTCCTAATCTGTGCACATGAGCTTTGCCATGTCCACCCCACCTCTCTTGCAGCAGGATCATTCCACTCAGAGTGAGGGGAAGTGGCTCCCAAGACTTTCCTGCATGCACATGCCCCCTGCTGGCAGAGGGAGGGGGCCCCACCCCACGGGTGTGATCAGTCTTCTCTCTTCTCCGCCTGCCCCACAGGAATCATGATTGTGCTCTCCGTTTATGCCCTTCACCACAACCCAAAGGTGTGGCCGAACCCAGAGGTATGATGGCCGTGGGAGGAGGGGATGGGATGATCTCTGCAGACCAACACCTCCTCTCACTCCCACCTTGGGCGTCCTGTTCCCTCGTGGATTGGAAGGAGGGGCTTGACCTCACTGTCCTGTCCCTGGTGCTCTCTCTGCAGGTGTTTGATCCTTCCTGGTTTGCACTGAGTTCTACTCAACACAGCCACGCTTTCCTGCCCTTCTTCAGGAGGACCAAGGTGCAATTTTCTGTACTTGAGGGCAGAGTGTCACTGGGTGCACACCCGACGTTTGTGACCTCCTGCATTCATATTGGTGTCTGTAGTTATGCACTTGTATGTCAGTGTGTGGGGAAGGAGGCATGTGTCTCTATGTACAAAAGAAAAATGGTATTTCAGAGCATGCCACAGGGACTTTGACCCACTGACTTTCCAAATGGCCAGCCATGACTCAGTGTCAGTGCTGTTCCAAAGTTCAGTGTGTTCTGATGTTTTCCCCACTTTAGGAGTATGACTTTTCAGAATTAGAAATTTTCATGAAAATTAAAATTTAGATGTTTGTATTTCTCAATTATCAGTAATCTAAACAGTTGTTTTTCTCTTGTTCCACATTCGCAGTCCAGCCTAGCACCTGTTCTCCTTAATTCTCCCATCCGCCACTCACTGTCTCAGTGATGTTTGCATGTGTCTGGATTTCTAGCCCTTTCCTTGTCCTAACTGTTCAGCCATATACATGGAAGGTTACAGTAGTCATTGGAAGAAAATTTCACACTAATGTGTGTCTTCTCTATTTTCGCAGTGTATCCCAATAAAATTTGACTGCATATTACTATTCACATAACTATGACAACTTTTCCAGTTGGCAAAATTCTTTATATGACTATAGTCCCAGAGTCTACATGGTACAATGTTGGCAAAAGTATAACATAATGAGGACAATCAACTGCTTTTGAGAGAAAATCCGCTATTCCGTGTATGACACATGCATTTGAAAGCTTCCTGGTGTGTAAAATACAAAGCACACATGAGACAGCTGCTGAGCTGGATGAATCCCCTCCAGAGTGGCTGCTGTGAAAATCCTCCAATGCTGCTGAAATCGTCCTGTGAAGCAGTAACTTCCACAAACATTGAAAGTAGTTACTAGAAACAAGCTTTTTCTGAATCCATAATTCTGTGGATTCTTCAAATGGTGAATCAATTTTCACAGAACAGGTTTTAATCAAACTGCTCTTCCAGAAATTGACTCTAAGATTTGGTTTCTCCCAGAACTGGGTCCTTCCTCATAGACACTGGCTGCAGGCTGTGGCTGCCACTAGAGGACAGGAGAGTACTAGGTAGCTCAATTCCTAGGTCAGAACTAATGCTACTTTGATTTATTCCATTTTGGGTTTTTTTCCGTTTCAATTCAATTAACTGCATTCGATTATAAAACTATTTATTAAGCCTGCCTCTGTGTGCCAAGTCCTGTGCTGGGAGATGGGAACACAGAGATGAAAGATACTGTTCCTGCCTTCAAGAGTCTGCAGTCAAGAAATAAATACCTCTACTCAAGACACACATCATTCATTCATTCATTCTTTCACTCGCTCATTCACTCATTGAGCAGATAGTTGAATGCTCCATATTGGCACTGTCCTGGGCACTGGTCGGTGATATGTCCTTGAGTACATCACTAATGGTGCCTTGGGGGTCTGGAGAGGAAGAGGTAGAGCCAGCAGAGGGGGTGAGGGCAGGCTGTCATTGGACTTACCCTTGAGCACTTGGCAGGCAGAGGTGGAGGGAGGCATTCACGGTGATCCCAACATGAGCTGAGCTAGGAAGCAGAGCTGGACAGGTAAGAGGTGAGTGAGGCAACAACCCACAGAGGGCTTTGGTGCCAGCTGAGGCATTTGGACATGTCCTTCCTGTGATGGAGGGCACAGGAGGGTCTGAGCTGGGCCATGGCTTCAGTGTAGACAGAGGGGAGGCAGGGAGACAGAAAAGTCCAGGGAGGAGACTGAGGGATGGCAAGGAGGGACATTTTTGGGCTAGACTGGAAGGCTACAGAAGACGGTTGACTGAGGGGATGAGGGGGAGGCCGGAGTCTGGACCATTAATTAGGAGGCACATGGTACGGGAAGCTGAGAGTCACTAACCCATGGCCCCTCCGAGAAGCTTCCCTGTTGCCATTCTGACTTCCTTACACAACTCCATCTTGTCCTTTGTCTGAGGATCGGGGTCCCTGTGTTTCCCCCTAGACAGTGAGAGTCTGAGAGTGTGGCCCACTCTGCCCCCTACCGTGCCCTGACCTGGTCTCCACATTGTGAAACCAGAAACTGCTTGTGTGGGAGTGAGGAAACTAATAATTAACTTTTTTAGTGATTCGCTTGACTTGACTTGGGGCTTAGAGCACTGACCCTCACCTAACAGGATTCCAGGCCTGCTGAGAGCAGAAGTAGGAGTTAGGAGGTAGTCCTGGAGGGAAATAGGCTTTGTCAGAGGTCAGGGGGAGGGTGTGAACCAAGGCTTGGGGTAGAGGTGTGTGACCTGTAAGGATGGGATCAGGGCTGGGCCACATGCAGGAGACCCCTGAATGCCCTGTTCCTGGCCGGGGCCCAGTGGTCAATGCCTGCCCAGCTCAGAAGCGAGTTTGAGGCCACTTCTCATTTTGTTTCCCCTTCCTGGCCCAGGAACTGCATCGGGAAGCTGAAGGTAGCCATGGCCCTGACACTGCTCCACTTTGAGCTGGCCCCAGATCCCTCCAGGGTCCCTGCTCCCCTCCCAAGGATTGTGTTGAAGTCCAAGAATGGATCCACCTGCATCTCAGGAAGATCCTCTAACACTTGTGGGGACAAAGCAGGCTCTGAGGGGCCCTTGCAGCCATCCTGTCTTCCTGTCACTCTCTCCAGTCCCCTGCCTGTGTGCCCACTTCTAGCTTTCTATCTGCCCACCTGCCAGCCTACCTGATCTCCTGCCACCTGCCCATCAGACTGTCGCCCTTCTCTCTCTCGTCCTTCTCCAGGCCTCCTACATGTTTGTCTGTCTGTCTCTGACCCACCTGCATCACCTAACTCCTCATGCCCTGCCTGTCCTCCAGCCTGTGTGCCTGTCTTTCCCTTTCTATCTACCTGTCTGTCCCTGTATTAGTTTCCTTTGCTGCTATAATAAATTACCGCAGCCTTAGTGACTTAAGACAATGCAAATTTATTCTCTTACGGCTCTGGAGTCAGAAATCTGAAATGGCTTCACTGGACCACAACCAAGGTGTTGGCAGGGCTGCCCTACCTCCAGGCCTCTAGGAGAGAATCCCTCTCTTAGACTTTCCAGCATCTAGAGATGCATTCCTTGCATTCCTTGTCTCCTGGAGCCTCATCCATATTCAAATCCACCAGCATCTTCAAATGTCTCTCTGCTCTGTCTTCACCTGGCCTGCTTCCTTATGAAGACCTTTGTGATTACACGGGCCCACTCAGACAGAACAGGACGTAGTCACAGGGTCCAGGGATTAGGATGTGGATGCCCCAGGGAACCAGTATTCAGCCTGCTGAGTCCCTGTGTAACTACCATTGGTTTGTGCTCCCGATCTCTTCTGTGTGTTAACTGTCTACTCATTTGTCATTCACCCACCTTCTTCTTTCCCACTCCCTGCAATAAAGCTCACAGTGTTGCATGGAGTGTTGTCTTCCCTTGGAAGGAGATGGATGGAAGAAAAGAGAGAGAGAAGGAGAGGGAAGACAGAGGAAACAAGGAAGGTAGATAGTATCTGCTCTGTGGTGCCAGGACCCCAGCAGGGCCAGTCGTGTCCCATCGCCTCAGAGGCCACAGCATGGGCGTCTGTCCAGGAGGGACTGGGAGGAGCCCAGGTGGGCAAATCGGTTGGCTGGTGGGAGAGAACATCAGACTCCAAGTAGCAAACAGCTGTGGTACCTCTCTCACAGCACAGTCCCTTGGCAGTCCCCTGCATCTCTGGTCAGCCACCCTGAGGGAAGAGGGGCTTATTCAACACTGCCACACTTGCTGACTGTGTGGGGACTGGTCCACCTGACCCTGGGCCCTGTTCCAGCACCAGGCCCCTTTGCACTCCTCCACTAGCCTCTCTCAACACAGCCCTGCTCTCTTGCTGGTTCTGCACACAGGTCCTTCCCCGTCACACCCCCTGCCTTTCCCAGCCCAGGGCCCTGGATGCCATAGACAGACCTCCCTGAAGCCCTCTGCCTATGGTGTGATGCCACGCTCTGCCTCCCTGGGGCTTCTCCCCCAGCCAGTGCCTGCAGCCAGGACCTTCCTCCCCATCCCCTGTCCTCTTGGTCACTGGGATAATTCAGCCCTGCGCTGAGAAGGGGCAGGGTGGACACTCGGTGCTTGGCCAGGGGTTGGGGTATGAGAGTCAGTTGGGAGTGTCCTGGGGTTGGGGCATGAGATTCAGCTGGGAGCATCCTGGACAGGAAGTTTGGCAGGTGCCCTGGAATCACATGGTGCACAAGGGCTTGCCTGACCACCCTCAAAGAGCACAAGACAATCAGAACTTGGAATTCTAGGTGGCAGGCCATGGACACGTGCTCTAACCACAGGATTCCACAGGGGGTGAAGAGAGTGACCAAGAAATGACCCTGCTGGCTCCAGGCAATGGGGAACCCCAGGCTGAGTTCACCCGCATATGCACACCCCCATGACACACACAGAGACACTCCTGTGCAGCCATACTTGCATGTGTCCCTCACACAGCACACTCTGCCCTCACACACATGCACGAAAATGCCTGGGATCATTGGAGGCAGCAGGCCGTGTTTGCAGAGCTGGGAGGAGTAAGTACTCGCCTGTCCCCAGCCTCTGTCCTCCCCTCCCACAGGGATCACCACATTCCCTCAGTCTCTGGAGCTCTCAGCTCTATTTCCCACTGACTCCTGCCCCCAGAGAGAGAGTCAATGCTCCCTATGAAGTCTTGGTCAAAAGAGGCCAGAGTCAGAAGGCCTCAGCTCAAGCTCCTCCCTGATGAGCATCTTGGCAGCTTCCTTCCCTTAATGTTGAAGTGGGATAACGGCCCCTCCAGTCCTGACTCACAGGCCTCCTGACAATCCAGAGATAAGGGAAGTAGACACGTCTTAGACTCCGGCGCCACCCATGGGCCAGAGGTGGTTATGACCTCTGGGCTCAGCTCCCAGTTCATAGCTTTTGAAACTATATCTTCACTGGTGCAGAGAAAGGTCTGTCCAGGGCCAGGGCAGAGGCGGAAGTTGGTGGCACGAGGGACACCCTGGTGGGGGCCTCTGCATCCCAGGCTGAGGTGGCCAAGGGGGTCTGGGTCTTGGCAGAAGTGAGCAGGTGGCCCCTGGCCAACCTTCCAGGGCTGTGGCCTTCTTCTGAGGGAGGAAGCATCTATAGCAAGAAGGATGTCTCCAGGGTAACACGGAGACACCTCCAAGTCCCAGGGCTAGAATTCCCCTCTCCCGTCCCTCCCCCAGGCTCCAGTGCCCTCCCTTCCACAGCTGTCTCATTCCTGGATTGGAGTCCACTAATGGCCTTAGACCTGAACCCGAGAGGTGTGTGTGCCCCCAGCCATCAGGCAGCTGCTGCAGGGATTCCTGGGGAGGGATCTCGGATTCAGCATGTGGCCCCATCTGAGTGCTCCCCAAAAGTCCTCCTTTGCACCTTTGTGCCTCACTCTACCTCAAGGCCTGACTCAAGCACCCTCTCTTCCAGGAAGCCCCCTCAAATGCCACTCTGCCAACTTCCCAGCCAAAGTCCCAGTGCTCAGAGCACCAGGTGACTGTGACACAGACGCTGACGATGGCAGGGGTGCCGCAGAAACCTACTCAGGAGGGGCAGAAGACACACCCGTGGAACCATATTCCATATTCCTTGACCTTGGCAGTGGTTACTTGGGAGTTTGCTTTAGAAATTCATTGTTCTTGACATTTCTGGTTTAGGCAATTTTTCCTTATTCCTGTTATACTCCAAACACACACACAAAAGTGAAACAAAGAAACACCTCTCAGTGAAGGCACAGCCCCGAAAGCCATCCCTCTGTCACGGGGAATGGGTGAGTGCCTGCTCACAACCATGAATCCCCAGGCACAGCTTCCATTGTGTTCACCGTGTCACTCACGCTGGATGTAAGTTTCTGCTACATTTTAGGAAGACTGCCAATTATGGGAGATCAGTGAAGATTCCAGCAGGAAGCAGGTGCTCACCATATGTTTGTGGAAGGAGTGAGTGAGCTCTAGAATACATGCATGATAGGCATGTATAGACACACATGGCCCTGCCCTCAAGGTGATTGCCCATGCCGGTGCCGACTCCCCGTCTAATCGACAAGCCTCCGGAGGGCAGGGAGCCACAGCTACTGCACAATCCAGCCTGGGGAGGGCGGTGCCCAGAGTCAGGCCACGGCCTGGGCTGTCTGGGGCCCTACTCTCGGCAGAGCTACTTCCCAGAGCCTGAGCCCAGCGGCTTCAGGTGGAAGTGGATGCCATTCCGGGAGCGCAGGACCAGCTGGGGCATCGCGATGGATGGTCGGCAGGGGTCCAGGGCGAACTCAAAGTGGAGCAAGCAGAGGCCCGTGACCACTTTCATCTCATTCATGGCAAACTGCTGCCCGATGCAGTTCCTGCAGTGACAGCACAAAATGGCATCAGGCTGTGGGGTGTACAGAGTGAGGGACCCAGTGACCTTAGTGGCCAACAAAACCAATAACGATTTTGGGGTGAAAAGGTGGCTGATCGATTGATTGACCTGGGCTTAGGAACCAGTTCCTGGGAGTGGGGTGAGAGTCCCAGACCAGGTAGATTCACAGGGGGGGTTCTCGCTTGGGGGTCCCTCTTGTAAGGACTCGTCAGGGACATGAATATGGAACGTACCCTGCGTTTGGATCACCACAAACCCAGCATGGCCCCCTCATCACAGAGTGCTCCAACATGGTGCCCCCCCACAACACCTTCCATCCTCACCTGCCCAGACCTGAGGGCCTGAAGATGTTGGGCCTCTCCTTACCTGGGTCCAGCGGAGAAGGGTATGAAGGCAAAGAGATGGCATCTGGCCACATTCTCAGGGGAAAAGCACAGGGGGTCAAAGGCCTGAAGGGACAGGCCTTGCTTCAATACCTGCCAGGTCCTGGGGGAGGGGGACACTCACAGCCTCCCACCCCATCTGACCCCTGGCCCAGAGATGGGGTACCTCAGGGTCAGGCCACACTGCGATGTTCCTATGGAGGGCATAGATGTGCAGAGAGATCAGGCTGCCTGTGGGCAGAGCAGAGGCCTGGTAACCAGGTGGTCCTGGGACAGCCAGGACCACCTCCTCAGAGGGCCAGCATCCCCTAGTGTCCCCTAACTGGGCACCAGCCTTGCCTGAGCACTGCCAGTGATGGAGACTGCATGACCACCCTCAACACATCAAAGGGCTTTTGATCCTCATCACACCTGCTTCCTGCAGCCCCAGCACTGGACACAGCACCTGGCATGGATGTTTATGGAAGGGAAAAGAAGGGAGACAGAACCTACTCCACCACGAGGTGGGACAGGCAAGGACTGTTACTCACTTTCTGCTTTCAATCAACTGACTCTCGAGGGAAGTTATTACTCATAACATTATGCTATCAAGAGTAACAGCTCCACTCATTGGGTGCTTACTATGTGCCAGATGCAGAGTTAAACACTCTTTACAAAGCCACCACACACGGTTGTACAGGTTGTGCACTGCACAGCATCATAGTCTATGTGAATGATGCCTCCTGAAGTTGTTCAGGGCACAGGCGCATGGTGGTACACGACAGCCCTGATGAGTATTGTCTCTTTAATCCTGACAACAACCTTGTGAGGCAGGGACTCTTCTCATTCCCATTTTACAGAAGACGAAACAGAGGCTTAGCGGTAGAGGGATTTACCCATACGTAGTACAGCCAGGATTGGGACCAGCCAAACACAAAGCCTGAGCTCCTCCCCCCTGGTGCAGAGATTTGGCCAAAGTCACAGAGAGTATCAGAGAATCATCCCCAAATCCACCCCATGCACCTGCGGGCAGAGAGCGGCCATCCACAGAGCTGACAGGCTTGCTGAGCTGGCGGAACACCCGGGGCACGGCCGGGTAGAGGCAGAAGCTCTCCTTGATGCACGTGGTCAGGTAGGTCATCTTGCCCAGATCATCCCTGCCAGCAACACAGCCAGGACTTCCTGGGTCTGCGGAGCCACAGGCTCCCACAGGAAGGCAGGCCCCAGCCCCACCATCCCCTTCACCTCCATCACACACCCGAGAGTCAGAGGGACACAAGCGCTCCAAGTGTCCAGGCCAGACTGGACATGGCGTGGCCACTCAGGCCCAGGGGTTCTGGCTCCACTCCTCTCCATCCCTCCCTCATCTTCACTGCTAGGAAGGGAAAGCACGGGACCCTAGAGGTGTATGCACACCCAGCCACCCAAACAAGGTCACTCCTGTGTCTCCCAGGGCCCCACAGGAGCCCCACGAAGGACAGTTCTCTAGGTTCTGTTTGGTTTCCCCTGTGGAGCTGGAACAGGGCTGATACACACTGGTCAAATGAAGTAATAAATGCGTGAACAATGACAAGCTCAGGTAAAAACAAAAACCTATATACACAGAGAGAGAGTCATATAAAAATAAAATATATATTAAAATACATGTAAATAAATATAATAAATATAAATATATAAATAAATATATAATAAATATAAATATATATAAACATATATATACATAAATATGTATATGTTTTTCTTTTCCCTTTTGCCACCAGGAAGCTCAGAATCAAATGTCGTAAAACTATAACTCTGTGCAAGACCTTATTAGAGAGCCTCAAACCCTAAGGTTTTTTCCCCTGGTCCTCATTTTTCATTTGTATTTTACTATTTTATTAAAAATAAATGCTCTTTAAGTTGCTTCAAGTTCTAGATGGAATGAAGTGAAAATAAAATAAATAAATATTTTAACTCCCTGCCTCAGGCTGTGTTCACACTGTTACCCAACCTGGAGGGCCCAGCTCTCTCTCCCTCTGCCTATCCGAGTTTCACCCCTCCTTAGAAAGCCAACTTGAGCCCCACGCCTTCTGATTCCTCTGCCCTCAACATGGGGCCACTCAATCTTACCCTATTCTGTGGTTTTCTCTAGCTTGTTGGTTATGTGAGTTTGTCTCTAAAAACTCCCCAGGGGCAGCAACTTGGCTCCTCCTCCTCCTCTCCCCACCCACACCCCCAACACCTCCTGACACATGGCTGGACACACTGGGAGGCTTCCAACATCTGACCAATAAATGGGTAGTGAAGACTTGTCCTCCAAATCTTAGACCCTGGATTACAGGTCAGGGTCCCTAAGTGAATCCGAAGTTTCTCCCATCGACTGAGCATATTCCATGTCCCTGCTGTGTGCCGGCCTCGTGGAGCACAGAGAGAGAGGGGATGTGAAGGCCTGAGGAGAGGAGGCAGGGAGAGAGGGATGTGAGGGCAGAAGTGGGAGCGGAGCCTGTGGGAGATTCCCAGAGATCATGCTGCAGAGAGAGGTCAGCTCCAATTGGTCTCGTGTTGATGAGTTCAATCCCAGAGAACAATCGAAAGATTTTCAGTGATGGAGTTTCGAAACAGACTTTTCTCCTTCCCCCGAGGAGTCTGGAGGCTGCAGGCCACCGTCCCAAGGCAGGTGGAGGGATCAATTCCCCTGGCTTTCCCAGCTCTGTTTCTCTCCCAGAGCTCCCTGCTCTATCCAGGAACCCAGAAGGGCAGTCAGGTTCTGCCATCTGACGGAGTCAACACACAGGACATCAGCCTCCTGTTGACAACCTTCTCTCATGACTCACACCTGAAAAGGCTCCATTGTGGGAGAATGGGCTCAGGGGTGCATCCATGCACAGCTCCCCCAAAAAAGCGACTCAGCGGAGGGAACAGGAGAGTTGCCACCACCCTCACCTGGTTTCCAGGATGGCCTTGTGTCATCCAAGGATGACAGCAGACAGCATGGGTACAGGCCTTCCCTGGGGCTGAGCAGGACAGACTGCAGCCTCACTCTCCACTGGAAGGAGTCTCAGTTCTCGAAGATCTCGTGTACCTCCTCCCGACAACGCTGCTGGTGCTCAGGGTACAGGGCCATGCAGTAGAGAAACCAGGAGATGCCACTGGTGGTGGTGTCATGGCCTTCAAACATGAACGTGTCCACCTCAGCCCAGAGGTCTGCGTCTGACAGCTTGATCCCATATTCATCCTGGGTCAGCGGAGGCACAACGAGATGGCCCAAGGCATTTGAGGTGGGTACCAAGAGGAACCCATAACAGTAGTTGTCACATGAAGGCCCGAGGGAGGGAGGGACAGTTCCTTTTCAGACTAGGGGTTAGAACCTTCCCCCAGGTTCTTTTCTGTTCTCCAAAGCCCAGCTTGGATGCCTCCTATTCCAGGAAGCCTTCCCTGATCCCTCTGGCCAAGTGACCTGTGACCTTACCCAGCCCTGACTGTCAGTTCTGCTCACTTGACACAGAGAATGCCACCAGGTAGAGGAAGAGATCCCTGTCAACGTCCAACTCCTGTCTCCTCCACTAGACTGTAAGTATCTGGAGGGCAGGGCCAAGTCTTTCTCATCTTCTGCATCCCTAGCACAGGAATTGACACAGGGTAGGGTTCAGTGAGTTTGTGGATGAATGAATAAAGGATCAACTGAATGAATGAATGAGTGAGTGAATGAGTAAATGAATGCAGAAACTCTAAGACCCTAAGATTCTGGGGTGCTGAGATTCTTCCCAGTCTTAGAAGTCTAGAGCTGGTCGTCAGGCCTTTGCGCATGTGACCCAACCTCCCTGCTAGGACATCTCTCCCCAGCGCCACGGCCAGCCACACCCGGCACCTTCCCACCTCTGAGCCTGTGCTGATATGTGTCATGGGACAAGGGACAGGCCATGTTTGCTGGGCAACGAGGAGGACAATGGTTAACAGCCCTGCTGCTGTCCAGTGAGCCCTGTTCTGGGAAGATGGTCTGCAGACCCCATGGCGCCAGTTCCTAGGTGGGCGTGCGCTCACCCGAGCCTCCAGGAGAATGTCCAGGAAGTCCAGGTGCCTGCGGTTCCGGATCTTCTCTCGCTCTTTCTCATCCTGGAGGGCTGCCTTCCGTTCCCTGATGACCTGGTCTGGGCCGGAGCACAGGGTGTCGCTGCCTGGGGACCCATCCTCTGCCCTACGGGAACCGAGCTCCTGCAGTGGGAGGGACCCCAGAGGGGCTGGGAGGAGCTGGACCAGAAGCTGGGCTGCCTGTGGGTGGGCCCTGGGCGAAGGCCCACCTGTGTGGTCGTGGGCCACCTGGCAGGCCCGCAGGAAGCGGCGGCCGTAGGGGGTGAGCCAGTAGATGAAGTCGTTGTGGTACTGGAACACTCCATGCGCTGCTGCGTCAGCAGAGTGAGCTCACTGACCGCCTGGTAGTAGCTACTGTCCCTGCACAGTGGAGACGGGGGGGGGGGGGGGGGGGGCTGACATCGACCTCCAGCAGAGCCCAAGCAGCTGCACTCCAGAGTCCACCCCGACCGTCGCGCTTTCCTCCCTTCCTCTCCCTGTCCCTAAGCCTCCCCGCTAAAGCCAGCATCTGTCTCCCGCCATGAGCAGGGCCCGGCTCCCCCCGAGCTGCAGCTCCCTAGGGCAGGACCTATCTCCTCTCAGCCCAGGACCCAGGAGTCCTGCCAAGTTTCCCCTCTGGGCTGGCTGGGGTGGAGAGTGTGGTCAGCCCGAGTGCCCCCTGACCTGTGATTCAGGCCACCATCTGCTTTGCCGAAGGTGCACTTCATGAGCGTGTCCAGCGCCATGTGGCCCACGTCGCAGAAGATGTCAAAGCTCTTATCCTCCAGAGCCTTCTACTCCCACTTGTCCTGGAGCCCAGAGATGGAAGGTAACGTGAGGGGCCAGCCGGACTGGGTGCCCCACCCCTGTCCTCCACAACCCACAGCCTGTCATCCCCCCATGCACCCCCAGTCCTTGGCCTGGCTTCCATCCTGCTGGAGTGTGGGGGTTGGGGGCGGGTAGGAGCTTCAGGCCCAGAGGGCAGGACCAAAAGGCGGGCCCTGCACAGCGCACACAGACACTCTCTCCCAGCCAGGGCAGCCTGCACATAAGGGAAGAGGAGACCCGAGGGGTGGTGAGCTCCCCAGCACAGTCTGTGTGTAAGTCAGGCCTTGCAGTCATGCTGGGGAGGAGTTTCCTGCAAGGGAAGATACTAGCCTGGGTAAGCTCTGGGGATTATCAGCCCTGAGACCCTGAGCCCGACCCCTGACACCTGGCATCCCTTTTAGAGATGAGTTGCCAATGGCGGTGTTTTAGGCAGTTGAGGTGGGCTGAGAATGAGGAGGAGACACTTTTTAGATGTGAAAGGCCTTCCTAACATCCTCAAATGCAGGCAGCCCTCAACTCTGCTACAGAAGGAGCCTTATTGAGGCCCCACAAAGACACTTTGGTCTTTGAGGGAGGGCTGAGTCTCCTGGTGGAGACAAGTGCCAGGGCTGCCTGGCCCCTCGGGCCTTCAGCACCCGGTCAGCACCAGCAGGCAGCAGGCGTCAGGCGCAGAAGGCTCAGCACTGCTCTTGCAGGCAGAAGGGGGCCTCGGGCCTCAGCGATTCTCCTCACTGCCCTCCTCCAGGGAAAACTGGGGGTGAGGAGGGGCTGGCCGGCAGCCACAGCCTCCAGGAGCCTGGCAGGGCTGCTCACCAGCATGGCGCACGTGGAGTCAGCGAACACGGCCACGTAGGGCTTCAGCACGTCATAATGGAAGCCAGGCGTGAGCAGCTTGCGGTGCTGGAACCACTTGGGCCCCTCGAGGACCAGCAGGCCTTTCCCTGGGGAAAGGATGAGAGAGAGGCCAGTCATTCCACAGAAACCCGCCCCACCCCAGGCAACCAGGGGCCAAACACACTGCACCCCATCCAACCCCACCTAAGTCCTCCCTGCCCAGCCTCATATACCGACTCAGCTCTGCCTTCCAGCCACCCACAGTCTCACAGCCTCTGTGACGCCTGCCTTGGTCCTACCACCTACCTTTCCTCAGGCCCTGCCCTGGCCAGCAAAACCCATAAAATCTCCTAGGATCAATTCCAGTGCCACCTCCTGCAGGAAGCTGCTCTGCACACACACATTTTCAGAACACTTGCCCTGCCTGTCCAGGGAAGAGGACACACCTGGCAGGAGAAGATACCTGGACCCTGCTTCCCCCGCCAGCCAGGAGCTCTCCTGCCTCCTCCCTTGTCCCCCCACTGAGCAGCTGAGCTTCCGAGGGGCACTGGGGGCGGGGGCAGGTGGTCCAGTTGATGGGATAACTGACTGAGTGGGGACAGGGCAGGGAGGGACAAGACAGGGAAGGATCCTGGTCACCCAACACCAAAGGTCTGGGATGGGAAGGCAGGTGCCCACTCACCAATCCACTGGAGCAAGAAGTCATACACATCAGGGGCCTTAGGATCTGCAGGACGAAGAGAAAATCAGGCCAGGTGACACTGGGGGATCCCAGAGGAGGCTTGCTGATAAATAGGATGGGGACCTCAGCTGTCCAGACTTAGGGGGCAGGCCCAGAACTCCTCCCCACATGGTGCCCTGCGCCCTTTGGTCTCAGGAAGGCCTGCCCTCTCCCAGGAGCACTCACCCCCTCGGCTGAACACAGCTTTCGCATAGTCAGGCTCATAGATGTTCAGGAAGCCAAGGAACTGTCCCAGCCAGAGTAGGTGGGCATACGGGAACTGGTGGGCCCAGGACACCACCTTGTCCAGGCTCCCCATCTGCTGGATCTGAAAGGACAGCAGCAGACCAGGCCACTCAGGAACCCAGTGTCACCAGCCCGGTCCCAAGACCTTGGGCAGGGAAGAGGGGAGGCTGCCCAGGCAGGCCCCCAGCATCCCTCCCTCCTCCTTCACTCCCCTCCCAGCCGGTCACCCAGTCCTATACATCGCTGAGTTCAATCACCTATCCAGCCCAGAGTCACTGCTTTAAGTCCAAGCCACCCTCTTATTGCACCTGGCTTAGCTCATCAACCCCAAACTGGCCATCCTGCTTCCATCTGGTGCCTGCCACCAACCCTCTGTCTACACTGCAGCCAGAAAGAGTTTTCTTTTCAGCATTGAAGCTTTTTCACTAGAAAGGTAATACCAGCTTGTTGTACAATACACAAGTCACCTCGATTCCAGCCCTGTTGAGTCATTCGACACATTTTTATTGAGGACCTACTATGTGCAGGGCACTGTTTCAATGTCTCAGGGGAATGAGGCAGACATGGTCCTGCCCTTTCATTCTATGGGAAAGACTGATAATACGCAAGTAAATGATTAAGTAAAATGATTACACACAGTAGGAAGTGCTAAGAAGGAAATGAACACTGTGCTACGAGACAGACCAACAGGGAGACCTGCTGAGATCACATGATCCAGGATGGCCTCCTGCTGGAGATGATATTTCAGGTGAAACCCGAAGGATGACGAGGAGCTGGCTGGGTGAAGAGTAAGGGGGAACATTCCTGGTTAGGGAACAGCAAGCACCGAGGCTCTGGGGTGCGAAAGAGCATGATGTCTTCCAGGAGCTACCACTTGGTGGGGCAGTGGCCTGAGATGAGGTTGGAGGGATCACCCAGAGAGTGGTGTGTGCTCTTTGTGAGTTTTCTAGCACATGTACTCACCCATAGGTGTTTTATGTAAATAGAGTTTGCAGTAGATACTTTTCCAAAACCTTCTCTTTTTCATGTAACATATCTTGTCCTTCTTCTCAAACTAGCGCAGTTAACTGTCCCTCAATATTTTTAACAATTGCATAGTATTCCACCCCAGGAATGTACCATTAAGTGTTTGTCCATTTTTCCCTATTTTGAGGGAGTCTCTCAGAGACACAGTTAAAACCCCTCAGTGGCCTGCCCATGGGCCTCAGAATAAAGTCTGAGCTCCGTAGTTTGTGAGGAGGTGTAGCTCACCTTTATGAAGCACTTGCTGTGTGCTAGGCCTTCATCTAAGCACCTGACATCTTGACCTCATCAAATCCTCACAACAGCTCTGTGAAGTCCACGTTTAGGGAAGAGGAACCTGAAGTATAGAGATCAGAGGTTGCTTGCCAAGGACCGCACAGCTTGTAAGGGAGCTGGGATGGGAACCAAGGAAAGTTGACTCCGTGGCCCGCAGTCTTTGGGGCTTGACAGACCTGGGTTTGAATATTGATTTCCCCTACTTTTTAGATGTGTGAACTCAGGCAAGTTCTTTCAGCTCTCTGAATCTTACTCTCCTCACCTGTAAAATGGGATAACACGTAGCTTATAGGATTGCTTTGACATTAACAAAATCACGCAGCGCGTGTGTCTAGTTGAGGTCGTGTGGCATTCAAGACCCTTAACTCACATTGCATGAGAGCACCTAGCGCTGCATCCTGCACAAACTAAGCCCTCAACGAGTAGTTCTCTCCCCTTCAAGCCTCCCTTTCCCCAACATCTTCCTTCCAGCCTCCTCCCTGCATCTCCTGCCACATCCTACCCCAAATCCCCCAAATTGCACTAGAGAATGGGCTCGGAACACGCCCTGAGATACTTCCACCCATGGGCAAAGGATTACCCAAACCATGTCCCCGTCACCTGGGAAGCTGACCTTGGGTTACACTCTCCAATTCTGTCTCGCAGGAAACCTGATAACTGTAGAATGTTCACCATGTTGCTGGTGTGGAAATTAATGAAAGAAACCTTAATTACATTGGAGTCAGGAAGGCCTGTAGGGGGAGCTTGCACACCCTATTCTATATCGTCACTTACACCAAACAGGAAGGGACAGATATTTGCATCCTGGACAGAAGCAAAACTACTTTACTGTTGAAGGAAGATTTCTCTCCCCACCTGGCAACAGCCCAGCCAATGAGAAATGCTGCAGCTCAGCCAATGAGAAGCCATTGCCACCCTGAACTGTTACTTTTCCCCAGTGGACTTTCCTTTAGAACAGCGCCTCCCTACTCCCCGTTTTTCTCTATAAAAGCAGCTCCCCTCCTTTGTTTTCTGGATTTGCTTACGGTTTGCCATAGCATGCGCATCCCAAATTACAATTCTTTTGTCTATTCCCGAATAAACTCCTTTCGAGGATAAAATATTTAAGGATAAAATAAGAGGCAAATTTTATTTTTAAGTTGACAGTAGGCAACATGGCTATGGCAAAAATGAACCCTGGCTGGTAACTAACTTCTGAACTGGGGAGAACCATGGATGAACTATAATCGGGAAGCTTTGGGCTTCCCTGAGTGTGGTGAGTCATATAATATGCTTGGACCCTGCGGGAACCCTGGGATTGTTAGCAGACACTGGAATTCTGTGGGGCCAGGGGATTCTAAGACAAGATGGACCCACACCTACTGACTTGGATCGCCAATGCCTGTGTGGATGTGGTGAGGAATGCCTGACGCTGCCTTGCTGGCAAGCTGCCCATATCCTCTGATTAGACTGATGCTAACTGTGCCTGCGGTAGCCTTGTGAGTGTGAATGTTAGGACTAAGATGACGTCCTGGGGTGTGGCATCATCTCTGGGACTTTGCTTAGACCATTCCTTGCTCCTCGTATACCCTGTACCCAAGGTGCCTGTGAAATTCTGCCTATTCCTCCACATCCAGCTTGAACACCCTTCTCCAGGAACCTCTCCAGTCCTCCATGACCAAAATCTCTACCTCCTCTGGGCCTCTCCAGCACTGCTAGTACCTTACCCACATTCCACTTGGTGTTACAATTGCTTGCATCCACAACAAAACAAAATTAATACTATTAACATTTACATTCGCTTGAACTTACACAATGTTATGTGTTAATTATATCTCAACAAAAGGGGGGGGTACTTTTAAACTGCTGATTTAAGTTCATTTAATTTATGGAAAATGCCCACCATATAACCTAATTGGCAGAGTCAGTCCTACTCATCAAAAAAAATTATTAAATGAGACAGTTCATTTTAAAAAGTCTGACTTTGTTTTGTAACTCAAATACAAATGTGCTAATGCAAAAATAAAAATACATTGTTGAGAAAATTACAAGACAAGCCACAAACTAGGAGAAAATATTTGTAATAAATGAATTTGACAAAGGACTTATATCTAGAATATAAAAGTGACTCTTACTCCTCACTAATGAGACAAACAACACCAAAAAAAGGGAGAGGCTAAAACTAAAACAACAGACACTTCCTAAAAAAGATGTATAAATGACCAAAAATAACATGAAAAGATACTCAATATCTTTAGTCATCTTGGAAATGCAACTTAAAACCACAAAGAGATACCACTACCCACCCTCTAGAGAGGCTAAACATAAAACATCAACCAAGACCAAGTGTGGATGAAGATGTGGAGCAACTGAGATTCACATACACTGCTGATGCGGGTGTAAAATTATGCAACCATTTTGGAAAAGAGTTTGGCAGTTAAGTGTACACTTAACATGTGACCTAGGTTTTTACAAAAGAGAAATGAAAACACATGTCCACAAAAGACTTGTTTATAAATATTTATAGCAGCTTTATTCGTATTAGCCTAAAAGTGGACACAAGTCAAATGTCTATCATTGAGTGAATGGATAAACACATTGTCGTATGTTCGTACAATAAAATGCTACTCAACAATAAAAGGAATGAACTGCTGATACACAGAACCACGTAGATGGTTCTCAAAAACATTAGGCTGAGCGAAAGGAGCCAGATACAAGTGATTACATTTATCTCTGTATGATTCTACTTATGTGATATTCCAATGATTGAAATCAGATCTAGTGATAAAATTAGATTTCTGGTTGCCTTTGGTGGAGGAAGAGGAGACTGAGACGGATTGCAAAGAGGGGCACAAGGTGACTTTCTAAATTGATAGAAATATTCTGTCCCTTGATTGGGGTGGTGTTACATGGATTTATATATTTCTCAATACTCATCAAACTGTTAAGTGTACACATTATATTGTATGTAAATTGTACCTCAGTAAAGTTATTTTTTTAAAAACACAAACACACCCAAATAAGCACATTAACATTTGTTGAGCATTTAATGTGTTCAGACACTGCGCTCATCCTGCTACACAAATTCTTTTATTTAATCCTCAGAAAATTCTATAAAAGAGGCACTATCGTAATTCCCATTTCACAGATGAGGAAAGGAAGCTCTCTCACATGATTCATTAGCAATGAAGCTGGGATTCACACCCAGGACTCCTGCCTCCACCTCTGGGCTGTGAGTGTCCCAAGTGCACAGATCATATCAGTGGCATCAACAGGTCACTGTGGAGCTCAGCACAGGGCCTTGACACAGTCCATGTGGTCACCACCACCAGCACTTCTGTGTGGTAAACAGTATTGCAGATTTGTACTTGTTTCTCCAGCAGGGCCTAGCCTGCCTGCTCTGCCTAATGTCCCCATTCACCACCTGTTTCTGAATCTGGGCACCTGAGGATTACTGCAAATATTCAGTAAGACCTTTCGAACTTGTTCCCAACACAGACATAGATGGAAAGAAGTTAATCTTGTCAATTTACTGTTTTCTTGTTTAACCTGAGGGTGTCTCAAGGGTCACAAGGATTTATGAGCTTGTTTTACAGAAGAAAGAGAATGCCTTCAAGGAAGTTACCATCCCCAGATAACCAGCCCCCAGCTGCTGTTGACGCCCAGAAGCCAGATTGCCCAAGGGCTTATCTGGAGTGAAAGAAACACAGGTTAGGATTACTCCTTTGTTTCTCTTAAACTCCTCCTGCCAAGCCCCTTATCTCTATAAAACCCCCTACTTTCTTCTCTTCTTAAGGCAGATTTGAGAGAACCTACCATCCTGCCTTCTCATTTTGGCCAATTCCAATAAACCTTTCTCCATCTGCAGGCAACAACCTCTGAGCAATTGCCTTCCTGTTCATCAGGCACATGAACTTGAGATTAAGAGGTCTGGTATCATTTCCACATTCTCTCTCTCCACATAGGGAATGGAAAGGAAAAGATACATATTGAGTATCTACTATATGTCAGGTACTATGTGAGTGAATTCTCAGATTGCCTCACGCACCTAATGCAGAGCAGATAATTACTCCCATTTGACAGAGAAAACTGAGGTTCAGAGATGTGAACTGACTTGTCCATTGCTTGTAGGTTAGTAGTGCTCTGACTTGGCTTAGAACCCCACAGTCTCTTCTGCACATTGAAGCCTGTCAGCACTGCACATTCAGTTGCATAAATTGTGCACTGCACAATCCTAGGTGTGCCATTCATGTTGAGGTCTGTACAAGTGCTGGCCCTTCTTTTCCTCCCCGTAAGGTTCCCTTTCATAGTCCTTAGCCACTCAACTGATCGATGTTGTGTCTTCCAGGAAACAGCCTTGAAGAAGGACACAGAGCATCTGATAATGTAGCCCCCAGGGATACTTGTCTGAACCAAACCACTTCCCCCAAGGGCCCTGGAGTTTGGGCCTGGTTACTTTGGTCTCCACCCATGTGCCTGATCTGAGGTTCCTCTCCACCCAGGCCCTAGCAGAGCCCAGTGTAATGTCCCCATGGATCCCTCCCTCACTGCCTC
Organism: Diceros bicornis minor; assembly: GCF_020826845.1. Taxonomy (NCBI): domain Eukaryota; kingdom Metazoa; phylum Chordata; class Mammalia; order Perissodactyla; family Rhinocerotidae; genus Diceros; species Diceros bicornis. The sequence goes on from NC_080752.1 coordinate 10,042,148, forward strand.
TGAACTCAGCATCCTGAGTTCAACCCACAGGGTTGTAAGAGTTTTCACTGCCCTTGGGCACACAGTGTCAAAAAGCGCACAGAGTGATGAAACTCATCTCCATCCACTGGTGAGAGGGAACCTTCTGGTGTCCCTGACTCCTTTCCTGCCTCCTTCCTGGCTGGTGTCCCTGGAAATGCCCCCTTCCCCCAGTGTCTCTCTTATTTTTCCATCTACCCTCTTGGATTTTCCATGCCAACTTTCTGATCACCATGGCTACTCCCCTTCTCTCCATTCCTCCCAGATCCAGGGAGCCCTGTTGGATGAGGGGCAGGGAGAGGCTTAAGTCACAGAGAAGCCAGACTCACAGGATCTGAGGGTTGGAGGAGCCCTTGGCTGATCTGGTTCATCTGAGCTCCACTTCTCTCCTCATCAGCCATGAGTGTGCCTCTCTGCAGCATCCCCACCTGGGACAGGAGACCTGACAGGAACATGCTGACCCCATGTTCACAGCCTGAGCTGGCCCCTGCCTCCCTGTGCCCAGCTTTCTCCTATGCCCTTATTGTCCCAAGAACCTGCCAGGAGTGAGGACAGCTCTCTACACCTGGCCCCACTAGCCCCAAGAGGGCAGGGGCGTCCTCCCTGGGGGACGCATGTCTGCCTAGCCAGCTCCTCTGGGTTACACAACTGGATGTCTCATACTCATCCTCAGATGCCCTGAACTGGGACCTCTACAGGGCTCTGAGGGTGGGCTACCTTGTTTTTCTCCAGGAGGAAAGAAGTAGGGAAAGAGCCAGGCATGGAGGTAATTAACTGAGCCCAGCTACCCAGCCACACCCCTCACCCTCACAATTGCACTCCTCGTTGACCTCACCAAGAACACACAACAGGAGGGACTGCAAGAGCAAGCATAAGTCACTACCCTCCTTTCTGCTGCCCCACAGTCCAAGTAAGCTTGCTCTGAGAATCAGATCTGAAAGAGACTTCAACATCACCTAGTGGAACCACATTCCATCTTTATAAGTGGGAACAGTGCAGCCCACACACCACAGGGAACTGTCCCACCTGAGTCGGGCCGACTGCGATCCTGACTGAGGCTCTTTTGCTGCCTCCCCTGTTGACAAGCCTGCCCATGCCAGCAGCCAGTTGCCCTGAAGCTCAGTTGGCCAGTCTTCAAGAAACAAGCTACCTGCTCAGCCAGTCAGCTGCAGCCACAGTTCTCCCAGGGAGGCTGCTTGAGCACAAAAATAAATCTGCTCAAGATGTCCCGGGATGGGAGTTCATAAAAACAGACGGTTAGGGAGGGGAAACGGCAGGGCTTTCCTCTTCCCCAACATGGTGGGGCTCCCTCCAGGCAGATCATGCTGATCTCCAATCCCAGTACCCAGGGTGGCCTGGCCCAGCACCTTGACCCTGTGTGAATGAATCCTGCCCCAAGAGTTCAAACATCTCCGGTGACAGGAAACTTACTGCTTTTCAAACAGCCCAGCCATCTTTGGACTGTCTCTTTTCTGCCAAAGACTTCTTGGTCACTGAATGGAAAGCCACCTGCCTGCAGCCTACCCCATGAGTCTGCACTCTGTCTCTGGGGCCACACAGGCTCCCACTGCCCAGGGAAGTCCTGCAGGGATTGGGAGTGGGGGCCAGATCCACCCAGGTCTGCTCTCCTCCAGGATGGACATCCTTAGGTGCCCTTGGGGGCTCTGGTCTCAGTCGTCTCCCCCACCCATGGGCACTGCCCCCCACACACGAGATTGGTCAGCACTTGGTGTATGCATGGGGCCCAGCCAGTGTCAAGGACAGCAAAGCTGTGTATTCAAAACTAAAGGGCTAAGAGCACCCGCCAAGAAAAGAGAACTAAAACTGAGAAGAGGCAGCATCTCTGAAATAACCATAGGGGCCAGCCTGGTGGTGCAAGCAGTTAAGTGCACGCGCTCTGTTGCGGCAGCCCGGGGTTCGCAGGTTCAGATCCCGGGTGCACATTGACACACCACTTGTCAGGCCATGCTGTGGCAGGCGTCCCATATAAAGTGGAGGAAGATGGGCATGGATGTTAGCCCAAGGCCGGTCTTCCTCAGCAAAAAGAGGAAGATCGGCAGATGTTAGCTTAGGGCCGATCTTCCTCACACAAAAAGAAAAAAAGGAAAAGAAATAACCATAAAAATCAGTGAAGAAAATGGACTCAATTGACACAAACTTTTTGGGGATCCAACTACGAGGTTGAGCAGAGAGCCATGGGGATCCTGGAGGGAGGAGATCTAATGTGTAATGCCCCAAGGAGCAGAGAAGTAACTTCCCCCACAACAGAGTGACAAATAGGTGGCTTCATCCTCCAGCCTCTTTTTCAGAGACAAGTGTGCTACTACAAATGTACTTGAGAACACGTGAACATGTGTGAACAGTCAACACACAGATAGAACCCCTGGCTCAATAGAAGGAGTAAACGGACTTTGGGTGAGATCAAAATGAGTCACCATGACTCCCTTAGCCACACATATTGGCTCCGAGAAGTGATGGTGGTGTGAAAAGTTGACATAAGTGGAGCCATTTTAAAATAGAGTGGGAGCAGACATTTCAGAGGAAATGCCTGCATGTCTTACTCCTTGAACCTTTGGACTGTTTAAATTGGGCCAGACCTTTGGACTGGGCCAAATCAATATTATCTTCCAAACAACTGTTTGTAAAGCTAACAGGAAAACAGACATCCTGACCACAAAGACTGATGATTATAAACTCTCTCCTAAAGACAGAATCAGTAACCAGGCATGTATTGCTAAAGAATAACCCAGCTTATTAGCACCTATAGATGATCTTGTTCTTTTCCTCTTCTTTTCATCTAATAACCCTCTTCCTTACCCACAAAAACCCTCCTCATCCACCCTGTAATTGGGACACTATTTGGGTTTCTTCCTGAATCTGTGCTCCCTGAATTGCAATTCTTCGATCCCAAATAAATTCTTTCCCTCTTAAACTGGTTTCTGTTTTTGAAGATTGACAGTGGCCCTGGCCCAAAGTCATACAACTTTTGAGTCCAAGTCTTTTGGTTCCAAATTGTGTGCTCTGCCCCTCAACCTTCCCTGTCTTCAGCACCAAAGATGAACTCAGCCTCAGCAATGACCCGGTTGGAGGGAAGCATCCAAACACTTAAGAAGAGAAGAGGGCAGGGGCCCAAGAAGTGCCCAAGAGTTCAGGAGGCTGCAGACATTGGTGCTTACCCTGCGTAGGTGGCTTTGCTGCCCCAAGTTGGGTCCCCCAGGAATTCATTCAGGCATTCAACAAATGGGCGTGGAGAACCCACTCTCAATGCCAGCCATGGTGCTAGTTCCTGGGGACACATGGGAACAAGACAAGCTCTGCTCTCCCCAAGCTTACATTCCAGGTGGTGAAAAAGGAAATAATCAAGAATGAAATACACCAGTAATATAATTTCAGGTAGTGACAACTTGAGAAACAAAAATACAGCAGGATAAGGGCAGGGCTGCTACTGTTGCCAAGGGGTTGGAAGGGTCAGGGAAGGCCTCTCTGAGGTAACTTTTCAGCAAAGATCAGCAGAAAGCCCTTCTATAAAGCCCTGTAGCCTTGGCCACAATCTGCTCCTCAAAACCTTCTCTATCCTCAACTGTTTCCTCCACCCCTCTGCTCCTTGCTCCCAGAAAATTGGCCTTGCTCTACTCCACAGAAAAAATAGAAGCCATTAGATAAAAAAATCCCTAAAAGTCAGCCAGCAGACCTGAAGAACTACCTGCCCTCATCCAGCCTCCCCACCCTCCCTTCGGTTCCAGTAGAGGAGGCATCCAGAACCTGTCCAAGGCCAATCTCCTTGGATTCCAACCCTCCACTCAGGCACCTCACCCATCAATCAGTCCCTCTCTCTCCCATATCACAGACCCGCATCCTCTCTACTGGCTCCTTCCCATCTGCATTTAAAACATGTTCAAGTCTCTCCCACTTAAAAAGCAAGACAAAACCTCCTTGCTTGTGCTTACTCAACAAAATATTGGCAAACTGAATACAACAACACATTAAAAAGATCATACACCATAATCAAGTAGGATTTATACCAAGGACACAGGGATAGGTCAACATCTGCAAATCAATCAACGTGATACACCACATTAACAAAATGAGGAATAAAAACCACATGATCACCTCGACAAACACAGAGAAATCATTTGACAAGATCCAACATCCATTTACGATAAAAAATCTCAATAAAAAGGGTATAGAAGGAAAGTACCTTAACATAATAAAGGCCATAGATGGCAAACCCACAGCCAACATCATACTCAATGGGGAAAAACTGAAAGCATTCCTCTGAGAACAGAAACAAGACAAGGGTGCCCACTCTCACCACTCTTATTCAACATAGTGCTGGAGGTTTTGGCCAGAGCAATTAGGCAAGAAAAAGGAATAAAAGGAATGCAAATAGGCATTGAAGAAGTGAAACTCTCACTGTTTGCAGATGACATGATTTTATATATAGAAAATCCTAAAGAATCCACTGGAAAACTACTAGAAATAATCAACAACTACAGCAAAGTTGCAGAGTACAAAATCGATCTACAAAAATCAGTTGCATTTCTATACTCTAATAATGAACTAACAGAAAGAGAACTCAAGACAATCTCATTTACAGTCACAACAAAAAGCATAAAATATCTAGGGATAAATTTAACCAAGGAGGTAAAAGACTGTACCATGAAAACTATAAGACATTATTGAAAGAAATCGATGATGACATAAAGAAATGGAAAGATATTCCATGCACGTGGATTGGAAGAACAAACATGGTTAAAATGTCCATACTACCTAAAGCAATCTACAGATTCAATGCAATCCCAATCAGACTCCCAATGACATCCTTCACGGAAATAGAGCAAAGAATCCTAAAATTCCTATGGGGCAATAAAAGACCCAAAATAGCTAAAGCAATCCTGAGAAAAAATAACAAAGCTGGAGGCATCACAATTTCAGACTTCAAAATATACTATAAAGCTATAGTAATCAAAACAGCATGGTACTGGTACAAAAACAGACACACAGATCAATGGAACAGAATAGAAAGCCCAGAAATAGAACCACACATCTATGGAGAGCTAATCTTCAACAAAGGAGCTAAGAATATACAATGGAGAAAGGAAAATCTCTTCAATAAATGGTGCTGGGAAAACTGGACAGCCACACGCAAAAGAATGAAAGTAGACCATTATCTTTTGCCATACAGGAAAATTAACTCAAAATGGATCAAAGACTTGAAGGAAGACCTGAAACCTAGAAGAAAATATAGGCAGTACATTCTTAAACATCAGTCTTAGAAGAATCTTTTCAAATACCATGTCTATTTGGACAAAGGAAACAAAAGAAAGAATAAACAAGTGGGACTTCATCAGACTAAAGAGCCTCTACAAGGCAAAGGAAACCAGGATCAAAACAATAAAACAACCCACCAACTGGGAGAAAATGTTGGAAATCATATATCTAACAAGGGGTTAATCTCCATAATATATAAAGAACTCACACAATTGAACAACAAGAAAACAAACAACTCGATCAAAAAATGGGCAGATGATATGAACAGACATTATTCCAAAGAAGATATCCAGATGGCCAATAGGCACATGAAAAGATGTTCAACATCATTAATCATCAGGGAAATGCAAGTCAAAACTACACTAAGATATCACCTTACACCTGTTAGAATGGCTACAATCACCAAGACAAAAAATAACAAATGTTGGAGAGGTTGTAAAGAAAAGGTAACCCTCATACACTGCTGGTGGGAATGCAAACTGGTGCAGCCACTATGGACAACAATATGGAGAGTTCTCAAAAAATTAAAAATAGAAATACCATATGACCCAGCTATCCCACTATTGGGTATTTATCCAAAGAACTTGAAATCAACAATCCAAAGAGACTTAAGCACCCCTATGTTAATTGCAGCATTATTCACTATAGCCAAGAAGTGGAAGCAACCCAAGTCTCCATCAACTGATGAATGGAAAGAAGATGTGGTAGATATATATACAATGGAATACTACTCAGTCATGAAAAAAAGACAAAATTGTCCCATTCGCAACAACATGGATGGACCTGGAGGGTATTATGTTAAGCGAAATAAGCAAGACAGAGAAAGACAAACACCACATGATTTCACTCATATGTGGAAGATAAACTAACACACGGACAGAGAGAACAGTTTGGTGGTTACCAGGGGGAAGGGGGTTGGAGGTGGGCACAAGAGGTGAAGGGGCACATCTGTATGGTGACTGACAAATAATAATGTAAAACTGAAATTTCACAATGTTATAAACTATTACGGCATCAACAAAAAAATTGATTCATGTAAAAAAAAAAAAAAAAACCTCCTTGGTTCTGCTTCCTCCTCTGGCTAACACCCTATTTCCTCCTCCCTTCATAACCTAACTTCTCAAAAGAGCTGGCTCCACTGTTTCCACTTCATCCTGCCTTGGCTCCCACCTCTCTGACACTGCTCCTGCTAAGGAGACCAGCACTCTCCTTGGTGGTAAGCCCAGAGGACTTCCAGCTGCTGTGACACAGTCAATTCCCCTCTCTTTCTTGAACTCTCTCCTAGATGTCTTCCCACCTCTCCTGATGTCCCTTCTCAGGAGCTCCTCACCCATCATTTGTTAATGAATAACTGAGGCTCCCCAAAGTCCAGCCCTTGGCCTCTTCTCATGCTGCACCTTCTCCCTGTAGGCTCTCACGAGCTCCCGTGGCTTCCTTTGCCATCTACCTGACACTAGTTCCTAAATCAACAGCTCATCCCAGCTTATCTTTCTCCTGAGCTCCAGAAACATGACCAACTACCTCCTGAACACCTCTGCATGACATCCTCCAGGACCCTCAGACCCAGCATTTCCAAACATGTACACAGCATGTTTGCCCCCCAAATCTGCTCCTCCTCCTTTACCTAGGAATGGAACCACTGTCCACCCTGATGCCAGCCAGAATCATGGGCTGGAGGTCTCCCCATGATTTATAGCAATACCAAGGTGGCTGCCCTGTAGAGTCTGCCCCTATCTCCTGCAGGTCCACCAAGTGATTCTTACATTGGAATCTGCAAAATGGAACTAAGAGAGCTAGATGTAGAAGTTCCCACAGGAAGGTCCTGCCATGAAACTCTCGAAATCCAGAACCCAAGGTTCCTGTGCCCAGACACTGACAGGTTCTGCCAGACCCTGAGCCTCCTCTTCCTGGGTCTCAGATACCCACATGTTTACACTTAGACATAGAAATTCATTCCTCCTGGTTACAACCCAATCTTGTGACTCAAGTGGTCCTTGTCTCTCTTTCAGTGACTTTGCCAAATTCTGCTCTGATCAGCTACGTTGATCCCACAGTTTAACAAAGCCCCCAGGGCAATCTTGTGCCCCCATTTTCCTAGCGCATAAAGGAGGCCTCACTGACACCCTCACATCTGGCTGTGGTGGGGGCCTTACTGCCTCCCTTTCCCATGCCCATGATGCCAAGACAGCCTGCTCTGCCTCTCATTTCTCTCTATCTCACAGGCTCACTCCACCAATCTCTGCCTGGATCATTGTCTCAGCCTCTGCCCTGGTCTTCCTGACTCATCTGTAGTCTCTGTCAATCTAGTCACCACCCCAAAGCCAAAGTTATCTTTCTACCACACAAATTTGAACTCCGTTGCTTGAATCCCTTCAATGGTCCCCCATTGTCCTCAGAATAAAGTAAAGCCTTCTGTCGTGGCCTACAAGGTCCTATATGATCTTCCCCTACCCACTTCAAACATCATCTTCTCGATTCTGTTTTTCCTCTCACCACTCCAGAAGTGTACATACTAGACCCCGAGAAACAAATATTTGTTGAACAAACTTATTTCCTAAACACGCAACATTCTTTCCAGCCTCTGTGCCTTTGTGCAGGTAGTGTCTTCCACCCTTCCTTCTGCACTTCCACAGGCTGCTACTTCCAGATCTCTTAGGACTCACTTCAGCATCCCCTCCCTGGGCCCAAGGATCTGGAACACTGTGCTGTGTCATGTCTCTCCTACAGACTGGGGTCTTCTAAGGCCACCTCTACTCTTGTTTCTTCATCCTCTGGTCTCAGCATGGGGCCAGACCCAGAGTTATTGATAAGACAATGCTAGTTGCTTGGAAAAAGAGGGATCTTCTCTGAATTCCAAAGACTGGATTGATTTGGGAGGAAGGAAAAGGATGAAGGAAGCAAATGCCTCGGGGTGTTTTGTAGCAAGAAAACCTCTACAATGATTAATACCTGACATCCAGCTGCCCAGCAGTTTGCAAAGTACCTGTACTTGATCTCTTCTGATCCTCTTCTAACCCAGTAAGGTAAAAAGGCTTATCTCCATGTTACTGACAAGGAAAAGGAAGCCCAGAGAGGAAGCACAGTGAAGGCCCATTATCAATGTCTGCTGAGTGGAAATGACCCAGACTCCCAGGCCAGTGCTCTTCATTACACAGCCCAAGGTCACAGGAACCATCCCAGTGATGAGCAAGGCCAGGGAAGAGGCCTATGCAGTCTCAGGGGATCACCTTTCCTGGGCTGGGAGCTGGCATTCCACCCTCCCATCCCACCCCCAGCACACAAACACACACACACACATAGGTCAGATTCCTGGGCCCCTCCCAGGGGCCCCAACCTCAGGCCAACAATATGGATGAGCACTTCCTATGTGCAAAGTCCTCCCTGGGCCCCAGAGTGTAGTGAGGTGGACCCTAGAATAGGACATGACTTGCCTCAAGCGGATACACTCTGAGAATTGAGGAGGATGACAGGTGGATGTTTCCAGGGCCTCTACACTATAACTGGAGACTAGAAGGGAGAAGTTAATCCTGATGGGCAGCTCTTCCCCACCCCAGGCCCTTCCTTCCACCACCAGTCCTCCTCCTCCCCGTCCTATTCCCATCATTGCCAGGCCTAGGAATCAAATTTGCAGTCACTTGCATGTGTAGCAGAGCAGAATTTGTCACCCCAAAATACGTCTCTTTGGCATTGGATTATTTTAGGTGGGTTATTTTAAAGAAATAGCAGACATGACAGAAGCTCTGAAAACCAACTAGAAGTTACTGCTTCAAAAAACATTTACATTTGTAAGGAAAATCTCTGTTTGCAAGGACATCTTTCTGGCTGTACCAGGAAGAGGAGGATGACCTTATCTCTAGAAACTCTTATCAATACAGAAGGCAAGGACTTAAATCTGCATAACAACCTTACCCTTGCTTAGTGTGTTTTTCCTGGTAACTTCTTATAACTGATTCCCTCCATCCCCAACATCTTTTGTCTTTAGCTGATGATGGTATTTAAGGTAGTGATTTCAGCCATTTTGGAGAGTTACTCAGTTTTCCTGGGTCTCTTTTACGTATACAGGAATAACTTGTATTCCATGTTATTAAATTTTTGAAACCAATAAACAGTTAGCCATTGATGATTAGGTAGCTAGTAACTAAAGTTCTCTTTCTTTTTTGCAACTACTGATTATAGCTTTTAGTTTTTCACCCACCCATTGTTAACTGTGCTGCTTAGGCAATATGCTATCTAACTCTCACTAGGTTCCCATAGATAACATCTCCCTGGCCCCTCAGTCACCATGGTAATGGGTGTTTGAGCTGTTTTTCAGGAATTAGAACCCCTTCTCCACTTCAGGCTGGTTGAGACCACCAACCCATCAGCTGGGCCCCTGCAGATATCTGATAAGTGACCTTTTGACGTCAAGAAGCTAAAAAATCCACACTCAGATCATGCTAATGCCACCATTTTATGAACATGCATCCTATGAAGAGGTATGAAGTTTGACTACACTTGTGCAGATCATCATTACCTCACCTCTCCTCACCTCCAATCATCAATCTCCACACTTCAGACCACCTTACCACTGTGTGGAATCAGAATTAGCCACCTCAATATATATCTCTTTGCCTTGATTATTTTCAATAACAAAAGATTCTGAAAGAAACTTTGACCTCCCCTCTACTAACTGCCTAAAAGAAATTTAAGACAGAAGGTCTGTCCCCAGGACGTGCCATCACTATAGATAACTCTGGGTATTGATAGACTGGGAGGGTCCTTGCTAAGCCCATTCTTATCCAAGTTCTGTTTACCAAACATTTGCTCTTCCATTTCCATGTGAATTGCCCTTCTCCCCTTTGAAGTCCCAAATCACCACCCCCAACATCCTCCTTTGTCTTTAGGTGAAGATGGTATTTAAGGTGAGAGCCTCCACCATTTTGACGAGTTGCTCAATTTTCCTGAGTCTCTCCCATGTATACGTGTTAGGAAGCTTTGTTTGATTTTCTCCTGTTATTCTGTCTCATATCAACTTAGTTCATAGCCCAGCCAAAAGGACCCAGAGGATAGAGGATTTCTCTTCCTCCCCTACACCCCCTGCCTTATAAACATCCCTGAGTCCCTATTTTCAGGGAAACAGATTTGAGACTCATTCTCTTGCTTCCTTGCTTGGCTGCCCTGTAATTAAAACCCTCTCTCTGCTGCAATCTTGTCATCTTGGTGTTTGGCTTTCCAGGCAACAGGCAAAAACAAACCTGGTTCAGTAACAAATGAGTGAGACAACCTCTAACCTTTGTCTTATGGACAGCTTGTCCCATGAGATAGACTTGCTTCAGAGTAATACCCGCTGCCTCCAGCTGGTGCCTAGGCCTGGGTATGTGCAAAGTGGAGGGAGATGGCTCAAGTTGTGGAATGTGGGCAGAGCAGGGCAGGATCAGGGGCCTGGAAGCTGGCCATGCTACATTCAGGCACTATCCAGTAAAGCAACCAAGATTCTGCCCCTGAAGAAACAGAAATTTTAGCTGAGCACATGGTGGCCAGCTAAAGACTACTTCTCCCAGTCTCCCTTTCAACTAAAAAAGGGATTAGGTTTTTGTGACTAGGCTTTTGGCAGAGCTGTGAGCAGAAATGATGTGTACAACTTCCAGCAAATACCTCAAAAGGAAAGGTGCATGACTTCCCATTCCCTTTTATCTCCTCCCACTTGCTCAAAAGCAGATGTGGTGACAGGAGCTAGCAGCTATCTTAGATCATTAACTGAAAGCCATGTGTTGAAGATGGAGAACAAGCTTGAAGGAGCCTGGATGCCTGATGACCTTGTAGAGCAAACTACCCTACTAGCTCTGGACCACCTACCTCCTCAAGACTTTCATGTGAGAGAGAAAGACATTGTTATCTTGTTTAAGCTCCTCTATTTGAGATTCTTTTTGTTACACTAGGCTGTTAGTGATGTGACCAGTGCTTTCTGTTCATTTCCTATCCATCCAGATAGTCAAGATCAGTTTGCTTTTACTTGGCAGGGACAATACATTTCCCTATTTGTTTCAGGGATTTAAGTTGTCCAGCTATTTGCCATAATTTTGCTGCTAGGAGGCATAGGAGAAAAAGCAGGGGTAGCTTCTGTTGAGACAAATAATCCATAATCAATCTGTAAATCAAAATTGGGGTTTATTATGAGCCAGACACGAGGACTAGCCTTGGGCCTTCCTTTCCCAAGGAAGGAAGGCCACCAAAGAAGTAGGGCGTACTGAGTGGTTATATACCATCTTGGAACAAAGAGCATACATCACACATTATGTGAATGTCCCTTTTACAACTGTCAGGAGATGCTTCATGGGCACAGAAGATCAGTGAACACAGCAGGTCAGTGGTCACAAGGTGAGCACAGCAGGTCAGTAATTACAGGGAGAGATGCTTATCCTTAAAGAAATACTGATATCAGTGAAGTTACACCACTATCTTTAAGGGCACCATTTTTGTCTTTGGGACACAGTAAATATTTAAAGCAGATGTACAATGCATGTTCAACAGGCCATATCAGGCCCTTTTGAAAAAACAAGGTCAGGCTGAATTACTTTTAAACCAAATGGCTTCCTAATATACTCCAATGTATCCTATTGTTTTTCATTTATTTATCATTTTCCCCATTTTGAGATACAATCCTTCAATAGAAAGCATCGACAATCAAAATATTGTCTCTCAGTGCCAGCATGGTTGCTGCCTGCCCTGGGTCCATCATGTCCCTCGGTGCTAGGCTTATATCTCATTTATTTGCCCAGTTATCCACATTTGGGGGAAACAGTCAGACAAGCATAGAAGTATATATTAACAGAGGAAATATTTCGTAGGTTATATAATTTTAGGTTGTTGCACAAACATTCTACATGCGCTTTTCCATGACTCCTTATGCTCACATTGTTTACAGTTACAATCCAGATCAAAAAAGGGAACCAATAACTGAAGGGGGCCAAGCAAACAAATCAAGTCTGGGTGTAGGATCACTTAAGACATTCACTTGCTTTTTCATGTGCTTTAGCAGAGATGACACACCGGAAGACTCATGAGGCATAAAAACACAGCATTCAGTTTGAATGACTGTACGTGTACCACCTTGGGATGCAATTAAAATATCTAAGCCCATTCTATTTTGAAGGACAGCCTTTTTCATTAAAGACATTTTAATGCTTAATAAGGCTATTCCTACTTGACTACTGTTAAGGGCTTGTTGAGTAAATTTAGTCAGGGCTTCTATATGTGACATGACATCCTCTAGCCCCAAAGAAGGAACAAATATAGCCACTCCGTGGCCATACCAGTGGAACACTGAGTGAGCCCATCTGTCCTTAAAGAAAGGAAGATTGACAACAGGTGTTAGTTCAGTGTTAACCCTTCCCTGCATCCAAGGGAAGTTCAGGGTGCAGTATTTTAGCCATCCAGGCAGTAGCTAAGGCCAAAGATTTGTTCCCCATAACCACTGAGTTCCATTAGGAGCCACCCAATAAATGCCTAGCCTTCGAGACCAGTCTGTTCCAAATCAATCACTTTCTTTAAGTATGATAGTATTCTGAAAACCTTAAGTGGAACAATTATAAAATAGGTATATAGTTTAACCATTACAAAGGTTTAAATGGAGAGATATAAGGTTGGGAATACAGGCCTGGGCCAAAGTCTTAGGACAGCTGTCTACAACAGATGCCGTCTTCTTCTCATCCTGGCTTGGAGATATTTGCATTGGTCAGTTGAAGTCGGGTATCAGAAATAGGAACTGAACCCACTCAGGTGGAAAAGGCTCTTTTTAAAAAACAAGAAATGTGAATCTATGAGTTTATGCCTTTTGATTCTGCAGTTCATGAGCTGGTTAAAAGTACCTGCTATGGTCCTTTCCCACAGGGCTACAAAGAGTCTTTTATCTGGTGTCTTTTCTAATAAACAAAGTCTCCAGGTTGAAGTCCATGATTCTAAAGGTCTTCATCTCCCAGGAGCTCACTGTAAAAAGAATCAGCTACCAACCTCTCATTTTTTTTTTAAGTGTCTCAATGAGATCTTGACAATAATTAAGATATCTCCTTTAAGCAAAGTTGGTTCGTACATTCCTTCACCTAATTGCACAGCCACCCAGTTATTATCTCAAAAGAGGACAGTCGACGTTTACCAAAGGGCGTAGATCTAAGATTGAGGAGCACTGGCAGAAGACCTTTTGGCCATGAGAGATTAAATGCTTCTGAAAGCTTTGCCAATTGAGTTTTGCTTGTGCCATTAGTTAAAATGTTGCATTATTGGCCAAATGTCACAAATAGATTTAATTGTCTGGTGAAATGAGTTCCCCAGTCACTGTGTAACTTGGCGAGAATTTCTCAACCAGGAATTATCCTTTCCAGTAATAATTCACCTAAAGCCATGGCTCTTCTGCAAGGAAAGGCCTCAACCCAATGTGAGAATATACAGATCATTACAAGATATGTTTATCCTTGACATGGTGGCATGTGAACAAAGTCCAATTGCCATACCTCAAAGGGTCCCTTAGGAAGGGGAAAGTGGTCTTATGATTCATGAAATAGTTTCCCTAGATTACATGTTGGGCATATACCACAATGAGTATAGGCTTTATGAGCCACTGTGGGAGAAAGTTTCCAAAAGTATTGCTTTCCCCCTTTTGTTGTCACCTTTGTCTCTCTTCTTCCATGGTGATTTCTTGAGCCTATACAAGGAAATCTTTTACTGGGTTAGCAGAGTTAATAGAAAGTAGCGGGCATTCTGGAGGCTGGACAGAAGATCCAGCTTGATAACGTCCTTGGTTATCATTTAAGACTCATCTGTAAACCAAATTAGATAATAGAACACAGTCATGGTCTTTTCCTCTTGTAGTGCTGGAAGCAAGGTAGCAGGGTTAAGATAGTGAATAATATTTACCTATGCAATATAACCTAAAAAGGTTTATCATCACTTTACTTGACAATGCTTCCCATGTAATTTAGCATACCAAGTAATCCTAATTAGTTTAGTATCTCCCTCTTTATAGGGAGAGAGAATGAATTTCTTTGAGAAGCCCCTGGGCCCTCTGAAAATTCTCAGAGAAATTTTTTTTAAGTCCAAAAAAACACTTCATTTAGGATATAAATTCTGGGAAGCTTGTCAAAAATATCAAAAGATTTTAAAACACTTGGTCAAACAAGATAAAGGGGTTGCTGATCTTGTGCTGCCATGAAACAAGGGTTGCTGTGAAACAAAGCTTAGTTATCCATTTAACCATAGTGAGACTCACTCAAAAGTAAAGAAAACCTTTTATAATCTCTTTATCAAAAGCAGACTGAAAGTCCAGGAAAATTATCCTTTTAAGAAAGAGAAAACAAAATTCTAATTTTTGTACCAGCTTACTTCTGATATTAAAACTTATTTACTTAATTAAATTTATTTTAATCTTAGCCAACTTGAACATGTACAAAATTCTTTCTTCAGGGTTCTTTTTCCACAATGCTTTTATAACTTTCTTTTTATATTTAGAATTCATCTCATGCCTTCTTTCCTTCCTCGTACTTTAGGACAAATTAATCTTTTTTAACAAAACAAAAATATATCCATTTTTATACCTTTTTTACTGAAAACATACATCTTTCCTTGAATAGGAAGATGTTTTCCTTATTAATTTTTAGTAGCTTTAATCACATATACTAATTAGAATTTTTACCCCTTACAGACCTTAATTTTTAGTGAAAATTAAGAAGTAAGCAATTATAAACTGTCTTTTACATTAGTATTCTGTGGGTTGGCAAATTTATAAATACGTTTTATAATTTCCAGAAACATGCCACTTCATAGTACAATTTTAACAAAATACAAGACGTGTTTACTAATAGACCAAAACATTTTTGGTTTCTCTGCAATAAGAAGCCAAAAGTAGATAAATTTCAGTATTTTAGTAATTAACATCTAATATTTTATCTTACATAGAAACAACTTAAATACTTGATAAATTTTATTATTTAATTCAATCAGCAAAACTCTAAGGTTTCAAGTTACCAAAAGGTTTTGAAATTATTTTAATTACATACACCATAACACATAACTATTGTTTAAAAAGTTCATCCAACACTCTTATCTTTTTCACATCTATTTAGTTACTTGTTCCCAATAATTATTTAGATTGCCTACAAAATTTCATGAGACGTTAGGCAAAATCAGCTATCATTTTAAGTTTTTTTTTGCTAACCAGTTTTGTAATAGAGGTAACATCAGCTTATTTGACCTATAAATGTAGAATAAAGGCTGCATGTCTGTATTTTATCCAATGCTGATAACTCTGAGGATATGCCTATCTTAATCAAACCAGCAATCTTAAATAAGCTTTCATTTACCAAAGATTAATTTTATTATGTTAACTTGAAAAACATTTGGGTTAGTTGCTATTACATTTAGAAATACTTTATGTAAGCGCTTACTTTAAGCCAATTAAATAAAGCTCTTTAGAAACTATATCATCCAAAGGTAAGATATTACACACATATAACACACATAGACATACATACATAGAGACTTCACAGCTTTTGTTTAAAGTTACTGCCATGAGGGGCCAGCCCAGTGGTGCAGTGGTTAAGTTTGCACATTCTGCTTTGGCGGCCTAGGGTTCACTGGTTCAGATCCTGGGCACAGACCTACTCACTACTTTTCAAGCCATGCTGAGGCAGCGTCCCACATAGAAGAACTAGAAGGACCTACAGCTAGGATATACAACTATGTACTGGGGGCTTTGGGAAGAATAAAGGAAAAAGAAAGAGGAAGATTGGCAACAGAAGCTAGCTCAGGGCCAATCTTCCTCAAAATAAAAAATTACTGCCATGAATCAGGTGCAGTAATACAAGGCTCCCTAGTTATGAATCCAAATTTTGTTTTAAGCTTTTTCCACTAATATTTGTGGAGAAGACACTCAAGATGTTAGATTTTTGGTGAGGGCACTGTTATGGCCATTTTTCTTTCCATTTTTCCTTTTATTTTCCCTTCAGTCTTAGGAATTGGTGATGGGCTAGAGGACAGTTCCTGGAGAGGTGAGGTGATAAGTCTTTCTGAGATAAAGGAATTGAGTGGAATGTGAACTGCCTCTAGAGCTGCTTTTCCAGTCTTACAAGGATTTTTTTTTAAGGATAGTTGCTCTTAATTTCTCAGAAATTTGGCTTGTAACAAATGACATTACAGGTTGATCTACCTGTCCAACTACATCATCCCTAATTTGCTTCTTTCTCTCTGGGTGTTTAGTTTTATTTTAACTTAGGGAAGAAGGGCCTGGAAAGAAAATTCCTATCAGGCTCTGAATATCAGATTCCAGTTTGACTGAATTTCTGATCATAAGTTCTAAATCCTTTCAAGTGCCTTGTCAGGTTAGCAGGGACAAACAGTAACTGCCCGGTAGTATTGAACAGTTCAGTAATCTTCAATGTAGCAGTTTCCCAGAAAATCTCTCAGAGTCTCCTTAACTCTGAGAGTAGATTATGGGGGTGTCTGTAAAGTCATAGCCTAACATATCTTCCTTTAGGTACCTTTTATAACTTAATTTTCTATTAGCTTTTTGCAACAAAATTTTGATAAGGTTATTTCGGAATTTTGAAGTTTTTGCTTTTAAGTGCACTTTTTAAATGATCTTATCTAATCAGAACGTTCCTTCTAACAGCCAATGTAATTCCCCTGGGGCTGGCAGCAGTTTGGTAGGACCCTTAGCTATGAAGGCAGTGCAACCCACATTTCTGTCCGACCGTCTCTGACTGCAAAATGGGGTGCAACCATATTTTGTCTGACTGTGTTTTGGGACCCCAACCTGACAATTATTAAGCCAAGCCGTCAGGACATGAAACAAGCTTGGTAAGTTTTTGGGTTTTGTTTTTTTTTTTTGGTGAGGAAGATTAGCTCTGAGCTAACATCTGTTGCCAATCCTCCTCTTTTTGCTGAGGAAGACTGGCCCTGGGCTAAGATCCGTGCCCATCTTCCTCTACTTTATATGTGGGATGCCTGCCATGATAAGCGGTGCACAGGTCTGCACTCAGGATCCGAACCCACAAACCCCAGGTGGATGAAGCAGAGTGTGTGAACTTAACCACTATGCCACTGGGCCAGCCCCAGATTTTTTTTTTTTCTGTTCTTTGTAAATATTTACAGCTTCTGGAACCTTTAGTTTGAGCAATTATGCTGGAAGGTAGCAAGCTCAACTCCAAAAATTTTTCTATTGCCTGGCTCTTAAAAAGGAGCCCCACAGTGGTCACAGTAATGTTATCCCGGGTTATCTTGTCGGCCATTTACAGCTATCGCTATTCTGCAAGTTTCACTTGCAAGTTTCAGCATGAAGCCAGCCAGAGTTCTAGAGGGAGGCTGCCCGTTCAGGAACTGGTCAACTTTTAGAAGCTCAATTTCCCATTTTTCTTCTAGTTTAGTTTTACTATAAAGTCTGAACAATTTCTAGGGTAGTCTGAAAAATTTCTAGGGACAGTGTAGTGAGTCAGAAATGTGCTGCTTGTGAGTGTTACTCCCTAAACAAAGGTTGTAAACACTCTCTTACATACCTCGGTTTCTCCTGCTGGCAGTCTAAAACTACTGTGGGAGTTCAGAGCATGTGGGTGGCCAACCCTCCTATGCACTTCCCCGGATGAGCCTTTAATTAATTAACATGAATGATAGTGGAGTTCTCTATGGGACCGCTACTCATTGTGAGGATTGATCCTCTGACACTCCCATGAGGTTCTCAGTCACCTGAGAACACCTTTCGGCCGGGAGGAGCTGATTTCCCTTCTCTTGGGAGCTGAACAAGCTCAGACTCTCATTTCTCTATCAAGCATTTTGTTTAGACTTTATAAATGCAATTCTTTCCAATTTTAAAGCCAATTAAAAAAGGTCAACCGGGGCCGGCCCTGTGGCTTAGCGGTTAAGTGCGCGAGCTCCGCTACTGGCGGCCCGGGTTCAGATCCTGGGCGCCCACTGATGCACCGCTTCTCCAGCCATGCTGAGGCCGCATCCCACATACAGCAACTAGAAGGATGTGCAGCTATGACGTACAACTATCTACTGGGGCTTTGGGGGGAAAAGTAAATAAACAAAATAAAATTATTAAAAAAAAAAAAAAAGGTCAGCCGGCCACATTCAATCTGTGGGCCGGCCTCGCGGCTTAGCGGTTAAGTGCACGCGCTCCGCTACTGGCGGCCCTGGTTCGGACCCCAGCGCGCACCGATGCACCGCTTCTCCAGCCATGCTGAGGCCGCGTCCCACATACAGCAACTAGAAGGATGTGCAACTATGACAGACAACTATCTACTGGGGCTTTGGGGGGAAAAAAAAGGAGGAGGATTGGCAATAGATGTTAGCTCAGAGCTGATCTTCCTCACAAAAAAAAAAAAAAAAACAAAGTTCCCCTTAGGATCCCCTGGCCTAGGAAATTCCCCTTAGGTTTCTCTTTCCTAGGAATTCCCCCCCAGGTTCCTTTTACCTAGGTTATGTACCAGTACCCCCTTAAGACACCTAGTCTTTAGGCTTGAAACAGCTCATAAAAACTCTGGACCATCGATGTAAAATAAGGAGGTCCAGGTTTCAGGAGAACTCACTGGGGTCACCTGAAGAATGCAGTGATCTGGGGGGGCTCAGTGGGCCCCTATTGGTATCAAACACCAGTTCAGTGTAGATTCCAGGTGGTCGCCAGTGGGTTTCTCCGAAATCCTGCCACAACTATGCCAAAAAATGTTGATGCACATAATCCATAATCAATCGATAAATCAAAATTGGGATGAGTTTATTATGAGCCAGATCTGAGGACTAGCCCAGGGCATTCCTTCCCCAAGGAAGGAAGGGCACCAAAGAAGTGGGGTGTACAGAGCGGTTATATACCATCTTGGAACAAAGAGCATACATCACACATGACAGGAATGTCTCTTTTACAATTGTCATGAGATGCTTCGTGGGCACAGCAGACCAGTGAACACTGCAGGTCGGTGATCACAAGGTGAGCATACCAGGTGGGTAATTAACCTTTAGTTTAGGGAAAGATGCATATCCTTAAAGAGATGCCAATATCAGGGAAGTTAACATCCCTATCTTTAAGGGCATCATTCTTGTCTTGGGGACATAGTAAATATTTAAAGCAGATGTACAATCCATGCTCAACAGGCCACATCAGGCCCTTTTGAAAAAACAAGGTCAGGCTAAGTTAGTTTTAAAACAAATGGCTTCCTAATATACTTCAATGTATCCTATTGCTTTTCATTTATTTATCACTTCCATCATGATCTTTCAGGTCTCAACTTACATGTCACCTTCTTAAAGAGGATTTTCTAGACACCCCAATCTAA
The DNA here is from genome assembly GCF_020826845.1 of Diceros bicornis minor. NCBI lineage: Eukaryota > Metazoa > Chordata > Mammalia > Perissodactyla > Rhinocerotidae > Diceros > Diceros bicornis. The sequence continues at coordinate 10,061,731 of NC_080752.1, forward strand.
AGTAAGTTCCCCTGGACTACACTCTATCTCAGACCACTCATTTCCTTCATGGCACTTAAGACAACACGTAATTATCTGTTTCTCACCCATCTTTCACTTTAGAACACAAGCTCCAGGAGAGCAGGGACCGTGTCTATCAATCCACTGAATCCTAATGCTTGTCACAGAATCTGACAGGGAGTAGCACTTAAACACAAAATGAGTGATGAATCCCAAAATCATTAAGAAATTCCCATTCAGATAGTATTGGAAGTCCTAGCCAGAGCAATCAGGCAAGAAAAAGAAATAAAAGGGATCCAAATTGGAACTGAAGAAGTGAAACTATCACTATTTGCAGATGACACGATTTTATATATATAGAAAACCCTACAGAATCCACCAAAAAACTTTTAGAATGAATAAATGAACACAGTAAAGTTGCAGGATACAAAATCAACATACAAAAATCAGCTGTCTTTCTACACACTAACAACAAAGTAGTAGAAAGAGAAATTAAGGATACAATCCCACTTACAATTGCAAAAAAAAAGAATAAAATACCTAGGAATAAATTTAACCAAAGAGGTGAAAGACATGTACATGGAAAACTAAAAAACAGTGCTGAAAGAAATTGAAGAAGACACAAAGAAATGGAAAGATATTCTGTGCTCTTGGATTGGGAGAATTAACATACTTAAAATGTCCAACTTCCTAAAGCAATCTACAGATTCGATGCAATCCCTATCAAAGTTCCAATGACATTTTTCACAAAAATAGAACAAGGAATCCTAAAATTTATATGGAACAACAAAAGACTCCCAATAGCCAAAGCAATCCTGAGAAAAAAGAACAAAGCTGGAGGTATCACACTCTCTGATTTCAAAATATACTACAAAGCTAGTAGTCAAAACAGCGTGGTGCTGGCACAAAAACAAACACACAGATCAATGGAACAGAATCAAGAGCCCAGAAATAAATCCACACATCTATGGACAGCTCATTTTCAACATGGGAGCCAAGAACATATAATGGAGAAAGGACAGTCTCTTCAATAAATGGTGTCGGGAAAACTGCACAGCCATATGAAAAAGAATGAAAGTAGACCATTATCTCTCACCCTATGCAAAAATTAACTCAACATGGATTAAAGACTTGAATGTAAGAACTGAAACCATAAAACTTCTATAAGAAAACATAGGCAGTACACTCTTCAACATCAGTCTTAGCAGCATATTTTCAAATAATGTGTCTGACCAGGCATGGGAAATAATAGAAAAAATAAACAAACGGGACTACATCAAACTAAAAAGCTTCCGCACAGCAAAGGAAACCGTCAACAAAACGAAAAGACAACCTAACAACTGGGAGAAGATATTCACAAACCACATACCTGATAAGGGATTAATATCCAAAATATATAAAGAACTCATACATCTCAACAACAAAAAAACTAACAACCCAATTTAAAAATGGGCAAAAGAACTGAACAGACATTTTTCCAAATAACATATACACATGGCCAACAGCCACATGAAAAGATGTTCAACATCACTAATTATTAGGGAAATGCAAATCAAAATTACAATGAGATATCACCTCACGCCCATCATAATCGCTATAATTAACAAGACAAGAAATAACAAGTGTTGGAGAGGATGTGCAGAAAAGGGAACTCTCATACACTGCTGGTGGAAGTGCAAACTGGTGCAGCCACTATGGAAAACAGTACGGAGATTCCTCAAAAAAATAAGAATAGAACTACCATACAATCCAGCTATTCCACTTCTGGGTATTTATCCAAAGAACATGAAAACACGAATGCATAAAGATATATGCACCCCTCGGTTCACTGCAGCGTTATTCACAATAGCCAAGACTTGGAAGCAACCTAGGTGCCCATCAAGAAACGAATGGATAAAGAAGATGTGGTATATATATGCAATGGAATACTACTCAGCCAGAAAAAAAAGATGAAATCCTACCATTTGCAACAACGTGTGGAACTTGAGAGTATTGTGCTAAGCGAAATAAGTCAGAGGGAAAAAGCCAAATACCGTATGATCTCACTCACAAATAGAAGATAAAACAACAAACAAACACATAGAGACAGAGATTGGATTGGTGGTTACCAGAGGGGAAGCGGGGTGGGAGGAGGGCAAAAGGGGTGATTAGGCACATGTGTGTGGTGATGGATTGTAATTAGTCTTGGGTGATGAACATGATGTAATCTACACAGAAGTCCACATATAATGATATACACCTGAAATTTATATAATGCTTTAAACCAATGTTACCTCAATTTTTAAAAAAAGATTGTTATAAAAATAAAAAACAAAAGTACATACAGATGAATATCTTACAACATTGTATAATAATATACATTAACAAAATATTGCACTATTTTCCTATTTAAAAACGTGTATTTTTTGCACATGCATAAATTAGTGTAGTCTCCTGAAAAGAAAAGAAAAGAAAAGAAAAGAAAAGCAGGAAATTCTGTCATTTGAGACAAAAAGGTTGAATCTTTTGTCATTTTTGGAGGGCATTATGCTAAGTGAAATATGCCAGACAGAGAAAGGCAAATACTGCATGGTATCACTTATATGTGGAATCTAAAAAATAAAATAAAAAAATAAAACCCATTAAAAAAAAAAAAGGAGGAATTCCCATTCAGGCTTCACAACAGTTGTTAGCACCAGGAAAATATGTAGAATAGCTTGATAATATTTCAAATGAAGGCTTTCTTAGCAAAGACTCAAAACCCAAAAAACCATAAAGAAAAGTTTATATATCTTACTTCATGAAAATTTTAAAGTTCCATATGGTAACAGACACCATAAATACAGTTTTAAAAAAGTAAAAAATGGTAAAATATTACAAAGGAAAGTTACAAGCAATATTATCCACAATATATGAAGAATTCATATGAATCGATGAGAAAAAGACAAACAACTCCATAGAAAAATAAACGTAGATGATGTACAAATCACAGAGAACCAAACAAAGATAAACACAAATAGCCAATAAGTACGTTTTTAAAACTACAAATAACTTAAATACCCAATAATAGGAAAATAGTTAAATAAATTATACTAGATCCATATTATAGAATATCATGAAGCCATGATTAGGAATGAGATATATTTTCATCAAGTAAAAATAGCAAGAACAATATAGATATGATCCCACCTATAAGAATACATACATACATATGCACATATGAGATATACAAGAGAAAGTCTGAAAGAATGCACACCAAAGTATTCTGTTTTAGGAAAAGCAGTAGGATTGGTCAGAGCAGGGAGGTGTGGGCTATGTGAAGTGGGACTTTTACTTTTTACTCTACGTACTATTCTAGTGTTGAAAATCTCTTACTGTAGGCATACCTTCACCTCTTGTGTAATTCTAAAAACTATTTTAAAAAACTACAGAAAATAGATGGAAGTCACCTGGGAAAATTCTTGGACTCTAGCATTAATAGTAGCCAGAATCAAACAGAAAAGGTCTAAAAATCTCCCAAAGTCATACAGAACAGATGCTTTTGGATAACGTGCAGCTCCACAGAGACCCCCATCCCACCTACCCCTAGCTCTCCCACCACACTTTGATGCCTCTCCATTTCCTTGGACCATTAGCTGTAATTTAACTTTAAAACAAAACGTATATAATCATTGCACCCTGGGCTGTAGCATTAGGGGAGCTTCTTCAGGTGCAAGTGGACCCCACTCTTGGGTTTGAGGATAACCTGGGGCAAGAAGACAAGGCCTGGTGGGGTCTGGAGTCACCTTGAAGCGGAGCAGAATCAGAGCAATGGCCACCTTTAACTCAGCCATGGCAGAGTGCTGCCCGATGCAGTTCCTGCAGACACCCAGGGAAAGAAAGAGATACTTGAAGAAATGCTGTTTCTTCCGACTCTTTAATAAGATACTAGAATAACAAGTCTGATGTTCACAGGAAAGCAACATTTTCACAGTAAACGCCACAGAAACTTCTGGACTTTGGACTCCTTGCTCCTGTAAAAATGTGAGCTGGCAGGCTTCAACTTTGAGTTGCTCATAGATTGTGCCTCCTGTGAGGATCTAACGTAAAACATGATGACTGTAGTTGATAACACTGTATTGTATAATTGAAATTTTCTAAGAAAGTAGAACTTAACATGTTCTCATACATGCACAGAAAGATAAATATGTGAGTTGAAGGATGTGTTAATTAACTAGATGGGGAAGAATCCTTTCACAACATATATGTTCATCAAATCACCACAACGTACACTTTAAATATTTGACAATTTTATACATAAATTATAACTCAATAAAGCTTAAATTAAGAAAAGAAAAGAATTGTTTCTCCTGCATTGGGTGTGGACTGCATTGAGCCTATGAGCAACAGCTGGCATTTTGGGATGGCTTTCTGAGGCTTGGCTGTACAGGATGTGATAGAGAAGAGGATCGTCCTTTGTCAAACTAACTGGTCCTTTCAGGGGCTCAAATAGGCACCAAGATCTACCTCACGGTCAGGTGAGAAGATGGGGTTACATGGAAGAATTTATAGAACTGAGGGGCTAAAGGGAAAAAACTGTTCCCAAGTAAACATTTTTGTGTATTGTTAAAAATTTTGAATTGTCCTCACCTTGGTCCAGCTGAGAATGGTAAGAAGGAGTGGAGGTGTCTTTGATCAGAATTCTCTTGGGAAAACCTCAAGGGGTCAAAGACCTGAAATGAGAGGGCAACCCAACCACCATACCCAAAACACCATTAACACATTTCTTAAACTACTATTTAGCACCGATCAACAGAAATATCCTGTGAGCCACATATGTAACTTCAAATATTCTGGTAGCCACATTTTTAAAAGGTAAAATTAATTTTAATAATAGAATTTATTTAATAGAAGATATCATCATTCCAACATATACTCAATATAAACAATTATTAAGGAAACATTTCACACTTTTTGCACTACATCTTCAAAATCCAGCATGTGTTTCACATTTCCAGCACATCTCAGTTCTGACTAGGCACGTTTCAAGTGCTCAGTGGCCACGTGTGGCTAATGGCTACCACACTGGACAGAGTAACTCTAGACCTGCAGACGTTGTGTGGCCTCCCGGTGGACTAGTCTGCTACCCAGACTAAGTAGGCGGAAAGCAGAAATACTATGGCCAGTGGTATTATTTCCACATTGGAGGTAAGAGTGCACCCATTTAGAAGTCAAGCCAAAACAACTATGTGATCAGTTGTTACTGAGACATGCAGTCTAATTTCCCATTACACGTAACAGATCTTAAACCCTAGCAGATTATGTAAAAGGATATGTCTGTACACGTTGTGAGTGTTTAGAGTTACAAGAACATTGAATCAAGGCACTCAGGTACGCTACACATCTTCTGTTAGCCTCTCCAGATCCTCTCTCCTCCCTTTCCCACCCTGCTCTGGGCACCAAGAAGCTGATCCACATGGTTTCCTGTTAGGTTTGGCCAATAAAAGGCATTGACAAGCGATCTGGAGGGTGGGAGGAGAGAGTGGTTGGCTTGTTTATCCCAGGGCCCCTCCCTCCCAGGCTGCCTCAGGTTGGCTGCAGGCTCTACTGAAGCCGCAACTCGTGTCTGATGGCCTTTCCCAGCAGCAGTCTCTCTCCTGTGTCCCATTGCCCAGCTTGAGTGTCATCAGTGTCCTGCCAGAATCCTGATTGTTACATTGAGGAGAGGGAGTTTTCCTTGCCCGAATTACTATTGGGAGTCTACACTCTCGCAGATACCTAGGTAGGTACTTGGGAGAGCTTGTTAAGTAAATGACTCCTGTACAGATTCTGACAATTTAGAGCAGGTTATGGGGCATTATGCCAATCTGTTCATTCAAAGCAAAGAGAAAGTAGGAATGGGGGAAGAGGAGAGTTTTCCTTTGGGGGAAAACTTACACTTTTGGTTTTTATGTTTATTTCTGTTTGCTTTGTTTCATTGGCCACTTCCATGCATAGCTACAAAAAGTGAATTGCACAGCATTAGTTCTTTAAAGTTCTTACATGTAAGACAGTCATACCTTTGGGTTTTCCCAGATGGCAGGGTTGTGGTGAAGACCCCAAATACTGAGAACAATATTTATTCCTGAAAAAAAAAGGAAATAAAGAGATTACAGGAGAAAGAGCGAGTTGTGGGCTATAGTTGTATCACTCTTCAGTAAGACTTTTCTTCTTGAAGGGAAAGAGGTGGCTCCTGGCAGAGTTCTGTGTGCTGTAGCTGATGCCCACAGTGAAGGACCCATGGGAAGATGAGGCGTGGTGGCACCTTAGTATTCAAAGCAATGATCTGTTTAATACATGATTCTATCTTAAGGAGCTACTGGTATCATGTCAAAATGGTAACCCATATTTACGTTTTCTGCTACCTCTGGAAATTACTTGTATATCTACTAATGGACTATAAAGCACCCACTGGGGACAGTTTGGTCCCCAGCATAAAACAGAACCGTAATTCCATCATGCAGACCCAATAACAAGGTTTTCCTGGTGCTGTTCAGATATGGAAGCTGAGGAATTTGGGCAAATATCCATGTAGTTCAGATATTGAGAAAAAAAAAAGACAGAGGAGAGAGAATTTGAGGATTATTTGGTTACTAGAAATAATTCTGGTAAATTAACTCTGGATCTGTCAACAAAGTCACAGTTAGTGACAGGCTGTTGGTGTTTGCCACAGGCAATCCTGTGAGCTTGTTTCCAAGGGCAAGAGTCAATAGAATACTGAAGCAGATGAGTGAAGGCTGTCTCGTGTGATCCCTGCCTCCCACTCATCCTGCTCAGAAACCTGTGTTGTTCTGAAGAGCACTGGGCTGTGGGTGCAGGATCTCTGCGTGAGTTCTAGCTCTGCTCATCTGCACATTGGGGTCCCCCAGTGGGTTTTTGGCTGCACCAAAAGTATTTTAAAGTGCTTGTTAACTGGCAAGCACTGCATGGTGTCTGCTAAGATCATGTTCCAAGGGGAAAAACAATGAGATAATCTGTTTGAAGGCTCTCTGTAAACTACTATGTGCTGCACACTTATAAGGGTGATATAATGATGATGATGATGATGATGATGATGATGATGATGATGATGATGATGAAGAAGAAGAAGACAAAGACTCCCCTTGAGTCTTCTAGATAAAGACAATGGTGCTCATCTCCCATGAAGTCTCACCTGGGTCTCAAACTCAACCAAACAAGAATTACCTTAGAAAAAACATCCCACAATGGAAGAAACTCTGGGCTGGGATTCTGGCAATGTGGGTCCTGGGCATAGCTTTGCTGCAAATGGCTATGTGCCTTTGGGGAAGTCTCTGAAACCCACATCTGACCAAGGCATTACCCACTGAGCTTTAATAGGGGCCCAACCCTAAGCCAGCTATCCTTAGGATTGTCTTTTGACTCCTCCAAGAGTTGAGAAACCTGCTGGTCTTCATCACTGTGGTGCCCAGGATCCCACAGTCTCTAGGAACATTTAGGAAAATAATGCAAAGACCTGCAGGCAAGGAGCGTCCATCTGGGAAGGTAATGGGCTTGCTGAGTTCTCTGGAAATGGATGGGACTGGAGGGGCCAATCGGAGTGACTCCTTGATGCACATTGTGGTGTATGACATCTCATCCAGCTGGTCTCTGTGAGGACGAGGGAGGGAGGGAAGAGAACTCAGACTCCATAGCCAGTTTCTAAATACTGATATTTTTTTCTATTTGATGTTTGTTCCTGGTAAATATCATCCTCAGGTTAAAGCTATTTTGCAATTGGTTTTTGTAACAGAACATTAAAATGGGACTCTTTCTGCCTCTGGATCAGCTGAGGTCCCGAAGGAAGAGGAACCAAACAGGCGCCAAATCTCCTAATTATAAAGTGAGGAGGGTGCTAAACTAATGGTAAGGATTTACTAAGGAGATTTCTGAAAACCAGTTTTGCAACCTTTAGCTCACCTTATAAATCAACAATGTATGGGACACGGCACCCCGGGCAGGAGCAGATCCATCTTGGGCCTAGGAATTTATTTCAACAGTACCCTCACATGTTTATTAACGTGTTCCAAGCACATTTGTGGAAGACGTACAGGCTGGGTCAGAGTAGATGATCTGGAGCTGTACAAGCTCATGAAGCCAGGTGTGTAACTTCCATGCACTCACAATCATGTCAGGGAGACCAACATACAATTAACTGAAATTCTGAGATGCTCACTGATTCATTCTAAGAATTCCATCAGCACCTACCACATGCCAGGGAGATACAGGATGCACTTGAGACACAAATAATCAAGAGAAACATTGGGGGAATAAAAAGCCAAACTGGGAGTGATGTCAGCATCATGGCAGAGTGAGCTCTTCCCTTAGACTATCCCTGCTAAGGTACAATGAAAAGGACACTCATAAACCAACAAAGGACAATCATACAAAACAACAGACGTCTGAGAGATCCACGCAGCCATATGTCTGAAGGCAGAGGTGCTGGACCCTCCAGGAGGCAGTGGAAGGAGGTAAGGGGATCTCCTCTCCCTCCTCCAATGACAGCAACCTGGGGCACAGGACTGCACAGGGCTCTTAGAGCAGAGTGAGGAGGAGGCAGTCTTCCACAGGAATGCCTTCACTCTCCAAGTTGCCTCCCAGCCCATGGGAAAGCTCCACACCGAGGAGGCTAAGCAATCACGGGGGCATATTCACCAAGCCGAGCAGCCCAGAAGGGCAGAGAGTGAGTGCAGAGAGGGACCGCCCCGGGGATCGTGCACGTGAAAGAAAGCACCGCCCCCCCCCCCCCCCCCCCGCCACACCAGCTTGGCCAGTCAGTGAGAGCAAGGGACTCCTGTGAGAACACCTGTGTGCCCACATGTGTAAAGCAGCGGTAGCCAGTGGGCAAACACAGACAGGCTCTGTCAGCATAGCTTCCAAAAGACAGGCACAGCTGCCAGGGATCACAGTGAGCTCAGAATATACAGCTCCTGCCCAGCCCCCAGTGGCAGCAGGGGGAATCTATGACCAGATACCACTACTATGAGAAAGCACAAATCCACCTCATCAAATAGAATGAAGAGGTGCACTAATACTCCAGACCAGAAGGAAAATGAAAAGCACCCAGAAATCAATCCTGAAGGCACTGAAATTTACAGCCTAAATGATAGAGAATTCAAAATAGCTATCATAAACAAACTCAACGAGTTCCAAGAAAAGCAATTCTGAGGAAAAAGAGCAAAGCTGGAGGCATCACATTCCCTGACTTCAAAATATACTACAAAGCTATAGCAATCAAAACAGCATAGTACTGGTACAAAAACAGACATACAGATCAATGGAACAGAACTGAAAGCCCAGAAACAAAACCCACACATCTGCAGACAGCTAATCGTCGACAAAGGAGCTAAGAACATACAATGGAGAAAGGAAAGTCTTCAATAAATGGTGTTGGGAAAACTGGGCGGCCACATGCAAAAGAATGAAAGTAGACCATTATCTTACACCATACACAAAAATTAATTCAAAATGGATTAAAGACTTGAAGATAAGATGTGAAACCATAAACCTCTTAGAAGAAGATATAGGCAGTACACTCTTTGACATTAGTATTAGAAGGATCTTTTCAAATACCATGTCTACTCCGGCAAGGGAAACAAAAGGAAAAATAAACAAATGTGACCTCATCAAACTAAAGAGCTTCTGCAAGGCAAAGGAAACCATGAACAAAACGAAAAGACAACCCACCAATTGAGAGAAAATATTTGGAAATCATATATCCAATGAGGGGTTAATCTTCAAAATATATAAAGAATTCATACAACTCAACAACAGAACAACAAATAATCCAATCAAAAAATGGGCAGAGGATATGAACAGACATTTTTCCAAAGAAGATATACAGATGGACAACAGGCATATAAAAAGATGTTCAACATCACTAATCATGAGGGAAATGCAAATCAAAACTACAATGAGATATCACCTTACACCTGTTAGAATGGCTATAATTACCAAGACAGGAAACAGCAAATGTTGGAGAGGATGCAGAGAAAAGGGAACCCTCATACACCGCTGGTGGGAATGCAAACTGGTGCAGCCACTATGGAAAACAGTATGGAGCGTTCTCAAAAAATTAAAAATAGAAATACCATATGACCCACCTATCCCACTACTGGGTATTTATCCAAAGAACTTGAAATCAACAATTCAAAGAGACTTATGCACCCCTAGGTTCATTGCAGCATTATTCACTACAGCCAAGACATGAAAGCAACCCAAGTGCCCATCAACTGATGACTGGATAAAGAAGATGTGGTATATACATACAATGGGATATCAGCCATAAAAAAGACAAAATTGTCCCATTTGCAACAACATGGATGGACCTTGAGGGTATAATGTTAAGTGAAATAAGCCAGACAGAGAAAGACAAACACTGCATGATTTCACTCATATGTGGAAGATAAACAAACACATGAACAAAGAGAACAGATTAGTGGTTGCCAGAGGGGATGGGGTTTGGGGGGTGGGCATAAGGGGTAAAGGGGCACATATATGTGGTGACTAACAAATTATAACATACAACTGAAATTTCACAATGTTATAAACTATTATGACCTCAATAAACTAAAAAATACATTAAAAAATAAAAAGAATGCATAAGGATTGAAGAAAGGAGGCTTAAGAGTCTTGAGAGAAAAAAATCCTTTAAAAAGAATTTTTGGAATGCCAAGTGCCGTGGAGAATGGCAGGCGGTGTTCCTCCCCATGTTAAGCAAAGGAGGGCTTCAGCATAGGACTGATAGGAAAGGCTGCAACTCGGAGCAGACAGAAGGTAAGGAGAGCAGCAGGGCAAGGCAGGAATTCCCTAGTGTGTCCTGAGGGCCAATGATCCCACAGAAGGGAGAGCTACAGAACCAATTTGAAAGGAACTCTGACCTAGGATAAGAATTCCTTTGCCCCACAAATCACCATTGCAAAGTCCCACTGAGGGAATCTCCAAGAAACCCACAGATGCTCCATCAAAAGTAAAAGGAAGCATTGACTATTCACCAAGCTCAGAGGGCAAGATCACAACAGTACCAGCTCCTTTCTCCTTATCCTCTCTCCCTCCTGGTGCCATTTCTAGAAGGGTCAGAAACAGCAGCTACGGGCAGGGGAGGAGCTGGTCAGTAAGAAGAGGCCAACAACAACCCCTCACCCACCACTGGCTTCCAGACTCAGAGAAGTACTGAGCTGGGTCGGGGGAGACGTTCCCAGTAGGTGGGAAATTGAAGTTTTTATTATGACACCAGACCAGACAGCTTAATTACTGAAATGAGACTACCCTTGAGATTTAAACAGATGGGAACTCTATGAGATTCACCCAAGATTACACCCAGGAGATGAGAAGAACTTACCCCACACTGCAGGTGTGAAGTGCCAGCAGGAGAAGAATAAAGTTTCTAATTTGCATCCTAGGTGGTCAGGTTGGTTCAATGAAATGACTAACTGTATTCAGTCTGTTTGCATTATTGTATTTCTATTTTCTTTTCTGATTACTTATTTTGAATGCAGACTTTGGCCACTAGTTAATGTGAAATTTTAATTTTGGATTCTTTCCTCCTCAAACCCAGAATAAAAATAATAATTCTGCTTAGCCTGTCACTTTACACATTTAAGCAAACCAAGGTTGTCCATCTCAACCCTGGCGCAAAAAGAAGAGAGGAATTTTAACCCAAAGCAGAAATGGGCTGACATGGAGCCAAATGGAGACGTTGAACAATTTTCCAGGTTTTCCAGAAATTGCTCTTTGCAGTTTTTATTATCTGTCTAAAACAATTATAAATTCTCAGAATCCTATGTGAAAATTTCATTAAATGTAACTATAAAGCCATATTACAGAATAAAAACGTATTTTATTCTCTGTAATATTGTTGCCATTTCTCTCATTACAATAAATGGTAGTTAATGGATGCTCTGGATTTTTTTTTCTCATCTGGCAAAGATTTCTTTATTGTTTTCACATTTCACATAAGCCAAACAAGAATAAGAGGGGTCAATATTTGAGTTGTATACACATCCATCCTAATCAAGGTTAACATATCTAATTAATGTTGGGAGGTGGTATACAATGTTTCCAAATTCAATGAATGAATGAAAAATGTCTAATAAACACTGCTTTTTGTGCTATATGATTAGATCTTTAATTTATGGTAGGAAATGATAATTATTTCCTTCTCAAAAGCGAGATCTCTACTATACCTATAAATTCAAACTATCCTTTATAAATGTTCTAACTGAGCTGACTTTTGCATTTGAAATATGGTGTTTTCCCACTAGTCATGGAGCTGGATTGCCCTCAGCACTTCTGTCTTTCTGCCCCTCTGACCAGCAGCACAATGATATGTGAAATATCTCACTGGGGTAAAGAGTGTAGTTTATATCAGGGACACATGATCTCTCTGCAAATAGCATGTCTGAGAGGCAAATCCATAACCTGGGCTTCATTAACAGCAAGATAGGCTCAAAGTCTAGCAAAATGGAGTTGAAGTTTTCACCTGGCTACTCATACTCATCCTGTAAGAGGCAGCTTAATGTCAGCTCTCTCAGGAAGTCTCCTTGAGTCCCCGTGTCAGGTTAGATGCCTGTCTTCTAAGTCTCTGTGGAGCCAGCACATATCTCTCTCATCACACTCACCATCTTATACTGCAATTATCTGTACGGGGCCTGGTTCCTGTACTAGAGTGTGAGCTCACTGAGGGCAGGACCCACACCAGATATTGAACATTTTTCTAGGGCCACAGTACTTAAAATGTCCTCAGTCCATATTTGCTAAACTCACCTACAGTGTGTATCATTGAGTACTATGTTTAAAGTCCAAAGCCAGTCCTGAGGAGTAAAGGAGGGGACGGGAGAGAATATCCACAATGAGGCTTAAATGATGCAGATGCTCACTCAGGTCCCTCAGAAGAGGAGCCCGCTTGAGCCCAACCAGTCAAGCTCTAAACGCAAGTCTAGGGATCAAGTCCCCATTTCCAATGCACCAGAACATGGGTGAAAGAAATTTTATAGACCACTGATTAGAAAAGCAATGAAATACATAACTTACAGATGAGCGAAGTTCTTCTGCAAAAGACAAAGGGATAATTTGGGGCCCTCTAGAAAAAGAGCAGAATGGTAGCCTGCCTCTTCTGCTTCCACATACACGTATCTTGAAGCACTATGGTCACCAAGGTGCAAGAGGAAAGAATAAAGCAAAATCCCAGGAGGAGAACTAGGATGTAAAGGTTAGGGATGCAGATCTTACTTACCAGGTGATGGAAGACCCGTCTCCCAGGATGCCCCTGATCTCCTCCCGGCATCTCTCCTGATGCTCAGGGCTCAGAGCCAGGTGGCAGAGGAGCCAGGAAATGCCCCCTGCCATGGTGTTCAGCCCTTCCAGATACGGACCGAAGGTCAGTATCTGAGAAGCTGTCGCCATTTTCAGCCTAGAAAGGACAGGAGAGATACTTCTATGCAATGCCAGTTTATAGATGTTTGGAGCCCCCATCAAAATAATGGTTTTAGGGAAAAAATTAGGGTTTCAAATGAGAGTTTCAATTTTAATTCAGTTCAAGAAATATATACTAGGAGCCATACTCGGCCCAGAGTGTAACTGAGAACAAAGTTAGATAAGGAAACAGGCCTTGCAAAGAGTTCCTCCACTCATCCTGCTCGATTTATCCAGATTTTTCTGACCCTCCTCCTCAGGATTTTACCAGCTTATCCTGTGACTCATTCTCCTGTGCTTCCCTAAAGTACCATGTGTCACTATGATAATCCTGTCAAATCAGTAGAAAGTTTAGTCTTATCTGACTCCTTCTAGTAACAAAGTTGCAGAATTCTATCTTTACTTCAAACTGTATGGAGCAAACCCACCAATTCAAAAGTATTGTTAAAATTAGGAGATCAATTTTGCTTGTGTCTCCCCTCCTCCCCACTCATCCACCTACTCACACAATTAACTAGATACATGAGCAGGCTCAGAAATTTGAAAGATTTACCTGGGCAGAAAGGACAACATCCAGAAAATCGTGGAACTTCCTCTTCTGAGTGTTATCCTGCCTATTCTCATCCTTTAGGGATTTCTTTCTATCCTGGATTGCCTTTTCTGGGGTAGAATAATAATTCCCCATTACCAAAGTGACAGCAAAGTCAGTTACAAGTAAAATAAATTACAGAGCAAGCCGTGGCCCATGAATAGCTTCAAATCTTGCCTAATTTCCCAAAGGTTTATTATATTTAAATAGATTTAATTTTTGCAGATGTTTATTTTCCCATCAAATGACAACCATTGACCAAAGCTCCAAAGACAAACACAACAGACCAAAAATATACTTTTATATAACAAGATAGGTAATATAATTAAGACGATTTCAAACTTAGGCACAAGTGACCAATCCTTCTTTTCTTCCTCAAGCTAATATCTGGTTTTCATGGAAAATTATCAAATTAAATAGAGTGAAATGGAAAACAAGCAAAGAAATGCCAACATATGTATAATTGAAGGGGCTAAAAGAAAAAATAAAAATATGGTGCAGAATATTTAAAACATAATCCAAGAAAACTTTCTGGAAATAAGAGAAAATTTAAATGTACATATTAAAGAGCTTAGCCTATGCCTGGAAAAATTGGAACAGAATAACCAATTCCAATATATATCATAGTAAAATTATTTGACATTAAAGACAGAGAAAAGAAAATCCTCAGAGACTCCAGACAAAAAGACTAAAAGTCTTTTAATGATAAGAAAGTTATACTAGCAGCATACTTCTCAAGAACAACAAAGAAATCAAGGCAAGATTAGAACATTTTCCAGAAACTTGAGGAAACGAAGTATGAGATAAGTATTTTATATTCCACAAAATGGTCCTCCAAGTATCAAGTCTACTGAAAAACGATTATCAACCTACATGAACTCAGAAAATACTATGTTCGTGAGCCCATCCTGAGGAATCTATAGTGGACAAGCTTCATCCAACGAAGAGACGACTAGGAAAACATCATAGATTTAATTCTAGTTCTCAGACTAAAATAAGGATAGGGACATGGGCAGAAGAATAACACATAAACACTAAAAATGAAAATAATGCAACTAAAAATAGGAGGAGTAGAGGGGAGAGAGGGGAAAGTAGAAAAAGATCCCTAATAGTTGACCAGGTGAGAAGCGAAAATCACAGGATGTCATTAAAAACTAACAAACCATCAGCCACCAGTCCCCAAAGGACAGATACTGTATGGTTCCACATACACGAGGTACCTAAATACCTAGTCAAATTCATAGACAGAAAGTAGAATGGCGGTTGCCAGGAGCTGAGGGGGGAGTCGAGTGAGGAGTTATTGTTTGATGGCTATGGAGTTTCAGCTTTGCGGGATGAAAAGAGTTCTGGAGATGGACAGCAGCGATGGTTGCACAACAATGTGAATGTACCTAGTAGCACTGAACTGTACACTTATAAAAGGTGACGTTGGTAAATGTTATATTGTGTGTATTTTATCACAATAAAAAATACTGACAAACCAGATAGCAAAAGTTTAAATAAAAGAGGGATTAAGGATCTATGAAAGGACTAAATACTACCATAGACATAGAACAAAAATATAAACCTTTGTAAATGTTAAAAGATATTACATTTAAAAAGAACAAAAAAGATATACCACATAGAGAAAGAAACACAGTGTACTGGGTTGAATAATGTCCCCCCAAAATTTATGTCCACCCAGTACCTGTAAATGTAGCCTTATTTGGAAATAGGGTCTTCAGAGATGTAATCCAGGAAAGATGATGTCATATTGGATTAGGGTAGGCCTAATTCAATTACTGGTATTCTTTGAAGAACAGGGAAATTTGGACACAGACTCTGCTATAGACTGAATGTTTGTGGTCCCCAAAATTCACATGTTGAAACCTAATCCCCACTGTGATGGTATTTGCAGTTGAGATCTTTGGGAGGTGATTAGGTCATAAGGTCATTGTTTATAAGCCACCCAATCTCTAGTATTCCGTTATAGCAGCCGGAATGGACTAAGATAGACACACAGAAGGAAGACAACCATAGGAAGACAGAGGCATAAATGAGAGTGATACAGCTCCAAGCCAAGGAATGTCAAGGATTACTGGCAACCACCAGAAGGTAGGAAGAGGCAAGGGAGGATTCTTCTCTAGAGCCATCAAGAGGAGTCATGGACCTGCCAACACCTTGGACTTCTAGCCTCCAGAACTGTGAGAGAATAAATTTCTGTTGTTTTAAGCCACCTGGTCTGTGGTTATTTGTTATGGCAGCCCTAGGAAACTAATTATAACATAACACACAGTAAAACATAATAACAGGACAATGTTGAGACCAAACATGTCAGTCATTGCAATAAATAAGAATGGGAATGACTTGCTTACCCAATAAAAAGAGTTTCAAATTGGCTTATAAAGCAAAATTCAACTATGTGCTACATACAAGAAAAACACATGAGACGAAGTAATTCAAAGTGGCTAAAAATAAATGGATGGACAAGAATACACCAGACAAATGGAAATGATAAAAAAGCAGGGGTTGCAATCCTGATATCAGATAAAGTAGATTTTGAGCAAAACTCATTAAATAAGGTCAGTTTCTAGGGCTAAAAATCATGATATCACAAGATATAATAGTTATGAACATATGCACACACTACAAACACAGCAGTACCTATTTAAAGCAGAAACTACAGGAAATGCAAGAAAAAATAGGCAGAATCACATGAATAACAGGAGTCTGTAACATACCACTCTCAGTGCAGGACAGGTGAGGTGGACAAAGATAAGACATAGAGGATCTAAATGAAATAATAAAGAAGAACATATGGGGAGAAATATCAACCACCATACCTAATAAGAGAGAATATATCTTCTTCTCAAGAGCATATGGAAAATTTACAAAAATCCATCATATATTAAATGATTTTTGACAAGGGTGCCAAGACTATTCAAGAGAGATAGGACAATCTTTTCAACAAATGGTACTGGGAAAGAAAACATTAGCAAGTTTCATAAAGGGGAAATATTAAAAACAATGCTCTATAACTGCAATAAAACTAGAAATTTTTAAAAATCAAAAAATAAATGGGCTGGCCTGGTGGCGTAGTGGTTAAGTTCGCATGCTCCACTTTGGTGGCCTGAGGTTCGTGGGTTTGGATCCCAGGCTCACATCTACACACCGCTCATCAAGCCATGCTGTGGCGGCATCCCACATAGAAAATAGAGGAAGATTGGCGCAGATGTTAGCTCAGGGCCAATCTTCCTCACCAAAAAATTAATTAATTAAAAGCCTTTCCACCTAGAAATTTATAAACCTTCAATTAAATACCTTTGGGGTGAAAGGGAAATACAAATAGAAATTACAGAATCTGAGAAAATAATGATAATGAAAAATTTACCCATCAAAATACATGAGATATATTTAATCAGCGAACAAAGGAAAATTCATAGCCTTAAAAACATATAACAATAAAAAATAGAAAACTCCATCTTAAAATTCAGATGGAATCAAAGGACCCCAAACAGCCAAAACAATCTTGAGAAAGAAGAACAAAACTGGAGGACTCACACTTCCTAACTTCAAAACTTACTACAAAGCTACAGTAATCAAAACAATGTGGTATTGGCATAAGGATAGACACATATCATATATGAGTAGATTATATGAATAGAATAGAGAGCCCAGAAATAAACCCTGGCATATATGTTCAAATGATTTTTGACAAGGGTGCAAGACTATTCAATGGAGATAGGACAATCTTTTCAACAAATGGTACTGGGAAAACTAGGCATCCACATGTTAAAAAAAGAATCTAGGGGCTGGCCTGGTTGCATAGTGGTTGGGTTCGCACGCTCTGCTTTGACAGCCCAGGGTTCACGGGCTTGGATCCCAGCCACGGACCTACACACTGCTCATCAAGCCACACTGTGGCGGCGACCCTCATACAAAATAGAGGAAGATTGGCACAGATGTTAGCTCAGCAACAATCTTTCTCAGGCAAAAAGAGGAAGATTGGCAACAGATGTTAGCTCAGGGCCAATCTTCCTCACAAAAAAAAAAAATCTAGACATAGATCTTACACCTTTCCCAAATACTAACTTAAAATGGATCATAGACCTAAATGTAAAATGTAAAACTATAAAACTTCTAGAAAACTACACAGAAGGAAATCTACATGACCTTCGGTTTGGCAATGACTTTTTAGATATAATATCAAAAGCATGATCCATGAGAGAAAAAAATTGATAAGCTGGACTTCATTAAAATTAAAAACTGCTAAGCAAGAGACACAGTTAAGAGAATAAAAAGACAAGCCACAATACTGGGAGAAAATATTTGCAAAAGACACTTCTCATAAAGGATTATTATCCAAATATACAAAGAACTCTTAAAACTCAACAATAAGAAAAAAAACCTGATTAAAAAATGGACCTAAGACTTGAGCAGACACCTCACCAAAGAAGATATGCAGACAGCAAATAAGCATATGAATGGATGCTCCACATCATCCTGTCATGAGAGTGATGCATTTTAAAAACAACAATAGGATACCTGCTACACATCTATTAGAATGGCCAAAATCCAGAGCACTGACAACATCAAATGCTAGCAACGACATGGAGCAACGAGAATTCTCATTCATTGCTGGCAGGAATGCAAAATGGTAATGCCATTTTGGAAGACAATTTGGTAGATTCTTACAAAACTAAACATTTTTTTACCATACTATCCAGCAATCATGCACCTTGGAATTTACCCAAAGGAGTTGAAAACTTATGTCCACACAAAAACCTGTACACAAATGTTTACAGCAGCTTTATTCAAATTGCCAAAACTTGGAAGCAATCAAGATGTCCTTCAACAGGTGAATGGGTAAACAAACTGTGGTACATCCATACAATAGAATATTATTTAGCAATGAAAAGAAATGCACTATCAAGCCATGAAAATACAGGGAGGAACTTTAAATGCATATTGCTAAGTGAAAGAAACCAATCTGAAAAGGTCACGTACAGTACAAGTCCAAATAATGACATGGAAAAGGTAAAACTAACAGTAAAAAAAATCAGTGGCTGCCAGGAGTTCAGGGCGAGGCAAGGAGGGATGAATAGGTGGAGCAGAGGGGAGTTTTCAGGGCAGTGAGACTATTCTGTAGGATACTGTAATGTGAATACACATCATTATATATTTCTCAAAACCCATAGAGTGTAAAACATAGTGAACCCTAAAGTAAACTATGGATTTTAGTTAATAATAATGTATCAATATTGGCTCATCAGTTATAACAAATGTACCACACTAATGCAAGATGTTAATAATAAGGGAAACTGTGAGTGTGGGTGGAGTGAGGAAGTATACGAGAACTCTCTGTGCTTTCTGCTCAATTTTTCTGTAAACCTAAAACTCTAAAAAATAATTATTAATTTAAGAAAAACATACTACAAAGTGTCTTTAAATAAATCAGTTTGAGAGGGGGACATCAGCGTCATGGCCGAGTGAGTTATTCCCTTTGTCTCTCTCCTCTAAGTTACAACCAATCAGACATCCACTGACCAACAAAGGACTCCCTACACAGCACAATAGAACACCTAAGAAATCCACACATCTATACATCCAAAGGTGGGTGGATTGGACCTCTGGGAGGCAGTGGAACTAGGGGAACAACCCCTTCCCCTCCTCCCACAGCAGCAGTCCAAAACTGGATTCTCACACTGGCACATGCACCTGTGTATAGAGGCTACAGGGACAGACAAGATACTTGTAGCTTAGCCTCTGTCCCCTAGCAGCGGTGGGTGGCACACACTTCCTGAAGATTCAGGACAGAGTGGAGCCAGTGACCCAGCCCCCTCCCCCTCCTCCAGCAGTAACCTGATCTTTCCAATAGTGGGGACAGTATCCAAAACACAGATTTTCCTACCTGGCGCAGGGCACCCTGACCTGAGTCTTCAGAACCCACCCGCTAGCACCAGTGACCAGAGCAGACAAAGAAACTCACTCCCTGCTTAGCCCCAGACCGCCCCCCACCCAGCAGTGGCAGGTGGAAGCTGCAAACTGAGGCTTCAGGAACCACAGCAGAACCTGTGACCCAGCCCCCAGTGGCAGCACCCCGAATGACAGCTCTAACAGCAGCAGGGGCTGCATACAAGTCCCCGGGTCCCCAGGCCCCTAGCAGCGACAGCAACATCCATGAACCCAGCACTACTGGCAGCGATGCAACCAGCACCTCCAGACATCCCAGGAGCAGCAGCACAGGTAGTACTTGTGGCAGCAGCATCCAAGCCAGTGGAGAGCCTGTGGAGAGCCAGTAGGGGAACATAAGACCCAGGTGACCCCAGAAGCAGCAGAAGTGCTCACAGCCTGGTGAGCCCAGTGGTAACACCTGAGACCGCAGCAACATCATAAGCAGCAAGGCAGCAGCAGCCTCAGCAACAAACAGTGCAAGGAGGACACTGATGGTACCTCTAGCAGAGGCAGTGGAGGTTGGAAAGCGCAGGCCCTCACATACAACCAGAAGCAGCTCAGAACCCAAGTAACCAAGCCCTACCCAAATAAGAAAGGTGGTTACTACCACAAATGTGCCAGCAGAGGATCAACTCATCAAGTACCATGAAGAACTAGAGTAACACACTAGCACAGAAAGAAAATGACAACTCTCCAGAAACCAAACTTGAAGTCACAGAAGATTACAATCTAACTGACAGAGAATTCAAAATAGCTGTCATGAAGAAACTCAATAAGTTACAAGAAAATTCAGAGAGACAGTTCAATGAGTTCAGGAATAAAATTAATGAATAGAACAAGTACTTCACCAAAGAGATTGAAACTCTAAAAAGAAACCAACCAGAAATTCTGGAGATGAAGAACACAATTAATGAGATGAAAAATAATGTAGAAAGCATTAAAAATAGACTAGACCATAAAGAAGAGAGAAGTAGTGAGCTCAAAGATAGAAATATTCAGATGGAAGAGGTGAGAGAAATAAGATATTTAAAAAATGAAAAAATTCTGTGAGAAATATCTGACTCAATTAGGAAAAGTACCATAAGGGTAATAGGTATCCCAGAAGGAGAAGAGAGGGAGAAAGGAGCAGACAGCTTATTCAAAGAAATAATAGCTGAGAACTTCCCAAATCTGGGGAAGGAAATGGATATACAAGTACCTGAAGCTAATAGGACACCTAATTATCTCAATGCAAAAAGACCTTCTCCAAGCCATATATTAAAACTGTCAAAAGTCAATGAGAAACAAACAATATTAAGGACAGCCAGAGAGAAGAAAATAACCTACAAAGGAACCCCCATCAGGCTTTCAGCAGATTTCTCAGCAGAAGCTGTACAGGCTAGGAGAGAGTGGAACGATATATTCAAAATCAGTGCGATTCTAGCACATGAACAGATAGACAAATGGAATAGACAAGGAAGTACAAAAATAGGTCCAAGTACATATGTCAATTTAGAATATGATAAAGGTGGTTATTCAAATCACTGGAAAAGAGGGAACTTTTTAATAAATGGTGATGAGACAACTGGAGAACCATTTGAAAAAATCAGATCAACACTTCACATCATACGTAAGAATAAACTCTAAATGAGTCAGAGATCTAAATGCAGAAAAACAAAACCATACAAGCACTAGAAGAAAGCACAGGTGAATTTCACTACAGTCCGGGTGTAGGGCAGTGGTTCCCCACCAGGGACAACTTTGACCCCAGGGGACATTGGGTAATGTCTGCAGACATTCTCAGTTGCCACAACTGTCAGAGTCCTACCGGCATCGAGTGGGTGGATGTCAGGGATGCAGCTACACCCTACAATGCACAGGACAGCTCCCCACAGCAGAGACATATCCAGGATAACGTCATTGGTGCCACGGGTGAGATACCCTGGACTAGGGGAAGGCTTTTGACTATTACTCAATATCCAGATGCAATAAAAGAAAACATTGAGAAATTTGACTAAAGAAAAATTAATGTTTTTGAAAAGGTTTTATTTTGAACAAATGTAGCATTTAATCTTTTCCCTAATACTTTGCATCTTGTTTTTTCATCATAATACGTAATACAAAGAAAACATAAAGAATTTTTTCACCAAGTCCCATGTAGATGCCCCCAAATCCACTCCTGTTTCCTCCAATGAGCCACACAAGCATTAACATTTTCTGTGTGGGCCATGACATGAACAGGTTGAGAACTCCTGCTATAAATAATGCCCATTTCTGTCTTAATTGTTTCTAACCTGCTTATCTGAGTGTCTTCCTTACAATATCTATGTTCATGTGGGCACGTGTGAGTGTGCATGTAGGTGTGTCTTGTAAACTTCCTGGGGCAAATATATGTGATATTTAACATTTATTCCATGCCAGACACTTTATGCAAGTGCTTTACATATATTACCATATTTAATCACCACCACAAACTATGAGATAGGTTCTTTTCCATCCCCATTTTACAGATGACACTGAGACAAAGCAGTAAGTCACCTGCCCAAAGTCACACTGCTAGTAAGTGGTGGAGCTGAGGAAGGATTAGCGAACTGCTTGATAAATATTCTCCCTATGGTGTTCACGAGAAGCCATGGTGAATTGCTTAAAAAGCTTAATCTATTCATGTTTGTTTTGTTGAAATAATTTATTTTTGAACCGAGCTTCTTTTATTTTCTTTTTTTATTGTGGTAAGAACACTTACCCTAAGATCTACCCATGTAACAGATTTGTAAGCATACAAGAGAGCGTAGTGAACTAAGGGCACTGTGTTGTACAGCAGAGCTCCAGAACTTACTCATCTGGCATAACCGAAACTTCACACCCATTGAATGACTCCCCATTTCCCTCTTCTTTTGAATGTGTGTCCATGTTTACTCTGTTCTCCTCTTCATTCCTATGTTGCATGAATGCTTTCAGCTTGTCATCATTACTGCAATCACTGGGCAAAAAGCCATAGGCCATGTGTACTTTGAAACACTAAATGCCCACTTGTTATGCTATATTGGTATTAATAAAAATTGTACGTAATAAAAACTGTATAATATATAGAAAATTTCTGATAAGACTGCCACTATGGATGTAGCAAACTCCTCTAAAGGACATGTATTTCATTGGAGCAGTGTCCACATAAGAGCTCCATTAGGACAAGAATTCTTTCTCTTTTCACACTGAGGCCTATTCCTCTAGACAGACACGGTACAGTGATGACAGTGTATGGCCCTGGGGAGTGAAACCCAAGAACTACCTGTGTACTGATGCAGCATTTTGCATATTTCCTTTAGGCGGTGGCCCTCGGGGCTGAATTTGAAAAGTATGTTGTGGTGACGTAAGAAACAGCACAAGCGGTAGAAGATGATTTTGCTGGCTTCCAACGTCAATTTTACATAAAGATCACGGGTGCTAGAAGAGAAAGTGGGGATAATGTCAATAAATGACTTAGATACTGGCAAACAAGTGTCTTTTGGTCCTCCTGTCACTGACCTGTTTATCTGGCAGTTGGTCTCCCGGCTGAAAGCACATTTCATGAGTATGTCCAGGGTCATCAAGTTGATGTGCTCAAAGACCTCCACAATTGTGTCCTGAGTGTCACAAATCTTCTCCCACTTTGCCTGGCACAGGAGGTCAAATCAACAACATCACCATCATCAGACTGCCTGTATCTGAAGGCTCCTCCCTAACCCCGCCCTTATGATGTAGGGGAGACGACCCTGACAAAGCAGGAGCCAAACGGTATGTGAGTAAATAAGTCAAGTGCTTCCTTGACATGAGGAAGGGGAAATGCACCCAGCTGGGTGAGAAAGAGCCTGGGACAAATCCGGTATCCGGTAAACGGCTGAGTTAAGTATCTTTGGCCTTTCTGTTACTACCATAACTCTGCTTTAAAACAAATCAGAGTCTTGGTAAAAAGTCTCTGATACAAAACCCATAATTACAGGGCTTCCTCCATCATCAGTCCCCAAATTGCTAGACACCTGACCCCATCACTACTCTCAACCATCAAAACCACACTTAAAAAAAACTTGGAATATTTAAAAAAAAAAACGTTTTCGATTCGGAAGCGACGGACAGAGAGAAGCCGGGAATAGGAGCAGCTGCTGGACCTGGTTCCCAGCCAAGTGCTGCCTGTGTCCACTTTACTTCCCCCAAAAATAAACTACTCACACCCCCTGAAATGTTTTCTGGCTTAAACTGCCACAAAGTTCCTTGACGAGCATGTATTTGTCATAATAAGCATTCTTTGTATAAAAATACAAATAAATCTAAATGTTTATGTTCAGATCAACCTACATTTGTTGAGCGCCTACGCCTATGGCTGAGTGCTAAGGATTCGGAGGCCATGGAAAAAAAGGCAAAGAGATTTTTTTAAAGCTTTTACCTAAATGTCAATTGTTTAGTCAATTGCTTTTACCCTGAATTATGTAAGTTTTACTGAGTACAAAAAGTGAGTTGAGAAGAAATGAGAGCAAAGAGGAGGCTCCAAGCTGGAGGCACTTTGGAACAACTCAGCGGAGGGAGGAGCTGTGAGAGGAATCTCAGGGAAACGTGGGACTGAGAAGCCAGGAAGATGGCAGTGGTTTATCGAAATGGAGATAAACTCAAATACCACCACCGGCTGATGTGCACTTGTGTGTAAAGCTGCACAGCACCCGAATCAGAACTCTATAGCCTGTACCTCTAGCTCTCTGCCTTGAGAATTCACACACGTATTTCACCACAATCCAGAAAATTCCAGGTTAAATCTGCTTTGTGAGGTTGGCTGAGAACCCAGCCAACCAGCTGGTAACAGAGGATCTATGGAAAAGGGACGGGTTAGCAGAAGGTGGAGGGAACCTTTGGCTTTGTCTGTGGTGTTTGAAGTGTCTATGATGAAACTGTATTAATGAATCAATTGTCTGATTTTTAAATAAGTACAATTTAAAAATATATCACGTACAGTGGAGTTTTGGAATAGAACTCATTTGTACATCATAGAACATAGGAACATAGGAATGTTCCTCTGCAACGCCTTCCTGCCCCTTTGGAAGGGCTCAAGTCAGCTCCTAACGATCATCTTCTGTCTACAAGAGGAAACTCTCATCTGTGACTTTAATGTAGACACTTATTCTTTGCTAGGGCCTTTACAGCCTTCAGGCGAGTCCATTCCAAACTCCAAACCTTTGTTCATGCTGACTCACTCTGCCTAGGATTCCCCCTTCCATATTATCCACATATTCAAGTCCAGCTCAGATTTCATGGCAAATTGGAGTCTCCTCTGAATCTGAAGCTGTTATAGCTGCTCCTGGTTTCCTTACTCGTCACCTACAGCACTTACCGTCTGAATCTCACTACTTGGTCCTTGGTTTACTGCCATGGGATCTCAAAATACATCTAAGACAGACAACCAGATCTTCATCTTTTCTTATCACACAAAGAACCATCGCAAAGGTTTACATAGACACCTATTGCTCAGTGGGTACTTGTACACTCATTAATTTCTAGAAATCATCCTCCTTTGACTCTCACTACCCACTAAACGTATGTCCAATCCATTCCCTGTTGGAAGCATTCTGCAACACAACAGAGCACTTCTGTCCCTTCACTTACCAGCATTGTGCTCACAGAATGGGCCATCACCTCGACATATGATTTCAAGATGTTAAAATTGAATCCAGGAGTTAGTAGGCTACGGTGCTGGAACCACTTGGGTCCATCAAGACTCACCAGTCCTTTTCCTTGAGAAATAAAAGGCACACAACCTCATGCCACTTTATTAGATGAGATGAGGATGGAGAGGTGAGGAACACAGACATCATGGAGCAACCGCGACGCACAGGTAGTCATGACATGGTGGATTATCAAAGTAGTGCTCATCTATTAAGATTGAGCTGAGTTTTGGGGCCGGCCCGGTGGCGCAAGCAGTTAAGTGCGCACGCTCCGCTGCGGCAGCCCAGGGTTCGCCGGTTCGGATCCCGGGCCCACACCGATGCCCTGCTTGGCAAGCCAGGGGCAGCGTCCCATATAAAGTGGAGGAAGATGCGCACAGATGTTAGCTCAGGGCCAGTCTTCCTCAGCAAAAAAAGAGGAGGATTAGCAGATGTTAGCACAGGGATGATCATCCTCACAAAAAAAAAAAAAAAAAAAAAAAAAACATTGAGTTGAGTTTGATGCTTACATCTGGAATGGATGTATTTAGTATTGTGAGAAAGACCCCAAGTTTCGAAGCCTGATGAGAGTGTTAATCCTGAAATCCCCAGTTACTACCTTTGTAATATAGTCATGTGTCGCTTAACGATGGGGATACATTCTGAAAAATGTGTTGTTAGGTGATTTCGTGGATGTGCGAACATCACAGAGTATACTTACACAAATCTAGATGGTACAGCCTACTACACACTTAGGCTATAATGTACTAATATTATGAGACCACCATCATGTATGTCGTCCATCATTGACTGAAATGTCGTTATGCAGAGCATGACTGTAATGAAGCCACTTAACCTTCCTGAAGCTTGGTTTTCTCAATGATAAAGTATGATAATAAACATGTACTTCACTCTATCGCTGTGCACATTAAATGAAGGTGTATACATAAGGCACCTAGTCTGGTCTCTAGCTCAAAGTAGACACAACAAATATTCATCTCCTCTCCACTCCAAACCAATCCATGAACTATACCGGGAACACAAAATTCACAAGGAATTAACGCTTTTGTGAATTCCGATTTGAGTTTCTTTGGAATGCTCTCCCATGGAAAGGGGACTTAAGTGAGAGAGTGGGGTACCCCTCTCCTTTGCACATACATACCAAGACACGGAATCAAAACCTTGTACAGGTTCTTGGACTTGAGATCTGCAGAATGAAGCAGAGGAAACAGGAGACAGCATTAGAGGAAAGTAACCAGTCACAGCTGGTGAAGGTTCTCTTCATTTGCCTGCACCAACCACAAACAGTGAGCAAAAGGGGGCCCAGAGCTCACTCCCTGCAGCCCTTGGCAGGCCCAGGGAAACCCCACGTCTTGGTTCAGGAACCAGAGAATAGCAAGCCCATGAGACAGACAGGTACACAAACCCAGATTCTTCCCTTGTTTACACGTCCTCCAACAGACACAGAGATTGCCCAAGGGTCGCAAGTTTCCAGAACAGGACTTGGGGCAATGTATCATATCCTTTTCGAAAAGCAAGTCAACTCTTAGAGCAGGGGCGGCAGACACCAGAGAGTGAGGCGCTAATGCCTCCTGGGGTTCTCGGGAACTCTCACTGGACGTGCTTTACAGCTCTTGGCCTTTAAGAGGTGAGCTTGAGACGAATCAGCTGGGGGATGGGGAAACATGGAGACTTTCAGGGAAAGGCTGTTTTCTTTTATTAGGTTTTACTAAGAGGAATGGAGACAAGGGCACAGGAAAGAAAGATGAGAACATCAGACCTTAGTTTTACAGAGTTCATGGAGCGAAAACTGGACATTTTAATTTTGTGCTATGAGATAATCCACCGTGGAAGCCTTGGAAAAGGGTTGGATGGGAGAGTCAGATGACCTGTGCCCCAAGAGGGAACACAGTTGAGAAATGGGCAGAAATCAAAAACAAAATCTGGACCACAATCAAGAGGGTAGACTGGTAAATTAATGACCTGGCACTCAGGTTCAGGTACTGAACAGCAGAGGCAGAGCCAATTCTGAATCCCCTGAAGATTTCTGCTCAAGAAAGGGCTGGGGGTGGGGAGTGTTGCTGACACAGAACACACAAAAGCAAGAGAGGCCAAGGAAGCCCCTGGTGATCTGGTGGTGCCACCTGGGCTCTAAGATACACTGACCTAAAAGGGCCCATGAGAGCCTGAACTAGACGGGGGGCTGGGGAACATGGGACCCCCTTCAGGATTGATGGGAAACCTCCCCACCCTTTCTCCACTGTCTCTTAAAGGCCCAATAGAGGCCTCTGCTGCAGAATTCCTTTAGAATCCTGCCTGTAGGCTGTGCATATAACTCCTGGGAGGATTAGCTTCCTGAGATTCCCTCTTTTCTTACCTGTTCTGCTCAGAAATGTCTTTGCATAGTCTGGGTCATAGATATAGAAAACTGCCTGGAAGGGCCCAACCCAGCAAGGAAAGGCACAAGGGTATTTTTCAACAAGTTCCTCAAGCTTCTCCATTTTACCATCCTGAAGTAACTGCAGTGAAAAAAGTGAAGGAAATTGGAGAAGCCAACCAGTCTGGACTCGCCCCTCCTACAGGCACAAACTGAGCTCAGGGCCCAGACTGAAATCGCACAGGCAGAAGGGCCCAATCCTTTTTCTGGAAGTGGCTGAACTGCTTTCCTTGGGATTTCTAAGCTTGGGATATAATTTTCTAAACAAGGTTAGCGTATTTATTTTCTCACTATAAATACATGTTGTATCCCCAGACCAAGTCACTATCAAACGACACATACTGTGAGCTGTTTTCCCAACAGAGAGGGTGGAGTGAGCAGAGTCACACACTCTGTCTCACCACGAACGTCACACACTTAGATTAGAAGTGGAGTCTGGAAGATGAAAAAGTTCTTTTTTCCTATGTGGGAAGCAAACTGTTAGTAGATTGACATGGCCCACCAACCAGCTGACCGCACCATTCCCTCTCTCTATTTATTGATGAGTGATTCTTTCTCATGACTTAATAGTAAACACTTCTTTCTAAAAACCTGCCAACTCCATCTACAAAGAAAATCCAATTTTTTCCCTTATGACAGTAAAAGGCTCATTTATACAGGTGTGTGAAGCTTGAAGCAAACTCAAATACAAAACTCTCAGCTTCCAACCTTTATAAATCAGTACAAATACTACCATCAGAAATGAACTTTTTGCCTTGACAAGCAGATTACTAATGTGTCATTTAAGCAGTTCCTCCTCTAAATCACTGACAATGAGACTCATTTACATTCACTTCTTGTATAAAGTGGGGGGTGGGGGGGCACCCGTATGTGTGTGTCTGAGTGTATGTGTTTGACCGGGTGTACGTGTGTGTCTGGGTGTACGTGTGTGTCTGGGTGTATGTGTGTGGGTGCATGTGTGTGTCTGGGTGTATGTGTTTGTATTGTATGTCTGGGTGTATTGTGTCTAAGCATATGTGTGTGTGTGGGTGTATCTGTGTGTCTGGATGTACGTGTGTGGGTGTATGCGTGTGTCTGGGTGTACATGTGTTTCTGGGTGTACGTGTGTATCTGGGTGTATGTGTGTATCTGGGTGTACATGTGTGGCTGTGTGTGTGTGTCTGACTGTATGTGCATGTCTGGGTGTACGTGTGTGGGTGTATGTGTTTGTCTGGATGTATGTGTGTGTCTGGATGTATGCGTGTTTAAGTGTATGTGTGTGTGGGTGTATGTGTGTGTCTGGGTGTACATGTGTGTCTGGATGTATATGTGTTTCTGGGTGTGCCTACACATTTGAGCATGATCGTGGGGGTCCTGACTTGCAAAGAAAGCTTAAGGCTGTCAAGTTCTTTCTTGTGTGACCAGTCACACAGGATTTGCCCTGTGACTGTTTGTTCCTACCCTGAGAAGGGTGTTTCCACCTCAGAAGAGATGGAAAACTTTAGCTCCCAATTTCCTCTGTTACCAGCTAGCCCCTCTAAGCCATGAAGTGCTCCCTGCATAGTTTAGGGCCCCTAAAATGTTGAGACTCTTGACATCTAATTCCTGAAATGCTACAGACTTTTTGCTCCCATTCCCACAACAAAGCCAGTGATAAGTGCCCACTGATGACCCAAGCAGTGTTTCCCAACAATGTGAATATTTATTCATCTGCAAGCAATAAACAGACGAGAATTTATTAAGTGCCTATTATATGTGCCATAGAGATTCAGATAAATATAAGACAGGCAAGATCTTTGCCCTCATGGAAATTATAGCCTCATATGAAGATTATTTCTTTAGGTTAGACATTGTCAGGGATACCCTCAGCCACAAGCATTTGGTTATACTTTTAGTAACTTATGTGTGGACAAAAAGGACAGAAAGCTATTGTGAATCTTGTAATTTATGAGTTTATATTTCTTCACCCACAGCAACATCTAAATACATTTGAAAATACATATTACACATATTTAGGAAATGGTCAGAAATATTCGGAAAATGCTTAGTACCCAGAGAAACAGCACCTCTTCCTACACACCTTATCTTATGCATCTCTTCCATCTGGATGTTCATCTATAACCTAAAGTTATATATGAATGTTAAATTAAATTAAATTTCAGAACACCAGAGGCAAAGTAAAGACGTTACAACTGCTAGACAGGAAGAGCAAAGGGTCAAATAACAAGTATTAAGAACGAGAAAGGTGAGAGGATTCTGGAAAGATGGCAGACTAGGAAGTACCAGTATTCTGTCTCCCCACCTAGACAACTATCACACTGGCAGAATCTGTCTGATGTACCTATTTTGGAACTCTGGAGTTGAAGCCTTGCAACTTTCAGGGGGAAGGCTTAGACTGTAAATCGTGGATAATTTTGGTCAATTTCAGCTCTTTGCACAGTAGCAGCTACCCATTCCCCACCTCTAGGCCTTTGGCAAGCAGCTGCAAGTGTTCCCGGAGCAGCTTGCAGACAGCTTGTGGGAGCCAGAGGAACAAAAAGACCCTGTCCTCCAAATATTGGGAATCTGTCCTGTGATTACTGCTTCCTTCCTCTGTCACAGAGGTGCAGACAAAAAGGCCAGTGGCCATTGTTGTTGCACCTCCCCTCATTGTTGCAAGCCCTTCCCACTCTGGCTGAAGGGACTTCCAGGGGATTTACGGTTGGTGACTTTTTCCCCCATCACTTTTCTCTTTTTTCCCTTTTGAGAGCCAGACATTGAAGACTAGGACATTCAAAAGCAACTGTACATATGGGGAAAATTAGAAAGTGACCGCACATGCCCAAGGAAAGGTATAGATCCAGAAAAGACCCTCAAATACATTAAGTTTACACCTCATGCTGATCCTTGGCATACAGAGAGCCTCAAACAACTAAAAACAAAAAAAAAGCAAACCCTGGGGAAGGGGGAGAATCTGATTTCCAGAGTTATCATATCATTAGATTGAAATGTCCAGCTTTCAACAAAGAATCACAAGGCATACAAAGAAAAAGGAAAATATAGCCCATATAAAGGAAAAAATTAAATCAACAGAAACTGTCCCTGAAAAAGACCTTGTGGCAGCACTACTAGACAAAGACTTTAAAATAACTGTCTTATAGATGTTCAAAGAACTAAAGCAAGATGTGGAGAAAGTCAAGAAAATGATGTATGAACAAAATGGAAATATCATTAAAGAGATAGAAAACCTAAAAAGAAACCAAAAAGAAATGCTGGAGATGAAAAGTACAATAACTGAAATAAAAAACTCACTAGGGGGATTCAAAGGTAGATATGATCAGACAAAGAGAGAATCAATGAACTTGAAGACAGAACAATGGAAATTACTGAGTCTGAGGAACAGAAAGAAAAATGATTGAAGAAAAGTGAACAGAGCCTAAGGGACCTATGGGACACCATCAAGCAGACCAACCTACAGTCCCAGAAGGAGAAGAGAGAGGAGAAGGGAATAGAGAGAATATTTGAAGAAATAATGGCTAAAAACTTCCCAAATTTGATGAGAGACATGAATATAAACATCTAACAAGCTCAGTGAACTCCAAGTAAGATGAACTCAAAGGGATCCACACTGAGTCATATTATAATCAAACTTTTGAAAGACAAAGACAAAAAGAGAATCTTGAAACCAGCAAGAAAGAAGTAGCTCATTACATACAAGGGATCCTCAATAAGATTATCAGTATATTTCTCATCAGAAACTTTGGAAGACAGAAGACAGTGGGCTGATATATTCCAAGTGCTCACAGAAAAAAAAAACCCTGTCAACCAAGTGTCCTATAAGCTGGCAAAACTGTCCTTCAAAAGTGAGGGGGAAATTAAGACATTCTCTGATAGACAAAAGCTAAGGGAGCTTATACCACTAGACTTGCCCTGCAAGAAATGCTCAAAGGAGTTCTGCAGGATGAAATGAAAGGACACTAGACAGTAACTCAAAGCCATATGAAGAAATAAAGATCTCAGTAAAGGTAAATACATTGGCAGTTATAAAAGCTAATATTATTGTAACAATGGTTTGTAACCCTACTTTTTTTTTCTACATGATTTTAGAGACTAATGCATTTAAAAGAATTATTAGTTTAGGTTTGGGGCTACAACATATAAAGATATAATTTTATGACATCAACAACTAAAATGGGTGGGGACAGAGTTGTAAAGGAGCAGAGTTTTTGTATGTTATTGAAGTTAAGCTGATATAATTCCAAATTAGTGTGTTATAACTTTAGGATATTAAATGTAATCCCCATGGTAACCACAAAGAAAATAGCTATAGAATATACATAAAAGAAAATAAGAAAGGAATTTAAATATTTCAGTACAAAAAATCAACTAAACACAAAAGAAGATAGTAATGCAGGAAATGAGGGACAAAAAAAAAGCTACAAAGCATATAGAAAACAAATAGCAAAAAGACAAAGAAAGTCCCTCCTTATCAGTAATTACTTTAAAAGTAAATGGATTAAACTCTCAAATCAAAACACAGAGATTGACATAATGTATTTTAAAAAAACATAATCCAACTATATGCTGTCTACAAGACTCATTTGGAATCTAAAGACGTAATTAGATTAAAAGTGAAAGGATGGAAAGAGATATTCCATGCAATAGAAACCAAAAGAGAGCAGGGGTGGCTATATTAATATCAGACAAAGTATACTTTAAATCAAAAAAGGTTACAGAGACAAAAAGGACATTATATACTGAAAAAAAGTTCAATACAAGAAGATAGAACAATTATACATTTTTTGCACCTAACGACAGACCATCAAAATATATGAAGCAGAAGCTGAGAGAATTGAAGAAAGAAATAAGCAGTTCTACAATAATTGTTGGGGATTTCAACACCCCATTTTCAATAATGGATAGAACAATCATACAGAAGTTAAGTGAGCAAACAGAGGACTTAACACAATAAAACAACTAGATCTAACAGACATATACAGAACGCTCTACCCAACAACAGTGGCATACATATTCTTTTCAAGTGCATATGGGACATTTTCCAGGATAAACCATACATTAGGCCACAAATTAATTCTCAGTAGATTTTAAAAGATAGATATCATGCAAAATATCTTCTCCGACCACAAAGAGATGAAGTTAGAAATCAATAACAAGGAAAATGGAAAAATTCACAAATTTGTGGAAATCAAACAATCTTACACAACCAATAGATCAAAGAATAAATCACAAGGGAAATAAGAAAATACTTAGAGATGAATGAAAATGAAAATACAACGTACCAAAATTTATGGAACACAGAAAAGGCAGTAAAGGGGGAAATGTATAGCTAGAAATACTTACATTAAGAAATAAGAAAGATCTCAAATCAACAAACTAACTTTACAACTTAAGGAACTCGAAAAAGAAAAACAAAACTAAACCCAAAGCTAGCAAAGGGAAGGAAAAAATAATGATTAGAGCAGAGATAAACAAAATAAAGAATAGAGAAAACCAATGAAACTAAAAATTGGTTCTTTGAAAAGATAACAAAATCTACATATCTTTAGCTAGATGGACTAAGAAAAAAAGAGAGAAGACTCTTCTTTTTTTTTTTCTTTTTTCTGAGGAAGATTAGCCCTGAGCTAACATCTGTTGACAATCTTCCTCTTTTTGCTTGAGGAAGATTTGCCCAGAGCTAACATCTATTCTGATCTTCCTCTATTTTGTATGTGGGTCGCCACCACAGCATGGCCACCAACAAGTGGTGTAGGTCCACACCCAGGAACTGAACCCAGGCCACTGAAGTGCAGCATGCCACAGAGCCAGCCCAAGACTCTTCTTTCTTAAATGACTAAAATCAGAAATGAAATTGGGGACATTACTACTGATTCTACAGAAATAAAAAGGATTATAAGAGAGTACTATGAACAACTGAATACCAACAAATTGGATGAAATGGACAAATTCCTAGAAACACAAAACCCACCAACACTAAATCACAAAGAAATAGAAAATCAGAATAGACCGATAAGTAATAGGGAATTGAATTAGTAATCAAAAATCTCCCAACAAAGAGATGCCTTGGACCTGATGGCTTCACTGGTGAATTCTACCAAACATTTAAAGAAGAACTAATACCAATCCTTCTCAAAATTTTCCAAAATATTGAAGAGGAGGGAACATTTCCTAACTCATTCTGTTAGGCCAAAGTCAGACAAAGTCACTACAAAAAAGGAAAACTACAGATCGATATTCCTTATGAACACTGATGCAAAAATCCTCAACAAAATACTAGGAAACTGAATTCAGCAGCATATTAAAAGAATTATATACCATGACCAAGTGGGATTTATCCCTGGAAAGCAAGGATGCTTCAACACATGAAAATCAATCAATATAATACACCACATTAACAGAATGAAGGAAAAAAAACCTCATGATTATCTCAATTGATACAGAAAAAGCATTTGACAAAATTCAACACTCCCTCATGATAAAAAAACATGCAAGAAACTAGGAATAGAAGGAAACTACCTCAACATTATAAAAGTCATATATGAAAAACCCACAATGAACATCACACTCAATGGTAAAAGATTAAAAGATTTTCCTCTAAAATAAGGAACAAGGCAAGAATGCCCATTTTTGCCACTTCTATTCAACATAGTACTAGAAGTTGTAGCCAGTGCAATTAGGCAAGAAAAAGAAATAGAAGGCATCCAAATTGGAAAAGAAGAAGTAAAATTATCTCTCTTCACAGATATTATGATCTTATATGTAGAAAACCCTAAAGATTCCACCAAAAAACCCTGTTATAACTATTAAATGAATTCAGCAAAGTATAGGATACAAAGTCAGTTGTATTTCTACACTAAAATGTAGAAAACCTACATTTCTACACAAAACCCAGTTGCATTTCTATACACTAACAATGAACAATCTGAAAAGAAAATTACAAAAACAAATACATTTACAATAGCATCAAAAAGAATAAAATACTTAGAAGGTGAAACCAAGTATTGGAAAACCAAGTATTTCCAACCAATGAGGTGAAAGACATGTACAGTGAAAACTACAAAACATTGCTGAAAGAAATTTAAAAAGATATAAATAAATAGAAACATATCCCATGTTCATGGATTGGAAGACTTAATATTGGTAAGATGTCTATATTACCCAAAGCAATCTACAGATTCACTGTAATCCCTGTCAAAATCCCAATGATGTGTTTTACACAAATAGAAAAATCTATCCTAAAATTCATATGGAATATCAAAGGACCTTGAATAGCCAAAACAATCTTCAGTAAGAACAACAAAGCTGGAAGACTTACATTTCCTGATTCCAAACTTACTACAAAGCTACAGGAATCAAAACAGAATGGTTCTGGCATGAAGATAGACATATAGACAAATGTAATGGAATAAAAAGCCCAGAAATAAACCCTCTGATATATAGTCAAATGATTTTTGACAAAGGCACCAGGACCATTCAATGAGGAAAGGACAGTCTTTTCAACAAATGGTGCTGGGAAAACTGAATATCCACATGCAACAGAATGAAGTTGGACCCTAACCTAACACCATATACAAAAATGAACTCAAAATAGATCAAAGACCTAAATGTAAGACCTAAAACTATAGAAGAAAACATAGGGCAAAAGCTTTACAACATTGTATCTGGCAATGATTTCTTCAATAAGACACCAAAGGCACAAGCAAAAAAGAAAAAAATAGACAAACTGGAGTTCATGAAAATTAAAAAATTTTGTGCATGAAAAGATAATATCAACAGAGTAAAAAGGCAACCCATAGAATGGG
This sequence comes from Diceros bicornis minor, assembly GCF_020826845.1. NCBI lineage: Eukaryota > Metazoa > Chordata > Mammalia > Perissodactyla > Rhinocerotidae > Diceros > Diceros bicornis. Next base: position 10,097,518 of record NC_080752.1, read on the forward strand.
AGAAAATATTTGCCAATCATATATCTGATAAGGGATTAATACCTAGAATTTATAGAGAACTGCTAAAATTCAACAACAAAAAACAAACAACCTGATTCAAAAATGGGCAAAGGACTTAAATAGACATTTCTCCAAAGAAGATATAAAAATGGCATTGAACACATGAAAAGATGCTCAATATCACTGATAACTAGGAAAATGCAAATCATAATTACAAGACACTACCTCACACCCATTAGGATGGCTACTATCAAAAAAAAAAACAGACAATAACAAGTATTGGTGAGGATGTGGAGAAATTGGAACGCCTGTGCACTTTTGGTGGAAATGTAAAATGGTACTGCCACTATGGAAAACAGTATGGTGGTTTCTCGAAAAATTAAAAATAGAATTACCATATGATCCAGCAATTCCACTTCTGGGTATATATCTAAAAGAATAGAAAGCAGGGTCTCAAAGAGATATTTGTACACCTATGTTCACAATAGCTAAAATGTGGACACAAGCCACTGTCCATCAATGGATGAATGGATAAACAAAATGTGGTATATATATTCAATGGAATATTAGCCTTAAAAAGGAAGGAAAGTCTGACGTATGCTATAATATAGATAAACCTTGAGGACTTATGCTAAGTGAAATAATCTAGTCACAAAAAGATAAATACCACATAACTCCACTTATATGAGATACTTAGAGTAGTCAAAATCATAGAGACAGAAAATAGACTGATGGTTACCAGGGGCTGAGGAGAGGCAGAAATGGGGAGTTATTGTTTAATGGATATAGAGTTTCAGTTTTACAAGATGAAAATAGCTACAGAGTTGGATAGTATTGATAGTTGCACAACATTATAAATGCATTTAATATCACTGAACTGTACACTTTAAAAAATGGTTAATATGATAAATTTTATGTTGTCTGTATTTTACCACAATAAAAAAGTTGGAAAAAAATCAGAAAGGTATCAGAATTTTCAACAGGTATCCTGAAAGCTAGAAAACAATGGAACAATGTCTTCAAAGTTCTGAGAGAAAATTATTTCCAAAGTATAATTTTATACCCAGCCAAACTATCATTCAAGCTTGACATTATAATAAAGACCTTTACAGCCATTCTAGAGCTCAAAAAATTCACCTGACATTCCTTCACTCATTCTCAAGAAGCTACCCATAAAAATGATGAAATAAATCAAGAACAAAAGAAGACAGCATATCCAGGAGACAGGAGATGTGACACAGGACAGCACAACATCTGTGTATCAGGCCTAGAGACCAACCAGTCCAGACTGGAACAGGGGAAGTCTGCAGAAGAAATGCCTCCAGAAAAGCATATGGATGGACAGATTGTTTGATATGCTTGAATATTTGGAAATACTATTGAGACGTGTTTGACAGATCTATTAAAGCATTTGTAAAAAAAAAAAAATAGTGATAGATATGGAAAAACTAAGCATATGAGAAAAGGAGGAAGTTAATAACACCATGGGGGAAAAAAGCTCTATGCAAAAAGGAACAAAATCCACCATTAGGTCAGTGGCAAGTAACATTTACATAATCAAAAAATATAAAGACTAGTTTTTCTATTTAACAAAAAAATACAATATAACTATACTGGGACAGTAAAAGATGAGGTATAAGTGATTACTCATCATGAGGTAGTTAATAAATGGATATCTAAAATTACTAAATTAAGAAGTGCAACACAGAGCCAGCCCTGACCGCCTAGTGGTTAAGGTTCAGTGCTCTCACCACTTCGGTAGCCCGGGTTTGTTTCCTGGTCATGGAACCACACCACCCGTCTGTCAGCAGCCATGCTCTGGCAGTGGCTCACCCAGCAGAACTAGAAGGACTTAGAACTAGGATATACAACCATGCACTGGGGCTTTGGGGAGGGGAAAAAGAAGAGGAAGATTGGCAACAGATGTTAGCTCAGAGCCAATCTTTCCCTGCAAAAAATAAAAAGATATGCAACATAGTAATATTACTTTACAAGTAAGGATGTAAATAAACAGATGACGACTTGAAAGCAGTTGCCTTAGGGAAGAGAACTAGGAGTAGGGGAGACAGAGGATCACTTAGCAGCTCTGCTGGGAACACACTCCCCACCCCACTCACCCTTTACCACTCTGCTCAGCCTTTCAGACTTTCCTTCCTCCTTTAGGTAGAGATATGTACTTCCCTCCAAGATCCCCTTATCCCTAGGCCTCTGTCAAAGCACTCATTACCCTGTATTTTCATTTTCTCTCTGTGGTCTAAATATGCATCCGACTTGGGCCCCCTGAGAGCAGGCACCTGTCTCCTCCTTGTAATCCCATCACCTATCACACACCTGCCGCTCAAAGTTGGTTGAATGACTAAAACAAGGAATCAGGGGTGGGAGTGAAGTGAGAACAGCAGAAACCAAAAGCTCAGGGTCTCCCTCTACTTGACAAATTTCATGTAGTCACTATTTTTTGAGTGATTGGCTGGGGCTGCTCCCTACTTCTCAAGAATCTTAGGAAAAGAAAGTTAATTTTCTCTGGTTGGAATGGACTAAGGGTGGCAACTATTGCGTCCAATTTTGCATATTTTCTGCAATTAATAAGTGTTACTCAGGATAACATACTATTTTTTAGCAATATATGTGGAAGGCTTTTTAAAATGCAATACAAATAAGTGCAATATAAATAAAATGCATCTATATGCAAGAGATTGGTGAAGCAATTAGACACAGACCTGAGTTACACCACGCTCTCTTTTTCTGTGTTCTGTCTCTTTAAATAACCCCCTCCCAGCTCCCCAAGATTCCTCTCTAATGGCTCCAGGGTGTTTCCCTTTCCCTGTAGGCTGTGAGGGAGCAAGTCTGGCGTAAGGAAAAGATGCCCAGAGCCACACGCTGGGCTAGAGAGGTCTGTGCAGGTCGGAGGAATGGGAGGAAGGGAAGGAAGCAGCCGCCTCTCCCCGCCCAATTTCCAGCATCCTCCTTCTCCTCTCCCTTCCATCTACCTTCCGGTGCCCGTAGAACCAGTGGGTGGGGGGCGCGGGGAAGGGGCGCAGGTCTCGTAGCAGCCGCTGCCTCCGCAGGTAGAGCTTGATGGCCTGCATCAGTCCCAGGGCCAGACAGAACACGAAAGCCAGGTAAAAGGCCGCGCCCAGCGCGTCTCCAGCCAGGAGGACTCCATCGCTGTGCGCCGCGCGGATTGCCGGCAGTCTGCGCGGCCGAGGAGAGCGGGAGCGTTCTCGAGCCCCGCGCTTGGGGAGGATCACCCAGCCCACCCGTCTCTGTGGCCTCCGGGAAGATCGAAGAGGAAGAAGGAAGAGCGGTGGGAGGGGCAGCTCGGGCTCCGCCGGAGGAGGCAGGAGCGAGTTCCCGGATTTCTAAGCCTGTCTCAACTGATGCAAACCTTCATTCGGGACGACTTCTTGTGCCCCCCTGGAGTGTCACACGTCATGTGTGACAGTTTTCAGTCGCAGGAGGTCTGAAATTAGGTTTTGAAATAATGCCAGGGCTGAGGTCATTGTTTCTCTTTTTTGCCGCAAATAGTAAACTGCTATACAAAAAACTTTCTTTCCTACTCTGAAATTCCATGAAAACCCACAGGGGTCTGGGGGCTGGTGGTGGGCATGTATGATCATTATACATACACAGTGTGGCCTGTCCACTGGTGTGCTGGTAAATGTTTCACAACTGGTTCTTGCTCTGTTTTCTAGCGTCTACCAATGTCCACCACCTCCTGTTTCAAGCTGCCAACAGAGGACACTGAACGCTGCATGGGAAGAGATGAGAAATAGCATACCATTATATAGTATTTCCAGCATACATACAATCAGGGCACGCTACATAATCTGTGGATCCCAGCGCAAAATGAAAATGCGAGGCCCTTGTTAAAAATGTATTAACAGTTTCAAGATGATGACGGCAGAGTGTTCAACCAGGCATGCACCCTTCTGAGTGCAGGGCCCTGTGTGACTGCTCAGGCCCATGCCCATGGAGCCAGCCCTGGTTACAAGAGACGTAAATAACCTCAAGAGCATAGATGGTAGTAAAATAATTAGAAAGTAATGACTTCTTAGTATTTATTACCTAATGGGTGGTGAACTAGGATCCAACAACCTGACTGCCCAAGCTGCTATCCCCACTCCCAGCCTTCTTTATAGGCATTGCCCACAGTTCATTCATTCATTCATTCATTTATGCTAAGACAGGCACATGTTAGGTGCTGGATTTATAGCCCTGAACAATAACCTCAATCTCTGCTACAGCTCCCTGTTCTCCTCCCCATCACTGTCCCTCACTCTTCAAGCCCCACCCCAGTCTCTGGAGCCGGATTTCATCTGGCAGGTTAATAGTTAACACTCCAGTGGTAATGACTTCATTTGGACCAAGTACTGGCCCCTTGAATGTTCTATATGCACCACACCTTAAGTGTGTCAGCTCCCTCTTCCCCAGACCTTTCCACCTCCTGCCCACCTCCATCCCTCAACCAGGAGTTGTTATTCAACAGTGTCTCAGAATCTTCTGGTTTATGCAGTCTCTTCTGGGTAACTCATGGCATTTTAGTTTTTCAGATTCTTCTATGCCCTGCTCCTTCCGCAAATCATGATGGGTGTATGGTGGCCTTCATATGACTGCATCATGGTGCTCAGGCCGAAGACCTGAGATCCATGCTCTGCCCTCAGGAACCCAGCTAGTCTCAGCCTCATGAGATCTTGTCTGGTCTGGTCCCTGGGTCCTTTGTGCTGACAAATAGTAGGGAGTGGTTGGTGAACTTCTAGTTAGTTCTTTCAGCAGGGTCAGGGGCTGGGGACTCCTTAGCTGACCCAGTCCCACTCAGGCTCTTGCTAGAGGTGTTAATCCCTCTGAGACCTGGCTAGTCCATCAGCCACATTCCATGTCTTTCCTTGGAAAACAAAGGAACTCTGGGACTTTTTGCACTATACGCAGGACCTAGGAGAGGCTCGAGGGTGCTGGCTCAAGCCTTCTCTCTGCTTCACTGCCATTGTCACTCTGCTTTCTACAAAAAAAAAAAACAGCAAGGCAAAATCCCCTGTACTCTCAACTTTTCCCTCAATCTATCCAAACCCCTATCCCAGGATTTTACCCCAGAAGGGAAAAATCAGATATTCTCCTGACCACCTGCTTCCCAGCCTCTGCCAATTTTTGCTCTAGTCCACCAGGCTGGAAGAGGTGGGCTTTTCCAGAACCTCCACTTCATGTAGAAGAAACTTTCCTTATGATGTCACCTGTGTTCTCTCTACCCCGATAGAGAGTGAAGATCTAAAACCTACTCCAACAGGACATGCTAATGGGGGATTCAGGAATTTAGAAAATCATTTATTCTGGCCAAGGACTGGCTTTCAATACGTATTGCAACTCAAAACTCCCATTTTGGGGACCAAAAGCAGAGCATCAATCCCTTCCTTCTCTTGGCATTCCTGTGCAAATGTCCACCGAATTGAATTTCCTTGGCTGCAGTATAGGGGACAGGGGACACTGAAAAAGCCCCAGCAACATAATGATGCCTGGTAGGCCCAGGTAAGGAGTTCAGACTTTACCTAAGGCCGTGGGAATCCACTGAAGGGATTTAAGACGGAAAGTGACATGGTTAGATAGATCACTCTGACAGCTATTTGGAAGACAATAATAGCAGGCAAATAGTTATTGTGTGCTTACTAAGTGCCAAGTACTGTTCTAAAGTGATTTACATGTAGTAACTCACTTAATCCTCATAATAAACATTTGAGGTAGATATTACCATTATCCCCATTTTACATGTGTGGAAACTGAGACACAGAGAAATTATGCAGTCTGCACAGGGACATCAAAGGGTAAGAATGGGATCAGGATTTGAATCCAGGCAGTCTCGAGAATCCAGTTCCCAGGATCTTAACATTTAGGAGAACAAATTATGTGTGTGTGTAGGGAGTGTAAAACTGGAACGAGGAGACCAGTTTTAATGCTATTGCAATATTCAGATATGATGTGATGGTGGCCTGGACTGGACAGGTGCCATGGGACAGAGAGGCAGAATGAATGGGAGAAATATTGGAGTGTGTGTTTGATGGGAGATATGGGCACAGTTGGGAAGAAATCTAGGATGATCCCTATGTTTCTATTCATTGAGATAGAAAAAGCAAGAAGAGCCAATCTTCTCTAATACCCCTCTGGCCTCCCCCGCCCATCCTGTGTCTTCTGTTCTTCTTAAACTGTCCTCAAGACCTACCTCCTCTGCAATGCTTCTCTAACCAGCCCAGGACATGGGAATCTACCCTATGAACAATTAAAGCATTCATTTTCTTTTTTTTTAATTTTTTGTTTATTGCAGTAACATTGGTTTATAACATTGTATAAATTTCAGGTGGACATGATTATACTTCTATCTCTGCATAGATTACATCATGTTCACCACCCAAATACTAATTACAACCCATCACCACACACATGTGCTGAATTATCCCTTTTGCCCTCCTCCCTCCCCCCTTCGCCTCTGGTAACCACCAATCCAATCTCTGTCTCTATGTGTTTGTTTATTGTTGTTGTTATCTACCACTTAATGAAGGAAATCATATAGTATTTGACCTTCTCCCTCTGACTTATTTCATTTGCATGATACCCTCAATGTCCATCCATGTTGTCGCAAATGGCTGGATTTCATCATTTCTTATGGCTGAGTAGTATTCCATTGTGTATATATACCACATCTTCTTTATCCATTCGTCCTTTGATGGGCACTTAGGTTGCTTCCAAGTCTTGGCTATTGTGAATAACGCTGCAATGAACACAGGGGTGCATGTATCTTTATGCATTGGTGTTTTCAAGTTCTTTGGATAAATACCCAGCAGTGGAATAGCTGGATCATATGGTAGTTCTATCCTTGACTTTTTGAGGAATCTCCATACGGTTTCCATAGTGGCTGCACCAGTTTGCACTCCCACCAGCAGTGTATGAGAGTTCCCTTCTCTCCACATTCTCTCCAACACATGTTGTTTCCTGTCTTGTTAATTATAGCCATTCTGACGGGCGTGAGGTGATATCTCATTGTAGTTTTGATTTGCATTTCCCTGATAGTTAATGATGATGAACATCTTTTCCTGTGTCTGTTGGTCATCTGTATATCTTCTTTGGAGAAATGTCTGTTCAGGTCTTTTGCCCATTTTTTAATTGGGTTGTTAGTTTTTTTGTTGTTGAGATGCATGAGTTCTTTATATATTTTAGATATTAACCCCTTATCAGATGTATGGTTTGCAAATATCTTCTCACGATTGTTAGGTTGTCTTTTCGTTTTGTTGATGGTTTCCTTTGCTGTGCAGAAGCTTTTTAGTTTGATGTAGTCCCATTTGTTTATTTTTTCTATTGTTTCTCTTGCCCGATCAGACATGGTGCTTGAAAATATGTTGCTAAGACCGATGTCGAAGAGCGTACTGCCTATGTTTTCTTCTAGAAGTTTCATAGTTTCAGGTCTTACATTCAAGTCTTTAATCCATTTGGAGTTAAGTTTTGTGTATGGTGTAAGATAAGGGTCTACTTTCATTTTTTTGCATATGGCTATCCAGTTTTTCCAACACCATTTGTTGAAGAGACTTTCTTTTCTCCATTGTATGGTCTTGGCTCCTTTGTCAAAGATTAGCTGTCCATAGATGTGTGGGTTCATTTCTGGGCTTTCGATTCTATTCCATTGATCTGTGTGTCTGTTTTTGTGCCAGTACCATGCTGTTTTAGTTACTGTAGCTTTGTAGTATATTTTGAAATCAGGGAGTGTGATACCTCCAGCTTTGTCCTTTTTTCTCAGGATTCCTTTAGCTATTCTGGGTCTTTTGTTGTTCCATATAAATTTTAGGATTCTTTGTTCTATTTCTGTGAAAAGTGTTGTTGGAACTTTGCTAGGGATTGCATTGAATCTATAGATGGCTTTAGGAAATATAGACATCTTAACTATGTTAATTCTTCCAATCCAAGAGCATGGAATATCTTTCCATTTCTTTGTGTCTTCTTCAATTTCTTTTAGCAATGTTTTATAGTTTTCGGTGTACAGTTCTTTCACCTCTTTGGTTAAGTTTCTTCCTAGGCGTTTTATTCTTCTTGTTGCAATTGTAAATGGGATGGTATTCTTAATTTCTCTTTCTGCTACTTCATTGTTAGTGTATAGAAATGCAACTGATTTTTGTATGTTGATTTTGTATCCTGCAACTTTACCTTATTCGTTTATTACTTCTAAAAGTTTTCTGGTGGATTCTTTAGAGTTTTCTATATATAAAATCATGTCATCTGCAAATAGTGACAGTTTCACTTCTTCCTTTCCAATTTGGATCCCTTTTATTTCTTTCTCTTGCCTGGTTGCTCTGGCTAGGACTTCCAGTACTATGTTAAATAGGAGTGGTGACAGTGGGCATCCTTGTCTGGTTCCTGTTCTTAGAGGGATAGCTTTCAGTTTTTCACCATTGAGGAAGATATTAGCTGTGGGTTTCTCATATATGGTCTTTATTATGTTGAGGTACTTTCCTTCTATACCCATTCTATTCAGAGTTTTTATCATAAATGGATGCTGTATCTTGTCAAATGCTTTCTCTGCATCTATTGAGATGATCATGTGATTTTTATTCTTCATTTTATTAATGTGGTGTATCACGTTGATTGATTTGCGAATGTTAAACCATCCCTGCATACCTGGAATAAATCCCACTTGATAATGGTGTATGATCTTTTTAACGTATTGTTGTATGCGATTTGCTAGTATTTTGTTGAGGATTTTTGCATCGATGTTCATCAGTGATATTGGCCTGTAATTTTCTTTTTTTGGGTTGTCCGTGTCTGGTTTTGGTATCAAGGTAATGTCGGCTTCGTAGAATGAGTTAGGGAGCTTCCCTCCCTCCTCAATTTTTTGGAAGAGTTTGAGAAGGATAGGTATTAAGTCTTCTTTGAATGTTTGGTAGAATTCACCGGGGAAGCCATCTGGTCCTGGACTTTTATTTTTGGGGAGGTTTGTGATTACTGTTTCAATCTCCTTACTGGTGATTGGTCTATTCAAATTCTCTACTTCTTTCTCTTATAATCTTTTGTATTTCTGAGGTGTCTGTTTTAATTTCTCCTCTTTCATTTCTGATTTTACTTATTTGTGCCTTCTCTCTTTTTTTCTTGGTGAGTCTAGCTAAATGTTTGTCAATTTTGTTGATCTTTTCAAAGAACCAGCTCTTGGTTTTATTAATTTTTTCTATTGTTTTTTTTTTTTGGTCTCTATTTCATTTATTTCTGCTCTGATTTTTATTATTTCCCTTCTTCTACTGATTTGGGGCTTGATTTGTTCTTCTTTTTCCAGTTCCTTTAGATGCATTGTTAGATTGTTTATTTGAGATTTTTCTTCTTTGTTGAGATAGGCCTGTATTGCTGTAAACTTCCCTCTTAGAACCACTTTTGCTGTATCCCATAAATTCTGGCATGTCGTATTTTCATTTCATTTGTCTCCAGGTATTTTTTGATTTCTTCTTTGATTTCTTTGTTGACCCAGTCGTTGTTCAGTAGCATTTTGTTTAATCTCCACGTATTTGTGGCTTTTCTGATTTTCTTCCTATAGTTGATTTCCAGTTTCATACCGTTGTGGTCAGAAAAGATGCTTGGTATTATTTCAATCTTCTTAAATTTATGGAGACTCGTTTTGTGGTCTAATATGTAATCAGTCCTGGAGAATGTTCCATGTGCATTTGAAAAGAACGTGTATTCTTCAGTTTTTGGGTGGAATGCTCTGTATTCTGCTAGGTCCATCTGTTCTAGTGTGTCATTTAATGTTTCCTTATTGATCTTCTGTTTGGATGATCTATCCGTTGGTGTAAGTGGAGTGTTAAAGTCCCCTACTATTATTGTGTTACTGTCTATTTCTCTTTTTATGTCTGTTAATAATTGCTTTATATATTTAGGTGCACCTACATTGGGTGCGTAGATATTTACAAGTGTTATATCCTCTTGTTGGATTGTTCCCTTGATCATTATGTAATGCCCTTCTTTGTCTCTTTTTACAGTTTTTGTTTTAAAGTCTATTTTGTCTGATATGAGTACTGCTACTCCAGGTTTCTTTTCATTGCCATTTGCATGGAGTATCTTTTTCCATCCCTTCACTTTCAGTTTGTGAGTGTCTTTAGGTCTGAAGTGTATCTCTTGTATGCAGCATATATATGGGTCTTGGTGTTTTATCCAATCAGCCACTCTATGCCTTTTAATTGGAGCATTTAGTCCATTGACGTTTAAAGTAGCTATTGATAAGTATGTACTTACTGCCATTTTTTAACTTTTTTTCTCAGTGTTTAGTAGTCCTTCTCTGTTCCTTTCTCCTTATATACAGAATTGATGGTCTCTTTAGTTTGACCTCTGTCTGAAAGCTCTACTCTTTAACTCCCTTCCTCCCTCCTTTTATGTTTTTGATATCATATCTAACTTCTTTTTTGTGCATTTGTATCCATTGCCCTCTTATCACGGAAATAGATAATTTTTCCTATTTGTGGTCTTCTCTTTTCCCCTTAAATAAGTCCCTTTAACATTTCTTGTAGCACTGGTTTCTTGGTGACAAACTCCTTTAATTTTTACTTGTCTGGGAAATTTTTGATCTCTCCTTCCATTTTGAATGATAACCTTGCTGGGTAGAGTATTCTTATCTGTAAGTTTTTTCCTTTTAGCACTTTAAATATATCTTGCCACTCTCTTCTAGCCTGTAAGGTTTCTGCTGAGAAGTCAGCTGATAGCCTTATGGGGTTTGCTTTGTATGTAACTTGTCTTTCTCTGGAAGCTTTTAGGATTCTCTCTTTGTCTTTAATTCTAGACATTTTGACTAATATGTGTCTTGTTGTGGGCCTCTTGGGGTTTATCTTGTTTGGGGCTCTCTGTGCTTCCTGTACCTGGATGTCTGCTTCCTTCCTTAGGTTAGGGAAGTTTTCATCTATTATTTCTTGAAATAGATTCTCTGCCCCTTTGTCTCGCTCTTCTCCTTCCAGGACACCTATAACACAGATGTTAGTGCGCTTGATCTCAGAGGTCCCTTAGACTGTCCTCACTCTTTTTAATTCTTTTCTCTGTTACCTGTTCAGCTTGGGTAATTTCTTCTAGTCTTTTGTCCAGCTCGCAGATCCGTTCTTCTGTATCCGCTACTCTGCTTTTGAGTCCTTCTAGTGAATTTTTCATTTCCAGTATCGTATTCTTCATTTCTGATTGGTTCTTTTTTATATCTTCCATTTCTTTGTTAACATTCTCACTGAGTTCATCTATTCTTCTCCCCACATCAGTGAGCATCCTTAACACTCTTAGTTTGAACTCCCTTTTGGGTAGGTTGCTCATTTCTGTTTCACTTAGTTCCTTTTCTGGAGTTTTGTCCTGTTTCCTACTTGGAATGTATTCCTTTGCCTCCTCATTTTGCCTCTTTCCCTGTGCTTGTGTCTACGTATTAGGTAGGTCAGCTATGTCTCCTGCTCGCGGATAGGTGACCTTATACAAGTGATGCCTTAGGAGTCCTGCAGTGTGCTTCCCTCAGTTCTCAATGTTCCAGGGATGATCCCTATGTGGGCTACGTGTGTCCTTGTATTGTGGCATGTTTGCTCTCCCTGTATGCGCCCAGGTAGGCCAAGTTATGCTCCTGGCCAGCTGTTGTAATGCTCAGCTGTTTGTAGTTGTTGTGGGCCCTTCAGTCTCTTTATCAGGTATGGGGAGCCCCAGCTCAGTTGGCTGAAAGTTCTAATACCACATTTGTGTTGCAGTATTTCTTTTAAGTGAGTAGGCCCCCAGCGTGGCAGGTTGTTAGGTTCAGGGGCTTATAATTGCTATGAGCCTCCAGCCTTTAGGTCTCTTGTCAGCTCTCTGAGGATTGCAGCTGTGTGGGGCTGGCCTCAGGCACAGGAGCACCCAATTTTTTCAGGCTTTGGAAGGTGGGGCAAACCCCCTATGTGGGTCTTTGAGAAGCACAAGTCTTCTGCAGCTGACAAGCCCTGCCGCCTACAGGTCCACATACACAGTCAACACAGTCTTGCCCCGTGTGTGTACCCTGACCTCCCGAAGTGGACCCAGTCTCTCCACAGTGGGAGCCCCACACACTCCACCACTGCCCCACACTCTCCACCTGCTCCTTGTGCACGTCCTGCCCCACTGAAGTCGGCTCAGTTGCCAGGCTGCAGAGAATACAGTCACCAACCTATGCAGGCCCACAAGTTGCCTGAGGGCTTGTTGTTGGGTGGGGCCAGTCTCTAGGGTGGGCTGCCCACCCTGGCTGAGCTGGATTAAATCAGTGCTCTAGTGGGTGGGGCAGACCTGGGCTAGCAGGCCCCAGGGAGAACTCCAATGGCGTCTGTGTCAGCACGCCCACACCAGGCCACAACAATGGCCGCTGCCAATGTCCCAGTCCCTGGAGAGGTCTCACCTCTCACCAAGATGCACTCAGGGCCTATCAGGTGAGTCTCTCTTCAGCAAAGCACTGTGCACCTTTCTTTCTGGTGATTTTAGGTTGCTTTCTGAAATGGGTGTGTTTGCGCATGGGCCCTTTAAGAGCCAGTTTTAATTTCTTTGTGAACCAAGTTCTGTGGGTACTCCCCAATGTTTTAGTAGCAGGCAAAGTCAGATATTATGCCACTGGTCTCGTTTGGGCTGGGTCCACAAAATGCCTACAGCGGGGGTGTTCCCCGGCTCAGGACCCTGCGCCTCCAGGGAGGATGTGTACCTTTGGGCTGCTCCCAGGCGGCCGAGAAGCTGGCGGCTTGTGAAGGTGGCGTTTTTTCTCTCCAGAAGGGAGTTTCTGCCTCTTCCACCTCAATTAGGATTGTCCTTTGTTGCAGGATTTCCTCTTATCCAGTTTTCAGTTCTGTCTCAGGGGTGATTTTTCCACGGGTAGTTGTAAATTGGCTGTGTCTGCGGGAGGAGGTGAGTTCAGAGTCTGCCTATGCCGCCATCTTGACTTCTCTCTCAAAGCGTTCATTTTCATACCTCTCCTTGGACACTCCATTTGTTCATGTTTTCATTTACTATCAATTCCACAATCAGCTATCCTGTGCAGCCTCATTGTGTAACTCTTTCTATATTCAACTTATCTTCCTAACTAAGTTTTAAAATTCTACCATGGTTCAAACATTTTTTTTCATCTCTTGGATTCCCTTGGAGCCCATCTTTGGGCTAGGCACACAGTAGATGTTCTATAAATAGTTATTTAATTTACTTGAACTGGGGAGAAAAATGGGTGGTGGGGGAGATTTAGGAAAAAGCAGGATGAGGAATACAGAGTAATGATCTACAAAGCAAGTGAGCAACAAAGAAATGGAGACATCCCAGGTCAAGGAATTTCTCTACTAAGAGAATAAATATAAGGCAAAGGTGGGAAGGGAGGGGAGGAGATGAAGAGTAAAGTAAAATTATGGCCGTTTTCACAACAGGGAGCCTGGTGCTTGTTCATAAGGGAGACGGTGCTGATGGAGAGCAAGGATGGAAGGGGCTGAGGGAGGGGCAAGAAGAGAGGAAAAATAGGTCCAGGAGATGAATGCAGCATTGAATAGAATAGAGGAGCTGGATGGCCTGGGGCACAGAAACTTCAGAGATGGCCAGTCCCAGACGTTTTCTGAAAGTGTGGAGGCTGGGTAATGATCACTTCATTCTGCTCTTAATTAACACAGTAGTTGTAGTTTTTAAGGGATTTGTTGACTGAAATAAAGAGTCTAGGTAAAGGTTAAATGAAGGCATTTGTTCAGTCATCGAAGTGAGGAACTCGAGTCCTGGAAAACAGTCCAACAGAATATTCTGAGGAACTGCTCCCGGGTCTACAGAGCTGAGTGCAGTTTATATACTTTTTAACAAAGCAGTTACATGCAGGAAAGGACTTACACATCTAACAGTCATATCCTTCAAAGAGAACATAAACAAGAACTTTTGGTTATACATCAAACAAGGCTTGTAATGGTGGTGGTATCTACATGTGGAGGAAGGTGAGGACCAGGGTCGTTACTTTCCCCTCAGTCTCTAAGAAATGCAGCTGGGAAATGTGCAAGCGAGGGACTCATTATCTTTTCCTGTAGTGGATCTGTCCAGCTGGCATCTTCATTCATGAGATGTGGGGTTCCAAGGTCATTCTAACACAGGCTTAAGATGGCCTGCATGGCTGATTCCCAGTACAGCATGGATTTTATTCTACCGACTTAAAGCCTGTGCAGCTCACTTGCTAGATTCGCCTGTTAGCCCAGGGAGAGGTGTCCCAAAAGTTTGTTCACAGATTCAACTGGGAAGACCAACACATTAGAGGCATAAGAGGCAGGAGAGGGGAGAGAGTGAGCAGATTAGATCTCTGATGCCAGATATCCTCAATTTTCCTAGAAGATCCTGAGGCATCTTCTGCCCTGGCAGAGGCGAGGCGGATTGAGTGCCTGAGCAGGGTGGGGATTTGGAACAGCTGCTCCAGTTAATACTGAGGGCACTAGCAAGCGGGTTGTTAAAGGCTGAGGAACCAGTGGAATTTACAAAGCAGTTTTCATGCAGAGAGCCAAGGGCACATGGTTCCGTTCTTTTCTCCCACAACAGCCTGGAGATAAGAGAATAGGATGTTCAGGAAGGAGAACAGTCCCCATCCTCACTGCTGCTTCCTGTACACCGGCCAGTGCTGGATGATGCCAGGACACAAAGACAGATCAAGGGTCAGCCTTTCCCTGGGACAGCTCACAATCTGGTGGAGGGGACAGATAGATGAGCAAAGAGAGACAGTACAATGGATAAATGTTACAACTGAAAGGGCACATACGGATTATCTAGACCTCGTCCTGTCTGACGAATAAGGAAATTAAATCCAAAAAGAAGAGCGGCTTGCCCTCAACCCCATCTCTCCAGATGGAGAATTCTAAGATCCTTTCTCCTCTCCTCCTTGTCACCATGTGCACACCAGTTGTGCTGGTCTCCCCAGTTCCTTTGGATGACACATCCAGAGACTCAGGGAAACCTTTGAATGTGTCTGATCATATTGGTCTGTAACCTCAAGTATTTCCAGTATTTTAAAAGCTGGGTGGGGAAGTGTGAGCCTCCAGAGGAGGAAGAGGAGCAAGCAGAGAGGTCTGAGGGCAACCAGGAGCATCAGTGCCATTGAATACAAGGAGAGAGCACGGAATCACTTGAAGTGAAAGATGAATGTCGAGTGCTCCTCAGATAACAGGGATCGAGTTTAAAATGTGTTTCTTGGAATTAGTATCATGGAAGTCAGTCATAACCACAGGAAAAGTTGTTGAAATGATAGATATAGCAGGCAAAATAAAGTGGGTTGAGAAGTGAACAGGATGGCAATTAATTGAGACTGTGGAGAAAGCATTAATTCTGAAAGTTTGGCCATGAAAAAGAGAGAGAGTTAGGATGTTACCCAGATGGAGGTGTGAGAGTGGAAGTGAAGCTCTCTCTCTCTGTGTCTCTGTCTCTGTCTTTCTCTCTCTCCCCGATTCCTAGAAGAGTGAGAGATGTTGGGATCCATAGTTTAGTCACTAGCCTTGAACTAGAAGGAAGAAGGAAAGGTTGGGGCAGATGCAGAGTTTCACATTTTGTGGTATTTCAAACCATAACAGAGAATGGCACAAAATATAAATTCCATAAAATCCCATAAAAAATCTCCAGGTCATAGACAGTTTTGAATTATATTAATATCACTCAATTTTACAACCTCAAGATCCAGTCTCTATTATAAATGTACTAACTTGAAATAGTTGAATTTAAGAGAACACTGAAGTCATCTGATCAAGAGTATACTTGTATAATATCAAGTTAAATAAATTGTTATTCTCAATACTAAGTTAAATGCCTTCAGCAGGCCCTCACATTTGTTTGAATTGGGTGCCGTTCAAAAACTAATAACTTTACTTGAGCATCACATAAGTAACATAACTATATAGTTATGAGGCTCTGTCAAGCTAGACCCTCATCTGGAGTAA
Source organism: Diceros bicornis minor (assembly GCF_020826845.1). Classification (NCBI taxonomy): domain Eukaryota; kingdom Metazoa; phylum Chordata; class Mammalia; order Perissodactyla; family Rhinocerotidae; genus Diceros; species Diceros bicornis. Next base: position 10,113,411 of record NC_080752.1, read on the forward strand.
TAATAGTGTCAAAATAATGCTGATCCCATACTGCATGCCAGGCACTTGACATGCACCGACTGTCTCCACTCTCCCAGGCGCTTGACATGCACTGTCTCCACTCTCCCAGGTGCCTTACCTGCACTGTCTCCACTCTCCCAGGCGCTTTACCATCCCCTCTCTACAGATAAGCAAATGGAGACCTAATCTTGACATAGGTCTGTCCTCTGTGTCACACGGTGCCTCCAAGGTATCAGAAGACTCCTCCCCTGCCAGTTCTTCTCATGATACAGACACATATAGTGAGTCATAAATATATCAAAATGTTCTAATATTAACCTGCGTTCATTACTAACTAAACATTAACATTTTTACCCTGGTAAGAAATAAAAAAGGAAAATCAGCCTGAATTACACATTTTGAAGTGTTTGATATTACCAAATTCAAATCATCTATTTCTAAGTATTTTTCCACATGACTGCTATTCATATTTCCTCAAATTACTTAAATTCCTGACACTTAGAGCAGAGTTACCTACTCTAACTAAAATGAATTCTGGACCCCACTCAAAATTAGAAAAATATACCCAAGTCCCTACATTCTTGTAAAACAGGACCCGAACTTCTCTATGGACAGCAAAAAGAGCTTATTTTTCTATACGTAAATACCACATAACTTTGTTAATAAAATGGTAACCATTTTGGTAAACCACAATGCTATATAAACAAATATGGAAACTTCAAACTTTAAAGAAAAACTTGACAAAGCATAAAGACAATGCTTTGCCTTTACAAGTACATATATACAATTTTAATAAATTTAAAATATTCTTTGTAATTTGACATCAGCAAAATTATAAATAACTGTTACTACTTCCATTATTTTCAATTTCTTGAGCTTCCGTGATGAATAGCACTAGCTCTATTAATCATGGTTATCCCATTGTGTTACTTAAATAGTTTTTAATTTTTAATATGGAGAAAAACATTTTACTATAGAGACAAAGATGGGAATAGTCAAAATAAACTTAATGAAGAGACTATTTTGCAAAACTTGCATGTATATTATATTTATGATAATGATCTCAACAGATTTGCAGAAGTATTAATGTTTTCAATTTCATCCTTAATGATTTTATTCAAAGCATTAATTGTATTGGTAATAGTTCTGATGGGTCATTTGATTTTTTTTTTGCATCCTTTATATTTTTTACAATAGATTTTCATCCACTTGAAATAATTGGGCTGGAAGAAGAAATGCAAGTATGTCGGCATCAGTAGTTTAGTTCTTGAAATATGATAAATGCTAGGTAATCGCTCTATCAATTGCATAACAAAAATGATGTTTTGTAACCTTTTGGCCTAAAAATCTGCTCAGAGTTGGGAGCATCTCATCTGGATCTCAGCCAGTGGGAAAACAAAGCAAGAGAAGAAACCAGCTTTCTGCCCTGCCTGTCCTGCATTAAACCTTCCCCAGGACAAGAAACCACCGAACCAGTAAATGGCAGCAAGAAAGAAGATATGTGGATTAATGTCTCCAAAAATTACCCTACTTTGCGTTGGATCCACTTACAAATCACACCACTCACCAGCTTCCCGCAGTGCTGCTTCTGTGGAGGGAACTAACTCCTGGACTCATGTGGTACTTAAGCAAGTGGCAAGCTCTCTAAGCCTCAGTTTCCCCCAACTGTAAAAAATGGGGATGACAATAGCACCCACCGTCAGTTATTGTGAGAATTAGATGAGGTAATGAATGCATAACACTGCACACGGTGCTGGAGCCATGAACGCACACGTGTTTAAATACTGTAATTATCAGAGAGACAAGGGCTCCAGCCAGGGGCCCAGGGAAGAGAAGCAAGGGGCATGTCATTCATCCATTCCGTCACTACACAAATATACATTAAACAAATAATATGTATACTACACAAACATATTCCATCAATAAACAAATACACAAAGAGCTAGAGAGACTGTCATGCAGCTTACTATCTACCATGTTTCCCCCTGGTGAATGTCTATTAAGTGAATGAATTAACCACGGTTCAAGCCTCTTCTTAAATGCTTTAATCCCTGCATTTTCAAAAACTCTAAATGAACCAGCTACACCAGCCCACCATTGAGGAAATGGTGGGGTGGCCTTTGTTATGAGAGGTTCGGGGATTTGATCGGAGATGCAAAAGAAACTTTCCACTCCAAACAAATGGACTGAAGATACATTTTATCATATAGAGGATAGTAAAGGCAATAGTCTGCAAACAGATCCGAATAGGTCAAACATTAAGAGGGAAAAACATCAGCTCGACTGGAAAGGGAAAACATCCACATCGACTGAAATAGCGGCAGATTCTAATAGGTCATATAATGAGAGGGAAAAACATCAGATCGACTGGAAAGGGAAACCATCCACATCAACTGAAGGGAAATGACACAAATCAACTGGAAAGAGAAACACCAGGTTGACTGAAAAGAGAACACATCAGATTGGTTACTCACAGCACCCACGTCCCACTGCTGGGGAGAGTCCCTTCAACTGACATGGCTGGGCGGGAATGGGATCATCAGAGGTCCTGGGCCGGGCGACCCCTCCACAGGTGAGACTCTCACCAGGCCTCAGTTTTCAGTAGTTTATATAAGCAGTTACAGAGTTTACAGAGCAAGCATTCAATGTTCCCGTGCACAAATGGTTATCAGTGGCATACGTGCACTGAGCCTCCTGGCTATCGTCCCAGCCCGGCAGTTGTGTACGAGCTTTGTTTTCCCTGGTTATCGTCCCAGCCTGGCACAGATGGCCAGTGTGCCCCAGGCCATGATGCCCAAACAACCTTGAAATGATACAAATTGCAACTATCTCCGTGGGAGAAAGGCCAGTTTCTGGGAAAAAGGCCAGTTCCCACCACACAGATAGCAGCTTTTTTTTTTTTTAATTTTATTTATTTATTTATTTTTCCCCCAAAGCCCCAGTAGATAGTTGTATGTCATAGCTGCACATCCTTCTAGTTGCTGTGTGTGGGATGCGGCCTCAGCATGGCCGGAGAAGCGGTACATCGGTGCGCGCCCGGGATCCGAACCCAGGCCGCCAGCAGCGTAGCACGCCCAATTAACCGCTAAGCCACGGGGCCAGCCCAGAAAGCAGCTTTGTATTTCTTTGTGTGCTGGTGGCTGTAGGTTAATGGAACGGCCAAACATGCCTGTACTCATGTCAAGACAGCCTTCCCCCCAGAATGAAGCTGAAAGCTGGGAATTACTTGATGTGCTGTGAAAGAAACATAGCCCAAACCTTTTCAACAGAAAAGAAACATGTTCAAATGTGCACATGGAGTAAAGTAACAAGATTAAGTAAAGGACTTTAATTATTTTTTGTTACAGACAAAGGGACTGACTTTGAAGACAAATGGACTTTAAGACTCTTTTGAAATTTTTTGAAAATCCACACTTGGAACACAAGGAAGTGGAAATAATAAGAGCTTACAGAAATATGTCACTTTCAGAAATATTCCCTCACTTGATCCTTCCAACCCCTCTGTGAAATGTAGGGCAACATAAGATTCACGTCACAGACAAGGACGCGGAGACACAGAGCGCTCCCAGCATGAGCCAAACGTACAAGTGAGTCTAAATCCAGGTCCCTGGGCCCAGCTTGGGCTCTTGACAGCTGTTGCAAAAGGGCTGGCATGTGTATTTGTTTCGCATTTTTGCCAGGCTTTCTCCCAGGATTTTCTCAGAACTGGTTGGAGGGCATGCATGAGCTGCCAAGGAAGGAATATGTAGGGAAGGAGAAAGGGGAGGTCAGACGACCAGCCACTCTTCAGTGGGCCTAAGGAATCAGAAAATTGAGCTAAGGAATCAGAAAAAATGCAATGTCTGGGATAGGGGCTGAGTTACATAAGTCAGAGAGACCCACCTGAGGATCTCCAAGGGATACTAATATCTGGGCACAGATGAGGAAGTCATGGTCAGGGTGTGGATCAAAACCCAGTGCAGAGAATTGGGGTGTAGTGATGAGGATAGAGCTAAATCCCCCAGATTCCAGGGTGGAATAGACAGCCTACCCTCATGTTCCAGAGGCCCTTCCTTAGCTCATATTTTGAGAGTCAGAGTGGAAGCCCCTCAGTCAATTCTCTTGATGCTGGGGGCTCAGGAAGTGTTTGCCCTCCCCACCCCTCACCTTGGTCTGGGTGCTTCCTATATGTGCTTGGTATTTTTAAAGTAACTTAGGCTCTGCATGAGGTCCTACTCAGACTTCTTAATGAGCCCAGTGGGTGCCCTGTGTGGTTAACTGACATTTTGGTCCCTGAGGGATTAATGGTGACTTCTCTAAGTGTTCACAGGTCCATTCTCTTCCTGTCCAGCCTAACAAACTGTTGGCTCTACCTTTGAAACATTTCAAATCTGATCCCTCCTCTCTGCTGATGCCATGGTTATAGGTCAGACCTTCTAGCTAGTCTCTCTGCCACCAGGCGATCTCTCACCCAGTGGCCAGTGGGATCATGTCAATGCCTTGTTTCAAAACCATCATGGGTTTTGAATCGGTACTGCCCATAAAAAGCCCTCTTCTCGAGACAGCATACAAGGCCCATCACAAGTTACACCCCTATGCTTACTTCCAGCTCTGTCTTCCACCGCCCATACCTCTTTTCACCCCTCACCCACACTGAACTTCTCACCCTTCCCTAAAAACATCGCTCCGTGTTTCCCTTTGCTCTTCCTTCCTTCTGATTCCTTCTAAATTCATCTCCTCCCCAATTGCATGGGCTCTGAAGATCCCAGCAGAAAATTCACAGCCAGGAGAGGATTGTGGAGGAAAAGGCCAGGGATTCATTTCATACCAGGAATACCCCTGGGAACAGTTTCAGCCAGGTCTGTCTTGAGGCCTCTCCTCCCACACACCCCTGCCCCCAGAGCCTTACTCAGTCCCACAGGAGGTAGTGGATTCCAGGTCTACAGCTGACTCTGCCCCAGCTGCTGTCATTGTTCTCACTGCCACCAGGTGGCACTGTTGGAAACTGGTTTTGCTCCCTGTCAGGCCACCTGGGAGTGCTGCTGAGGGACCACTGAGCCTGCCCAAGCTTCAGTCAGGGACCCCACCTACAGGGTTGCCAAGGTCACAGCTCTTTTTAGTCGACACCCTCTCCCCATTTCAGCCACTGTTCCTCAAAGCACCGCACCAGAAAAAGCTACCAGAACCAGCCACAAACCAAGCCAAAAATCATTCCTTTCCAGGGGGCCGGCCAGGTGGTGCAAGCAGTTAAGTGCATCCGCTCCGCTGCGGCAGCCCGGGATTCGCCGGTTCGGATCCTGGGCGTGCACCAGTGCACTGCTTGGCAAGCCATGCTGTGGCAGCATCCCATATAAAATAGAGGAAGATGGGCATGGATGTTAGCCCAGGGCCAGTCTTCCTCAGCAAAAAAAAAGATGATTCCTTCCCCTGAAAACTCCTAAGTCCTCAGGTTGAGCTTAGTGTGCAGTCTAGAACCTCCCTTTGCATGAGGCAATTTTATTTCTATGGAATTACTGCCCTTCCCTCCACTGAGACCGTCCGGACCACGTTGTTGATCCCCCAGATCTCCCTAACTTCCAACTATGCAGCTGAGGATGGAGTACTCGTCCCTTCCTTACCTGTCTGCATACAGAGCTTTGACTCAGAGAGGGACAGATTCTGCAAAACCTCACAAACAAAATGTCCTATTGCAGCCTGAGGTGTCCCAGATAAATGGATACCTGTTCTCCCACAACTCAAGGGACTCGCATAGGACAAAGTGAGTCAGCTTCAAGGGGAGCATCTGGTTCTTCTTCTGTGAACAGCAGCTGAAGATTTCTCAGTTAAGACAGTGCAGCTCGTATAGCTACACGAATGGAGGAGGCAGGAATAATCTCAGAGGAAGGTGTCTTAGTTTTCTTTACTCCTGTAACAAATTATCACAAACAGTGGCCTAAAATAACACTCATTTATTATCTCACAGTTCTGTAGACCAGAAGTCTGACATGGGTCTAGCTGGGCTAAAATCAATGTGTCAGCAGGGCTGCATTTCCTTCTGGATGATCTAGGGGAGAATCCATTTCCTTGCTTTTTCCATCTTCCAGAGACCACCCACATTCCTTGGTTCATGGACGCCTTCCTACCTCTCCAAAACCAGCAACATTGGATCTCTCTGACACTTCGTCTGTAGTAACACCCCCCTCTGATCACAGCCAGGAAAGGTTCTCTTCTTTTAAGGACCCCATGTTATTAGATTGGACCCACGCAAATAATACAGGATAGTCTCCTCATCTCAAAGTCTTTAACTTAATCACATCTGCAAAGTCCCTTCTGTCATGTAAGGCTACATATTCACAGGTTCTGAGGATAAGGACATGGACATATTTGGAGGGCTGTTATTCTGCCTGCCACAGAAAGGAATCCAAAAGTTAACTGAGGACTTGGTCCAAGTAACTAAGCGAGTGTTTGAAGCTGACATATTGGGCAAATACATCCAAGATAATATAGCATATTGGGTAAGATCCCTGGCTCAGTATTCAGAACAAACCAGTTTCAAATAATGGGCACAATTTACTATCTGTGTAGCCTTGAGAAAGTTGCTTTGCCCCTTTGGAGACTTAGTTTCCACTCTTATAAAATGGGCAGTTTTACAGTACTTATTCATAAGACATATACCAGAAGCCCTGGGTCACCTCCAAGATCCCCCTGTAGAACCACGGCTCTCATTCCTCAGGGTCCCTGCTGTGTTGGGTGCTAATGGCTCAAAGCAGCATCCCTCTCCAGGGATGGCCCTGCTGCAGCCAGAGGGCAGAAAGGACTGAAGACCAGCTCCAGGACTTAATTCCAAGAAGAACAGAGCTCCAAAGGAGGTTAAATTTTCAACCTCATCAAGACTGCCACACCAAGGTCAGGGTACCAGTTGGACAGAATGAGACCCTAATACATGAGATAGGACATCTGAGTCAATGCACTTGAAAATCTTGGGTCGCCAGATTTCCCACAAAAAATTCCAGCCATTTGAAAACAGCTCTTGACATGCTACTGGGCCCTGGTAGAGATAGAGGGCCTAACCATGGAGCACCAAGTGACCATGTAGCCACAATTGTCTGTTTGAGCTGGTTCTGTCAGACCTACTAAGTCATAAGGTTGGGCAGGCACAGCAGCACTAGATCATAAGATAGAAGTGGTACAACTGGGACCACATAACTAGGACCAGAGGACACAAATAAGCTGCACGAGCAGATGACTCAAACCTTCATGTTGTCCACCCACTGTTGCCTGGTCAAGTCTCCCTCAGTTCATACCAATAGCTGAATGTGGGGTCCTTTATGACCCACTGAAGGAAGAGAAAAAATGCTGATCTTGCTGCACACATGCGTGGGTTCAGTATGTGAGTGCAAGTTGATAATGGATTGCTGCTGCTCTACAGCCCCACTCAGGGGCGGCTCTGAAGGCCAGCAGTGAGACGAAATCTTACCAATGGACAAAGGTTTGAGAAGTGCATCTGGTCATCCATTTAATGAGAAACAGAAGTGATTCAGAATAAGAATACAAATGGACACATGAGCAGTGGTGAATGGCTTGGCTGGTTTGACTGGGGCTTGGAAGGAGAAAGATTAGAAAGTAGGGGACAAGGAGGTCTGGGAAAGCATGTGGAGGGAAAAATGGCAGTGGGCATGAAGTCTGAAGATCTTTGTATGCTATCCTAATACTCACCCAAGAGCTTCTATCACAGAAGGGGCATGAAAAACCCGGTAGACAAAGTGACTCAATCAGTTAACATCAGCCACCCTCTGTCATCACATGTCCCAGTACTGTCACAAAGGGTCCATGAGCAGAGTAGCCATAGTGGCAGGGATGGAGGCTATGAAGGGGCCCAATAACATGGGCTCCCACCTACTCACTAAGGTTGACTTAGCTATTGTCACTGCAAAACATCCATCCTGCCAGCAAAAGAGACCAATGCTAAGCCGAGGAAACAGTACCATCCCCTGAGAAGATAAGCACACGAGACGTGTTGTATCCTGAAAAAGACAGAATTCATCTTTCATGGATTTGGCCAAGTTCCACTTATGGGTTTACTATGCTTGCCTTCAGGACTTCAGCTAACACCACTGTCCAAGGGCTCACATATTGTTTGACATATTAGCACAAGATCTCACATAACATCACCTTGGACCACGGGACCTGCTTTACAGGAAAGGAGGTGTGGCAGTGAACACATAACCATGGGACCCATGGGCCCGTCACATACGGCCCACCAAAAAGTTCCTGTCCTGAAAAGGTGATGGAATGGCCTTTTGAAGGCACAGCTGAGGCACCAACTTGGAGACTATACCATGTGAGGATGGGACCCAAATATACAACCTACTTATTGACCTGTGGCCTTGAGACCACAAATAGTCATCTCATCAGCCTTCCTCTTCTAATTTTTCCAAGGAATTTACTGTAGGAAGCAAGTGGACCCCAGCAGTGAATAGGGTGTATTGTAGGGATATTATGGCACACCATTGAGAGCCCCCTTCAGGACTCAGGCACTTATTCCCCTAACTTCCAGGAGTATTAGCTGCTGATGGCTCACATCTGAGTTCCTCTCTGGGAAATTGCCTAGGCCACACGAACCGGCCTTACCCAAGTTTACACTCATCCTTTAGGGGTAGCCAGCAACCAATGACTGGTCAGTGTGGAGGTACAATGGTGAATTCCCCTCACCTCCTCTCAGGAAATCTCACTTTCTCAGAACTTTCCTCTGACTCCATTCAGATAGGAAGTGGTGATACACAATGTTCCCAACTGAAGAGAAATTTGACAGCTCTGTGCTTTCGCTTGGATGGGAAATACAGGCAAATATTTGGGTTTAGAAGACCCTCTGCCAGAGTGATATTAGGGAAGACGGCAATGTAGGAAGCTCCAGGAATCCATATCTCCACTGAAACAAGACTTGAACCGGCAGGAGGTGTCTGAAGCAACTGTTTTGGAACTCTGAGTCCAGTAGAACACGTGCAGCATCCAGGGGAGAGCTTGATGAAAAGACTGGTAAATTTCACTAAATTTCAGCTTTCTACACTAGTGGCTACCATCTCCCATTCCCCAACCCCAGGGCAGGCAGCTGTGGGGACAGTGGCTCATGTTCCCAGGGCAGCTTGCTGGAGCCAGGGTGGACAAATAAGGCCTTGTCCTCCCTGAGTTGCAGTTGTGTGTTTGGGTAACTGGTTGCTGCTATTGGATGCTGAGGGACTAACACAAATTGTTTTGGCCCCCACAGGCTGAAGTGGCTTCCCAGCTAAGAGGGGATTTGAAGTGACAGGATCTATTTCTCCCCATCTTGTGAGCCAGACTTTAAAGAAATATTTGTCAGGTCACTGGCTGAACACAGAGACAATGGAAAGCAACTGGCTGCCCACACACAACAAGGAATCACACTTTGCAAAAATAGTTTGGATGAGTCACAAAAGGATGGCTCCAGCCCTCAAAAGCAAAATCCAAGTAATCACTGAGCAATGAGAGAATTAGACTTCCAAGTTGCTACAACATAATAGTCAGAACTTCTAGTTTTCAACAAAAAATTACAAAACATACAAAGAAACAGGAAAATATGGCCCACTCACAGGAGGTAAAGAAAATGATATAAACCATTGCTGAGGAAGCTCAGACATTGGAATTATTAGGCAAAGATGTTAATCAACACTCTTAAATATATTCAAGGAGCTAAAGAAAACCATGGACAAAGAACTGAAGGAAATCATGAAAATGATGTCTGAACAAAATGAGAATATCAACAAAAAGATAGAAATTACAAAAAGGAATCAAACAGAAATTCTGGAGCTGAAAAGTACGATAACTTAGAGGCCATATATGACAAACCCACAGCCAACATCATACTCAACAGGGAAAAACTGAAAGCCATTCCTCTGAGAACAGGAACAAGACAAGGGTGCCCACTCTCACCACTCTTATTCAACATAGTACTGGAGGTTTTGGCCAGAACATTTAGGCAAGAAAGGGGAATAAAAAGAATACAAATAGGCAACAAAGAGGTGAAACTCTTGCTGTTTGCATACAACATGACTCTATATATAGAAAGCCCTAAAGAATCCATTGGAAAACTATTAGAAATAATCAACAACTACAGCCAAGTGGCAGGGTACAAAATCAACCTAAAAAAATCAGTTGCATTTCTATATGCTAATAACAAACTAACAAAGAGAACTCAAAAAGACAATCCCATTTACAATCTCAACAAAAACAATAAAATGTCTGGGAATAAATGTAACCAAGGAGGTGAAAGACCTATACAATGAAAACTATAAGACATTATTGAAAGAAATCGATGAAGACATAAAGAAATGGAAAAACATCCCATGCACATGGATTGGAAGAATAAACATAGTTAAAATGTCCATACTACCTAAAGCAATCTACAGATTCAATGCAATCCCAATCAGAATCCCAATGACATTCTTCACAGAAATAGAAAAAAGAATACTAAAATTTATATGGGGCAACAAAAGACCCCGAATAGCTAAAGAAATCCTAAAGAAAAAGAACAAAGCAGGAGGCATCACAATCCCTTACTTCAAAACACACAGATCAATGGAACAGAATTGAAAGCCCAGAAATAAAACCACACATATATGGACAGCTAATTTTCGACAAAGGTGCTAAGAACATGCAATGGAGAAAGGAAAGTCTCTTTAATAAATGGTGTTGGGAAAACTGGACAGCCACATGCAAAAGAATGAAAGTGGACCATGTGCTATCGCCATTCACAAAAATTAACTCAAAATGGATCAAAGACCTGAAGGTGAGACCTGAAACTATAAAACTCATAGAAGAAAATATAGGCAACACACTATTTGACATTGGTTTTAAAGGAATCTTTTCAGATGACATGCCTACCCAGACTAGGGAAACTAAAGAAAAAATAAACAAGTGGGACTTTATCAGATTAAAGAGCTTTTATAAGACAAATGAAACCAGAATCAAGATAAACAAACAACCAACCTGCTGGGAGAGAATATTTGCAAAACATACATCTGACAAGGGGTTGATCTCTATAATATATAAAGAACTCACACAATTGAACAACAAAAAAACAAACAACCCGATCAAAAAATGGGCAGAGGAAATGAACAGACACTTCTCCAAGGAAGATATACAGATGGCCAATAGGCACATGAAAAGATGCTCAACATCACTAATCATCAGGGAAATGCACATCAAAACAACACTAACATACCACCTCACGCCCGTTAGAATGGCTATAATCACCAAGACAAAAAACAACAAATGTTGGAGAGGATGTGGAGAAACAGGAACCCTCATACACAGCTGGTGGGAATGCAAATTGGTGCAGCCTCTATGGAAAACGGTATGGAGATTCCTCAAAGAATTAAAAATAGAGATGCCCTATGATCCAGCCATCCCACTACTGGGAATCTATCCAACGCACCTGAAATCAGCAATCCAAAGAGGCTTATGCACCCCTATATTCATTGCAGCATTATTCACCATAGCCAAGAAGTGGAAGCAACCTAAGTGTCCCTCGACTGACGATTGGATTAAGAAAATGTGGTATATATATACAATGGAATACTACTCAGCCATAAAAAAAGACAAAATCGTCCCATTTGCAACAACATGGATGGGCCTGGAGCATATTGTGTTAAGTGAAATAAGCCAGAAAGAGAAAGACAAACACTGTATGATCTCACTCATATGTGGAATATAAACCAACACATGGACAGAGAAAACTGGACTGTGGTTACCAGGGCAGTGGGGGTGGGGGGTGGGCACAAGGGGTGAAGGGTGTCGTATATGTGGTGATGGACAAACAAAAATGTACAACCCAAAATTTCACAATGTTAGAAACCATTAAAACATCAATAAAAAAAAAAAGAATACCATCCCATTTACAATTGCAACAAAAAGAATAAAATGCCTAGGAAGAAACTTAACCAAAGAGGTGAAAGAACTGTACACCGAAAACTATAAAGCATTGCTAAAAGAAATTGAAGAAGACACAAAGAAATGGAAAGATATTCCATGCTCTTGGATTGGAAGAATTAACATAGTTAAGATGTCCATACTTCCTAAAGCCATCTATAGATTCAGTGCAATCCCTATCAAAGTTCCAACAACATTTTTCACAGAAATAGAACAAAGAATCCTAAAATTTATATGGAACAACAAAAGACCCCGAATAGCTAAAGGAATCCTGAGAAAAAAGGACAAAGCTGGAGGTATCACACTCCCTGATTTCAAAATATACTACAAAGCTATAGTAACCAAAACGGCATGGTACTGGCACAAAAACAGACACACAGATCAATGGAATAGAATCGAAAGCCCAGAAATAAGCCCACACATCTATGGACAGCTAATCTTTGACAAAGGAGCCAAGACCATACAATGGAGAAAAGAAAGTCTCTTCAACAAATGGTGTTGGGAAAACTGGACAGCCACATGCAAAAAAATGAAAGGAGACCCTTATCTTACACCATACACAAAACTTAACTCCAAATGGATTAAAGACTTGAATGTAAGACCTGATACTATGAAACCTCTAGAAGAAAATATAGGCAGTACGCTCTTCGACATCGGTCTTAGCAACATATTTTCAAGCACCATGTCTGACTGGGCAAGAGAAACAATAGAAAAAATAAACAAATGGGACTACATCAAACTAAAAAGCTTCTGCACAGCAAAGGAAACCATCAACAAAACCAAAAGACAACCTAACAATTAGGAGAAGATATTTGTAAACCATACATCTGATAAGTGCTTAATCTCCAAAATATATAAAGAACTCATGCATCTCAACAACAAAAAAACTAACAACCCAATTCGAAAATAGGCAAAAGACCTGAACAGACATTTCTCCAAAGAAGATATACAGATGGCCAACAGACACAGGATAAGATGTTCCAAATCATTAACTATCAGGGAAATGCAAATCAAAACTACAATGAGATATCACCTCACGCCCGTCAGAATGGCTATAATTAACAAGACAGGAAACAACATGTGTTGGAGAGGATGTGGAGAGAAGGGAACTCTCATACACTGCTGGTGGGAGTGCAAACTGGTGCAGCCACTATTGAAAACAGTATGGAGATTCCTCAAAAAGTCAAGGATAGAACTACCATATGATCCAGCTATTCCACTGCTGGGTATTTATCCAAAGAACTTGAAAACACCAATGCATAAAGATACATGCACCCCTGTGTTCATTGCAGCGTTATTCACAATAACCAAGACTTGGAAGCCACCTAAGTGCCCATCAAGGGATGAATGGATAAAGAAGATGTGGTATATATACACAATGGAATACTACTCAGCCATAAGAAATGATGAAATCCAGCCATTTGTGACAACATGGATGGACATTGAGGGTATTATGCAAAGTGAAATAAGTCAGAGGGAGAAGGTCAAATGCCGTATGATTTCCTTCATTAAGTAGTAGATAATAACAACAATAAACAAACACATAGAGACAGAGATTGGATTGGTGGTTACCAGAGTGGAAGCGGGGGGGGGAGGAGGGCGAAAGGGATAATTCGGCACATGTGTGTGGTGATGGGTTCTAATTAGTATTTGGGTGGTGAACATGATGTAATCTATGCAGGAATAGAAGTATAATGATGTACACCCGAAATTTATATAATGTTATAAACCAATGTTACTGCAATAAACAAAAAATTTTTTTAAAAAAGTTTATCATGACATTGCAGCAATTCAGTCTCATCCTGAGGCTCCACTTCTAATTCTAGTTCTCTTGCCATTTCTGCCACATTTGCAGTTGCTTCCTCCACTACAGTCTTGAACCCCTCAAAGTCATCCATGGAGGTTGGAATCAACTTCTTCCAAACTCCTGTAAATGTTGATATTTTTGACCTGTTCCATGAATTTCAAATTTCATCTAGAATGGTGAATCCTTTCTGGAAGTTTTTCGATTTACTCTTCCTGGACCCCTCAGAGGAATCCCTATCTATGCAGCTATAGCCTTACAAAATGTATTTCTTAAATAATAAGACTTGCAAGTTGAAATTACTCCTTGATTCATGGGCAACAGGATGAATGTTGTGTTAGCAGGATGAAGCCAACATTCATCTCATTGCACATCTCCATTGGAGCTCTTGGGTGACCAGGTGCATTGCCAATGAGCAGTAATTTTATGAAAGAAATCTTTTTTTCTCAGCAATAAGTCTTAACAGTGGGCTTAAAATACTCACTGAACCGTGTTTTAAACAGATGTGCTGTCATCCAGGCTTTGCAGTTCCATTTCTAGAGCATCATTCTTAAGGGCAGTAGGATCTTCAGAATGGTAAATGAGCGCTGGCTTCAACTGAAAGTCACCAGCTGCATGAGCCCCTAAGAAGAGAGTCAGCCAGTCCTTTGAAGCTTTGAAGCCAGTCATTGCCTTCTCCTCTCTAGCTATGAAAGTCCCAGATGGCATCTTCTTCCAATATAAGGCTGTTTTCCCACATTGAAAATCTGTTGTTTAGTGTAGCCACCTTCATTAATGATCTTAACTAGGTCTTCTGGATAACTTGCTGCAGCTTCTACATCAGCACTTGCTGCTTCCCCTTGCACTTTTATGTTATGGAGACAGCTTCTTTCCTTAAACCTCATGAATCAACCTCTGCTAGCTTCAGACTTTTCTTCTGAAGCTTCCTCGCCTCTCTTGGCCTTCATAGAATTGAAGAGAGTGAGGGCCTTGCTCTGGATTAGGCTTTGGCTTAAAGGAATGTTGTGGTTGGTTTGATCTTCTATCCAGACCACTAAAACTTTCTCCAGGTCAGCAATAAGGTTGTTTTGCTTTCTCATCATTTGTGTGCTCACTGGAGTAGCACTTTTAATTTCCTTCAAGAACATTTCCTTTGCAGTCACAGCTTGGCTAACTGGCGCAAGAGGCCTAGCTTTCAGCCTATCTCAGCTTCTGACATGCCTTCCTCACTAAGCTTAATCATTTCTAGCTTTTGATTTACAGTGAGAGATGTGTGACTCACTCTTTCACTTGAACACTTAGAGGCCATTATATGGTTATTAATTGGTCTAATTTCAATATTGCTGTGTCTCAGGGAATAGGGAGGCCTTGGGGGGTGGGGCGGAGTACCAGCTGGTGGAGCAGTCAGAACACACATAACATTTATCAATTAAGTTTGCTGTCTTTTATGGGCATGGTTAGTGGCACCCCAAAATAATTACAATAGTAACATCAAAGATTACAATCACACATCACTGATTGCAGATCACCATAACAAATATAATAATAATGAAAAAGTTTGAAACTTGTGAGAATTACCAAAATGTGACACAGAGACACGAAGTCAGCAAATGCTGTTGGAAAATTGGCACTGATAGACTTGCTCGACGCAGGGTTGCCACAAACCTTCAATTTGTAAAAACACGTTATCTGCAAAGTGCAATAAAGTGAAGTGCAATAAAACGAAAGTGCCTGTATCTGAGAACAACTGATATTTTTCCCATATTGAGTCTGACAATCCATAAACATGGAATATCCCTCCATCTATCTTGGTCTTCTTAAATTTACCTCAGTTATGTCTGACAGCTTTTACGTAGAGACCATACACATTTTTTGTTCGATTTATTCATAGATATTTGATATTCTGAGTGAAAAAATAAATTGTATGGCTGTTAAATTTAATTTTCTAAGTACACATTGGTGATGTATAATTTTATTTATTTATTTATTTTTCCCCCAAAGCCCCAGTAGATAGTTGTATGTCATGGCTGCACATCCTTCTAGTTGCTGTATATGGGATGTGGCCTCAGCATGGCCGGAGAAGCGGTGCGTCGGTGCGCACCCGGGATCTGAACCCGGGCCGCCAGTAGCAGAGTGTGCACATTTAACCATTAAGCCACGGGGCCGGCCCCACATTGGTGATATATAAAATGCAATTAAGTTTTGTTCGCAGACATATCCAACAACTTTGTTAAACTAGCTACTAAATCTATTAATTTACCTGGATCTTCTACAATATCACTCACATCATCCAAAAATAATGAGAGTTTTATATCTTCCTTTCCAGTCCTCATGCTGTGTGTGTGCGTATGTGTGGTTTTTGTATGTGGAGTTTTCCTTTTTTGGCCTTACAGCATTGCCTAGGAATTCTAGCATAATGTTAAACAGAAGTGGATGGAATAGTGGACACCCTTGTCTAACTCCTGATCGGGGGACAAATTTCAATATTGCACTATTAAGTATAATGTCTCTGTTGAGTTTTTTGTATAATTTCTTTATCAGAGCACATTAGTTATC
The DNA here is from genome assembly GCF_020826845.1 of Diceros bicornis minor. Classification (NCBI taxonomy): domain Eukaryota; kingdom Metazoa; phylum Chordata; class Mammalia; order Perissodactyla; family Rhinocerotidae; genus Diceros; species Diceros bicornis. The sequence continues at coordinate 10,129,654 of NC_080752.1, forward strand.
TAAATCCACATTTAAAAAATACCCCAAAATTTGCCAGCTCAAACAACAAACATTTATTGCTGTTTCTGAGGGTCAGGAATTCAGCAACTTAGCCGGTGGTACTGGCTGAGAGTCACTCGTGAGGTTCAGTCAGCAAGGCTAGTACCCCTTCCAAAGGGCTTCCTCACAGGCCTCAGCTCCTCACCACACGGGTCTCTCCATAAGCTTCTTGAGTATCCTCTCGGTACATCAATTGGCTTCCCCTGGAGCAAGTGATCCAAGAGAGAGTGAGGAGCAAGGAGGGAGCCACAGTGCCTTTTCCTACCTGGTCTCTGAGGTCACACACACTGTCACTGCTGCTTTATTCTATTTGTTAGACGGGAGTCACTAAGTCCAGCCCACAGTCAAGGGGAGGGGAACTGGGCTCCACAACTTGAAGAGAGCAATGTCAAAGCATTTGTACACATAGCCTGTTGGTTGTTCATAGGGCATAATGAAATTGTGACTTTATATCTTCATTAGTTCAGGAAAACTCTCAGATATCATTTCTTCAAATATTGCTTGATTCCCTTCCTTCTTCTCACTCTGGGACTCCAGTTGCACATGTATTAGACCTTGTCACCTATCCTCAATGTCTCTATTACATTTTGTTCCTATATTTTCCATCTTCTGTCTCTCTGAGCTTCAGTCTGAACATAGTAATCTGATATATCATACTATTCACTAATTCTCTTGAGTGAAATCTGATGCCAATGTATCCACTGAGATCTTATTTTTTGGTATTAATATTTCAGTTATAGAATTTCTTTCATATTTTTGATAATTTCCAATTACCCATTGAAATTTTCAGTCATGTCTTTTATCTCCTACTTAGTAAGAAAAAATATTTTTAAATTGTCTCATAATTCCAATATCTGGAACTCCTGTGGATCTGTGCTTGTTGTGTGTTGTTTCTGCTGGGGTTTGTTTTTTTTTTTTTTTTTCGTGTTGTCTGTGCTCATTTTGTACCCGGCTACTTTTTACTGTGTACCAGATAAATTGTTGGCAAAATTACTTATAGACTTAAGATGATGTAACCTTCTTCCAAAGAGGATTAACATTTGTTTATGCCAGGTGCCTGCAATCATGCAATTCAGAATCCCCTGAATCTAAATATAAGAATTTGGATAATTAAAGCTGAGCTGTAGATCCAGTAACCATTTGTGTACTTGAAGTTTATTCCTTTTACTAAGGTGCCCCTTTGAACTCCCAATTCAAAGTAGGTGGATTCCCCAGGCACCTTCCCCAGGGGGCCCTGGAATCTGTTCCTTGTCCACGTAGCCACATGAAGCTGCCCACAACACTTCTAAGCTTCTTGGCTCACCTTTTTGGAATTGGCAAGCTACCAAACATCTCCAAATCCCAGGATCGAATCTCTTCTCCCCCTGGCCCAACAACTCTTCACTACATTATTAGCTTTCTGACGCATTCAAGTAGTATGTGCATCCTACTGACATTAAACGAATAATTAGGAAATATTACAAACAACCATACGCCAAAAAATACAACAATATAATTGACCAAACTGCCTGAGAAGAAATAGAATACCTGAACAGCCCTTTATCTACTAAAGAAATTGAATTCATAATTTAAAATCTTTCCACAAAGCAAACACCAGTTTCCAGCGGCTCCATTGGCAAATTCTATCAAATATTTAAGGAAGAAATGATATAAAGCCTTTCAAACTCTTTGAGAAAATAGAGGAAGAAAACTCAAACCAATTCATTTCATAAGGCCAGATTTACTCTAATATGAAAACCAGAAAAAGACATTACAAGGAAAAAGAAAAACTACAGACCAATTTTGTTCAAGAGCATAGCCATAAAACCCTTATCACAATATTACCCAGTAAGTCCAGCAATATATAAAAAGAGTGATACACTATGACCAAATGGGGTTCATCCAACAAGCAAGTTAGGTTTGACATTTAAAAATCATTCAACGTTAAAAAAGAAAACCGTATGTTCATCTCAGTAGATGTAGAAAAGCATTTGACAAAATTCAACATCTATTAATCTTAAAAACGCTCAGCAAATTAAGAATAAAAAAGAATTCCCTTAACCTGATAAAAGTCATCTATTAAGAACTCACAGCTAACTTTCTACTTAGTGGTGTAGACTGGGTGCTTTCCCCCTAAGACTAGGAGTAAGATAAGGATGTCCTCTTATCATTTCTATTCAGTGTTGTATTGCAGGTCCTCACCATTGCAAAAAGACAAGAAAAAGTAATAAAAAGTATACTTATAAAGAAGGAAAACGTAAGTCTACCTTTGTCACCTAGAAAAATGTATATTTAACTATCCTAAGTGTACCTCGCACCCATTGGGATGGCTACTATCAAAAAAAACAAATAAACAGAAAATAACAAGTGTTGGTGAGGATGTGGAGAAATTGGAACTCTTGTACACTGTTGATGGAATTGTAAAATGATGCCACCACTATGGAAAACAGTATGCTGTTCTCTCAAAAAATTAAAAATAGAACTACCCTACCATATGATCCAGCAATCCCACGTCTGGCTATTTATCCAAAAGAATTGAAAGTAGGATCTCAAAGAGATATTCATACACCCATGTTCATAGCAGCATTATTCATAATAACCATGAGGTGGAAGCAGCCCAGATGTTCATTGATGGATGAATGGACTAACAAAATGTGGTGTATGCACATACCATATATATTACATGGAATGATCCATGTAATAACAGAGTAGAGTCAGAAACATCAGTAAGAACTCATATTTAATTTAATATAGATAAAGATGGTTACATATAGAGATATTTATAGGTACGTGTATATACCCAGGATAGCATATATATCTTTGCTCTGTCAGATAAGAGAGCCTAAAAAAAGTAACACCCCAGTAGCAACGACCACACCTAGCACTCAGATCTTGGTTTCTAATACCCTTCTCCAAGAAAAGGACCGAAGGCTTCCTGGAGAAATGGCTGACTCTAGGACTGGGGCAGGAAATACACAAGATGATCTTGGAGTATCTTGTAGTGCCAGAAAGTAAGCAAAAAAGAAACAAACAAAACCCCATTGATGGGTACATGTCAAAGAAGCGCAGGAACCAACTGAAAGAGCTCTCAATAGCCAAAGCCAGAACAATTTGAACCAGATAAATAAAGTAGTAACGCATTATAACCCAAAATATAAAATAAATTCCCATGAGTTCATACTGCCATAAATAAATGATAGAATAAATTAATAAAAGGAGAAAAAAGATAGATCTCCCATGCAGAAGAATTCCAAATAATTTATGTAGATACTCTGCCCCCAAGGGAGGGAAACATAACTCCCCACTCCTTAGGTGTGAGCTGTACCTAGTGACTTCCTTGCAAAGAGCATAGTGCGAAAAGAGGAAAGGAAAAAGTAACTTTACAGAGGAGAGAGCTGACAAACACTACCTTAGCCAGGTGGCTGAGGTCAACATCAACAGTCAGAAATCACGTTAACAGCATGTACGAAGTGATAAAAACGTCACTTTATCTCTGTAGTCTTCTTCCCAATGACCCTAATCCAGTCTTATCATGACAAAGAAGATCAAATTCCAATAATGGGGCATCTTAAAAAACACCTGACCAGTACTCCTGAAAACGGGTGAAGTCATCAAAAACAAGGAAAGTCTCAGAAACTCTCCCAGCCAAGTGGAGCCATAGGAGACGTGACAACTAAATACAACATAGAACAGAAAAAGGACATTAGGTAAAAACTAAAGGAATTTGAATAAACTATAGATGTAACAACCATGTATCAATATTGGTTCACTAATTGTAACAAATGGACCACATTAATGTAAGGTGTCAATAACAGGAAAAACTGGGGACAAGATATATGGGAACTTTGTACTATCATCTCAATTTTTCTGTAAATATGAGACTACTCTAAAAAATAAAGTCAATTAGGGGCTGGCCCCATGGCGTAGTGGTTGCGTTCATGCACTCCGCTTTGGTGGCCTGGGGTTCACAGGTTCAGATCCTGGGCGCGGACTACGCACCGCTTGTCAGGCTGTGCTGAAGCAGGAGTCCTACATATAGGGTGGAGGAAGATGGGTGCGGATGTTAGCCCAGGGCCAATCTTCCTCAGCAAAAAGAGGAGGAGTGGCAACAGATGTTGGCTCAGGGCTAACCTTCCTCACCAAAATAAATAAATAAATGAATAAGTCAATTTAAAAACCCTAAGGGCTCTACAAAAAAGCTGCTAAAACTATTAAATGAGTTGGGAAGGTTGTGCAGTAAAGAGTTAACTCGACAGTCTTGAGATGTCCAAACACTTCACATTCCAAAAGACAGACTGGCTTTTGACAGACTCCCAGGAGATAAACTCTCAGCTCTTGGAACATCTTGCCTGATGAGAGTGTCTTTGTACACCTGCAGCCTGCAGCCACACCAGAAAGTTTATGCTAAACTGTGATTTATGGTGGAGGCCAGGGGCTACGCTGGATCAGCTCCACCTCTGGAGAGGCAGGAGACTGAGTAACTAAAGTCAGTCACACTCTCCATTCTTACACTGCTGACTCCCAATGAAAAGAAACCCTGGACACCAAGGCTTGGGTGAGCTCCCCTGGTTGGCCATCCTTTGTACGTGTGGTCACATATCATTGCTGGGAAAATTAAGTGCTGTGCATTGACTCTACTGGACCACAACAGGAATCTCACTTCTGGTCTCTCCTGGACCCCGCCCTATGTGTCTTCTTCCTTTGCTGATTTTCATCTGTGTCCTTTCACCGTCATAAACTGTACCTGTGAGTATAGCAGCTTTTGTGAACTCTCTGAGTCCTTCCAGTGAATCATCCACCCTGATGGTGGTCTTGGGGACCCCCCAACACAAAGGTCAATAGGTCAACATACAAAAATCAGTTATATTTGTATATACTAGAAATGAACAGCTATAAAACGAAATTACAAACACGATTCCACTTACAATAGCACCCGAAAGTATAAAATATGTAGGAACAAATTTTACAAAAATGTGTTCAAGCCTATAGACTCAAACTACAAAATGTTTGCTAAATAATTCCAGAATTTGCATTTCACTCTTTTTTATAGAATAAGTGATTTGATGAAACTCCATTTTTCCCTTTCTGTTCTAAAACACATTAGTCATCGTTACTTTAATGTCTCTATCTGGCTCCTCCCTATCTGGATCACCAATGGCACTATTCACCGCCCGGACGTTTCCTTTCACTCTTTTGGTCAATTGGACCGTTTCTTGGCATGCCTGCTGAGTTTGTATGAACTGCTGAACATTGTGTATAATGAATTGTAGAGTCTCTGCTTGGTGTTATCTTCAGCTTACGAGGGTTAGGTTATCTTCTGGCAGTCACGGGGAACACCGGCAGAGCCTCGTGGTGCCGTTGACGGGAAGGGGGCAATTGGGACGTGGCATTTCCTTTTGGTTATAATACTTGTAATTATACTGTACACTTATTTTGTACCATCTCTCTCCACTTCAGAGCCCAGAAAAGCTCTAAAAGACACCTATAAAAGTTTGAGGGTTAGGGATATGTGGAGAAAGGGACCGATAGACATAGACAAGCATTTTGTGTAATGCGATCTTCATCTCTCTTTCAGGACAAATGGGAAAGGCTCATTAGCCAGAGCTCATATCTTACGTTCTTTGAACACGTTTCCTAATGACCTGGACAACATTACAAGTGTGCCTTCAGTCACCAGTCAGTGCCCAGGCAAACAGCTCAGTGACTGAAGGACAGGAAGTAAACTCATTCGCCATCAGCTATTTCATCCGTTAGCATGCTGCTCCACCTCTTCTCTTCCAATATCTCCACATCCTACCTAGAAGCAGTGTTTGACAAGACGAAATTCACTCATCTTGGCCAGCACACTTTCCTGCATCACAGTGACCTGGTTTACAAATTCAGCCATCAGAACTTCCATTTTAATAAATATTGCCTAGTGGCCCACGAGCGCACAAGTTTGTCTTGGGCTTTGTATTGCCTGAGACCTCCATAAAACAACCAGCTGCCTCAGACACAAACCCTGGTGATGGATGCTTCCGCTGTGCTGGTTGAACAAATTGTAGCATACAGGTGGTCCTCAAGAAATAAATAGTAGGTAAACTTGAGGCAGGGCGGAGCCAGTTCTACAATCTCAAACTCCTGACTTCCAGCTAGAGCTCTATCCTTTAGGGCCACCCCCACGTCTCCCCAGGGATCCCATCAATGGCCACTCCACTCAGACCCCCAGCTTGGGCACACTCTGTCCTGCGCAGGAAAAGATGGGGTTGCTGGTCCTGCATTGATCTTCTCAGGGACTATGTAAGCTCTGCCATCTGGTGGCTGTTCAAGATATTACAAGCACAGGGAAAAAGGATAGAGAACAGGAACAGACATTTGCAAGAAAAAGCACTATACTTTGTGAATGAGCTTTTAGAAAGCGTTTGTCCTCAAAGCAAACTGGAATGCTTCCCTCCTCCCTTATGGGTTACACTGTGGTGTAACTGATTAAGTGTAAATGGATTCAACCCTTAGGTAAACCAACAGAAAGCATGTACCTTACAAGAGCCTCAGAAATGCTCATATTCTTTGCTGGAGTCATTCCACTCCTGGGATTTTGTTCTAAGGAAGGGTCATTGCTTCAGGGCTTTGATGGAAGAGGCAGAAGAACTAGGGTCATCCAGGAGGCACGGCGGGGCTTCTGGGACAGGGAGGCTGAAGCTATGCTTTCCAGGCAGTGGGAGCCCACTGGACTCAGCCGATCCGTCGACCAAGCCTAGGTTCGCCCAGCCTAGCCAGCTTGCAGACTAATTCCAGACCCTACTTGGTAAAGAAGGACTTTGGGAAAAGGTAAAACCATTTTTAATAACCTTAACTGGGCCAGGTGACAGGAGTGAGCATAGGGTGGGCAATAGCTGGTGAGTGATGGGAATGGGCAGTGGTTGGTAGGCGGGTGGCTGTGCATAGAGGCCCTGGGTCTACAGCACGCCAGGTCTTATGCTAGGGCTTTACACCAGATGCTTACCACAAATATGAAGCAGATCTTCTTTTTAATGTCCGTTTAAGGAAACGAAAACTGAGACCCAAAGAGGATAAGTGATTTGCCCAAGGTCACACAACTGATTTAACTGACTGAACTGGGACTGGCTGACACATCTTCATTCAACAAACACTAAGCACTTGCTCTATGCAGGGATGTCCTGGGGATGTCCTGCCCTCCAGGAGCTCGCAGACATAGGACATAGCCCACCTGGCGAGCGTGGGGAGGGAACGAGGTGTCAGAGAGCCGTCCTGAAGGAGGTGAGGCTGCCAGAGGAAAATCATGGGCCCTGAACGTGAAGAACATACACACTCAGATGTGACACAGCGAGGAGGGGAGGGGAGGGGAGCCTGGAGAACTTCAAGGCGTGTAAAGTGGGCGGCAAAGAGCAGGGAGAATAGAGGCTTGGGGAGGAGGTCGTGGCGCAGTGTGGCCATCTAGTGGCTGCTCAAGATAATGACGGCGGCTGTTGCCAACGTTCACCGAGCATTTGCCACACGCCTCCTGTACGTATATTAACTCATCGCTCTTCACCGCAACCCTGTCAGACGGGCACCATTTTAGCCCTGATTTGAAGACCCAGGTGCTGAGATACCTTTGATACTAACTTGTCCGACATCACACTAATGTAAGATTGGCAGGGGGGATTTCCACCGGGAAGTCTGGCTTCACCCCCACGCCCACGGCCCCTCCCTGAGGAGACAGGTGCGTCTCGCAGGTGAAGCTGGAGCCCGGCTGGCGCTGTGTTTGGGAAAGCTCTCTCTCGTGGCGGTGTGGAGGACGGTTTGAGCGTGCAGCGGGGGGAAACAAGGAGCCTGGAGGGCTGCTGCCCATTACGCGGCGCAGAGCGGGAGGGTCGGGTAGGCGGTCGCGCCTTGCGACGAGCAGACCGCCGTTGGTGAGAGCAGTCTCAGCGAGCGCTGGCGGTGAAAGTCACGGAGGAGCGAGGGCCAAGGATGGAGGCAGACACAGCGAATGTCGACCGCTCCTCTCAGATGCTTGAAGGGACCTCTCTCCACTTTCCCAGACGCATCTTTCCACGTGGACTGGAAGCTGCACTGGCAGGCATTCCGTCTTCTCCTCAGCAACCCCTTTCACACACGCCCCGCAGAGAGCCCTGTGCTGGGGTAGAATTCGCAATGGATTTAAAGTCAAAAGACCAGGGTCCGATGCCACTGACCGGCTGTGTGACCTTGAGCAAGTCACCTCCCTCCCTGAGTCTGAATATTCTCCTCAAGAAAATGGGCCCGGTTATACCAACCTGATAAGATCAGAACGAGGCTCCAGTCAGAAAGCATCCTACACACCATATGGTGACCCTCAGCCTCAAGTCAACTCCACTCCCACCAGCGTTACTGTGCTTGGCTTGCGGGAAGGTCCTTCCCTGTCTCTTGTTCCAGCTCGTTAGCTCTTAGGGCCCAGAAGATTCTTCCATCAGCTTCTCCCCATCCCTCTCTCTCCCTTTCCTCTCTGCTCACTGGAGCTCCCTCTCCTCCCTGACCCTTTCCCCCACTTTGCCAGCACCTGTCCCTACCACCCCCTTCCCACACCCCCAAGCTCACAGCTGGAACCAGTCCAGAGCCCGGTTATTCATTTGCAAAGTCCACATGCAGAACCGTACTGGCCTCAGCAATGCAGAACAAACCCATGTAACCAGCCCCATTATGTTGGTGCCTCCAGAGGTCCAGGAGAGCAGCTGGGCCCAGCCTGTTCTATAACCACCAGCCATGCAGAGCCACTGGCCTCTCACTCAGTCCAACTTGGTACATGCCCTTGGGCAGGTGCCATCCCTTCCTTGGGCTGCAGATTGCACAGTGCAATGTTAATAAATTGAGCTAAATGATTCTAAGGATTTTGCTAGCTCTGACACACTGTGGTCTTGCATCCAATTCAGTTCATCCTGTAATAATAATAGAAATCAAAAACAGTAGCTAACATTTATTGTGCACTAACAGTGTGCCAGGCACTATTCTATGTGCTGTGTGCATTGTTACTTTTAATCGTCACAACATCTTGTATTAGATAGATGCCGTTTACTGCCCCCAATTTACAGATAAGTAAACTTGAGCTCGGCAAGTTGAGTTGGTGTATCCAAGGTCACATAGTATTAAATGTCAGGGTAGTGTTTTACCCAAGCTGCCTGACCCAGACCCAAGCTCTTCACTTCCCAGTGGGCATCCAGCTCTAAGGCAAATCTCTGGCTCAACGCCTAACCACTCCACGGAGCTTCAGACCAGACCATGCACCCAGCTGCCCTCCAGGCCATCCCCTGTAGATGTCCCACAGGCTCCCAAACTCCATGTGTGCATAAATGCAGCCTCGCCCCACACTTGCTCCTGCTTGTCCCCTGGCACCTGCCATCCTCAGTGCCAGCGTATGGTGCCTTTGTGAGAATCAAAAAAAGACGCCCCTCCCTGCAGGTGGACACAGGCCCAAACCAGGTTGCAGGGCCTGGTTAGTGGAGGCACAGGCTGCACCACCCAGTGCAGGGTGCCTTGCTCTACCATCTTCCACCTTGCTCAGGACGATACTGGGACTCATCCTTGACCTCTCTCTCTCTCTTTTTCTCATCAAGTTGTCTATGCTGCTTCTCCAGGAGGCCAGGGTCTCCAGGGAACATGGTCCCCAAAACATTGTCATCCCTTATCCTCTGGAATAATGCCCCAGGGCAGAAGCCACTGGACTCCCAGACCATATCTGAGAGAAAAAGAGGTGTGTCATCAGGACCAGGATGACTAAGCCCCCAAGAGCCCGGCCCCCACCAATAGTGCATGGAACCTGAGGTCTTCACAGACTTGGCCTTTGGGGCTACAGGAGGGAGCACTGGAGGCCTGGCTGCCCTTGAAGCCCACAAGGAGATCGAGAAAGGTGCTGGCACAATCTGCAGGAGTCCCTAGGGATGTGCCATGGGGCGGCCTCTGGTCCCAGCGCTTTAGGGAGAAGATCCCCGCCTGCAGCTCAGGTTCAAAGGCTCTGCTGAATCCGCCCTTCCCACAGAGTACAGCCACCAGATGGCAGCCAGGCCACAGGCAGACAGAGGGAGAGCAGTCCTCCCCCGACACTGAAGGCCAGATGGAGCAGCTTGCTCTGAAGGGCTTGTCACTGACCCGGGAACCTTCGACCAGAGAGAGAGTGAGTGAGTGCATGTGTGCGTGAGCCCAGGAGGCTGTCTGCACCTGTGAGGGGCTGTGAGGCGTGGACTGACATACAGCTGGACAGAAGACTGGGGTTTAGTCCCTTCCTTTGAGTCTCTTCACCACCCCTAGGGCTTCCCTGCCTCTAAGTCCAGCCCTGTCCTGGGTGCTGGTGATGCAGAAAGGGAAGCGACCCTGTTCCCGGCCTTGAGGAGCTCTCAGGCCTGCGGTGGAGCTGGACACAGACAAGTAAACAGACCACACGGTGGGGTGGGTGCAGAGACAGCGGGAGTAGCCCGGAGGAAGCCCCTAACCCAGGGGAGGTGGAGGAGCTTCCCAGAAGAAGTGACATCTAAGCTGCGCTTAGAGGGCCTTCTGGCACGCCTCAGGTGCAATAACAACACCTACTCTATCTCTTTCCTCCAGCAGCCCTGCAGGAAGGCGTGACAGAACCAGCTGTACTGCCATGTGAGTGGAGCATCTGAATGGTGCCATGAGCAGGGAGAACAGAGCTGGCATGTGAAGCAGAGTCTGCACAACTCTCACGCTCAAACTCTTGGCTACTGTGTACGTCCAGGGACTGAAAACTTGGAGGAGAGCTGAGCTAGGGGTCCAGGCCTGGGGCCAGATCTGGAGGGGAGGCAGGTGCCTCCCACCCTGGTCCCAGAGCAAGTTCTGAGGGCTCCAGCCTCTGACTTACCTGTGAGGTTGGTCCAAGGGGACAGGGCAGAGTGTGTGTGACTTGAATCACCCCCCCCCCCCGAGTGACACCCTACACCCCCCACACCCACCTCTACCCTGAGCTAGGAGAGGAGACTCTGCCCAGCAGGAGTGCTGATCTGATGGCTCCCTGAAGCACAATAAGCAAGCAGTATATCTGCTCATGGTACTCTGAGAACGAGGGAAGTGATCCTGAAAATCAACCCGACCACCTGGCACTCTGTGCTGTATCAGTTGACACTCGAGACAGAACTCCATAGCGTTTTTTCGAAACCAACTCCAGGTTGGAAGTGCCTCTTCAAGTCTAACTGAAGTAAGTAGTGCTGCAATCTGCCTTCAACTCTGCAGTTCCTGAGCGGAGCCTTTAGCGCCTGAGTTTGGACGTGACCTACGTGGAACCCTGTGAAATTCACACGTTGTAGGTAGGGGAGGAAAGGGCGCTGTTCCGGGAAGCAGGAGGAGCAAGAATGTCCTGCAGCAGTCGGACAAACTCCGGCCCCACAGCCAGGGCCTGGCAACCCGAGCCTTCCGCCCGGAGAGCAGGTGGAGGGATCAGGGGAGGCGATGCCGCACCGGGAAGTGAGGCTCCAACGACGGCACCGGACTCTCCCGGCCGAGGGGCGGCCTCAGGGCAGCTTGGGCGGGTGGGGGCGGAGGGGAAGGTACAGCAGGGAGAACCGGCTGGAAATAGAGAAAGGATGCTGGTGGGGAGAGGGGACGGGGAGCCCTGGGCTCAGGTGGAGGGAGAAGGCGGAGACCGGAAGAGACAAGGAGATGGAGATAAAGACGAAGGCCGAGAGACGCGCTCGGAAGAGACAGAAACAGAAACGAGATCATCAAGACTGAGAGAGCCGAGGAGCAGACCGGGACTGGGTGGGGCTGCCCTGCAGGGGAGGAGCGGGTGGGGAGGAGCAGGAAGGCGTGAAGGCGCGCCGGCCACTGGGGGTTCCTGCGGGCACAGCTCCCCGCCCCCGCCGGCCGGGTCTCTCCCCCTTGTCTGTCTTTCCAGGAGCTCAGAATCCCCTCCCCCCGGCCCGCCCCAGCCCAGCGGCTGCCCCTCCCCAGGCCCCCGGGCGCCGCCCCCTCGGGACGGGCTGTGCAGCCCCGATAGACGGTGGGGGGCTCAGCTGGTGCGTTATCAGCCTCCTCCAGGAGCGAGCCTGAGCCACTCAGCGGCTGCCAGTCTGAGATTAGGCCTCAGGAGGGTCATTCAGCGCCGCCCTGGCCCGGGCCCAGCCTCCTCTCCCTCCCTCATCTGGCTCGGCTGGCAGGTGGGAAGGAACGATAAGGACTCGGGGCTCGGGCGGTTCTGGGGCCGGCAGCTCCGTGCCCCCTACCCCCTGTCAGGGCAGGAACATTGGATGGGGGGAAGGTCAGTGCCAGCCCGGCACCTGCAAGGACCCCCAGAGTTCCCACCGTCCTGGTCCTGCCACCATGAGGAGGTGGCTGAAGAGGGTCCCGGAGAGGCCCAGGCAGGGTGCTGGGGGTCCTGCCCCAGGGACCGGGGCAGGACAGCAGCTGCCACAGGACCCTGCTGGGAAAACCTCACAGGTGTGAGGGGCTGGGCTTCGCTTGCTACCAGGAGACAGAGGGATGTGGCTCTGCCTTCAGGCCCTGGCTGGCCGGTTGGGGGATCAGACTTGAACCCACCCCCACTCCTCTGGGATAACTGGGAGCAGCAGTGGAACGGAATATGGCTTCATGCAGGGGAGAATCATATCCAGGCAGCCAAAAGGTCCAGACCAGGAGGCTGGAAACAAAGAAGGGGGTGTTTGTACCTTAGCAAAGACCTTCTAGGAACCTCCATCTCTCCTTCAGTAAGTGAGAGGCTGGGCTGGCTGGTCCCCTGGCTCTGCCATCTGTCTAATCAGGAAGACTTCCTAGAGGAAGAGAAACCTTGGCAAGGCCAAGAAAAAGGAATATGCAGAGTTTAAACTGGCAGAGACAGGTGAGAAGGCATCCAGCCAGCCTAGGCTGGGAATCACAAAAGCTACAACCACAATTCACTGCGCTGAAGCCCAGAGAGGGGAGGAGACTTGCCCCAAGTCATATAGCAGGGCAGGGGTAGGCCTGGGGCAAAAATGCTGTCATCCCTCTGCTCACGGATCCTCCCTTGGGGGCAGACTGCAAACTAGACCCCAGGGAGGTGAGAAGGGATAATGCAGATTTCAGATGGGTCTCCCCCAGGGGTATTTGGGTGAAGCCTTGGAACAGCAAAGGAATGGATGGAATGGCTAAGTGAGGGGGCTGTGACAGGCAGGACAGGAGGCAGAGGGAGATCTCTGGGACAAGGTGGACTGCCCTGCCCTCTAGCCCCACTCCTCTGGATCTGGGGGTGCTCCTGCGTGAGTCTGTCTCAGGTTGTCACCCCAGACATACAGAGGCTGTTCCCGTAAAAGCTACAGTCACAGAGGTGAGGGCCTCCAGGGTCAACTAGCCCAACAGAGTCATGCCTCCTGTCTCCTCTCCTTCCACTTCTCTCCCACTAGGACCCGGTTCCCTGTCCCCAACCCCACCCAGGCTTGGGGAGGTGGTGGCATTGTGAGGACATGTCTACTCCAGCTCTGTGGTGAGACTGGCCAGATCCTCCACAGAGGGGGAGCTGAGCTCAGAGAGGACAGTGGCTCTCCCAAAGTCACACAGCAAGTCAGTGGGGAGCCCCGGACTCAAATCCAGGCATCCTGAGTCCTGGCCCAAGACTCTTTCCCGGGCTTCCTAGACCCAAAGCCCAGCCCAGAGAGGCTATGAGGAGGGGATAGGGCTGGGTGGATGAGGATGAGTGAACACACCGCAATGCCAGGCAGCGTGGAGCCAGGGGGCTGAGGGTGGGGCTGGGGGAGGGGGTGTTGGCACTACACAAAGAAGAGCCTGGAATTGCCCAGAATCGCAGCTGTGACGGGCAGGTCAGCAGAGGGGGGCGTGCAGGAGGGTCTCTGCCTGGAACAAGGGTAGAGCTGGTGAGCTCCCTGGGCCCAGGGGGCCTCCCCAGGGCTTTCTGGGTAATCCTCCAGAGCCACCATGACGGTGTCTTTGGCAGGTGATTGTCATGATTCGGAAGCAAGATGGGACCTGGCTGGAAGCCTGAGGGGCTGTTTCTGAGCCTGGGAGCCTGAGCCTCAGAAGTACAAAACATCTTTATTTCTCAGAACTGAGGGCCATTTCCACGGAGGAGGGGAGGAGACATGAGGCAGGATGGGAGGTGCTGAGCTGACTGTCTTCTTCAGAAGGGTCTTCTGAATTGAATTGGGTGGTGGACGCCCAGGAGACCCCCAGGTCACAGTCAGTCCCAACCTGGACACAGTCTGAGCTCCAACCTTGGCTGGCAGCAATTCAAGTGAGGTGGGGCAGGGTGAGGTGGGGAGTCAGCCCCTCAGTGTAGATTCCCGCACAGAGAAGGAAAGGGTCCAGGGGGTGAGCTGAGCATCCATCACAGGCCCCTGGGATCAGGGCTGGGGCCTCAGGCCAGCAGAGGTCACATGGGGGTGCTCCGGACCCTGCCCTCTTCCTCAGGAATGTTCTCGTAGGCATTCTCGTGCTCACTGGACCTGAAAGAGGATGACAGGGGTCATTGCACCTTCCATCCCACCGCCTTCTCCCTGTCCTAGCCTGTGCTTCTGAGGGCAGCATCTTCCAGAGTAAATGTTTGAGCCCCAGAAGGGGGTTCCATGACCATATCTGGTCTTGCGCTTCTGAGACTGGGGGCCTCTCAGCACCACCTCCATGAACCCTATCTCCCTCCTCCCTGAGCCCCTCCCCCACTGGGCCCCACTGAGCAACCCCCACATTGAGCCCATCTCCCCACTGAGCTGCCTCCCCACAGATCCTTCTCCCCACATTGAGGCCCCCACTCCTCCCTTTAGAGTCCCCTTCCCCCATTGAGCCCCTTCTCCCCACTGCATCCCTCCCTGTGAGTCCGAGTCCACCCAGTGAGCCCCCCCCACCCAAGTCCCCATCCTTTACTCTTCCCAGACTGAGGCTTCATTTCCCCATGTGTCCCTGCAGTCCTCACAAAGCCCCATCACTCACCAGCCCTCCATCCCTGAACCCCTCTCCTCACTGCGCCCTGTCCCACGTGAGTCCTCCTCCTTCCTGGCCCTCTCCCTGCTCAGAAAAAGCACCGGGTCCTGAGGTCCCCGGGGGCCCCTGGAGCACAGGGCAGTCAGCCCTGTACTGGCACCTCACCTGAAGCTGGCCACCATCGAGGAGTACCTTCCGTCCGTTCCTACCATGATCCCCTCTGCCTTGTTTCCAGTGGTCATGACCATGTTCATGGGCTCCCTGGGGACAGGGATCATCAGTAGGGCTCCCTGGGCCCCCACCCCTTTGTTCCCCCACCTCCCCCTGGTCCAGTCAGGCCCTGTTCTGGGCTCTGGTTCTCACAAGTCCAAGGGCAAGGGCTGTCCCTTCACAGAAGCCCCCTCTCTCCTGCAGGGCCCCTGTCAGCGGCCTCACACCCTTGTCCCTGCTCCATGGGGGGGCCTCAGGTCCCAGCCTGAGATTTGCAAAAGATTTATCCGAGGCCTCGCAGCAGCCGCCTCGCAGCCTCCCTCTGCTGTTTCCTCTGGCCTCGGCTCAGCCCCCAGAGCAGACCCAGCAGGAATCAGTGTCTGCCCCAGATTTCCACAGGGCTTCCCTCGGGCAGGAGGAGCGCACGTGATCAGCGGCCATTGAAGGCAGAGCCAGGCCAGTGGAGGAAGGAACCATTTCCAACAAAAGGCTCCTTGCCTCTGACTCAAGTTTAAACCCACTGCAGGGTCGCCTCTGCCCCCATCTCCCCTGCAACTGCTCTCACAAGGGTCACAGGGACCCTTACCGCTGCCCGTCTTTCCTCGGACCTCCCACAGGCGCCTCAGACTTAATATGTCCCAAGTTAAACTCAGCAGTCACGCCATCTGCCTCTTGTGTTCTATGTCCCAGTGAGTGGTCCCGTCAGAGCCTGGACGTTATCCCTGTCCTTCCTCCCTCCTGCTTGCTCTGTCCCTGTCACCAACTCCTGGGGGTCCACCTCCAAGACAGCTCTTAGACTGTCCCCTCTCTCCATCCCCTCTGCTGCCTCCACAGTCCAGACTCTCCTGACCTCGTGCTCAGCCCCCTGTTGCTCTCCTCACCTAGGCCGGCCCCTCCCCACCCCTCCGCCAGCGGGCAGCCGGAGTGACGCTACTCGGGCTGCATCTCCTCTGGAGCCTGGCTCACAGACTTTCACCGGACTCCTGCTGCACTAAGGATAAAGCCCAAAGTTTGGGGCATGGGTATACAAGGGTCTGCTTGACCCGGGCCCTGCCTACCTCTCCAGCCTCTCCATCACTCTCTCCACCCGTGAGCTGCTTGTGTTCCCTCAGTGGGCTGTGCAGGGCTCCTGCTACACAGGCACCAGGCCACCTGTGTGAGAGCTGGGGGCAGACACAGCCTTGCCCCAGCGACAGCAAGTGCCCAGTGGCCAGGATTTCAGCCCATCCCCCTCTGTACCCGCTGCCCTGCCCCTAACTCAGGACCGCAGGTGCACTCTTCCCTGGATTGCAAGATTGCCATGCTCTTCCCACCGCACTCTATCCTGAGACTGGCTCCTCCTCACTCTCCAGGCATCAGGATAAACGTGCAGTCAACCAGAGGCCGTCTCTGACGCCCCTGCCGGCCAGGTCAGGCCTGCCCTGCGCTCTGCAATCTGTCAGCGTCAGGGCTTGCACCTCTCATTGCTCCTTCCGTGCCTGCCTTCCCTTCCGGTCTGGGAGCCTGTGAGCGCAGGAGTTGTCTGTCCCATTGCTCCTCTGTACCCCCGCATGGGCACAGCAGTGGACCCTGAAGAAGGACGGAACCTTCCTTTCCAGAGGTTTTCACAGACATCATCACAGGCCGGGCCACCCCGACCATACAGATGGAAATATTGAGATTCCAAGAAGAGAAGACATTTCCCCAAATCCCACGAGCCTGAGCCCTCGTCCCCGAGACCCCAGACCTCAGCATCCCTTCCACTCAGTGAGAGGACTGGACTCAGGGTTTCGGAGGCCCTTCTCCCGCTGCCAGAGCAGCAGCATGGTCCTGGGGCACACCCCACCTGCACCGGCCCAGCCCCCAGGGCCCCTGGACAGCACTCACGGCTCTTCCTGGCACCAGAAGTGGTTGACAGCAAAGGCGATTGCAACAAGGACCAGGAACACGGCCACGGCGATCAGGCCCTGCATCCAGGGCTGCAGGTTCCCCAGGCCTGGAAAGAGGGGGTGGGGCTGCTACAGCAGGTGAGGCCACAGTGGGGGCAGCAAGTGCAGAACAGGCGAGGGAGGAGCCCACACCCCAAGGGCTGGGGCCTGTGTTAGAGGCCACCAGCCAGCTGCCAGGACCAGGGGAGACATTCTGGGGTGGCAGGGGTGGGAACAAGGACCCATCTGACCCCCCTACTGAGCTTAAGAAACAGATGGCGGTTTGGAGGAAGGAAAACAGGACTTTGAAGAAGGAATGAGGAGCCAAGGAGGGAACAGGCCTCAGAGTGCTGTGTCTGAGATCCAGGCAGCCCAGAGTCTCCGCACCCCCACCGGGGGTCACATGCAGGGCACCCCAGGGAGTTCCTGGGCCCTAGGGACCAAAGGGCAGCCCCCTGGACAGCCAGCCTAGGCCCTGTCCATTGGAGATGGGTCCCCTCCTCCCTGGCTCCCAGCGGCTGGCACAGCCCAGAGCTAATAGGACTGGGCTGGCATCTGGAAGATCCTGTTCTGTAACCAGAGGTTTCTCTGGTTCTGGGTGGGGCATAGGAGTGCAGGGCAGGCGGGGCTGCTCAGTCAGGGGTGCCCAGAGAGAGAGAGGTGACAGAACGTCTTTGGGAGGGTAAGACAGAGGGGCGAGCTCTCCTCTGGGTCTCAGGGGCCAGAAGGAAACTTCAAAACCTCACCCCCTTTTGGCTCTTCTGGCTGGGTGCCCAGGGGACTAGGCCAGAGCCTAGGTCGAGGCCCATCCATGCACCTTGACCCTTGATATCACCTCTGACCCTCAAGTTTTCCCAGAAGTCTCTGCCATCAGTCCACTGGCAGCCCCAAAGGCCCTACTTTCCCCAGACATCACTGTGCTCCATGAGCCCGAGGGAGCTCCACCCTGCAGAGGACAGACACACAGCAGGTAGAGGTCCCAGGAGGGGACAGAGGCCAACAGGAGGCTTCTGAGGGGTCCTGCCTCCAGGCCAAAACACCAGCATCCAGTGCCATCTTGTACTTTGAGGGACCCAGGCTGGGCATCAAAAACCTCCTTTTGCCTCACTCCCACTCAGAAGTCTTTCCTTAAGTCTACCTTAAAGCTCTCCTGCTGAGTGAAGGCTCTACCTCTTCTCTGAGCTCTCTATGAGCCTGGCAGGTATCAGGAAGGACGACGGGGTCTGGGAACTCTCTGGCCTGTGGCCAGGTCAGACCTTGCTCATCTCCTTAAGTAACAGAAGATATACAATGTGGTTACCCCGAGTTCCACTGTTTACAGTGGTTACCCTGAGACTCATTGTCTCCCCAAGAACAATAGCTCACACCTGTTTCTTCCCTAGGTCAGTGATTGCTCAAGGATTGAGAGTTAGGGCTCAAGCCTTGGGAGGCCTCTTCCTGCTTCCTCCAGTCTCTGCAGCCAACTCCCTCCAGACACACCAGGGACCACAGTCCCCTGCTCCTCTTTCCATGTGGCCCAAGGGTGAGCATATGGCACAATGGGCAGAGCCTGGGGCAGGAGAGAGGTGATCTGAGCCCTGACCTTTCTTGCTCTGCTCTGTGACCCACACAAGTTACTCAACCTCTCTGATCTTCAGTTCCCAAGAGGGCTTCCAAGACCTGGGAGATAGAGTTGAGGCAGACGTGCATGAGAGCTCAGGGCACCTGCAAGGAGGGGGTGCTCTGGAAGCATCTTTGCCAGCCCCCTGGGGACCCAAGTCCCACCCACAGAGCCCCCAGATGCACATGCAGATCTCGGGGCGCAGTGCTTCACCGATACCAAGCCTTTCCACACCCCTGACCTTGCAGCAGCCCTGGGAGGTGGGCATGGCTGGTTTATTAGCCTCATTTTATGGATGGGAAAACCAAGTCTCAGAGAGGGTCAGTGATTTGCTCTAGGCCACACAGCAAGACAGAGGCAGAGCTGGACAAAGAGCTCAGGTATGTGGTGAGGGCCACACTGGGGACTGTCCCCTACCCAACCCGAAGAAACTGAAGCAACCAGGACTCAGGCCAAAGCCACGGCAAACCCCTGGCATCACCACCCCTCCTCTGGGACAAGCCTGCCATCGAGGGGTGGCTCGGCCCCACTGCCATCCTCCTTGTAGCCCCGACCCCCTGTCCTCAGGACCCAGCCTTCTTTAAGGCAATTCTGGCTCTTAGAGCCTGGGTCTCAACTCCTGTCCCCCATCCAAGACCCTGCTGCCCCCATTTCTCATTTGTGGAAAACGAGTCACAGACAGAAGCTCGGCTCGGCAGTCTCTGCCTTTGGAGGTTCCTCTGGTAGCCGAGGCCCTGCTTTCCCCTCCAAACTACAGGTGGCAAGGGTGATGAGGGCCAGAAGACCACCCGTCCACCCCTGGGTTACCAGCATCCAGCCCAGCCCGCTCCTCAGCACAGCCACCAGGGCTGGCCCGGTCCTGTGCTACCTTGTTGACAGCTGGCCGGGGGCACTGCTGTGAGCAGGCCCAGAGTGACCAGGCCGAGGGCTGACATGGCTGCAGGCAGCCCCCGGGCTTTCCCTCCTGCCGCTGGTATCTGGGCTCCTGGAGCTGCGGCGGGTCTGTCGTGTCTGCTGAGATCAGCCTAGGCTGAGCCTGGAGGAGAGGAGCTCGTAAGGAAGAAGGTGAGGGAGGAGGGAGAAGGGAGGTGGAGGGAAACTGCCCTCCCTCCCATGCTAATGAGCTGCTGGCCTGGCCTCCTCTGGCCGGTGCCCAGCCCACTCAAGCCGGCATTCGAGGTCATCTTTCTGAGGCCGGCTAAGGAAATGGGTCTGAGGACCAGAGAGATGTAGAGAGTGTCGGGGCCTCACCTCCATGCCCCAGGCCTCCCCAGAGTTTTTGCATCAGCTCCCCCTTCCCGGCAGTGGGGCTGGCCTGGGAAAGGAGTGACACGTTATTGCTCCTGCTGTGAATCAGCCCAGAGGGCGGGGCCTCATGGAAGGCTGACAGTGGGATTAAGAAATTTGCTGGCTGGAGAGTGTGGGGAAAACCCAAGAGCTGGGAAAGTTCAAAGCTGCCCCTCTCCTTGAGCCTGGCCTATGTCCTGTTCTCCCCTCACCTGTCCCTACTTGGCCAAGCCACACCCTGGGGCCCCAGTCCTGGGACACAGCCCTGGCTTCTATCCCTCTACCCCCAGCCCAGCTCAGTAGCTCTCTAAATGCACCTTCTCCCATGGGCGCCACGACAGAGGGCCTGAAGGTCCCAGTGGCTGACCTTCCCGACCCAGCCCATCTGACCTGGCCCTGTTTAGCTGTTCCTCCTGGCCCCAGATGTGGTCCCTGGAAGCTGGGCGGAGCCTCTCTAGGACAAGATCTGGGCTGGTCAGAGGCATCTACACACACCTTCTGATCCATCTCTACCCATCACAGGGAGAGAAGCGGGTGAACACAGCCGCTAGGGGGGACAAAGGAAGAACACCCCCAGGTGTCAAGGTCCAGTCTGGGGTGCTGAACCCCCAGGATCTGGCCCTCCAGCGAGGCCTGGGGCCAAGGGTCACGCTGGTCCCCCATGCCCCAGCCACCTGAGGAGTACAGGAAGACGGAGAAGGTGAGAGTCAGGCTCCACACACCCCAAGAAAGAAGGAGCCAGCAGACTGGGGCCAAGTCTCAGAGATGGAGGGTCCCCAGAAGCCAGAGCATGAACTGGAAGCCCCTCCACAGCCTCCCTGCTCAGAAGCCACCAAACTACTGCCCAGGGGACCTCTTGGGCAGCCCTTTTTCTGTGGAGGGTCTGCAGTGGCAGCACTCAGACGTCACGCCTCGTCCCTGCTCCTGTGTGTGTGCGGGTGTGTGTGTGCACATGTGTGTGCAGTGGGCCCCATTGCCATCCAAAGATGGGGTTCTCCAGTGACCTGGGGGAACTTTGCTTCGAGTTGAGTGAAGCCTCCCATACGTGTATGTCCTGTTCTCCCTCCTTATCCCAACTGGGTGTCCTCAGAATCTTCTGGCACAAAGTTTGACAAGAGTAGGCACTGTGGATGTTAATGAACAGCCAGGGAGTCACTGACCGGAATGCAAGGAACAGGGTTGAGTTTAACAAACATCTGCTGGGGCCTTCTTGGAGAGTTGGAAGCAGGGGAGTCGCATGGTGAGACGTGTGTTTGAGAAGACTCCTCTGGACACAGAGTGGAGAAGGAAAGCCGAGTGCGAGGCTGGAGGGAGGCGGCTGCAGCAGCCACACAACCAGGGACACGGCCTGCTCCAGGGGAGTGGCAGTGGGAAGGGATGTGAGCCCTGTGTAGGAGGCTAACTAGACAGGACGTGGTTGCTAGAGCACAGTGACTAGCAGGGAGTGGGCGGTGAGGGAGAGGGAGGAGCTAAGTCCCAGCTTTCTGGCTTGGGCGGCGGGTGCATGGCGGCTCCTCGGAAGGGGCCGGAGCAAGTCTGGGGAGGTGGGGAGGAAGGATGAGCTACAGGCTCAGATGTATTGTGCTTGCGGTGCCTGTGGATCCTCCAGAGGCGTTGGGATCCCTGGGTCCGGAGTAGAGAGCTGGATCTGGGAGCCATCTGTGGCACAGCGTTGGTAACTGAGTGGAGGGAGCGCATGGTCTCCCCAGGGTGTGCGTGTGAGTGCAGTGCACATGTGTGTATGTGTGTGGTGTGGGGGGTGGGGGTGTAACAAGAACAGGGAAAAGAAGGAGGCAGTGAGGGACCAGGACACAGCCCCAACACATAAGAGTCTTTCAAAGGAAGAGGAGTCAGGATGGAGCAGGAGGAAGAAACCCCAGAAGAGTGGGGTGTCCCAGAAACCCAGGAAGGAGAGGGCCAGGAAGACATGGGCAGGACGTCCCTGCCGTGACCCCCTCCAGCTGGTGGCCCCCGAGAGCAGCCCAGCCTCTCCCATGGGTCCCTGAGTCGCAGGTCCTGCCTCCCTCGCCCAAGCGTCCCCCCTTCCCTAAAGAACCAGGGGAAGGACAAGGACTCCCTGGGCCATGCTTTGGGGGCGGTGGGGGAGGGGAATGAGCAGGAAGGACATCAGGTGACCAACAGGAGGAAAACACACCTCTCAGGTCAAAGTCCCCAGCTTTGGAGCAAAACAAGTTGTTCCGGAAAAGGGGAGCGTGGGTGGATGGATGCTTGGCTTTGAGGCTGGTCCCTGCTCCATGGGTGTCCTCATCCGCTGAGGGGGGTCATCTCCTCACTGTATGGACACAGCCCTGCGTCCCCATGGCAACAAGCTGGGCCACCTTGCTGGTCTGGCTTGGACCCAAGATCTGGACTCAGGCCTCAGCAGCCCCACGGGGCTGGACCCTGTGTCCTCATCTCTGAGCCTCTATTCCATCAGTGCTCAGTTCCTCCTTCCTGTTTACAGCCCAGCTCTGCCACCCCAAATCTTCGTGTTCCCTGAAACAGGCCCTCCATCTAGCTGGACCTTGTGTGATTCCCCTTCAGAAAAGCTTAAGCGAACCTAGGAGGCGCCTTTCTCCACCACCACATCCTGCCTGCCATTCCAGTTGTTGCCAGCAGGTGGCAGAGTCCAGCTCCAATCCCAGACTGGTTGGGGAGGGCAGGGAGGGGGCCGGTTTGCAGCTGAAGATTCTGCAACTTCCCCTCCCTCCAGCCCCCGACTTCCGCCCCCTTCCAGGGGTGGTTTGGAGGAAGGGAGGGTGGTCACTGACATGTGAACAGTCAGTGATGCTGTGAACAGCGCCCATGGCATGCTCAGGGCTGTGCTGCAGAGAAGCAGCAGACGACTGAATTGTTAAGGAAGGCGTCCTGGAGGGATGCTAGGACAAAAGTTACTGAATTGTTGGACCTAGTAGAAACACAGCTCGGGGAAGGCCTCCAGGAGAGCTCAGCCTGAGGAAAAGCAGAGCAACACATTCAAGAAGAGTGTTTAGAGCACAGAAATAAATGTTTTTTCCACTCATTCTTATCATATTTCATCTCTTGAATGTCTTTGCTGCAAGCCTGAGAGCTCCTGGAGACTTTGTTTTATTCATTCAAACAGATCCTGTTTAAACCCCTTAAGGGCTTCCAGCAGCTCTTAAGATACTATGCAAACTTCTCAGCATGGGCTTGAAGACCTCACAACTTCCTTACCCTCCTCTCCAGCCCCAACTGGCCCCATGGCCACGTGCCACTTGCTAACAGTAGCCAAGCCCTTTCCCACAGCAGAGCCTCCTCTACACTTGCTCCTCCCTCCTGTTTGTCTGGTGGACTCTAACTGATGCTGCAAGTCTTGCCTTAAATGTCAGTTTCTCCAAGGGGCCTCCTCTGATCTCCCTTCTCCCCCACCTGAAGTCACTCCTTCTGTGACTCCCCGCTGCTCGTCTCTTCACAACCATTATCAAAAATTGCAATTACATATTGATTTGTGTATATTTACACATTTAACGTCTGTCTCCCCAGAGGAAAGGCATCGTCTGTGTCACGCCAGCATGCTAGTCCTGAGCACAGTGCCTGAGCACACACCCAACACACACTTTTTTCCTAGCATCTTCCTCCAGGATGCCTTCCTTAACAATTCAGTCGTCTCCTGCTTCCCTGCAGCACAGCCCTGAGCGTGCGATGGGTGCTGTTCACAGCATCACTGACTGTTCACATGTCACTCTCAGTATATCCGGTGCCTGCCTCCGGCCTGGCAGAGACCAGAAGCTCAGAGAATGATTGTTGAATGAATAAAGCATTTCATCTCTAGTTGGGTCCTTTCTCTCTCTGACCTCTAGGGCAGAGACTGGTACTGATTCATCTCTGTGTGTCGTCATTGTTCGGAGGAGTTGGAGCTGTCCAGCCCTGGAATGAGAGTGAGCTCCCCATACCTAGAAATGTGCAAGCAAAGGCCAAGCGCCAGGTC
Source organism: Diceros bicornis minor (assembly GCF_020826845.1). NCBI lineage: Eukaryota > Metazoa > Chordata > Mammalia > Perissodactyla > Rhinocerotidae > Diceros > Diceros bicornis. The sequence continues at coordinate 10,153,493 of NC_080752.1, forward strand.
ATCCAACAGGGGCGTCTGCAGGAGGGGTTCTGGCCCTTCCAGCTCTGGAAGCCTGTGATTCTGCGACACCATTAACAGGCTATGATAGATTTTCATATTTTAATCAGGTTCTGAGGGAGGGGGCTGGTTAGGACTGTGTGAGTCTCTCTTCTCTCAGACTCAGCATTTCATCACCTGGTTCCCTCCACTGAGCACTCCCTTCACAAGGGCCCAGGGCAGAACTCAGGGGTTCATGAACTTGCACAGGGAAAACATTACATCAGTATTTCACTAACCTCTAACTGAAATTTACCATTTTCTTCCATTAGGAATGAAAGCAACAAACCACAGTGTCTCTGTGATATTTCCTATCATCACACAACTGTCACAGACATTTGGATATATCATTTATGATATATGGGACTGTAACAGTCATTAGACCGTCCGCTAGTCCTTGTTATTTATTATATTATAAAGATACACATACTTACTATATTACAAACTGGTATTTTTAATATTTTGATAACTATATTTCAATATAATTGGTCTCCTTTGCAATGCTACACATTATATTTGATGCATTTAAAAACATTTCTCCAAGAAGGGGTCCATAGGCTTCCCCAGACTGCCCAAGGCACAACAAGAATTAAGTCCTGACTCACGGGGAGCCTGGGGCAGGTCAGCCCAAGCAATGCCTCATGACCTCAAGGTCATACCTGGAGAAAGACTGGCACTCTCTGCACGGAGGCTTTCTGGAGCTCAGAGCTGGGGGCCATGGTCAGATTGCATGGGTGCTTGCCCCCACAGAGGGCCCCAGCGCCTGGGAGCTGGAAGGGGCAGAAACCACTCTGGAGACAGCCAAGCCAAGGAATGTCCTGGCGGTGACTCCTGGGTCCTAGGCGACCCCACTGGGCCGGTGAGATTTATGGCAGGACTGGCCAGTGGGGGAAGATCGATCACCTCCTCCTGCTGCCCACTCACTCATCCATCCAAGAAACTAAAGGGCCGGCCCTGTGCCAAGAGCCCCGCCTGCCAGCAGAGGTCCCAAAGCCAGAACTGTGGCCAGTGGTGCCTGCAAAGCCCCGCCCCCTGCCAGGGCTGCAGGCTGGCAGTGGGACCGCGCTGGGGGCTGGTTTCTAGTCAGCCTCTCCCGGCCTCAAGGCTGATCCCGGATGGTGTGATCTTGCTCCTCATTTTTCAGCCAGGGAAACTGTGACCCAGAAAGAGACAGTCGCACAGTAAGTTAGTAGGAGAGAGTGCTAAGCGCCGGGTGTCCCTGTGTCCAGCCCAGGGCTCGGCCCCTCTGTCAAGCACCTGCTTGTTGGTCAGTTTCCCAAACAGCCTCTGGCTTGTTTCATTCATTCTCTCCACACAGAGTGTCCACCACGGGATGGAACTACAGCAGTGAACAAGAGAGCTTATGCTGTACAATTATCTAGTTACAGTTGCATCAAATGTTTCAAAGGAGATGGAAGGGTGCTAAGAACATATAAATGGAGATGCCCTCTAGTTTAGGGAATCAAGAAAAGGTAGTATTAAGTCTAAAATTCATTCAACAAACATTCATTGAATGCCTCCTGTGGCCCAGGCACTCTGAGATGCCAGGGACACAGAAAGGAAGAAAACAGTCCCTGCCCCCACGAAGCTCACGTTCTAGAGGAGTCAGCCAGGAAACAAACAGATAAACAGATGCAATAGGTCATATGGCAATTTGAGAAAGACAAGACAGGAGCAGGAGAAGGGGGGCTGGCAGGGAGGGTGCACTATTTTACAGATTCCTCGGGGAAGGCTCCTGTAAGAGGAGACAGGTAAGCAGGGCGCTGAAAGTGAGGAAGCAAGATGTCCAGCTGTCAGAGAGGAGAGAGTTGCAGGCAAGGAGGACAAACAGCAAGTGCAAAGGCCCTGAGGAAGGAGCATGGCGGGAGGTGGCAGTGTGGCTGAGGAAGTGAATGCAGGGAGAGGGCAGGAGACTAGGTTTTAGAGGCTGGGGCGAGGCCGGCTTGTGTGGGGCCTTGTGAGTGACCATCAGCACTGAGGCTTTAGTCAGACTGGGAGGGCTCTGAGCACGAGAGAGACCAGAGAACAAGAAGAGCAGACGCAGGGAGACCAGTTAGGAGGCCACTGCAATCCTCAGGTGAGAGATGACCATGGCTCAGGTCAGGGCGGCAGCCGTGGGACTGGGGAGACATAATTTAAATCCAGATATATTTGGAGAGTACAGCCAACATGATTTGAAATGTGAGAGAAAGAGAGAAGACAAGGATGGTTTCAGGGTTTTGAGTCTGCTCGGCTCTAACAGACTGAGAGGGGGAGGCTCAGGTGGCAGGCGTCCCGGGTTTGGTTTGGAGATGGGTCTGGAGTCTGGGGTCAAGAGGCGAGGTCCAGCTGGAGAGGTACATTTGGGAGATGCTGGGCAGCGATGGAGGAGCTCCCCTAGGACCTGGGAAGAGAAGATCTGCAGTGCTGGGCTTGGGGAGGGGGAGGGAAGAACAATTCTGGGCTGGGCAAAGAGTGCAGGTACCAGGGCTGCTGGGAGGCGGGCCTGGCTGGAGAGCAGGGGTGGTCGGACAGAGGTGGTGAGGACCTTGCAGGACCTCTACCTCACAGGTAATGCCGCGCCATTACAGGGTTTTAGGTAAGGACGAGACATGGGCAGTCTTGCGTTTCAGCAAGATCTTCCCAACCACAGCTTGAAGAACAGGTTAGACCCGGCAGTGAGCTGTGGGGGTGTCCAGGGGAGAGACTGTGCAGGTGGGGCAGGAGCAGTGCACGGAGAGAAGTGGGAGGATGAAAGAGCAGTTTAAGGGGTACAACTAAGGTGACTGCATGGGTGCAGCGAGCGAGGGACTCAGAAAAGTAAAGTGAAGGTGGCACCCAGGCTCTGTCTTGGACAACGCTTGGACATTGGTGCTATTTTCTAAACTAGAGAATTCGAGAAGAGCAGGAAGTTGGGGGTGAGGAGAGAATATGTCTTCATTCACTTAACAAAACTTTCCAAAGTGTCTGTTCTGTGCCGAGCACTGTGCCAAGCCCTACAACCACACAGCCCTCGGGGAACTCAGCTGCTGGTGGACGAGCCAAGCATCAGCTCGAGCCAGACGCAGTCCCCGCGCAGGTGCGCGGAGTTAGCAGCACCTGGAGCACATCTCAGGATGCAGCTCAGCACATCGTCAACGGGAAATAGAGGCTTGGAATTCGGCAGGCAGCTGGTGGATGGTGACGGAGGCCCCAGGCAGGGACGATGTGGCCAGGATGGGGAAGGAGGGTAAGTCAGGCTAGGAGCCAGCCCTGAGAAATGCCTCCTCGAGCGGATGGGGGTGTAAATCCCCATCTGAACTGAAGGGAAAACAAAGAAGCAACACACATCGCCTTTATACACTTACCATCAAACTACGAGCATCGGGCATGCCTCTCACGCCAGGGCCTGTAGAGTCATGGCACTGACTTTATTTCATCCTAAGTAAAACTGTTTTCTTCCCTTGTTACTAATTTTGCCATTAGTCTATTAAATATTTGGAGAAGCTGAGATTTCCAGGCTGAAAAGGAGCAGCCTCGGGGGTCTCTGTCTCCAAATACCTGCAGGGCTGCCCCACATCAGACAGAGTTGTGCTCTGTGCCCTCTTGGTACGGAGCTGGGGATGATGAGATGAAGCACAGAGAGGCTGGATTTGGTTCAGTGAGAGAAAGGCCTGTCTCAAAGACCTGTCTAGTGATGGCAGAGATGACTCCGAAAGGTGGTGAGTTCCCCATCACTAGAGGTGTGCAAGTAGGAGCTGTGAGCTTGCCAAGGGAATTAGAGCACAGCAAGGGGAACAGACTCAATGCTGGAGTCCCTGGGGTCCAGGAGGGGTGAGCTGGGGATCGAGACCCTCACCCACCGCTAGCTGTGTGACCTGAGCAAGTGTCTTCTCTTCTCTGAGCTTCTGGTTCCCAGTCATGCTGCACTGGATTGGCTGGAGGATAACGCATCTGAATGCCTTGCAGCAGCAAGGGGTAAGTGTTAGGAGCACCCAGATCTAAACAGGGTGTCGAGTGTTTGAGCTGTGCTCCCCTGTCCCAAACCAGAGCTTTCTCATAGCAGAAGCCCCACCCAGCAGGGCAGTGAGAGGCGTCACTGGCCCATTCTGTGGGCCACCTGGTCACCGCCTCTCAGTCTACAAGCCACAGCCAAACTCTCCGACCATTTCACAGTTAGAGCTTCTGTCTGAAAGGTCAGGCTTTGACCTTCAAAAAGAAAATAACTTTAAAAGGCTGGGGCTGCATCAAAAGTTAAACAAAACGCAATTACAATTTCACAGTTGGGGAAAAAAGAAACATACATTTTTTTTTTTAAAAGAGGAAATACAACAAAACGTTCATTGGTGACCTGGGTTGAGTTTGTGATTTTTTTTTTTTTTTCCTCTTTCTGTTCTTTCCAGAGTTTCTAAATGAGGAATGTTTGTTGGGGGGGGGGGGGGGGGCGGAAACTTGTAGTTTGAAAATACACAAAACAAATGTACATTAAAAGGCAAAATCAAGTCACTTTTCCAAATTTTTACCAGTGCCCTTAAATAGCCCAAAAGTTAACCTGGAACCTCTCTTTGCCAAAGAATCTGTCCCTGGCCAGGCAGAGCCACTGGGACTCTGTGGCAGAGCCCAGTCAGCCTGTTTTCTGGCTAATTGGAGGCTGCCCCACCGCATGCTCCTAGAGAGGCCTCCCAGGTGCCAGGACACACGTCGGAAACATCTGGGTCCTGCCCTCCAGCTCAATCCATGGTGAGAGAGCTACAGGTAACATCCATAATGCCACCACTGCTTAAAGGAATGCTTGCCATTAAGACTGTGCCAGGCACTTCAGATTCATAGCCCAGTGAATCCTCCCAGCAACACGAGGTGAGCGCTCTGCCCTCAATGCACTGGCAAGAACACTGAGGTTTACAGGAATTAAACTCAGAAAGCAAGTGGATCCAAAATTTGAATCCACATCTATTTGATTCTACAGCTCTTAAGTATTACGTTATACTTCCTCCTCACGTTTAAAAAAATCAATTACTAAAAAGCAATGAGTACCGTGAAGGAGGTGTGCAATTGGAACCCCAAGTAAGGAGCCATTAAACTCCCCTGGGGGAAGGAAAGATCAGGGAAGACGTCCAGGAAGAGGTGACATTTGAGTTGAGCTTTGAAGATGAGTAAGAATTTACCAGAACGTAGCACACAACCTGACAGAGTGGAAGTTCAGTAGATATTTTTAATTAAATCAACTAATAAAGATTTTAACTGAATTTACCGACGAAATAACATGATGTTTGGATTTGCTTCATAATAATCCATTTCGAGGACAGGGAGTGTGGGGAGGGACGGAGGTGCAGATGAAACAAGACTACCCATGTGGACGACTGTTGGAGTTGGTGATGGAATCATGCCATTTATTATATTATCCTCTCTATTTTCGTGTATATTTGGAAATGCCCATAATAAAAGGAAGGTAATGATCCATTTGTGCCCACTCACCCTGAGGATATGATGAAATAATTCAGTAATATTTACTGAGCACCTATGTGCTCCCCACACACACTGGGCATGATGGAGCCACCAGTGACCAGTGACCCCCTGTCCCAGCACTGCCAGCTCACAGACAAATAGGGAGATGAAGCCAGGACTCATAAATGGGGAGTTGGCGAGCAGCACCCAGATATGGGTCCAGGGGCTCTGTGAGCTCAGAAACAGGAGGGACCGTCCATGGCTGGAAGCAGCAGATTCGGTTTAACACACAGAACTGTGGCTGGTGGTGGGAGTCCGCAGGGAGGCATCTCAGGCAGAGGCCGAGAGGTGAGGAGGTGAGAGATGATGGCTGTGGAACACAGGGGAGCTCGACAGCCCCTCATGACAGGATAGAGAATAGGCGGAGAGAGAATGAGGCAGCGTTTTTCACTCCCATCTTGAACTAGCGATTTTTCAGGACTCCCTGGAAAACACAGGGAGAAGCTCGGGACCACGTTTGCTACCCATCCCTCCCCCAGTCTTAGCCCACACCCCCAGAGCCCTGGGAGCCGTCAAAGTGAGTGACGGCAGGCTAATCATGGCCACTTGGGTCTGAGAAGGGCCCCTTGTCTCTCTGAGGACCCTCCAGTGAGGACAAGTGAGGACAAAAGCCAAGCCTCCCTCCGCCTGCCACTGCCCTCATTAGCATCACACAGAAAGCCTGGCAACTGGACCGGCCTCAGCCACCGCCTGGCAACTGGACCGGCCTCAGCCACCGCCTGGCAACTGGACCGGCGGCCTGGCTTTGGCCAAGCCCCAACCGAGCAGATGTGGACCCTAAAGGGGCCTGTGGCCAACCCTGCCCCCTCCTCAAAAAATAACAAGCCAGGCAACACGGCCTTGTCCTGCCGGCCCCATTAGCCCCGCTGCCCCACAGAATCTGGTGAGGCCACCAAAAAGCCAAAGGGATTCGGAGAAGCATACATCCAGAATCAGAGGATCTTAGAGACCTCGGCTTTTACCTGTCCTTAGACCCCCAGAGTCGAATCTCAGCATCACAGACCAGGGCCAGGTAGTGGATTGGCCCCTAGTGTAGACGGTGCTTTAGAATGTGCCACTGCCAAAGAACAGAATCGCGGCCTCCCGGACACTGAGTCTTGATCAGGGTAGGCAGGTAGTGGGGCATCGGAGCGATGAGGTCCTGGGGGTCCTGGGAGAGATTGCCTGGGGGCTTGGGGCTGGGAGTGCCTGTGTCTGTGTAGATCCCACCTATTCAGGGGTGATGGAGAGGGGCGTGAGAGTGATGGGGCAGCCTGATAGCCCATTGAACACGCAGCTCCCGGGGGGATCGCTGGAGAGAGGGGAGGAGCACAGAGAGAAGGAACCAGGGCCAGCCTGTGTGGGAACGGCCAGAGGGCAGAAGGCCCGGGCCCCCGGGATCCCGCGGAGCCTGGGACCCAGGAACACCACAGGTCTCAGACTGCAGAGGGGGAGCTGGGAAGGGCTGGGGACCCTGGGCTCCCGGGTCTCAGCTGGCTGAGCTGTCACCAGGCACGGGGTGGGAAAGGGTATTCCACCCTGGTCCTGTAGCTCCACTGGGTCTCAGAAAGGCAGGGGTCTTGTGGGGGCTTAATTATGGGATGGCAAGGGGGTGGGGGCTGGGCAGGGGGAGGGGATGTTATCTTCAGATCACCAGCTGCATAAATGAGATGGAGTCAGGAGAGACTGTGTCTCCCCCACATCTGGGAACTCACAAAATGACATATAACCAAAGCTGACTTCCCCTCAGAGGAGTCCCGTCCTGCCAGCCTGGCATACCAGCAGTATCCAGGGGTTCCCCTGCACTGGCGTGAGCGAACTGGCTCCCCAAACAGCCTGGGTCAGGATCCCAGCTGGGCTTCTCTCTTAGCCACTTGACCTTGGGCAAATCTGCGACCTCAGTGTTTCCTCATCTGTAAAATGGAGTGACGGGCCCCTCACACTGGGTCCTTGGAAGGAGTCAATGAGATAGCAGCGCTGAAAGACAGCCCTGCAGTACCAACACAGACCCTGAGCACAGGGGAGGCTCACCTTCGGGGGTCCCACATCCGCTTCCCAGCTTCCCAGGTCCGTGGCTGGGAGCCCTCAGCCTCCCGCTACCAAAACCTGCTCCTCCCTGGGGCATTGGTATTTTAACAGGTCTGCATTTAAGTCAATTCAAATTTTAAAATAACCAAAAACTCAGTTACTCGGTTGCCCAGCCACATCTCAAGTGCTCATTGGCTACGTGTGGCCAGCGGCCACCGCATCGGACAGGGCAGATACAGAACACGTCCAACATCACGGAAAGTTCCATTGGACAGCGCTGGCCTAAAGGGGTGAGAGAGCCCCAGGGTGGGAATCAGGAGACCCAGCTCCAGCGCCAGCTTGGCTCCTAGTGCATGCTGAGTTTGCACAAATCCCTTTGCCTCTTGGAGCCTCAGTTTCCCCATCTGTGCAGCCTACCCCACACTGCGCAAAGCAGAGCACAGCAGGGCTCGACAAGGACCTCCGGGTTGTTCTACTGCCCCACTACCCTGGATCAGGCTATGTGGAGACAGGTGGTGGGTGGAGCTCTGCTGATGGAGGTGGGGGATCCCCCATCCTGGCTCCAGCAGCTCCAGAAAATACCCAGGAGTCCAGAGCTGTCGGGAAAGGCTCCCTGAGTCTCAGTGTCTCAGACAATCGTCTCCGGGCCAGCAAACCCAGAGCTAGGAGGGCAGGCCCTGCCGAGGGCCAGAGCATATCTCTCCACGGCCTTACACAGGCCTCAGGGAAGCCGGAAGATCCCAAACTCATCCCTCGGAACCAGAGAGAGGCTGGGCAGGGCCCTGGGGAGGAGGCAGCGTCAGGGGCTGGTCCAGAGGGGAGGGGAGGCGCGACGAGCAGAGTCAGAAACGTGCTATCAGCACTGCCGTCCTCCCCACTTCCTCTCTGGAACGGATCACATCCTGTTATTGTGTGGACAGAGAAGGCCAGGAGGTGGGGAGGGAGGCAGGGCTCAGACCAAGCGAGGGGGGAGGAAGGAGAGCCAGAGGGAATGTCACAGTGGGCCTCAGGTACCTCCAGCAGCACAGCCCTGCCCGACCCCAGACAGCCCAGCAGGAGCAAGAGCAGCTCACGCCTGCTGTTGGGAGAAGATGCTGGGGCTCAGGACAGCCTGCGCCTCCCTGCAAAGGCACCTGGAATAAAGGAAATGGTACCTCCTCCAGGAAGCCCCCCCTCCCCCGGCCTCCTCTTCAGGCTCCTTCAGTTCAGCGAACATTTACTCTGGCCTCCACTGCCAGGGCCACTGGGCATCTCTCTCACAGCACTTGCCTCCAGGGTCGTAATGCTCCGTATCTGTTCCCCTCCACCCTACTTCCACCCAGCCTGCCAAACCCTCAGACAGGGACAGGGAAGAGGCCTTGCTGGCTCCCCAGCACTGCCCGGCATGGGGCAGGACCAAAGGAATTCCTGCTGCTGTGAATGGTTAATGTTCCCGCTACCCCGCCCTCTTGCTCTCTTTTGCCATTCCCAAGCGCAGCCTTATCCCAACCCCATTTCCAGCAATAATAATGGCTTTCTCTATAAAACACAAGCACTTTACATATATTATTTTGAAATTCCATGACAGCCCTGTAAGACGGATGTTAATTCTTCATTTAACAGATGAGGAAACTGAAGCTCTGAGATGTTAGGTGATTTACGGAAAGTCGCACAGCAAGTGCAGTAAGCAGCCCTGGAACTTAAACCGAGGTGAGTCTGACCCCAAAGGCCAGGCTCTTTCTGTGGCCCACCTGCCTTTCCTGCTCAGTCCTACTTGTGTCCCGAGCTGACACCACATCGACTGTCCTCACTGCCCACAAGCCTGTCCTCAAGCTGAGCCCGTTGCTGTAGGCAAGCCCTGCAGTGCCCACACGGACTGCTCACGGCCCTGGGCAGGCTCCGGGACTAGCTGAGCTGCTGTTCCCCCACAGACCAGGCCTGTCTGCTCCAAGAACACCAACGACGTATGGGCTGTTTCCTCTTCCTCTCCTGAGGGCAGTGAGCGCTTGGTCTCGACTCAGACCTGAATTCAAATCCTGAGTAACCCTGGTGAAGCCCCGTGCCCTCTCCAGCCCTCATTTCCTCCTCTGGACAACAGAGAGGGTGCCCTGGGCAAGCCTGACTCTCTCCTTTTCTGACTCCCAGCCTCTACTGCTGGACACTGCACCTGGCCCCGTGGCCTGTCCCCAGCAGGCCGGTCAGAGGTCTTGCCTGGCTCACGTGGGCCACAGGGCCAGAGGGGCTGCTGGCTCCTGGGGAACAATTAGCTGTTTTGCAAGTAGGGAAAGGGGAGTGGGCGCATGAGGAGGCGAGGCTGCTGTGAGCAGACCAGATAAGCAGCCTCCTGGTCTTCATCACCCCGCCTCACCCCGCCCAGGTCCAGGACGATAACCGGGCTGTCGGGGCCCAGCCCAAGAAAGCTCATACCCTGCCTTCCCACCAACAAAAGGGGCAGAGCTGTCCACCTGCCCCTGACCAGCCCCGGGCTGTGGCTTTAGGGGGGGCATTGGAGCAGGCATCTTTGTAGGAATGCCGCTGCTCTCCCCCACCCCATCCACCCCGTCCACCTTCTCATTCCATGCTGCTCTGAAAACTGAGCTAGAAGATTCCACACGGGGGAACCTTTTCACTCAGCAAATGTTGAAAGGGGCCTGTGCCAGGTCTGACGAAGAGCGCCAGAGGCGACAAGACAAATCCAACTTGGTCTCGCCCCGAGGAGCTCGTGTGTAGTGGGGAAGTGGACAGGTGGACACACGTCACACAGCACAGAGTGAAGGAGGGCCCAGGGGGCACAAAGGAGGCAGCTGACCCCATAGAGGCAGGACAATCTCCTGGATGCTGTGGACAAGTTAACCAGATGAAAGCAGGGTGGGAGCAGAGGACGGATAGCACCAAAAAGTGCAAAAACGGGACGGTTAAAGAAAAACTGCAGCCCAGAACAGAAGGAGAGTACAACGGGAGCAAAGGGATGAAGGGCGAAGCGGAGAGAAGCAAGGCTAGAGAGACCAGCAGGCCTTTCAGGCAGGGTGCCCGGGGGCAGTCCCCTCCCTGTGGTGGACACAGGCTGTCCCGGAGGCAGGAGGCCTGGTCCCACTCTATCTGCCACTGCTGTCACTGTTCGTTGGACATGTGGCCCTGGGAAGACTCCTTTCCTCTCTGGGCCTCAGTGTCCCCACCTGGAGACGAGGACACTAGTCCAGGCGACCCCCAGGGCCTGGCCAGCCTGGGCAGCCACAGCCTCACAGTCTCTGCCCGGTGGCCACCGTGCTGACTAGCTCTTCCTGACCTCTCTGCAGTGGACTGCCTCGCCCTCTCCTGGGAAAGGTCCTCCTGGAAATTGGTGCTCCTCCCTCCCGTTCTTCCGTCCACGAGAGTCAGGCTGCTGCCTCTACCCTCCCCTGATGTTCTCAGCAGTCAGCAGCGACACCACGTTCCAAATCCAGTCAACACTTTCAGGCCTTGTCTTGCTTGCCCTCTCAGCTGCGCTGGGCTTGGCTAACCACCTCCTTGACCCCAAATGCCCTTTTGCCTGAGCCTCTGAGACACCACACTCTCCAGCTGTTCCCCTGCCTCCCTGACTGCTGTCTCAGCCTCTCAGCCTCTCTCTCTCTCTCATCCCTTCATCATGCTGCTCCTCAGGCCTGTGAGTACAGGCCAGGCCCTGGGTCCAGGGCCCACCCACCATCACCAAGGCCGCTCCCACTGGCCTCCCTGGCCCAGGACTAAGTCTCAAAGCAAGGAGCTTCCCTAGAGGCCAGAGCACGGCCCCAAGCACGTGGTGCCTTTGCCCTCCTTGCTTCTGCTGGACGCTCCCTAGGACCGGGGCAGCCAAGATCAGAGCCCGGTTGGATGAACAAGGCTCACCCAGAGGAGCCAGAGTTATCCTTGGGCCCTTGAGTTCTCATCTTAGCACATCTTTTTTCCTTAACACTAATCACCTTCTATCTTTACTATATCCACACTATAATCAACACACTTATTATGGTTGTGTGTGTCTGTGTGTTTACTGTCTCCCTGCTAGAATTTAGGCAACACAGGAACAGGGATTTTGGTTTTCTACATCGCTGGGTCCCAGTGCCTAGAACAATAACTGGCCCATCATAGGGGCTCAATAAATGTTTGTTAAATGAACAAAAGAAAGAAGGAATGGTACTCCGTCGGAAATGCCTACCCCGCTACTGAGGTCCTCGAGACCCAAGAGTCACCACGCAGAGGCCTCCCCAGAACCCAGAGGCCTGACTCTGAACAGCATTCCCATTCCTGAGCCTCCACTCACTGCTCCCACAGCCTCGGCCTCCGGCCCTGAGCCCCACGTGAGACCTGCACCCCCAATCCTCAAGAGCCATCAAGCCATCAGGTAACCTGGGACCCTCCTCTCGTGAGACCTTAATCTTTCCAGAACCTACAAGAAAAGCACCTGTCCCAGCCATGGGAGCTGAACTCCACATACAGAGGGGACCCTCCACAGGGTGGCCCTGAGCCAAAAGTGTGGGTGCACAATGCTGAGAAGAGGCCCCCTCTGTGAGGCCTGACACAGGGAAAAGAATGAGAACCCAAGTGAGGAGCCTCAGGGCAGGGGCTCTCACTCTGAGAGGATAGCCGAGTCCTGGAGGCTCCCCATTTCAGGGAAGACAGGTTCTTGCCACGTCTTTTCTTTTAACGTCCCAACTCTCAGATCTAGGGGTGCAACATGCCAGCACAGAGTCCAGGCCCCTTTGTAAAACTTTTATTTAGAAATCTTCCCAATATATCCTCATACACATATACACACATCATCACCACATGGGTTTTGTCGCTACAGAGTCACGCCCACAGTGTCGGCCTCCGGGCTGTACAAAGGCGAAGGTACCTGGAACGGTCACTCCTCTTCTGCAGAAAAACACAGAGACCAACGCAATTCATCACGTACAGTACAACATCGACGGAAAGTGCTGGGCCCGCCCACAGGGGCAACGCGCCATGTACACCAGCAGGGGGCGAGCCTCGGGCAAGGGGCCACGTACCATCGGAACCACAAGTACGACCAGACCCCCCCAAAGGCGAGATAGTTTGTCGGCTGACTATAGATGCTGTGCCCTTGGTTGTGTTTTTGGAAAAGGATAAACGTTGTACCATCTTGTCGTTTCCCACGCTACAGACAAAAAGAGTATGACTTTTTCCTAAAACAGGGGATACCCTCCAGTCATTACAGTCATCTTTGATGTCATGTTTTCTTCACCTTTACATTTTTCCCCTTTTTTACAGATATTATTCTTGGAATGTGGACATTTCTTCAGGGTGAGAAAGGAGAAGGGTATGGTGGAGGGAGGGGGGTGTTAGAAATGAAAATAAAAATTACGGATCTTCTCTAGTTCTTACAAAGACCTGAAGCTTTGCCCGTCCCTACCCAGGCCCACTTGGAGTAGTTTTCTTATGTTTTATGTAGTCTGCCCATGTTCCAATATCTCTTTTCCATTCTCACTCCTGTGCCTTGTCTGGGAATGAGACAGAAATGAGGTCAATCTGGAGAAATGAGGCCAATCTAGATAACACAGACAAAAGTGGTCTAGAACCTAAATTACCCAAACGCTGTGCAGTCAGGCAGACCAGCCCACTGCCCAGGTCCTGGATTCAGGGTGGGAAACCCCAATGCAGGACTGATACTGAGGACAACAAAGTTCTTGACGGTCTCAAAATGCTTCTACCTTCATGATTCCATTCAGCTCACAGCACAGTCCCAGGAGACAGGCCAAGCCAGGGTATTTATGAGAACCCGATACTCAGAGCGAGAGCTTATCCAGGTCACAGCAAGTCTGAGAGAAGCGGAAGCCTGAAGCTTGAGTTCCTGAGTGAATGTGTGATGCATCTCCTAAAGCCTGCCCCCCGCCCACACTGCAGCCACCTGTCACTCCCAAGTCAACTTAAGCCCCCAGGAGCAAGCACAGCCTTAGGACCGAGGACAGGTGCTCCATCCTTAGACGGATGGGCTTCCCACAGGAGCTGCCAAGTATTGGAAATGCACCAATCCTAATGTTCATCAAAATAAGATTTTGGGGGGCTGAAGTGGGATGGAAAGTCACAGAGCTACAAGAGCTCTGTTGCTCCCATCCCGACGAACTGGGCCCCACAACTTAAAAGGAAGAGGAAGGGAGCAGCCGTCTGCGTACGGCTGGCTGCACTCAAGGCCCCATCACGACGAGGGCAAACCATGGTTCTTCCTACATTGCTATGGACAAGGCAGGGCCATAGGATCGTTTTCCCTCTGACCTCAAGGGCAGAGCCTGGTGGGAGACGGCTGGGGTGACTTGAGGGTACAATGGCGTATATGGGACTTGTGTGCACTCGGTTCCATGTGCTCAGAATGCAGGTCACAGGCAGGCCTAGCCTTCAGAAAGCCACGTCCCACCATCCGGATTGACACAGATCAACGAGGGGGCAGCAGGCCACTCTACAAAGGATTCTTCACTTTACAAAAGGACTTGCAGCAGTATTTCCTTAAAAGATGAAGGATAAGGATTTGATTTACAAAAATTTCATGTACAACTTTTGGAGGGGCACACTCCTGTAGCATTAAGCCCACCTCCCATAAACACACTTGATGACTGAAAGCTGCACAATAGCTGGGTGTTTAAGACTCTGCTAAGTGAATGTGCACCTGTTGGGGTCTCAGCCAGGAACTGGGCTCTGATCGGGTTCCCCATGCCCTAGACATAGGGCTGGATCCTGGGGCATACCAGGACCTAAAGAACCCACCAATAACTGAAATCAAGCAAAAATCCCAAATGCCAGGAAAAAAGTCCCGAACACCAGGACAGAGATAGTGCTCAGCAGAACACAGACCAGACCATCAGCAGACAGACACCCTGCAGCAGGGAGGGCCCTCCAAGCATCCCCGAGAATGCACAGACGAGCTGCACAGCCAGTCACCACAGCCCTTCAGCACAGCGGCATTTACTCACTGCACGAGCAGTGGCGTGCGGCTGAGAACACAGGCAGGCAGCTCTGAGACACCACCAGGATGGGAAGCCCACGTGCCCGAAACAGCTCTGGCTCAATTTCTCCCTAGTCATTTTCCCGTTTCTCTGCCTTCGCACGAAGCCCAATGGGGCACATGCTCACAGCTGCAGACTCGGCCCCCGCAGCCACAAGGATCAGGAAGGCAAGTCTCAGTGGGAAGAAGGCAGAGCCTTGATCCCCAGGGCAAGAAGTAAGGGCTCCTGGCTTTTCTGACCCTCTGGCCCTGCTAGTCGAGACCGGGCTGTCCACTGGCCGTCTTCTTCAACCAGGCCCTGAAGAAGGCACCTCGAGCTCCTGACTTTGCAGGAGCTGGCAAGCTGAATGGACCAACGTGGGCCTGGGAGAAGACGGGGCTCAAGAATGGGCAGCTACTGGGTACCTATATATTTGGACGGAGTGGCCACAAAAGCCACTCCAGCCCGCTCAGGAGGGGCTAATGGCACGGCAGAGGCTGCTGGACGCCTCAGGCGAGAGCTGACAACCCCAGGTCTCAGCCAAGACAGGGCTCCCAAGCTCCAGGCCAAAAGCAGTGCCACTCAAGCCTCTTCCTTGAGAAGTCTTCGGGATTTGGGGAAGGGGAAGACCGTGCCGTCTTCATAAAAAGTACCTACCACTTCGCTCCATTTTTCTGTTCTCCTGCTGAGGCAGGAACCGGGTCAGCCAGCCCCAGGGCAGTCAGGGCTGCCCAAGTTCAGACATCAAGGAAAGCTCAAGTCCATTGCCCTGCTTCAGAGCTGCCCAATCCTCACCCACCTGCCCTGAAGCCCTCCGGCCCAGCGGCCTCGGGCACCCTCCTGGATGGTCCTGGGCGGCCCCGGACCATCACCGAGGGCCTGCTCCATCAGTGGCGGGCAACACGGTGGGATGGAGGCTGCGGGCCGTGTGCTTGGGCGCCGGCTCCTCCGTGTAGCTGTCCGGGCTGGCTGCCCCGTCGAGGGAACTGCCGCAGCTGGAGTTGGGGGAGAGCACGTCCTGCAGGAGGTCATCTGGAGGCCCGCCACCCCCTCCGCCTCCCCCACCTCCGCCAGCCCCCACCACAGGGTCCTGGCCAGGCTTGGCCCGCTGGGTGCCCTCCTCCTCCTGGTCACTGAGCAGCTTGGCCAGAAAGTTGATGTACTTCATGGCCAGGCGGAGGATCTCATTCTTGCTGAGCTTCTTGTCCGGGGGATGCGTGGGGATCAGCTTGCGGAGCTCAGCGAAAGCCCCGTTCACATTCTGCTGCCGCCATCGCTCCCGGCTGTTGGTGAAGATGCGCCGCACGACTTTGGTGTGGGGACCTGGTAGGACGACAAGGGTTAAGAGACAGGCTTACAGATCCCCCAAGGCATCTTCTCCCATGGGGAAGGAGAGAAACTATCCATTGGAAAACTTGGGAAACCCAGAATGCCTTCTTTTCCTTTTGCTTAGAAACTCTTACTCATCCTTCAAAACCCAGTTCATTTGTTTCCTCCTCTCTGAGGACCTCCCTCAACCCCTCCAGACAGATCTAACCAATGGCCATGGCCCTACAATCACTTGATCTCCATCACTCTTGATCATTACTGTACGTTTCTGTGCTTGTCTCCCTCTCTGGGCTGTGAGACATGTAAGGACAGGGACTATATATCGTTCATTCCTTCATTTACTTGTGCCAAGAGGCCATACAGCAATAGTTAGAAAAACAAACTCTGGAGCCAGACTTTCTGGGTTCAACTCCTGTCTATTCCTCACTAGACAGTGACTCTGGGCAAGTCACTTAAACTCTCTGTGCCTTAGCTTCTTCATCTGTAAAACAGAGATAAAACTAGTAACTCAAGTCCTAAGACCGTCACGTGGATCTAACAACTAACAGGTCAAGCACTTAAGACAACACTGACCTCAGAGTAAACATTCAATAAATGTTACCTATTATTATCCTTCTGTCTGTTATTTACTCACAACCAGGCACTGTGCTAGGCATTAAGGAATAATGGTGACAAAACAGACAGGGTTCCTGCCCTCACGGAGCTTATGACAGATGATGAACAAGTAGCAAACAAAAAAACAGGAGGCTGGATGTAAATGAAAGATGGACAGGAGCCACCACACTTAGCTGAGGTGGTTGGGGGTGACATCAGAGGGGGGTGACAACTATAAGGTAAGAACTTAGGGCTGAAGAAGAGTCACCCAGGTACAGGAAGGCAAGAGGGAACGCCATGTGCAAAGGCCCTGGGCTGGAAAATGGCTAAAGCCAGCCCAGTTAGATTAGTGTGGGTGAGATCAGAGCAGGCTGAGTCCAGATACCATAGGGCCATGCAGTAAGGTCCCATATCTTAAATTTTATTCTAAAGATGAATGGAAAGCCATAGTAGGGACTTAGTAAATATCTGCTGACTGACAGATCATGCTGGTAGGTGGGGGACTGGAGGAGAGAGCAGAGGCCAGAGGGAAAGGACCTACCCTCTGGGCTCTCTCCCCCAGGAGAGGAGTGGAGCGACAGCCATGCACAGGCATGGCCTGAGGCTCTAGGCAGGCATCCAAGGGCTGCCTCAGTCTTCCCACGTCTACAATGCACTGATTACAGACTGGACCAATATTCACGAGCGTCCATGGACTAAGACTTGCAGAGCAGTGGCAGACACCAGTGTGCATGTATCCAGCACCTATGGTGTGCAAAGCACTGCACTAAATGCCCAAGCGTGACCGGGGATTCCCAAAGCCAGGGAAGACAGAGGAGGGCCCTGCTAGTGTCCCTGAGCTCCTGGGCTGAGGTGGCCGCCTCCCTCCCCAACACTGAGGCACAGAACCGGCCTGGGGTATCCTCAGGAAGCTCTGCACACGGAAGCAACTGCTCACCTGGGATTTTAGTTTGCTCTCTTCCGGTGACCCTGGAAGCAGACCTCAGCGGGTGGAAACGTGGGTGGGGGAGAGGAGGAGAGGAGGCATCAGCACCTAAGGCCACCGCTCATTTCACAGCTGAGGAGACTGAGGCCAGCACTGAGGCAGACCTGGCCCCCGTGGTCAGTCTGTGACCCAGCTCATCCGTGCGGACACTTCCTGCCTGATCATCTCTCTCTCTCCTACATGCACGCACACGCGTGCACACACACACTTATACACACACACACACCACGTTTTCCTGGGGAGGATCACTCATCCTCTGCCCACGGTGCTTCTGAAGCTGTCTTTCCAAACGCCAACAGGCCCCAGCCCAGCTGACTCTTCGCCAAAGGCCAGACCCAGGCTGGAAAACACAGCACACCTGCCGGGCCGTCCTCCCCTGGGCACCTCAGAGCAAGTCACTTGCTGTTCTCCGGCCTCCAGGCCAGACAGAGGGGAGTCCCTCAGCTGTAGCACAGGGAGGACAGTCCCTGCTCCATGGCTCATGCTGGCTGATCTTGACGGTGCTTCTAGGTGGGGAGGGGGGCATTACGACTGTTGTCACAGCTAGAGGTACACAGACTCCAGAAGGAGCACCCACCCCAAGCCAGGCCCTAAAAACACTTTACCCACTGTGCTCTTTCAACTACCTGTGAGGAAGCCATTATTCTCCTTACTTTACAAATGAAGAAACTAAGGCCCAGAGAAGTTGAGCAACAGGAATCCATGCAAAGTCCTGACTTAAGACCTTGCATTAGTTCCACTTCTATGGAAAAAGAGTCTTTTGGTTAAATCTTTTTGGTTAAATCTCTGATTTCAAAGTCCCGTGGACATACCCTGCACCCCCACACCCTCCCCTTCACCCCTATTTCTGTCTATTCCTCTCTGGCTCCTTCTCAGACAACTACCCACCTCTCCACACCTTTCTCTTTCTGGAATCTGTCCATTCCTCTGTGTCCTGTCTCTCTCTGGCCAGGAACTGAGTGGGTGCTCAGTAAATACTGGTAACATTGATGGGTAATGGCTTCCCTACACTCCTGCCCTCCCCCACCCCTCACTCCCTTGCCCCATCTCCTCTTCCTCTCCTCTGTGCCTGATTTCCTTGCCTCTGGCCTTTGTAGAAAACGTCTCTTCCCTGGGGAACTTCAGAGCTGGTCCCGCCTACTTCCTGTTTGGTACACCCACCTCCTGTCGACTAGTGAACCCCTCTTTAACCTAGCAGCACTGACACCCCATCACCTTTCCCTCTCAACCCTACACCCCTGTGCCCCAGGCTGGTTGGATCTTTTGAGGTCTGGTCCTTGTCCAGGCTCCAGCGCCCCCACCTCTGCAGAATACCACGGAGGGCTTCCCTCCAGAACCTCCAGCTCAATACACACATCCCTCCCAAAGGCGCCTTGCATAAATCCCAGTCCAGCTCCAAGGCCTCAGGTGCCCTTCCTCAGGAGCCCCAGTCTCCAGCCAGGCGGAAGCACTGGGAGCTCCAGGGACTGGCTCCAAGTCCCTCAGCTCTGAAGAGCCTGCTCTCCTGCCCCCTGGTGCTGGGGCCATCTACTACATCAGGTCAACCTTGGAAAGAGGAGGGGATGCTCCAAATTTCCCGTTCATCCAACCCCTTCTCCCAAATTCAGGGCTAAAAACTACTCAGGTAGTTCACAACAGCAGTGCTGAGGCCCTTCTGGGGGAAGTGAGGGGGCAGGGTAGAATCTATGATGTCAGGAGGGGAGCCCAGAGCGTGGAAGAGGGGACAAGAGGGCCCCTGGGACGAGACCCCTGAAGGTGCAATGCCCAGCAGGGAACAGACTCCAGACTCCAGAGGGCACTTGGGAGGAGGTGCAGGGAGTCCCTGAGGGTCAGGGCTTAGAGTCAGGGGGACCACCCATTTCTGCCCTCCCCCTAGGATCCTTGCCAAGTGTAACAGAGCCAGAGTGGGGACTACAGCTGACCCTAGAGGTTTGGGCTAAGCACCCCAATGTGTCCTCATCCCCATGTCCCCTCTTTCCAAGACTGTGAATGCAGCCCCCCCCACCCTCTTGCAGGGTGAGGGACTTTGGCAGTTGGGGGTTCCAAGGTGGCCCACCCATCTTAAGTGAAACACCTACGGAAACACCAAATGATCCCTCCTTCAGGGGGCTCTAACCAGCCTGAGGGGAGAGGACAAAGATGGGGGCAGGGCAGACTCACCATCAGTAATCTCCATCTCATAAGGGGAGGGTCTCCTCTTCACTCGGTTGTTGGTGGCGAACATAGGGAAGGCATCCGGCTCCCCAAAGAACCCACTGTGGGAGGGAGCAGGCAGATCACGGGGATCGCATGTAGGATGGAGGGGAGAAAGAGTCTCCTTAGCGATCCTCCCACATATTCTTGAGCCCCCCAGCCCTGAAAAAACAAGGGCAACCCTGGTCCCCTCACACCTGAATTGGGGATAGGAGCATGAAACACACACACACACAATCAGAGGTGAACATTTGCAGCAAACACAAAAATGAACACACACACCTCCCAGAGACAGACATAGTCCCCTCCCCTGATACAAGCACACAATCCACAGATACCTCCATTCCCAAACAGGTGTTCACACTGGCTGACTTGGCCTTCACACCTCACACCTGGTGCAGCTTCAGCACCACAGAAGGGCACACAGTCCCCTTCCCCCCACCTCACCACACCTGCGCCCTGGCCCCACGGGCCGGTGGACAGACAACAGACAGGAAACCCTGACTCATCAGCGCTGACGTGCCCCTCCATCACCCGCCTGGGCTCTCTACAGCTTCTTGCTCAGGGTCTCCAGCAGACTCCCTGACTGTCCCACACTGTCTATCCCTGCCTCATCTTCCTGTGCCCACCCCAACCTGTCTCCATCTCTCCACCGTCTCAGCGGCCTCAGCCGGGAAATGGACACCCTCACAGCAAGGGGAGTACAGGCCCGGGCCAGAGACCACAGCTAGGGGCAGACACGCGGCGGGGGTGGGGACGTGGGGGAGCATTCCCCAGGCGGGCCCTGGAAGCAGATTCAGAGGGGCGGGGCCTCTTGCAACCGCCCTCAGATCGTTGTCTCTTACCTGTACGCAGAGAGCTGCAGCTTCCAGAATTTCACAGCGGAGCGCATTCAGACACTCTTGCCTGGTATCCACACTCACACGACTCCCTTCTGCCCCCACCACCACACAGCACACCGTGCTTCTGCTCACACCCAGCCGCAAGCCTTCAGTCCCACTCCTCCGCTTACACACACCCGTGCACGCTGCACAGCCACATGGCACCCCCAAATCTGCCCCTCGTGCGCGCACACACTCCCGCAGAGGGCTCCTTTCTCACTTGCGCACGGGGGGCCCAGCTTCTAGACTTTTACGCCCGCGGGTTTAAAACAACCCTCTCTCTTCCTGCGCTCCGCTCCAGTCGCACAGCCCCGCCGGGAGAAGGGCAGTGAGCTCCCGAAGGGCAGAGGGGGAGCCCCGGGGGTCCGCGGCCGCCTGCCACCCCCGCCCCTCCCGCCCGGCCCCTGACCTGCCGAGCGAGGCCAGCGGCTGGCTGAGGCTGTAGAGCAGCGCGCGGCCGGGGGCGGCGGGGGCCGCCAGCGCGGGCGGGCTCAGCTGCACCATGCGGCCGTCGCCGGGCAGCTCCGCGGGGGCCGAGGCGGGCGTGGGCGCCGGGGCGGGAGGTCTGCACAGCTCAGTGGTGGGCACCCGATGGCGCGCTTCGGCCGCCGCCGCGTCGCGGCCCTTTAAGTCCCTCGCGGCGCCGCCCCCACCGGCGGGGCCGCCCCCCGGGCCGCCGCGCGCGCCCAGCTCGATGACCGGGGGCTCCGCGGGGGCTGCGCGGCTCGTCTCCTTGGCGACGCCGTTCAGCAGGACCAGGTGCGGGGGGGCCATGCGGGCCTCGGCCGCGTCCCGTCCCTCTAGCGAGGGGTCACTGCGTGCCGCCTCGCTCGGCGGCCGCTCCGTCATCCTGCGGGCAGACAGACAGACAAGCGGACGCCCGCTTTGACCACCGCCCCCGGCCCACCCACGTGGGGCGGGGTAAGGGGTGAAGGGCAGAGAGAGAAACTCACGCACCGAGACGTGAGAAGAAGCGGACAAACTTGGCGCCACGTGGACACACAGCCGCTCTCGGGGCCTAAAGACCCGCCGGTGCTGGGGCGGGAGGGAAAGGGGGTCTCTGGTTTGGGAGAAGAGGGGAGGGCGCCTGGAGACAGAGACTGAGGGCCAAAAAGACAGAGATGGAGAAAAACGACGCAGACATTGGAAGAAAAGGAATACAGCCAGCGAAAGAAAAACAGAAGGGGAGAAAGGAGGAAGGAAATGTAGAAAGAGTCAGAGAGAAATATCACCCCGTTCCCCTTCTCAGGCCGCAAGGGAAGAGGAGGGAACAAATCCCCGACCGTGTTCTTCCCGCCCCCCTCCCGGTTTTGGCGGGGAATCTGTCGCGGGGAGGTGGGGTGTTTTTCCAACCTCCCTGGCCTCTCAGCAATACCTGCTCCCAGCCTAGCACCACACACATGCACCCAGAAACCTGGTGGGGGTGCAAGTAGGGAATTTAGGGAATGGAGGCTACAGGGCCTGGGGTCCACTCTGCCACAGCTGGCAGAGAATTATCCGAGGAACCTACATCCCCTTTCAACACGTGTCTTCCGGAGATGAGACATCAGGAAGCGGAGAAGATGATCCGGCCCTACCTCCCTGACGCTGCACCTCCTTCTGCTCAGCTGGACTCAGAAGTGAGGTGGGGTCTGGAAGGGAGGCCTGGCAGAGGTGGTATGGAGCCTGGGCATTCAGAGGGTGCCCCTGAGGCCACTGGGGTCTGGGCTCCCATGCACGAGTGGGAAGGGGTGTCAAGAAGGCCCTTGGACTCTTCCAGCACTCCGCCATCCCCCTCTCCCAGCTCGGTGTTGTCCTCTGGGAAATGGAAGGAATGCCTCATTACAGTGAAATGCTCAAGGAAATATTATCATTAGATAACATTACCATACATTAGATAACATTACCATAAGACTGGGCTAGCAAGGGGACAGCCTTGCCCAAGGCTACAGGCGCCTATGTGCCACCAGATCTCCCACCTGACTCCGTCAGCGCTACCCTCCCATATACACCTTCCCATATATATCCCGGAGCAGAGGACGCTCCTTCTCTCCTCCACAGCCACACTGCAGGTGACCGCAGAGGCTCCACTCCCCACTCGCACCTGCTCGGGTTCTTCCATCACCCTGCCTCCATGCCGACGGAGCCAGGCCTCCACAAGAATGAAAACAGAAAAACCAGGAGACTCTGGGTCCAGAGTTTGGGGATGTTTGCAAGTTGTTTTAATAAAAAAATTAAAATACAGTCAACTTGACAGGCTTCATAAGATGTTCGAAATAAGGTTTCTGCTCTCAGAATCATATAATTGGGGTATTTTACAGCACAAATAAATACACAAAAACCCAATTCCTCCCCAAGCCAAGTCTATCTAATTACTCCCAGCAGCCACTGAGCTCCCATTCTGCCACTGCACTGCTCTGGACCAGCGTCGGCCTGGGAACCATCCTCCCACCCCAGAACAGAGACCAGACCTTCTGAAACCTCCTCCGGAGCTCAGCTCAATTGCCACCAGACACACATAGCTGATGGAGAATCACCATTCAGACAGTGCTCCTGCCCTGGGTCTGCCAGCCCCATGGGCTCGGCCAGAAACGACAAAATCCCCAAGACCTAGTGTAGTGAGCTGCAAAGGCAGCGGGTCCGAAACGCTTCACTGGAAGCGAGTTTACGATTATGGCGGAAACAATAGATCTGTATCCATAGAGTGGGACTGCCAAGACACTGTGGCCACTAGAAATGCACCAGAGGTATACCAGTCCCTCCCCATGGCTCCCCTGCGGTGGTGAAATGCACCAGAAATATACCATCACAGGCAAAATATACTAGCCCCAAGGTGCTGGCTCCCTACCTTACTGTCCCCATGCACCGTTGTGCGTTCAGTGACACGTGCTTCAGCCCCAGCCTCTAACCAAGTGACCAACAGTGCACACTGCAATTGCCAGACTGAGCTCAGCCTCTCCTTATAACACATTTATACCATCTGACTAATTCCGAGGCTCCCTGCAGGAGCGGATCCCTGAGGGGCAAGAGGAGCACATATTCCAGATGAGCTGACCCTGGCCCCAAATGCCCTCTCCAGAGCCTATCTGAGGCTCCCTGTGAGAAACCTATGATTGGCCCCCGGGTCTGTGGCAGACCTCTCCCCGCCCCTCCCAGACCTCAGAAAAACCTAGTGGGCTCTTCTGCAACCCGGATCGCTCAGGCCAGGGGTCCGTGCTCTGGAGGAGGCCACCAGAGGACTCACGAGCACGTTCGGTTGTGGGTTGTTGGCAACTAAACTCCATCACTAGGCTGCGTTACAATTACTGAAAGGAAAGCCTGACTGATTTTTGTTTATTTGTTTTTTTGGGGGAAGATGCAGGAGCACAGCAAAGGTTTCGATCTGAGTCCCACTAGACTAGAGCACTCGACCATTACAACTCCTCTGTCTTTGTGCCGCCAAGACCCAGCTCGCAGCCCCCAAAACCGGATCCTCATCTCCTGTCGCCAGACTGGCGCTCGTTTCAGTGAGGCCTGAACAAGGCCGGGATCCCGGGAGCTCCCCGGGGGTAAGCGCCGGGGCTGGGCAGCTCCCGGTTCCCGGTGGGAAGAATTTCTTAAATGAAAATAGCCTCTGCCGTGCCTGGGGCTGGAGCCACCGCCTAAGAGCTGGCCTCCTGTCCCTCACACTGCACGCACGACCCCCTGGGGGAGCCCCAAGCCTGCACGAGAACCAAAATCGCCGGTGAACAGAACCATTTTCCCCGCTGCTGCAGGAGTGGAGGGGTGTCCAGCGCCGCCCCGCCCTAGGCCTGAGGCCCTGGTCAGGCCCACCCAAGCTGGGACTGCGCTAGCCTTGATGGCTGCGGCCTTCTTCCTGCCGGAGCCCCGGGCGCAGGCAGCCAGCACCACCAGATAGTCACCCCAAAGTTATGAGCCTGTGAAACGTCCACAGAACCGGGACCGATGGGAGCGGCCTGGGGGACTAAGTCCAACCAGCTATTTTCACCCAGGGTCGAAAAAAGAAAGGCCCTCACTGGCAGCCACAGAGGCAGAGAGGCCACAGTCAGCAGCAGTGTCAGATCCCAGATTCCCAGCTCTGGGTTTGTCCTCCCCCCCTCCCCAATCTGAGACTGGACTGTCCTCAGCCTCCCCCACCCCAGGCAGGAACCCAAGGCCTTCCTGGACGCTGGTTCTACCGATCTCCTTGCCCAAAAACTCACCTGGGGCATATTTAGAGAGACCGGTCCTTCTGAATAGGATCTCACTCCTCCTCCGGAGAGGGGCGGGAGCCGAGGTCCAGCCGGTGGACGGGGGTCTGTGCTTTCCCCCCTCTCTCTCCGAGAGACCAGCAGTTAGGCCGCGGTGTGGTCCTGGGCAGTCTGCCGCGCCCAGAGCGCGTTTCCAGGAAAGATGGGGGTGGAGAGAAAGAGGGAGGGCGAGAGGGAGGGAGACAGAGAGATGGGGGTCAATGGCTAGGAATTACCTCACGTCCTCGCCAATCAGCCCAGGGAATCGCGCACAGTTTTCCGCCCCCAACCTGCAGGTATTTGAAGCCTCCCCCCAACCCCATAAAAAAGAACCCTACACCCGAACAGTCAGGACTAACTAACTAATCCAACAACCCCCCGCCGCAGACTGCCCGGAACATTTTGGACCCTCCAACCGGGATGTCTGGTTCAGTGTGGCCGAGTTTGTTTTCTAAGCGTTGACGTGTCTACGCGGTTGGCTCAGGAACCCTGGTCAGGCGGGAGCTGCGGCTACAGCGCGGCGTCGCCCGCAGCCCGGCACCGGGGGCAGTGAGGGCGATGCGTGTCGGAAAAGGTGAATCAGTCTTCAGACCGTGGTGGGTGGGGCAGAACCTCCAAGGCCCCCATTCTCTCCAAGACCCCTGCCTGCCCACCTCCAGCCCAAAGCGAAACCAGAGCCCAATTCCAAAGGCTACTTTCCCGCAGGAATGGAGTCGGAAGGGCGCGATCCGAGAGGATGGGGGAAGAGGGCGGGATGTCTGATCTGTCCAGGTCCCTTCTTTTCTTCCTACTGATTAAGAAAAAGAAAAAAGAAAGAAAGAAACCTCCGCCTTCCCCTCAACCATTCCTACACGACGATTTTCGATTTTTCGGTGTTCAGAGCCGCAGAGTAGGGGAGAATTCTAATAATTCCTTGCAGCAATAAACAAGGCAGAGAGAGGAGGGTAAAAACAATCCATTCCTGCTTCCCGGGGTATAACGGTAGCGAGATTTACGTTGCTTTTTTCTTCCCCCTCCGGAGGGTTTTGTTTAATATGTTTTGCTTAAATCGTCCAGTTTATGATCACATATCGAAGTCTTGGACTAATTGCAAAGGCCTCCTTCTTTTTGCCCCTACTTTGGTGGAAATATAGGAATAATTCTTCCTTGCAGTTTTAATCCAATGTGGGAGATTTTCTCTCTACTCTTCTAATCCAAATGGGGGGAGGGGTGGGAAGAAGGAGGAATCCACCCATTCCTGGTGTCTGAGGTCGAGGTTCCTTTTTGCTTTATGACCAAGTCTCTGTGTCCGTCCCTCTCTCCACTTTCTCTCCCTACCCCAAACCCAGCACTTAAAAAACAGAGAGCTGGTGGGGGACAACCGCGCTGCTTTGTTATCGCTCCCAAGAAACTCCCAAGAAGCTAAAAGGGACAAGCCGCGTGCTCCTGGACGACTATTTTAATTAAAATACAATGATGATAATGGTGATGATGATGATGACATTAGCAACTAGAATAACTAGCAAAACAAAATCCTTTCTTCCGAGCTAGGGCAGCACTCATTCGGTCCCTCCACGGAGCCCGGCCCCGACCACCGATGAGACAGGTACCCGACCCACGCGGGAAGGTCGCTCACTCGAGGAGGGGGTGGAAAAATGTTGCATGGAGATGATCCCGAGGGTTCCCACCCGAGGCGCGAGGCCTGGAGAAGGCGCCGATTGTCTTTCCTGGGCCTCTCCCACAGCCCCCGCGGCCATACCCGCGAAACTGACCAGAAATGGACGAAGCCTGAGTGCGTCGGGAAGCGAAGCCGGCGGCTACCGGCTTGAAGGCGCCGGCCTCTGCGAGCGCTGCTCAGCTTCGAGCCTGGAAGAGCCTCCCACTCACTGACAAACCCCTCAGACACCGAGGCGCAGACTGGCCTCTGGACGGAGCAGCCGCCGATAGGGCTCCGTCTGCCCATCCGAGCCAACACTGGCTTCCGAATACCTCATAATTTGGAATAAAATGTGAAACCCCTCTCCCCGCCCCCATGCCGCCTCCTCCACTCGAGCCTCCATCTCTCGCTCGCCCTCCTCCTCCAACCCCCAGCGATTTGCAAATGCACTTCTAATGGACACAGGCACACAGGCACACAACTCAGTAGGACAGGACCACACGGGGTCCAGGACCACACGGGGTCCAGCCCCACAGAAGGGAGGCAAAGTAAACACAGCCCAACATTGCCCCGCAAGCCGACATGGTCAGGCCCGCGCATTGTCCAACACGACACAAACGCAATCGCTCATGGACACACAACCCAACGTACTCAGGATCACACACGCCCGACACAACAACGAAGCCACCCAGATACAATCGCAAATGCCACACAACCCATCACACAGAACCAGACTCATGATGAGAAGGCAAACGAGCACAATTATATACAACGATTAAAACGCAGAAGGGCCTCGAAGAATCCAAATCTACACACCCAAACGGCGCAGACACCATCACACTCGGACACACAACCCATCGCCAAGAAGACCACGCTTGGAAGTCAACATTGCCCACAGCTCATACACTCACTCTCACAATCCCACCGCATGCACACAACCACGAAGAAGAAATGAAAACCAACCACCGCCTCGCGCATTTCTGTATATTGCGTAAGGAAAAAGGGGAAGGAAGGAAGAGAGTCTCCGAGGCGGGAGGGGCGGCGGCGACCGCGAGGGCATCTGTGGAAAATGCCCCCCATCGAAAGAAACCGAGGGAAAAGGAGCAAAGACCTCTTCTGCGAGTGGAGGAAATGGAGGGAGGAAATTGATAGGGAATTCCGTGTGAGAACGCAGGTTGCTTTGCCCTAGAAAAAGGCCAGAATGCTCACCTTTTGCCGCTACTGGGGGACGCGTGTGGCCATTTTGAGGCCTGGTCCTCAGTGCGAAGGCCCGCCCCACGCCCCCCGCCCGCGCCCCAGTCCTCCGCCGCCGCGCTCTAATCCCGCTCACGTTCTGGGCCTCGTTAGCATGGGCCGAGGCGCGCCGGGGCCGTGTGCGCCGCCGAGATAAGGCACTGCCGCGGGTCCGCTTGCCCCCGATAAGCGCCTCGGCCATTATGGGCCAAATGATTCATTTTAATTTGGCAGTTTCACCGGAGGGAGTGGGGACTGGTTGCACGGCGCTGGGACCGGCTCCGGAATGCGCCGCCGAGAGCGTTGGGCGCGCTTTCTAGGAGCCGGCGGGTGCAGCACCATTTCTGATCCTGAGGTCTCTCCGGAACCGGGCTCCCCACAACCTCAGCCCCTAGGCCATCCAGACACCGTTCTTCAGCGACTCTAATGCCAGCACTCCGAAGACCACGACAGCAAAACCATCACTCCCAACCCTTCTCTGGCATTCACTCGTTCTCCAATGTCCTAGACACCCAGATTTCAATGGGCAGTTCGTCTTATCCCAGAAAGCTCCCCAGCTCCTCACTGACCCCTCACCCTCTTCAGCCCTGGCTCTTCTCTGCTCTAAAATGGAGCCTGCTTGCCTCAAATGTCATGGACTGAGCTCACACCCAGGGGCTCTATGGAGGCAGAACTGGTGTCAACGGAGAGATTAAAATGTCCCTTCTACTGAGTTTCAGGCTGAGCCCAGAGCCCGGGAACATCCCTCCTCCCATAATATTTTTAACGTATTAATCTTGCTACTGAAGCCGTGTTCTAAGCTTTCTACAAATATTAACTCATTTAGTTCTCATAAACAGCCCTATGAAGTCGGTGCTATTGTTACCCTCTTTTTACAGATGAGGAAACTGAGGTACAGAGAGTAAAGTAACTTTCCCAGCGTTCCATATCTAGTGAGTGGAGGAGCCTGGTCTGAAGCAAATTTGGCACCCGAGTCCTGGAGCCCAGCGGATGAAGAGGGGCAGCTGGAGTCTAGGCTTGGCAGAGGCATCTGGGCTCAACTTACACAGGGACCAAGATTGGTGCTATGGGGTAGAAATATGGGTTCAGTGAGGGGTGGGCCACTGGGGCTTAGCCCTTGGAGAGTATCTGGATTCATTCTTGTGCTGGAGTGGAAATAGCACAGGCTCAATTCTTACAAGTCGCTTAGCTCTGAACCTCAGTTTCCCCATCTGTAAAATGGGGGAGATAATATGTACCTCACAGAGTTGCTGTGAGGATTAAGTAAAATGATTTTTAAAAAGGTGGTGGTGAGGGCAACAATCCATGGAACCCCCCCCCAGCCCAGAGCCCAGGACAACTTCCTATGAGCTTGCATGGGAGTTCTGGCTACGGGTGTAGCGAAGGAAAGTAAGGCAGCGATGTGACTTGGCCGAAGCTCATAGTGAGCCAGAGGAAACGCTGAGACCCAAACTCACGCATCCAGCTCCCAGGCCACCACTCTCCCCACCTTCCTTCCAGCATCTCTGGCTTGAGCTCCTTTGGGAGCCTGAAAACTAGGGAAAAGCCCCTTGTTTGGTCACAGACAGCCCAGAGTGTGGCCGCAGTCTGAGTCCTGGCCCTCCTTGACCACCAGGACGACCCTCTGCAAAGATACGGTTAATTTGGTGCAGCCTGTCCCCTCTGCTCCTCTTGTGCTCTCTGGTGGAAGTCAGGGCACCATGTGGGCACACGTAACTTTTACAGAATCCCACGGGAGAAGGGCCGCCCGTGTCCTGAGAAAGAGTCTACTTCCTGGACTTGCCACGAAGCCTCCCCTGGCCCAGCCACACCAACTGCTCAGCAGGGACCCTGAGGAGGGGTCTCTGGGGCTGTTCAGCCCCATCTCTCCCTCTCTCCCCATGGCTCCAGCCCTGCCTCACCCACTGTCATCAAATCAAAGTCTCCCTCCATTGTGCCTTTGCTTCTGCTGGTTCTTCTGCTTACTGCCCTCCTCTCACATCCGTCCTTCAAGACTGAATCTTTCTGCCACTTGCTCCCTGAAGCCACCCTGCAACAGGGTTGGCTTTCATCTCTCCCTCCTCTCATCCCTATTGCTTTTGCTTGGTTGCATCCCTTAATAGAAAGGGTAGGAGTCATATAATTCTGAGTTCAAAGCCCAGCTCTGCCACCCTTGGGCCATGGCACCGGTGGGCAAGTCATGTCATGTCTCCGAACCCCTGCAAAAAAGGGCTGGCCATTCCCACATCAGGGAGCCCAGCCAGGGAATGCTTCCCTCGGAAAATGATGTGTGTACTGAGATCTAAGAGCCAGATCTGAGGGGCAGGTAGAAGTGTGAGCATTGACAGCCTTCCAGGTGGGCGGAGGGCTGAAGCAAAAGGGCTTTAGGTTCACGGAAGGAACAGAACAGAGTCCAGCACTGCTGGAGCAAGCCTAGGGACAATTTAAAGAATTTCAGGAGGAATCATTTTGTTTATTTGGTTTGAGGGTGGGCTAGCATCCTATACAGCCTCAGATTTGCATTTCTAGAAAGCTCTTTGGCTGCAAGGTGGAGAAGGGGTTTGTGTGGGTGGGCAGGTTGTCCGGAGACCACTTCTGAGGCCAATGCAGTGGTCCAGGGGAGGGAGATTGGGGTGTGCACGCAGGTGCTGGCAGAAGAGATGGCAAGAGGTGGATGAGGATGGCACGTACTTACGGTACAAAATAGGATTTGTAAGAATTGGGTCTGGGGGGTGAGGGGGAAGGAGAAATCCAGGAACCCTCTGGGGTTCTGGCTCTGTTTTGCCTAGATGGTCCGTTATTCCTGGAGATGGGGCCTGGGGACCAAGGGGCAGGGGCGGGGACTCTACATTTGCTCTTGAACTCTTTGAGGTTAGGTGCCTTCGAGGGATTAGCTTACCGGGCATTAAATGACCCTGCTGTGCACCCCAAGGGCTGTGGGGAAGGAACGCGGACAGGCGGCGAGGCTTTTGTCCGCGGGGAGTGTGCCCAGCATCTGTCCGCGGGCGGGCGGGGAGGTGACCATCCCCCTCTATTCGCGAATCTCCAGATTCTGACAGAGCCTGGCAGCCATCCCTGACCTGTCCCCCAACCCCCCGCCTGGGGCCGAGGGTCGTGACGTCTACACCCTCACCCTCCCCTGTTTCCGATGATCGGTGGAAAAACGGAAACTGCGCACTGAGCGGGGCGCCGCCCGAAATAGCATCTGGTGCCTGTTGGTCAGCGCGCTGCCCGAGCGTCCAGGAGCGAGTGACGCGGCCCGCGGCCCCGCCAGGAAATGCCACCCCTCCTCCCCCCGCACCGAGTGGGGCCTCCAGCGGGCAGGAAACCCGGAGCGCCTGGGCTGGGGGGTCCAGGGGGAGGGGAGGTGGGACCCAGACTGGTCAGTCTCAAGTCTCTTCCTGGAGCGGAGCAGCGGCCCGAGAGAACAGCCTAGCCAGGCGTGGGGCCTGAGGCCATCGTAGCCACTCTCCGGCCTGTGTCCCATCCCCACCTCTACCCGCACCGAAGGCAGGGTTCTCCCTAAACCCCGAATTCGAGGCTTTACATTTTTTTCAAGTGTTTCTGCCTACCCGGTCTCTGGATACTGGACGATCTCTGAGCTTCCTCCCCGGAGCTTCTCCTTTGGAGGGATGCCGCATGTGCACTCTGGTCGGCAGCCAGGTGTATTTTCAGATCATTTCTCTGGCGGTACTATGTGCCCCATACTGTCCTAAGCACTTCCTAAATACTCATTCAGTTAATTCTTACAACAACCCAGTGAAGTAGGGACTACCATTACCTCCATTTTGTAGGTAGCCAACTGAGGCACAGAGACATCAAGCAACTTGCAGAGGACATCCAGCTGGTAAGTAGTAGAGCCAGAATTCAGGCCTAAGGCAGCCAGGCAGTCCTGAGTTCCCATCCCTGCTCCCCCCTTGCCGCCTGTGTGTTTCTAGGAAAATTAATCTCTGAGTTTCATTTTCCTCATCTGTAGAAGGGAGATAATTGTCCATACATCATAGAGTTCTCAGGATTTTTTTTTTACCCTCTTAACCTTTCTTTTTTTTTCCAGAGGAAGATTAACCCTGAGCCAACACCTGTGCCAATCTTCCTCTATTTTGTATGTGGGTCATGCCACAGCATGGCTGACGAGTGGTGTAGGTCTGCACCTGAGATCCAAACCCCAGCTGCTGAAGCGGAGCGTGCCCAACTTAACTACAATGCTCCGGGGCTGGCCCCCTCAGGATTATTTATTTATTTATTTATTTATTTATTTATTTATTTATTTATTTATTTTGGTGAGGAAGATTGGCCCTGAGCTAACGTCTGTTGCCAATCCTCCTCTTTTTGCTGAGGAAGATTGGCCCTGGCCCTGGGCTGACATCCATGCCGATCTTCCTCTAATTTATATATGGGACGCCTGCCACAGCATGGCTTGACGAGTCGTGCCTCGGTCCACGCCCGGGATCGGAACCTGTGAACCCCGGGCCGCCACAGCGGAGCGCAAGCACTTAACCGCTGCGCCACGGGGCCGGCCCCCCAGGATTATTTTTAATGGTTAAAAACTCTGATTTGGAGATGTCATTGTTTCCCCCTTCCACTTCCGTATGACCATCGTCTCCATTTTTCTCCTTCCTTGTCCTGGAAGAGCCTTTGCCCCATCAGTAAGCAGGCCTGAGCCCAGAATTCCAAGCTTGAAATGTGGGGAGACTCATCTCTGTGCTTCCAAACCCCAGCGCTGCCACCCCAACTCTCAGGGACGGAAAGGACTTCGCTCTAATTCAGTGGTTCTCAAAGTGGACCCTCAGCATTCCCTGGGAACTTGTTAGAAAAGCAAATTCTCAGGCCCCACCCCAGTCCTGCTAAATCAGAAACTCTGGGAGTGAGGCCCAGAAATCTGTTGTAACAGGACATCCAGGTGACTTCTAATGCGTACAAAAATCTAAGAACCGCTGCTCTGGTTTACAACCCTCGTGTGTAGCAAAGGCCAGTGTAAGAGAGTTGAATGTGTTAAGAAAGCACTGTGCTTCCTAATGTTTTGATGCCATTTCCCTTTCTCTAACCCCGGCTTCTCATACAGAAGATCAAAGCTGCTCCAGACTTACGGAACGGGTAGTGCCTGAGCTCGGCTGTCCTCACAAGCAGCGAACCCAGACAACTCTGCCATCCATGGTTTTGCTCCCAGAGCCGTCAGAAAAGGACAGAACATGTGTGCGGCCAGCAGCCTTCTGGCTAGCAAATAGCTGCTGGTGGTCACCCGGGGCCTTGGCACTCGTGTACATGTAACTACTTGTGAGCGGGATCCCTGGAATCCTGAAGGGGCCTGACTCTATGTGCCGAGCACCTGCTGTGCGCGCCTGCACCACTCCGCTCCCTGCTTCCCCCTCTGTTCTGTCATTTCATCCTCCACAATAACCCTGCCCAGCTGCTAGTGTGACCCCCACTTCAGAGAGAAGGAAACAGGCTCATCTCACACAAGGTCACTCCAGCTGGTCAGTACACATATCGCCTTGGACCCAATGTCCTCTCCATTCCTGCTGACTGTAATGAAATAGTTGCTACACTGGGAGAACTGCTTCAAAATCTTGGACACTTTGGATAGCACTGTGATACGTCCTGGTTTAAATCCCTTGTCATCCTAAAGAAGATAAACAAATAGCCAAAAATCTCACGAAAAGATGCTCAAACTTGCCTTAGGGAAATGCAGATTAAAACTGCGATGGGATACCACATAACACACCCACTAAAACGGTTAAAATTTAAAAGACTGACAATACCAAGTATTGTTGAGGACGTGGAGCAACTGGAATTCTCATACATTGTTGAAAGGAATGCAAAAATGACTCAACCGCTTTGAAGAACTCTTTGGCGGTTCACTATAAACATACAGCTGATAAACATACACTTACTTGGGAGAATTGAACAACAG
Source organism: Diceros bicornis minor (assembly GCF_020826845.1). Taxonomy (NCBI): domain Eukaryota; kingdom Metazoa; phylum Chordata; class Mammalia; order Perissodactyla; family Rhinocerotidae; genus Diceros; species Diceros bicornis. The sequence continues at coordinate 10,186,877 of NC_080752.1, forward strand.
AGAGCCACAAGAACTCTTGTACACGAGTATTCACAGCAGCTTTATTCATAATAGCTCAAAATTAGAAACAATCCAAATGCCCATCAGCAGGTGAATGGATAAACCAACTGTGGTACATTCATGCAGCAATAAAAAAAGACCAAACTACTGATACATGCCTTTTCTTTCTTTATGGCATAAAGGGGAACAGTGAGGGCCTAGGTTCGATTGCTGATACCTAACTTACTCAAATACCATGGCATATGACAGTATGGTCAGAGAGGCTAGAGCCCTGAGTTCCAGTCTCAGCTCTGTGCTTGCTGAGCTGTGTGAACTTGAGAAAGTCCCTTCTCTTCTTTGGGCCCGTGTCCTCTATTGTACAATGGGGACCCAGTGATTTCTGAGGGCCCTGCAGCTCTGACACCCTTGGATACCTGATGTCATCTTTTCCATTGTGTTTTTAATTAGTCCCTCTTGTCCTCCCGGTCCCAGACCTCCCATGAAGAGGAAGGACACAGGGCTCTCCCCAAATCCATCCATTTCCTGGAGTTCAGTCTCTGACCAGGAAGTGGGAAAGCAGGATTTCCTCTGAGGATGTCCTCTGTGACCCAGACAGTTCCAGTTTGGGAAGTGGAGAGGAGACAGGGACCCTTTCGAACAGATATTATTACTCAACATTTTGGTGGGGAAAAGTGAATTCTCTTTTCCTTTTTAAACTATAAAAACATATTCAGTATTAAAAACATAGGGAAATCTTTTCCTCTTCTGTGACTGTGGAAATCCTTCAAAATCCTTCAAGGTCCAACTCCAATGCTAACTCTTGCAGAAGCCTTCCCCTCCTCTGGACTTGTAAACCACTCCTCACATCCTATTTCTGCATCATCAGTTGATACAATTACAGAATGTCAGAGATACAGGGGCTAGCCCCTTCACCTAAAAAATTGGGAAACTAAAGCCTACTGATGTGAAGTGATTTGCCCAATGTCACAAAATTTGGGGCAGAGCAACAAGAGGAATCCAATTGTTGCTGACTCCTAATATACCTCTTCATCTCTCCATGCATTCCAACCAGCTGTTCCCTCTATCAGAAATATCACTTCTTCCTTTTCTCTTCCTTATTGCTCCTGCAAGATTCTGGAAAAATCTAGAACGTTCTCAGAATAAGCCTCCTCCCAGCTTAATATAGTCTTGCGTTTTATATAATTTTATTATAAGCACTGACCTCACTGTATTGCTGTTTACATGTCTCTCCCCCATTAGATCGAGATCCACAGGGCAAATTTGTCTTGTTCATCACTGTATGCTCAGTCTCGAGCGCAGCGCCCAGCAGAATCAACACTAGATACCTGTTGAATGATTAGGAGCAAACAAGGTGCTGGTGGGGAGAGGAAGAATGGAGGAGGGCGGGGCTGCCGCTGCGCTAGATGCTCTGGAAGGACACTAGGCTGATGTCCTGGTGGTAACTATGAATGTGTGACCTTGGCCCAGTTATACCTTGTGTCTGTCTCATCTGCTGTAGAAAGGGGGTAATGATGCCTGCCATACATACTTCAGTCAGGTTTTGGTTGTGAGGATTGTAGGAAAGCCGTACAGTAGACTCAGTGGGTCACCATGAGGTAAAATCACTGCAGTGAACTCTTGAACATTAACAGAGCTGGGGTTGCCTACTTCAGGACTCTTGAGTTAAAAAGTTTCTGATCTTGGCTAAGGGCAAGGAGACTCCTTCTTGGGGGAAAATAAAGCAGGGCAGCTTGGAGGACAGCGCATATTTGAAACAGCATTGACTGTCGTATTTGAAACCATTCATTCAGCTCAAGATTTGTTTCTTGTAGGAAGCTCTTCCTGAATTCCTCAGGCCTCAGAAAAGTTGTATTTCTCAGTGACTTATTAAGAGCTTGAGTCCTGGAGTTATACTTGAGCTTGAATCTCTGGTAGCAACTTACTTGGGTAACTTACTTCCCTAAGGGTGTTCCCTCAACTATAGGATGACAGTCACCAGCTGGGGTCAGCCAGGAGGCTTAAATGAATTAACTTTTTTTTTTTTTTTTAATTTTTATTTATTTATTTTTCCCCCAAAGCCCCAGTAGATAGTTGTATGGCATAGCTGCACATCCTTCTAGTTGCTGTATGTGGGACGCGGCCTCAGCATGGCCGGAGAAGCAGTGCGTCAGTGCACGCCCGGGATCCGAACCCGGGCCTCTGGCAGCGGAGTGCGTGCACTTAACCGCTAAGCCATGGGGCCGGCCCAATGAATTAACTTTTCATTTAAGTTAGTGGGAAGTGCTCTGCACAGCGCCCTGTGAGCACAAGGTAAGTCCTAAAGAGATGGAAGCTATCATGATTACACTGCTGTGGCTCCTTACAGTCTGGATCACTCATTTTGGCTTTTCATCATACACTGTCTCATACTGTTCTGTGACTGTTTCCAGGGTGTATCTGTTTTCTCTTGAGTCTTTGCAGCTGGCAAAGGACAAGGCTTATGTCTAACATGTCTACATCCACTTCTGTGGAGCTTAGCACAGGCAGGGCAAGGCAGAGGACAAGTGAGCACAGAATCAGTAGCCAGCAAGGGGCTCGGAGATTGAGTGGGGACGTTTGGTGAAGGTGGGGGAGTACCAATTGGTCAGCACCCAGACTAAACGGGTTGTTTCCCAAAAGCTCCACTATTTCCTTATTCCATTTGAAGTAGCACCCCTGTATCTATAAACAGTATGCTGTGGGACTGAATGAAAGAAAAAGATTCAGGGAAATGTCACTTGAGAGGCTATCATATCCAAAGTCTTTTAATCCACTTTCCCCACTAATGCTTTTTCCAAAGATGCCTAAAAGCTATCATAGCAACTAATTTGCCAAATAACTTCCCTTGGCAAAACATTCTTCTTACAGAACTTTCTGGAGGAGGCTTCAGTGATGGTCCCTCTTCTCTGGACATGTGTTTAGGAGCAACATGTTTTGTTGAATTAATCTGCAGTCTAAATTCAGTCTCCAAAACTGCTTAAGTGTCTTATCAGAGGCCTTAAATTAGATGTGGTAACAGAAGTGATGGAATTAGATTTTGCCTAAATAGCCTCAGGTTCAGCTTTTATTATTCAGATAGAAAGCTTCTTGTTTGGTGTGAAAATTACAGGGTTCCCAATGATAATGGTATAGTTAATGAAGCTGTCAGTTAATTCAGAGGCATTGTTTTTTTCAGTAATGTGCAATATAAATTGTACCCACACCTGCTTCTTGGGTGAAACACTGGGGTTAAGCAGCACACTTGAAGTGGCAATGACAATTCCATTACTTAAAAATTTACTCCAGTGAAACCTGTAAGTGGATGTTTATGCTATATATTAAAATAACTAAAGCCCCAAATGATGCTTATGGAAACAAAGAGAAACACAGAGACTCATTGTCATTGCCATTTCCATGTCTTAATTTTAACCTGAAAGAGCAACGCCACGGGGAAACATGCACCACGGGAACCCTGGCTTCAGCACGGGACAGCAGAGAACCACCGTGTAACTTACTTTGGCTTGCTAACAATTATTTTATCAGATTATTACTTCAGATGGCCCAGCTGCATTGGAAAGTATTTAGAGATCCAAAGTCCATTTCCTTCCAGTCTACGTATTGAACTTTGATATAAGGCAATGACATCTAACTTCAGCAGAAGAGCTTTATCTCTCAAGTGAATGTGGACTTTTTTTCATTTATATTCAGAAATGACAGTTTAAAACCTAATTTTTAAGAAGGTGAGGGAAACAAGGAAGCAACTACTGATACACTCAACAATTTGGATGATCTCAAGGACATTATGCTGAGTGAACACTAATTTCAAAAAGTTACATAGGGGCCAGCCCAGTGGCGCAGCAATTGGGTTCATGCATTCCATGTTCGCAGCCCAGGGTTCACTGTTTCGGATCCCGGGCATGGACCTACACTCACAGCTCATCAAGCCATGATGAGGCAGCGTCCCATATGGAAGAGCTACAACTCTACAACTATGACACACAACTATGTACTGGGGCATTGGGGAGAAAAAAGAAAAAGAGGAAGGCTGGCAGCAGATGTTAGTGCAGGGCCAATCTTCTTCTTCTTCAAAAAAAAGTTCATAGTATGATTCCATTTATATTAACATTCTCAAAATGAGGAAACTCCAGTGATGGAGAACAGATCATTGGTTGTCAGGGTTAGGGACGGAGGGAGGGTGTATTTTAAAGGGGTAGCACTAGGGAGTTTCTTTGTGGTGTTGGAACAGGTCTGTATGATGATTGTGGTGGTGGTTATGCAGATCCATAATAAATGATAAATTTCATAGAGCTATACACCAAAAAGTAAATAAATGAGTACATGTAGAAACTTGTGAAAGCTGAAAGATCTGTAGTTTAGTTACTAATATTGTGCCCAATGTCAGCTTCTTCGGTTGATCGTTCAATATGGTTATGTAAGAGATTATCATTGGGGGTTGCTGGGTGAAGGGTACCCTGAACTCTCTGTATTATTTCTGTAACTTTTTGGGAGTCTAAAACGTTAAAAAAAAAAAGTGGAGAGGATATGTTATAGCAGAGGATAAAAGGAAGCAGTCAATCGAGACATTTTTATTAAATTCCATTAAAAATATTGAAACATTTGAAAAACTCACACGGTTTATAAAACACACTCATACCCAATAATTTCTTATTCTGATAGTGCTATATGTTGAAAATGTTATATTAACATCAACCCGCCAGTCTGCAAAAGTTCTACTTCCATATGTAAATTCTACAGAATTTAACACTCATCTTAATTAAGAGGACATATACACTCCTTGTATAAAAGATCTTAAGTTATTTTAAAAAATAAAACCTTCCCCTTAAATTCAATAAAGGTTGATTTAGCTAATTTAGTCAGGGTCATGATAACTTTATTTTATGTTCTTTTAGGCGATACTGGGTAATGCAGACATGCAACATGCCAGGAAAATGGACTTACTTTTCAAAATGTACAGTAGAAGAGAGCAGTTGAGAATCAGAGTTGGATAGTTTCTGTTTATCTAAATTTGTTGAAATAACTGATCTCAGGATTTTTTTTTTCAAAAGGTTTCAGTGATGCTGGACAGCTCTATTTGAACAAAGAGAACTTAGCCCTGCTCCTAGCCAGCCATCTCACAGACAATCAGGTCACTTGTTCAGCTCTTTGCAATCAGCTGCTACCAAGAAAGAGTGACCCGTAAAGCGATTAGGTATCGCAAAACTACAAAAAGGCTCTGGCTTCCCTAAGTATCTTCAGGAGACATCCCGTCCTCATATCAGGAGCGCAGAGAGTTAAAGGTCTAAAATAATTTTGGCAACTGTCTGAGACGCTTTACATCTAAGAAGGTGCCTACTGAATTCATACTATTCATTTGCTTTAAAGTTTCAGAAGGTTTTAAACTTTCAGGAAAAATTGGAGTGTCCCTTTCATTTTCTTTCTCAGGATGTTGGGTAAACTCTACTTTTCCAGTTCGGAGATTCACTGCAGGACTTGGTTTAAGCTTCTTTAAAAAGAAAGCTGGGTTTTCATTCAACTGCTGTGCTGCTTTTAGCTGAACAACTTCATTTGTAATATTTCTCAATACTGGCATATCTGTGTGGGTGCCCACAGAATCACAGTTAGAACAATTAATTACTTCACAGGCACTCCTGGAGGGCTCTTTCTGACAATCAAGTTGTTCAGGTATGGATGTAAGGTTTTGGTTCAATAAATGTTCACTTTTGCTATCTGTGTTGTTCAGAGGATCCTCTTCATCTTCACTATTGTCACTGCTTTGTATGAGTCCATATCTCTTCATATATTTTTTGGTCGCAAATGACATGTTGTTTGGTGAAATTAAACTAAGTCCCACTGTGCTTCTGTCTGTATTAATATGTAGAAGGCTAAAAGATGAGTCACCGTTATTTTGGTTTGACTGAGAGAGAGAAAGTTGTGACAGCTGATTTTCATTTAAATATTTCAGGGCTATAGCATTTGCCTCCATGCTCAAATCCATACCACTGGGGCTTAAGCCACTCATGCCAACATTAGCAAATGACATGTAGTTTAATCCAGAGATCACTGCTTCAGGGCTGATGCATGCCAACACACTGAAAGACACAACAGAGTAGGCCATCATTTATCTTATTCTGAGTACGAAATAGTGTTATTCTAAACGTGTTCCATTCTATGAAAGTAACCAAACGTCTTCAGCTTTAAGCTTCATGTTGCTTTTTATCTGAGTGCTAAAGATATCTAAGTCTTGATGATCCAGATACATTCAAGGGACAAATATGATAACCTAGAAAGTAATCCACGATTTAAAGACTGAAAGTGAAACACAAATTAATTTTCCTAAATTTATCCATCAGTCATGGTTTTAAGACCAAATACAAGGCCCAAAAATGTAAAAACCATTCAATATTGGTAAAGTAAAACAAAAATAAAACCAAACAGAAACATATTTGATAATATAACATTACAGGTTTTGGTGAGTAGCTCAAAATATTAAATTGCCCATAGTTGAACAGATTAAAGGGCCAGCCCCGTAGCCTAGTGGTTAAGTTCAGCACACTCCACTTTCATGGCCTGGGTTTGGTTCCTGGGCACTGACCTACACCACTCCTCAGCGGCCATGCTGTGGCAGCTACCCACATACAAATAGAGGAAGACTGGCACAGATGTTAGCTCAGGGCAAATCTTCCACAGCAAAAAAAAAAGACATTCCATTTGTAATGAATGAAAAACATTAGTCAGTCTCTGGATATGGCCGTGTGTGTGTATACACTAATTTTTTTCATTTCACATATAGTCTTCAATTCACTTTGATTGACGTTATCTCATTAACATTAACTAATTGACTAGCCTTTTCCTTTATATCGCACATAAAATATAGATGCTAATTTTTATTGGTGTCTTATTATGTGCCAGGCACTCTGCTGACCATTCAGTATCTCATGTAATCATCACGGAAACCTTCCTGAGGGAGGTCTTCCCTGTCAAATACCTCAACCTTAGTCTCCCTGCCAACACTTCACATTCCCCTTTCCCTACTTTTCTATTTTCTCCTTAGCACTATGGCTATTTATATCTTTAACTCACATTTCTTATTTATGTCTAGCTCCCTCAGGCAAGGCCACGAGGGCAGGGATTTTTGGGTGTTTTTTTTCCACTACAGTATCAGTGCCTCAAACAGTGCCTCTCACACAGTAGGCACTCTAAATATTTGCCGAATGAATAAAAGAAATAGGTACTATCATTATCTTTATTATACAGTTGAGAAAACTGAGGAATAGAGATTTTTAACTAATCTCCCTAAGTTAAGCAGCTAGTAATTGGCAAGCTGAGACCAGGTCGGCCTTACTCTCTGGGGCTCTAGAGCCACTGTTTCACTATACCGTACTCAGCAACTTGTATTTTGCTATCAGATTTTCTGTTCCCTAAAAATTAGAGTCCTTTGTTGTGGTAAACAGTACATTCTAGTCAAAGAATATGCTATGACTTTCCATATCATCCAACGAAGAAATTCAGCTATTTTATATGTGCAGCCACTGCCTGCATCTCTACCCTCACAAAACCCAAAATGTCTCAGATATCTTCAGTCTCATAAGCACCTGAAATTTTGAAGAAGCGATTTCAACCATTAATATTCCCTGAAACCACTGATATCATCACCAAACAATGGAACAGAGTGCTTAATAATGCTAGTCTTGATAACTACCTTGAAATTCTTCCTTAAGCTTCTTGGTACCTTACTGCTTTGGAGATTGTCTTAATAAGATGAAAGAGTTACTACCAATTTATCTAGACATTGTTCTTTTATGATATATTCATAGTGATAATATCTTCTGATATAGTCTTTTTCTACTTTCTTTGCCTATTTCCTCAAAATTATAAGTAATTTGCATATTAAAGCAGACGACTTGTACATATTAAAAAACATATAAGCATAGTATCTTAGATAATATTAATGTAAGTAATTTTAAAAAGCAAAGACTGCTAATTTAAAATGTTAAATATTTAGAAAAAGTAAATCTAATTTGAATTACATCTTCTTTTATAGAATGGTTAAAGGATCTATACAAATCCATGAAGCAGTCAATATCAGTTTAGAAGGTTCTTCAAGTACCATTGTCTAACACAGTTAGCTAGTTTCAATTTGGGGGTTGAGGGAAACACCATTACTTTGAAAACAAAACAAATCAATAATACTCAGAACCAATGCATATAAACACTAGGGTAATTAAGATGAAAAGCAAAAGGAGGCCATTCCACTAATCAAATCCTAAAAGCCTTGAGCACAAACATACTATGTCACAATCTCATTAGATGCACAGTCACAAAAGGATGATGGGAGTCCACTATGTTTGAGTATGAGAGTTACACGCCAACAATTAAGGGGAGCTCAAAAATTATTCCAACTTACTTGAAGATGAAAACCAACCTTGACTTATTGTCCTGTTTGAATCCTGATTATCTCCTACTTACCCTACATAGGGTTTTCAACTAATAAGTAAAGAGCAATGAAGCATCTAGAGGGATTGCTTAAGACCTCTTTGGAATTCAAAAGGTCACTCCAATTAGGAATATGCCTGTAGAGGCTACAGCCAGACCTCAAACCACAATCTCCATCTTCCCTACAATTTCTAGATATAGGGACCTTCTGGGACCTTCTTTCATTGCTTTCCTGCCTTTGGACGCTCTTAATCTCTGCAGTGTTCTGGAACAGAAAAGCAGAAAGGAAATCTTCCTTCCCCTGTCTTAGCTACTCTCCTGGTAGGAGGATCTGCTCCTGAAGTCCAGAACTGGAACATGAAATAAGTTTTCACATAGATACAGTGACAAAAGACAGCTGGTTTATAGAACTAAAGGAACAGTATGGATTTCAAGGATTATAAAGATTACTTTCCTGCAATACTGAACCACAATTTATAACACTATTTCTATAGGAAAATACATCTTAAATTCTAAACTGCCTTATGAACTTTTAGCATACCAGTTATATTACACTGACATGTGGTAAGAGATAATGAGGCCACAAATGTTGACAGTAAGTACGATAGAGGCAGTAAAAATAAAGCAGTCATTGTAAGCTTCAGTGATGACCCGAGTAGGTGGGATTTCTTTCATTCAGCAAATGCCTCACTGAAGATCCACTAAGTTGGTAGAGGTAATGAGGATTCACAGATATACAAAATTTACAATCTTGCTAGAAAGGTTATCACAGAACATGCCATAATCTATTAGGAATAAGGTATTCTGACAGTACGAAGCATCAATATTCTGGCAAAGGGTCCAGGAAACCTTGACAAAGGAGGTGACATCTGAGTTTAGCTTTGAAGGATAAGAAGGATTCTGACAAGCAGAAAGGTGAAAAAGAGCATCCCAGGTAAAAGTAGCAGCAAGGACCCTTGCAAATGCCAATGGTGGGTAAGCTGAAACTTGGTAGACAGTGGCAGAAGATGATATTAAAAAAACAAGTTTAAGACAAACTGTGAAACAATGTGAATTAATTAGGTAGGCTGCACATAGTTGTATGTTTGGAGTATCCTCTCAGCCTAAAATTATTGACAAATAAAATCTGACTTCTTCTATGTGCTGGAAAAATTGTTTCAGTGTAGTTTCATTTTTAATCACAATAATATATAGAACCCATTAACAATCAATAAAATATAAATTAAAAATAATTTAAGATATTTTTGGTCTAAATCAGCACAGATCTTTAAAAAGGGCAATTTTAATATAGGGTAATCATATAGAATACAGTATGAAAATCCTGCTAACGTTAGGTACCTCTCCTATGTGCTTGCATAGCATACTATATCCTCTTCCTTTTTATAGCAGGTATCAGAGTATATTATAATTGACTATTTATCTGTGTGTCTTCTCTACTGAACTGTAAGCTCTATGAGGGCAAAGATGTCTTTACCAGGTTACCTTGGATACCAAGATATCTCAAAGCTGGCTCATATTAGAAGCTCAGTACATACATATTTATTGAAGTAAAATGAGTGAAAGGATTGGTGAAATAGTAATACATATAGCTGGTAGGAGTGTAAAACCTTACTCTTTCAGAAAGCAATGTAGCAACGGCCTTAAAATTTTCCTACCATTTTGAGTTAGTCTTTCCATTTCTGAGACTCTATTCTAAGGAAATAATCCTAAAACTAAAAAGTTCAATCTTTGCAAAAAGATGTTCATCATAGCAACATTTAAAACAGTAAGAAATTGGAACCAACTTGACAAGTTCTTTTCAGTTCTGACAAGAGGGGAAAGGTCAGGTAAACAAATGCTATGTCCCACTTGATGGATTATTATAACACCATTAAAGATGATGTTTAGAAAGGGTTATAACAACTTGGAAAACACACTTATTTCCCAATATAAAGCTAAAAAAAAAATTCTTTTTTTTTGTATATACAGCATAGTCAAAACACAAAGCAGCGAAATATATACTACCATCAGACCGTACGAAAAAATTAAACAAGCAGTAATCAGCAGAACAAAACAGTAAACAAAACAGAACAAAAAACAAAACTATGGACTTGGGAGTTAAAGAGCAGGTTTAAAATCACAGGTGTGAGGCCTTGAGCAAATTCGTATTTAATTTCCTCACCTATAACAGGACTAATAACAGTATGTACCACATGGATTATTAAAAAGATTAAATGAAATATTGCTACATAAAACTTTAGCATAGTTCCTCACACATTATGAGCACTCCATAAATGGTTGCTATCAAAATTATTTTAGAAAAAGAATGAAAGGAAATACAAAAGCAAAATTTTAATAATAAATGAGTTTGACTGGTATGAATATGGGTTTTTCTTCTTGTCTGCTTTTCTAAATTTTCTGAAGTTTCCAAAATAAGCTTATATTACTTTGACAATGGAACTAAAACAAATATCAAACTCTATTTCCAAAGCTCTACAATATTTTATACAACAATTTATACCTTACTACAAAACTTAAAAAAATACATTTCATATGAAGCCATGTTATAGCAAAATTTTTGACAACTTACCCCTCTATGGAAATACTTAATTTAACATATTGCTTTAAACAGAAAACAATTTTTTTCACATTGGCTTTCACTTCTTTGAGAAAATTATCTTATATGAAACTAAAATCCTTTCTATGAATGTGTATCTATGAATTTTTCAACTCACATAGATAAGCAAATTTTTAAAATGGGTATAGCCCACAATATTAAATGAAAATACCTATTTTATAATGTTAAGTAAAGAAAAATAATAAAATTGAATATATAGTAAAACTGCAACTATGTTTCCTAAAAAGCTAACTTTCTTTGGCTGTTATTAGTTCAGATGACATTTTATTCATTTTCTAAAATTCCAACTCTGAGCATATATTATTTTTATAATATAAATTTAAATTTATTTAAATTAAGAACAATCTTTATTAAAACAATTTGACTACCCCACACTGATACATCAAAAAGGCTTTACTTTCCATTTCATTGTAGGCATTTAAAAAATGAATCAAGTTCATTATGTACTGAAAATTTATTAATTTCAATGTTTCACACTAAAGACTTTAAAATAGGGTGGCCACTGTAAAGAAACATATTACCTAAAAACTACTCCCCAAAGGCATTCACACCAAAATATAAGGGCTCCACACAGATAGCAGGGTGATCTGTGCATTCCAATTGACGTTATATAGCTTCTATCTCACAGTATTGAAATAAACTCTTCAAAAATGCTAGCCTCACTCTCCTATACTGTTGGTAGGAATATAAACTGGTACAACTATTCTGGTGGGAAATGGCAACATCTACCAAAACTTTAAATGCCCATATCCTTTGATCCTGCCTACTTCTAGGAATTTATCCTACAAAGATACTTGTACAGGGCCGGCCCCGTGGCTTAGCGGTTAAGTGCGCACGCTCCGCTACTGGCGGCCCGGGTTCGGATCCTGGGCGCGCACAGACGCGCTGCTTCTCCAGCCATGCTGAGGCCGCGTCCCACATACAGCAACTAGAAGGATGGGCAGCTATGACATACAACTATCTACTGGGGCTTTGGGGGGGAAAAAAAAAAATACTTGTACAGGTACACGTAGAATGATATTCTCTTAGCATTGTTTCAGGTAAGAAATAAGAGATTTAGCCTAAAAGTCCATTAATAGAGGACTGGGGTTCACTATATTATAGTACATGGGTACAAGAGAATATTATGCAGCTGTTTAAATACATGAGAAAGAACTGCATATACCTATAAAAAGAAGTATCTCAGATATAATATTAAGCAAAAGAAACCCAAATCGAAATACTCATTGCACACACACATACCTGAACACGCATAGAACATTTCTAGAAGAATACAAAAGAAACAGTTAAGAGAAGTACTCTTGGAGGAGTCAGACTGAGGATTTTGGAGAGTGGGGACTTTTGCATTTTATCTGATATTCATTATGTGTTATGTGTTATTTGATATTTTTTTAAATTGTGAGACTGTATTACTTTTGTAACTAGAAAATAACAAAACTAATTAACAGAAAACATGCTAATTAACCTTAATAATATAATTTCCAGATTTTATCCTCTTTAAAAACAAATATGCGCTGACGTCGTCTTTGATGAAGAGGAATCTACACAGAAGAACACAGCCAGTTGGAACTGGTGAGCAATAAGGAAGGTTCATGTAACTATACTCTTCAAAACACATTCCTACAAAAAGGAATGTTTTTGCTTTTTAGATGGTATAACTGCATACCTGTATATCCAGTAGCTGGCCCAGACCCTATCGCCTCCAGGAAGACTTTCTAGACACCAGAAATGAGTAAATGCTCATTTCTCTTTCTCCAAGACTCTCAGAGCATTTTGTCGGCCATCTTTACCCAGGAGACATCCCATAATCTCTCTCAAATTCCTTGTGTATATAATCCTCTCTCCCACTAGAATGAAAAATCTAAAAGGTAGAGATGATCTCTTATTCATCACATATACAGTAGGTCCTGAAGAAATGATGAATCAATTGAATTGAGTGGCAAGCTTATACCTTTTCTCATGAGACTACTCTAATACATCTAAAATTTTTTCATCTTTTAAAACAAATGTTAAAGTTACCTGGCATGATCCACTTTATGTGCATTTTTCTTCATTTTAGTGGGAGAATCAATTTTTACTCCAAGGCTTCTTAGTTGCTTAAGGGTTGCATTAAGAACACAATCTTTGTCCACCAGTCCTGACTCATGTTTTTTTTTCTTCGTATGGTAAACATTTTGGGTTCTGGTGCATTCGTGACTGACAACTACTGCTTTGGTAGATGGCTGCTCAGTCTCTTTAGAAACTGAGTTATTCAACAGGTGGTTCACTTGACCCTGATAAAAAGAAAAAGGACATATTTGAAAAATCACTATTAATCTTAGGAAACAAAAATGTACATAACCGCATAAGTAAGGCCAGGGAAAAAGTACAATATTGTCTTGCCAAGTTCTACAAAGTATAAACTATATTTGCAACTAGTATAGGATTTTTTTAAAAGAGCCCATCCTAATGAATTATTTCTTCAGACCCTAGAGGAAACTTACAATGTTTGTTCATAACTTGTTCATTTTATTTTTTTTTATTTTCTTTTTGTGAGGGAGATCAACTCTGAGCTAACATCCATGCTAATCCTCTTTTTTTTTTTGCTGAGTAAGACTGGCTCTGAGCTAACATCTATTGCCAATCCTCCTCCTTTTTTTTTTTCCCCACCCCCTAAGCCCCAGTAGATAGTTGTATGTCATAGTTGCACATCCTCCCAGTTGCTGTATGTGGGACGCGGTCCCAGCATGGCCAGAGAAGTGGTGCATCGGAGCGCGCACACTCAACCGCTAAGCCACGGGGCCGGCCCAGAACTTGTTCATTTTAAAACAGATTTAAAATCATTTGAGGGGCCGGCCCCGTGGCTTAGCGGTTAAGTGCACGTGCTCCGCTGCTGGCGGCCCGGGTTCGGATCCCGGGCGCGCACCGACGCACCGCTTCTCTGGCCATGCTGAGGCCGCGTCCCACATACAGCAACTAGAAGGATGTGCAACTATGACGTACAACTATCTACTGGGGCTTTGGGGAAAAAAAAATAAATAAATAAAATTATAAAAAAATAAATAAAATAAAATAAAATCATTTGAGTAATATTTCAAGTGTTTTCAAGGATTTATAGTAAATTCTTTATAAGCAAAAGTTTTAAATCACTCTTTCATGTGAAAAATGGTAATGTTTCAGAGTTATGAATTAGATCTTACGTTACTTTCAGAACTTAACGTCTCTTTTCTCACTTTGAATGAGAACAGCCTGTGATAGTATCTCTGCCTTCGTGACGTTAAAGCATATTTCATTCCCTGAGCACACAGCTGCTAGCACCAGTCTAGGACCTAGCAGGCAAATAACAAATACATGTTCATTGATGAATACTTAGGGCCCTATGAAGTATGTTTAATTAGCCTTCAATTATAAATGGAGAAATCAAATATTCCAAAGTCTACAATTTGGATGGAAGTGACAGCCAGGGTCATTCAACTTTCAGGTCCCAGTTTATATTCTAACTTTTCCAAGATGACTATTTCCTCCAACCAGAATTATCCCTTTTTATTCTGTGCTGCCTTTGCTTACAGCACTTGTCAGCCTGTCCTATAATTGTCTGTTACTGATATTGATGCGCTATTCCCCCAGGTTCTTAAGAGCAGAGACTGTCATATTCATCTTTATATTACCCACTTTACTTAGTTCACTTTCTTAGATTAAGCTAAGTGTTCAATAAAAATCTGCTTACCTGAACCAAAATCAGTAAATATTATCATAAATATTCCTTACTTTCCAATTCTCAAACTTCTTGCAAACTCTTGCTTGTTTTTTCTGGTACTAACTTGAATGTGAATTTGGTATAATATCAACACATATTTTTAAAATAAGGCTTTTCTTCCCCCTAGCTATCTAAGTTTCTGATGACTGGTACGCTTACAGTAAATTACTGAATTTAGGCTATCACAATTTATGAAAAGCCAAAGGAAATAAATGATATATCATTAACTTGGGGAAAATCTTTTCACATTCAAGTTCCCAATCAGTTTAAAGATAGGAAAGGCTTAACTAGTAAACTCTAGACTAAATAACCATCTCATAAAAGATGAAATGCTTTACATTTTCTTACCAATAAATCCTGGTATATTTTCTGGTTATCTGATGGTTGATGAGGCACAGGTTGCATTACTTGCTCAGTTTTGGGTTCCCCTGACGTTACAGCGTTATTAGCACCCTCTGTTGGTCCACTCTGTAAGCACATGTTTATACTCTCGGCCAGCACGGAATTTGGAAAGAACACAGGCACATCAGGTTCTTTTCTCACAACTGGAGAAGAGCTGCTTCAAAGGATATATATATAATGTGTTAGTTATCAAGGTGCCTTGAACGTAATTCTGTCACATGCTACAATGTGGATGAACCTTGAGGACATTATGCTAACTGAAATAAGGCACTCATAAAAAGAAAAGTATTGTATGATTCCACTTATACGAGGTATCTAAAGTAGTCAAATTCATAGAAACAGAAAGTAGAATGATGGTTACTAGGGTCTCAGGGGAAGGGGAAAGGGAAAGTTGTTGTTTAATGGATATAGAATTTCAGATTTGCAAAATGAAAAAGTTCCAGATATCTGTTTCACAATAATATAAATATACTTAACACTACTGATCCGTACTTTTAAAAATGGTTAGGATGGTAAACTTTATGTTACGTATTTTTTACCAGAACAAAACAAAAACCTTAAATGGTTTATTAAAACAAACACAATTCCTTATTCTGCCAATCAAAGCTCTCCAAAATTTGGTAAACTTGGCTTTTCAGCCAACGTCTTATAATGCCCCATTTTACTTTATATTCTGAACAAACTGGATTACTAATACTCTGAATTCAGTCCATATATGTTCTGTCTACAATGCAGTACTTCTCAACCTTGGCTACACATCAATATCACTTGTAAAGTTTTAACAAACACAGCTGTTGGGAGCTCTCTCTTCAGAGATTCTAAAGGTGAAGGGCCCGGATTTACCTATATTTTCAAATGCCAGAGTCAAGAATTGCTGCTCTAAAGCCTTTAAATTGGCACACTCTTGTTAAAATCCTTTCTACCCTTCAAGGGTCGTTTTAAGTTTGGTTACTCCGTGATGTCGTTCTAAAACTCTAACTGGATATGTTCTCTCGTTTCTTTTAACCCCCATTAACACTCTCTCTTATCCCTTAAGTCACATATATTCTCATTTATAATACAGTTATCTGTCTGTTTATCATGCCTTGGGCAAATTTATTAATTGCTCTGGGCCTCAGCTTCCTCATCCATAAAATGGGGAAAATGATATCCACCTCCCTGGGTTGAAAAAAATGAGAGGATTAAAGGAGATACAAAGTGCTGAGCATAGTACCAGATGTACATAGTGGGTGATCCACAATTGTTAGTTCTCTTCATCTCCTGCTGCTTTCCCCTTGTTCCCCAAACATTAGATTGAACCTTTATCTTCAACCATGTTAACTAATTTCATTCACTTTAATGAAAACACCAAAACTCTCAAAAGTAGAAGCAGAAATCCAGCCTTTAGAGATCTTACGGCTTTTTGGGAAATTACTTGTACTGAGCAGGATTTTTATCATCCAAACATTTTGCAAAACACTTTATTTTTAAGGAGAGTCCATGTCAGTTACTGAGTTTGCCTTATTCCATCTTTAGCTAAATGATAACAGTAATTAGGTATTAGGCACTGTTCTAAGTGCTTTACATATATTAACTCAATCATCACAACAATGCTATGAGATAGGTACTTTTATTTTCTCCATTTATAGACAAGAAAACCGAGTCATCCAGAAATTATGAGACCTGCCCGTCGTCACTCTGCTATGATTCAAACCCAGGCAGTCTGGCACCAGAGCCCATGCTCTTAATCACTCTGCTATACTGCATTTTCGAGAATTTTAAAATATCAGTCTTGGTGTCTAAGCTAGCAAGCAAAAACAAAAGCTGAAAAAGAAGAAAAGAACCAAAATATTAAAGATTTCAAACTTCAAAAGATTTAAGATTAAAACAAAATTTTAAAAGATGATTCTAACATGGCAAGTATCAGTAGGTGTGTCCAAAGGTTGACTTCTAAATAAAAATAAGGATCGTTTCAAGAGAAAGTCTCTAAATACCACATACCACTACTTTTCACTGGGAAAAAGCAATCAATTACCAATTATGCTACAAGGCAAATAAATTCATCCTTCACAGCCTGCTTTAACATCAGAAAGACAAATCGATCCAGCAAGACATTCAAGGGGGACAGGGAACTCAAGGGGCTAGGTGCCATGTATGAATACTTAGCAGTGGGAACCACAGCATGAACCAGACCAGATGTTTGGGAAGAGTCCTAGAGAAGCACCAAGACTACCAGGGACAACACTGGAGATAGTATTTAATCCAAATCAATACATTCTGTTGAACAAAGATTAGATTTACATCTAGTTATATGTTAGAATCAATAGAGCTGATGAATTGCCTGAAAAAGCAATTAACTACATTCTATCAATTAACTCAGATCTGTTTCTGAAGTTAAAAACCACAATGGATTGGAGATTTTTAAAGTTCTGACTTAAAAATTATTTCAGGGGGAAAACTCCCATAATTCTAGAAAGCAGTCTACAGTTTACAGAAGTCAGTCAAGGAGGATAAATAAGGAAAACCACAGTTCATTCCTCTTTGTTCTCAGTTTCTAAAATCATTCCAAATAAATCGTGGCCTTATCTTGGGGCTCACCCTGAACTGCTCTTCCTATCAGTGAACATTTACAAAGTAGCTCACATGGGGAACCACACACTGGATCAAGTTCTGAAGATACAGAAATGAATATGATCCCTATTCTGCAGGAATTCAATCTATGGGAAAGACATGTATACAGATCTTCTAACACACTGTGGAACATGCTATGAGTACTTAATTGAATTATATGATTAAAACATATACTATACTGAGAAGAGGAGACAAATATTTCTCTCTAGTTTTCTGGAGGGGCATGTTTATTGTTTTAATCATTATTATAATCTGAATAATTTAAAATGTCAAATACTATTACAAGGCTTATAATTTAAAAAAGTAATCAAGTGCCTGCCCCATGCCACCCCATCACCAAATTCACATAGTTTAATTGTTTCACGTGATATATTACCCTGTGGTATTTTACACCTACATTATTCCTCTACCTTCAAAATTTATTCTACACCTGATGCCTTCCACCATTTTCACAAATCCAAGGCACCTTCACCTCACTTGGTCTTTAGTCTACTAACCAGTCTCCCTACTTCCACTCTTAACCTCTTTCAGTTCACTTGCTACAAACAGCTAGAATGGTCTTTGAAAAATGAAAAATCACATTATACTACTCCATTGTCTAAAATCCTCCTCGGCTTTAATGAACTAGAATAAATTCAGAACTCCTTTCTACAACCTACAAAGCCCTACACAATTTGGCTCCTGCCTATATCTCTAACCACATTTTCTATGGTCTCCCTCTTAGTCACTATGTCCAGTCACAATGGTGCTCCTGCTTGTTTCTGGAACTGTCAAACTCATGCACACCTCAGGGTCTACACTTGCCATCTCCTCCACTTGGAACACTCTTCTCTGGGTATTCTCCTGGCTGGCTCCTCATCATTCAAGTCACTGCTCAAATGTTACTCCCTCGGGGAAGGCTTCCTTTACTACCCTACTTAACACATCCCCTCGCTCCCATGCCACCATCCCAGTTACACTCCACTTGATCACTCTGGTTTATTTTCTTCAGAGCAGCTGTCACTATATGAAATTATATTATTTGTTGTTTATGTGGTTACTGTTTGTCTCTACAACTCATGAAAATTCCATGAATTAGGAGCTTTGTCTAACCTACTGCTCAATCTCTAGGGCCTAGTTCTGTGGCAGGACATACCAGAAACTCGAATATTTGCTGAATTTGTTTCTAAATTTGCTGAAGATCTAAATTACTTTGGAATCCTTATTTTCTTTAATAGAAAATTTCATAATGAAATAATTTCAAACACAAGAAAGAATAAACAAGCCATTATATACAATCAGTTTTAAAAATTACCTACTCAGTTGGTTCTTCGAGAAGATAAACAAAATAGACAAACCCTTAGCCAGGCTAACTAAGAAAAAAAGAGAAAAGGCTCAAGTAAATAAAATTAGAAATGAAAGAGGAGAAATTACAACGGATACCATGGAAATACAGAGGATTATAAGAGAATACTATGAGAAATTATATGCCAACAAATTGGACAATCTAGAAGAAATGGATAAATTCTTAGACTTATACAACCTCCCAAAATTGAACCAAGAAGAAATGGAGAATCTGAATAGACCAATCACAAGTAAAGAGATTGAAATAGTAATCAAAACCTCCCAAAAAATAAAAGTCCAGGACCAGATGGCTTCTCCAGTGAATTTTACCAAACATTCAAAGAAGATTTAATACCCATCCTTCTCAAACTATTCCACAAAATAGAGGAAGATGGAACACTTCCTGAATCATTCTACGAGGCCAACATCACCCTGATACCAAAACCAGACAAAGACAATACAAAGAAAGAAAATTACAGGCCAATATCGCTGATGAACATTGATGCAAAAATCCTCAACAAAATATTGGCAAACCGAATACAACAATATATTAAAAAGATCATACACCATGATCAAGTGGGATTTATACCAGAGACGCAGGGATGGTTCAACATCCGCAAATCAATCAACGTGATACATCACATCAACAAAACAAAGAATAAAAACCACATGATCGTCTCAATAGATGCAGAGAAGGCATCTGACAAGATATAACATCCATTTATGATAAAAACTCTCAATAAAATGGGAATAGAAGGAAAGTACCTCAACATAATAAAGGCCATATATGACAAACCCACAGCTAACATCATACTCAACGGGGAAAGACTGAAAGCCATTCCTCTGAGAACAGGAACGAGGCAGGGCTGCCCACTCTCACCACTCCTGTTCAACATAGTACTGGAGGTTTTGGCCAGAGCAATTAGGCAAGAAAAAGGAATAAAAGGAATCCAAATAGGTAACGAAGAAGTGAAACTCTCACTATTTGCAGATGACATGATTGTATATATAGAAAACCCTAAAGAATCTGTTGGAAAACTGTTAGAAACAATCAACAACTACAGCAAAGTTGCAGGGTACAAAATCAATCTACAAAAATCAGTTGCATTTCTATATGCTAATAATGAACTAACAGAAAGAGAGCTCAAAAAGATAATACCATTTACAATTGCATCAAAAAGAATAAAATACCTAGGAATAAATCTTACCAAGGAGGTGAAGGACCTATACAATGAGAACTACAAGACATTATTGAGGGAAATCCACGATGACATAAAGAAATGGAAAGATATCCCATGCACGTGGATTGGAAGAATAAACATAGTTAAAATGTCTATATTACCTAAAGCAATCTACAGATTCAATGCAATCCCAATCAGAATCCCAATGACATTCTTCACAGAAATAGAAAAAAGAATACTAAAATTTATATGGGGCAACAAAAGACCCCGAATAGCTAAAGAAATCCTAAAGAAAAAGAACAAAGCAGGAGGCATCACAATTCCTGACTTCAAAACATACTACAAAGCAATAGTAATCAAAACAGCATGGTACTGGTACAAAAACAGACACACAGATCAATGGAACAGAATTGAAAGCCCAGAAATAAAACCACACATATACGGACAGCTAATTTTCGACAAAGGTGCTAAGAACATGCAATGGAGAAAGGAAAGTCTCTTCAATAAATGGTGTTGGGAAAACTGGACAGCCACATGCAAAAGAATGAAAGTGGACCATGTGCTATCGCCATTCACAAAAATTAACTCAAAATGGATCAAAGACCTGAAGGTGAGACCTGAAACTATAAAACTCATAGAAGAAAATATAGGCAACACACTATTTGACATTGGTTTTAAAGGAATCTTTTCGGATGACATGCCTACCCAGACTAGGGAAACTAAAGAAAAAATAAACAAGTGGGACTTTATCAGACTAAAGAGCTTTTATAAGACAAATGAAACCAGAATCAAGATGAACAAACAACCAACCAGCTGGGAGAGAATATTTGCAAAACATACATCTGACAAGGGGTTGATCTCCATAATATATAAAGAACTCACACAATTGAACAACAAAAATCAAACAACCCGATCAAAAAATGGGCAGAGGAAATGAACAGACACTTCTCCAAGGAAGATATACAGATGGCCAATAGGCACATGAAAAGATGCTCAACATCACTAATCATCAGGGAAATGCAAATCAAAACAACACTAAGATACCACCTCACGCCCGTTAGAATGGCTATAATCATCAAGACAAAAAACAACAAATCTTGGAGAGGATGTGGAGAAACAGGAACCCTCATACACAGCTGGTGGGAATGCAAATTGGTGCAGCCTCTATGGAAAACGGTATGGAGATTCCTCAAAGAATTAAAAATAGAGATGCCCTATGATCCAGCCATCCCACTACTGGGAATCTATCCAACGCACCTGAAATCAACAATCCAAAGAGGCTTATGCACCCCTATGTTCACTGCAGCATTATTCACCATAGCCAAGAAGTGGAAGCAACCTAAGTGTCCCTCGACTGACGACTGGATTAAGAAAATGTGGTATATATATACAATGGAATACTACTCAGCCATAAAAAAAGACAAAATCGTCCCATTTGCAACAACATGGATGGGCCTGGAGCGTATTATGTTAAGTGAAATAAGCCAGAAAGAGAAAGACAAACACTGTATGATCTCACTCATATGTGGAATATAAACCAACACATGGACAGAGAAAACTGGACTGTGGTTACCCGGGCAGTGGGGGTGGGGGGTGGGCACAAGGGGTGAAGGGAGTCATATATGGGGTGATGGACAAACAAAAATGTACAACCCAAAATTTCACAATGTTAGAAACCATTAAAACATCAATAAAAAAAAAAAAAAAAAAATTACCTACTCAGGGGCCGGCCCGTGGCTTAGCGGTTAAGTGCACGCGCTTCGCTACTGGCGGCCCAGGTTTGGATCCTTGCGCGCACCGACGCACCGCTTCTCCGGCCATGCTGAGGCCGCGTCCCACATAGAGCAACTAGAAGGATGTGCAACTATGACATACAGCTATCTACTGGGGCTTTGGGGGAAAATAAAATGGAGGAGGATTGGCAATAGATGTTAGCTCAGAGCTGGTCTTCCTCAGCAAAAAAAAGAGGAGGATTAGCATGGATGTTAGCTCAGGGCTGATCTTCCTCACAAAAAAATAAATAAATAAAAATTACCTACTCATAGTCAATCTTATTTCAATTATACCCCTAGCCATTTCATCTTCCAACAGGTGATTCTGAAGTAAATCTCAGATAACATTTCATATATAAATATTCAGGTTGTATCTCTCAAAAATAAAGACTCTTTTTTATATATAATTGTAATATGGAGAATCTTTAAAACTTTACAAAATTCAGGGCCCCAGCTCCATCAGAGACCTAGTGTTATCAGAATCTCTATGGTGAGGTCTGAGCATATGTATTTTTAAACTTTTCTTGAGATGTTCTGATTCAGCCAGACTGTCACACATCCAATGATTGACATCTGGGAATGGTTCTAGCAGGCTAAGAATTGTCGATTACATAAGAACCAAAGCAGGAAAGACATCAATGAAAATACCATTTACAAAACAAATAGTTTCTGAGTTAGAACACCAAAAGAATATTAGAATTTATAAAGAAAAAATGAAGTAGGATGAAAACTGAATCAAAGAGACCTTACTTGGATACAGAAAGTGGCTGACTAAATTCTTCTTCCACTGCAATGTTGCTCTCTTCAAAACTGGGAATGTCAACTGCTTTCAGTGAGGACGCACTGCCTGGAGTACTTGTGACTTCATTGTTAATATCAACAGAAAAATTCATGTCCTCACTGGAAATCTTGGTATCATCTTGCCTCAGCTGAGATTCAGCCTCTTGATCATCACGTGCTGCATTCCAAAACAGACTGGCACCTGGAGGTTAAGTGATTTGATTTAACCGATACTGATGAAACAAATATTCAACTATAAAAATAATTCTGAGAAATTTTTGTTAAGTAAGATTAGCTATATTATTTTAACACAATTACCTAGAACTGTTTTCAGATTATATTTCCTCAGAAATGCCATGAAGAGGTAAGTGAAAGGTGATAAGATAGAAAACAGGTACAAAGGGAAAGGCAACAATGTGAATCTGCCCCTTAAGAGGTACAGCTTCTCAAATGAGGTGCTTTACATACTAAGGTTCTGAATACGATTTGGGGTGTGTGTTTGTATGTCAAAAACTGTTGTTCTGAAAAACAGGAGAAAATATATAAAACACAAATCACTAGGCTCTCTGATTTTGATCCTTAAATACAATATTTATGAGCTATATTATGGATATATCAGACATTTAAAGTCAGACATGTATTTAAAAATCAAATGTTTCCCAAACTTTATGGATCACTTGCACAATTATTTGCAGAACTATTTGCATGTATTATTATTTGCTTACTGTTTTTCTTTAAATCAACTCACTTTATTTTTACCTAGCTTCATTTCTATGAAATCATAGATTTGATGTGCTAATTATATTTTTTCCAATACTCACAAGAATAAATATATCTACAAAACATAAAATATTTATCTGTATAGCACTCCAAATCATCTTGTGAATCTGAGTGGTATGCATTCCACAATTTGAGAAATACTGCTATACATAATGATTTCAAGAAATAGTTAAAGCCAAAAAGTAAATCCAAGTCAAAATAGTTTCTATTTTGAGGTCAACTTGAGTTACTTTATGAAAATAAATCAATAAAAGCATGATTTAATTTTGTATTCACTAAACATTAAAAAAAATTTTTTTAAAGACAATTTTGAAAAAGTTACATAAGTGCTGCTACTCTTCCTGACTACATATTGATATGCATCTTTAGAGAATTAAGTATTATTGCAGAACATGCTTCTAAAAGCCACTTAGTTCAAATGGTTATTAATAATCCATTTTCCTGCACACAAGTAATAACTGAATATGAATCTATGAGGTTTCAAAATATTTGAATTCTATGTATCATGCTTAAAAACTTGTTTCAAATAATTTCAGAACATCACTTCAAACAGGTGAATGACTTCAATCAATTATCATTTATTCAGCACACTATGTTTTAGGCATCATGTTAGGTAACGAGATACTAATGAGTAAATAAGGCAGTGTTCCAGATCCCTAAAGCTTATAGTCTAGTGACAGATACAAATGATAAGCAAATGCAATACAATAAGCACAGAATTTTACCAGAGGACAGAGGAGGAAACTGCACTTTTTGGTGTGCTTATTTAGCTGACAGTACCCACAGCTCCTTTACCACCATCCCTCTACAACACACACACATACTTCCCTGGGAACTGTCACCTCTCCGATTAGCAAAGGTGGGACTCCAGCAGACACATTCCTATGTGCTTCTCAAACCCCTTACCACTGAACCAAGGTTTAAAACCTAACCCAAACTAGGCCAGTCAGGGTCTTTGCTATTTGAAACTGGGACTGAAGGATAGTAAACTGGTTTGTGTACATGGCTAAAACTTTATAACACACAAACTTGGAGCTCTAGGTGAGCTATATTTTAAAATGTAAAGTAGTGAATGAAGACTGCAGACAGAGTTGAGTAAAAAAGCCATGTAGAAAAACTGGATAGTCCTAATGGTATTCCAGGTTCTAGTTCTAGTTTTTTCTTCAAGTCCAGTCCCATTCTTGGCCTTGGTTTTCATGAACCATCCCCATATCCTTCCAGTAAATTCCTCTTCCTTGCTTAAATTAGTTCAAGGTGGTTTACGTTACTTGCAGCCAAAGAATCTTAACTGAGTAATACCTGAATTTGACTTATAAATTTAAATGAAATGAATTCTTGCTACCCTATACATGGATAGTATAATATATGAGTTCAGAAAAGACTATATGTAAAAATCTGTCTTCCTTCTTTATCCTTCCCCTTAAATTTTTATTCTCCTGGCTCAAATATTCATCTGTTACTTTCTCAAGTCTTATGTCATCAACCACCTCCACTCTTCTGACATTTGAATATTAGTATCTACATTTCCAAAAGTAGCTCAGTCTCAATAGATATGTAGACTGAACTCATCTTCTCTCCTCTGCTTCTCTAACTTGCCTTCCCTCTGTCATCCAGGTTTAAAATCCTGGAGAAACTTTCATTATCTTTAATAAATGTTTAACTTTGGAATAATACTACATTTACAGAGAAGACAGTACAGAGAGTTCCTGGATACTCCATACCCAGTTTCCCCTGATGTTAACATCTTACGTTACTATGGTACGTTTTTCAAAATCAAGAAACCAGTATCAGTACATTACTATTAACTACAACTCTAGACTTTATCTGGACTTCACCAGTTTTTTCACTAAGGTCCTTTTTCCGTTCCAGGATCCAATCCAGGACATCACATTGCATTTAGCTGGAGTAACTTTTGAACCTATCTCTTCCAACTGCCACATCCAATTAGTTACCAAATCTTATCAACATCCTACATCTCTTCATTCTTATCATCACCACCCTATGTACTAGACATCTTGTTAGATCCTGGGGACACAAAGACCTTCTTGAAGATTTCATGGTCTGGTGGCGAGTAAACATGTAAACAAATACATGTCATTTATATTATTAACTCATTTTTTAAAAAGGTCTTCAATGCTGCTTACCAAATGAAGTAGACATTCCTTTGTGAAAGATTTAATAAAGGCTCTCCATAACACAGTACTGTAGAGTACTAGACCACTCAGAGCCCTGTGTTTTCTCACCAAACTCATATTATTTTCTCTACCCAATCTGTTCTGCCATCTCTCAATTCCACGTACTAAAATCCTACACACCCTTCAAGACCCAGAATTAATAACACTGTAGAGATGAAACCTCCCCTGATCCCTCAAACCACAGATGACTTCTCTTATTAGAATTGGGTCCAGACCAGGAAAGTAGCAAAAACAAACAATGTATTATGTTATGTGGTTTCATATCTGTTTTCAGATATAGTTTTATTTCATAAAGAGTAAAATTACACAAAGACTTAAACAAGTTATACTCTCATCACCTTGGTTTTGGTTCTATTGGTACCATGCACCAATTTCAATGTAAAAATTTAAAAAGTAGATATGAAAAGCATTTTAAAAAAATTCCTTACAAATAAACAAATGAAATTACCTGTGCTCACAGCAATGCTAACACTTTTTCTCATGTGCAAATCAGGGGAAGACTGTGCTTCCATGGAAACCAACTCCATCTGGCTTGCAGCTTGCACCGTGTCTTCAACAGTGGCTGTCTTAGGGGAACACGGCTGCAGAGACTGTGCTTCCAATAAACGCTGAATCTGTATCAATTAAAAACATACTTGAACTGACAGTGAAGTAATCAACCAAACTGGCAGCAGAGTTTAAAAATGAATTACAGGGCCGGCCCTGTGGCTTAGGGGTTAAGTGCGTGCGCTCCGCTGCTGGCGGCCCGGGTTCGGATCCCGGGCGCACACCGACGCACCGCTTCTCCAGCCATGCTGAGGCCGCGTCCCACATGCAGCAACTAGAAGGATGTGCAACTATGACATACAACTATCTACTGGGGCTTTGGGGGAAAAATAGATAAATAAAATTATTTAAAAAAAAAATGAATTACAAAGTGTCCCAGTTATAAATAACTGACTTTTACCTATATTCTCTCACATTTCAACTAGATCATACCACAAAACTTATTCAATGTAGAAAATCACTATCATTCATTATTAAAAAGCACTTAAGTGGGTTAAGTGTAAATTTAAAAGTGAAAACACATAGGTGTTTAGATTAGCATTCATAAATTGACACTTGTGTAGAAAAGTCTCAGTGTTAACACTTCAAACCAACATTTTATTCCTATTTCACTTACAAATCAAAAGTAACATAGGAGGTATACTCTAATTTTATATACCAAACATCGAACATTTTTATGCAAGACTCTCCTTACAAAGGTTAATCAGAATTGCCCGTGTTTGGCGATGCTGCAAGTGGAAATATTAATAATAGCTAACACTTACTGAGCACTTCCTGTTTACAAGACACCATACTAAGACCTTTTACGTATGATTTTGACAACAACCCTGTGAAGAACGTACTACTATTAACCACACTTTACAAATAAGAAAAGTTGAGGCAAAAATAAAGTTACCTGCCCAGGTCACATAACTAACAAGTAGCAAAGCTGAGGTTCAAACACCAAAAGCTTCCTCTCCTTCTTTTTAAATTGAGATAGAAACCACATACCATAAAATTCATCCAGTTAAAGTATACAGTTCAGAGGTTTTTAGTATTCACGAAGTTTGCAACCATCACCACCATCTAATTCCAGAACATTTTCATCAACCCCCTCAAGAATTCTGTACCCATTGGCAGTTACTCTCCACTGCCTGTGTCCAAAGCCTCTGACAACCATTAATCTACTTTCTGTCTCCATAGATTTGCCTATTCTGGACATTTTATATAAATGGAACCATACAGTATGTGGCCTTGTATCTTGTTTCCTTCACTTAGCATAACGTTTTCAGAGTTCAATCGTGCTGTAGTATCTATCAATATTTTATTCCTTTTGATGGCTGAATAATATCCTATTGTATGAAATGTCACATTGTATTTATACATTCATCAGCTAACGGACACTGGACTGTTTTCATCTCTGGCTATTATAAATAATGTTGCTATGAACATCTGTGTATAAGTTTTTGTGTGAGCATATTTTTTCATTTCTCTTAGGCATATATGTAGGACTGGAAGAGCCTCCCTTTTTAAACACTGTGATTTTCTATTTCCCAACAAATTATACTATTGTGTTCAACTCATCTCATTAATTTTAGCAGATTAACTTTATTATATAGAAAAATAAGTATTATCAATAAATTATTAAGATCAGTAGAAGTATAACCTGCACTAACAATACAAAATACTGGGGCTGGCCCCATGGCATGGTGGTTAAGTTTGGCACGCTCTGCTTAGGCAGCCTGGGTTCACAAGTTCGGATCCCAGGCGCGGACCTACACCACTCATCAGCCATGATGTGGCAGTGACCTACATAAAAAATAGAGGAAGACTGGCACAGATGTTAGCTCAGGGCTAATCTTCCTCAAGCGAAAAAAAAAAAGAGGAGATCGGCAACAGATGTTAGCTCAGGGCTAATCTGTCTCAAGCAAAAAAAAATAATAATACAAAATAGTATATGTACTTATTATAGTGATTTGGAACATGGGCTTTGGTGTCATAAGGACATAAGTTTAAATTCTACTTTGCTACCTTTTGGAAAACCTATTTAACCATTATGAGCTTCAATATTACCTAAAACTAAGGTAGTTGTGAGGATTAAGAAATAAATAAAATAGTTGTAATTTGTTGAATGTTTACTATAGCCAAGTCTTACACTAAATACTTTATACATATATATACTAACTCATTTAACCTTTAAATCTACATATAATACCAATCATTGCTCCCAATTTAAAATGAGAAAAGTGAGGTTTAGAGAGATCACATAGGAAACACTCGCCAAAAGATATTACAAAGCTATAGTGATTAAATTGAATGGTACTGGTGCTGGAATAGACAGGCAGATCAATGGAGAATACAGTACAGAAACAGATGCAAACACATGATACTTTCATTATACAATAAAAAATGCATTTCCAAATCATTAACAAAAAGATATACTATTCAATAAATATATGGGGCCAGTCATCTGAGGATTAAAAAGAAAAAAATCTCATCTCATACATCAAAATAAAATAAAGCAACAAATATAATCCTGGAGGGGGAGGGAGAATGAAGAATAAATATTTTATAATCTTGAAGGGAAGAAAGCTTTTCTAAACACAATACAAAATCCAGAAAGAAAATGACTGATAAATCTAATTATATCTAAACTGGAATATTCTGTATAAAACAAATAGTTAAAACGCAAAACACTTAAGACAAACTGTAAGAAATACTTACCACACATATATGATAAAGAATCAATTTCCTTAATATACAACAAGCTCTTTTAAATTAATTAGAAAAAGACTTAATAGAAAAATGGGTAAACAGAGACTTTACAGAAAGAAAATACAAGTGGCCAATAAATAGTAAAATGATCAATCTTACTTATAATAATACAATGCAAATTTAAAGTTTTTATTTATAAGACTGATAATAATTTAAGAGTTTGGTATGACCAATATTGGAGATGTGGAAACAGTTTTGGAGAATTAAATTGGTGTAACCTTTCTGGTGGCCATTTTCAATCACTCAAGTTACAAAATATGTATTAAGCAACTGTTATAAGTGAAGTAGTATGCAAGGTGCTAAAGAACACAGTGATGAATCTTGTAAGCTCCCACCCTAGAGCTCCCTAGAGACAAAAACCAAAAGCATGTAATTAAGGCCTGATGAGAAGGAGCCAGCCATTAGAAAAATCAAGCAAGGGGGACATAAGGTAAGCTTTGTGGTAGATATGTGGAAGAAAGGTGTCAGTAAGGAAAGAAAAACAAGAGACAATTCTTAAAGACTAAAGTGGAAACATGCTCATGTTTTTGAAGAAGAAAAACCACACCACTACAGCTGAAGTGTAGTAAACATGGAAGTGGCAAGAGATGAACTAGGAGAGGAAGACAGAAGCTGAATTCAAAGGGTTTTGAGGGCAACGTAAGGATTTAGATTTTATTCTAATTGCAATGGAAAAACACTGAGAGTTTTAAGCAGGAGCCCTATGATCTGACTTGAGCTTTAAAAAGATGGCTGTGGTGCTTCCAACTGCAGGAAACATGAGGGGACAGTACCGGAAGCAGCATGTATGGATAAGAGAAGACAATGGTTTGAATTAGGGTGGTAGCAGGAAAGATGGTAAAGAATAGTTAAGTTCAAGATATATCTAGAAAGTAAAACCTGGGTTTTTGACACCTAGGATGTCGGCCTGAATGATGGGATAAGAAGTGATGTCATTAACTGAAATAATAATGATAATGAAAATAATAGTAATAGTTAACATTTACTGAGCACTAACTATATGCCAGGCACTATTCTAAGCCATTACCTAGTAACTCTTCAATCCTTAGAACTCGATAAACTTATACATATTCTTATTTTGCAGATGAGAAAACTAAAGTCAGAGAGGTAAAGTCACTTGCCCAAGATGGCGTAACTTATGTTATAGCAAAAGAACCCAAGGAGTCTGGTGACAGAGCCCACTCCCTTAACCACTACACTAAAATGAGACTTGGAATATTAGGAGAGGAACAAGTTTGGGTATCTTTGAATATTTAACATGTGTGTTCTTTGACTCCACAACTTAATTCTAGGGATCTATGCTACAGAGATACATGAACATATGCAGGGAGATAGAAGTTTAAGAATGTTCAATGCTGTACTGTTTGCCAAAGCAGAAACTTTAAACTGTTGAAATAATCAATAGGAGATGAAATAAAAAATTTGCTTTATATCATTATAATGGAATTCTATAGAGAATAAGATAGTTCCATATATACTTAAATAGAAACTGTTATGAAACTTTTCAAAAATTTTAACTAAGATGGTACCTAAAAAAAAGGAAAAAAATTCACATGAGCAAAATATTCTGTGTATTTATCACAGGAGCATTTTCTACATCATATTTTATATTCTCCAAGTATAATGACACAGATAATCTAGACTAAAGCCAACAGTCTATAATTTACATTTTAAATACATAAATCCCCAAGTAACTAAGATTTCTAAATAGCTTAAGAGATCTTTTCAGCCTTTATAAGTCTTTTTCTTCTTTTTTTTTGTGAGGAAGATTAGCCCTGAGCTAACATCCATCGCCAATCCTCCTCTTTTCGCTGAGGACGATTGGCCCTGGGCTAACATCCGTGCCCATCCTCCTCTACTCTATATGTGGGATGCCTGCCACAGTATGGCTTGACAAGTGGTGCGTAGGTCCACGCCCGGGATCCAAACCTGAGAACCCTGGAGCGGCTGAAGCAGAGCACAGGGACCCAACAGCTATGCCACTGGGCTGGCCCCAGTCTTTTTTTTCCAACAAGACAGGAGATAAATGAGAAAGATTTCTTTTCAAAGTGAAATATTTAGCTACATTAAAATTTTTGTCTAATGTTTATAATTTGTTAAAATTCAACTTATATTTTACAATTTCAAAGAATTAACCTTCTAAGTTTAAAAAACAGCAAGGCTAAATTTTTCTCAGGTGTCCTAAAGCATTTTTTAGCAGAATTTAAAAAATGTGATTTTATAAAACAAAGATTTAAAAAATTTTATAAAACAAAGATTTAAAAAAAAAAAAAATCACACGTATACATGCCCATTATACATATATTTGTGTAGTTAAAGGATCATGGAAAAAATATGAAAGAATGTATTTCAAGTTGTTTCCATTGGTACAGTGGAAAGGAAGGAGGGTGGGGATTTGTGGTAGAAATGTGGAAGAAGGGTGTAAGGAAAGAAAAAAGACAATTCTTAAAGACTAAACTGTGCAGATATAATTAAAAGACTAAGAACTTTGCCATAAAGGACTGAAGAACGGAAGCACTGCAGGATAGAATGAGTGAAACAAGTCTAGTATAGACACAGAGAAGAGGTTCTAAAACTATTATGTACACTAGCTAAAGATTAGTATACATACTATACAGTTAACAAACCAGAACTGTATCAGAATCCATTGTGCAGGCTTTATATTAAGTTGTATATAAAGGTTTAGTAAATTATATAGACTTTTCATTAGAGACAAAAAACAAAATAAAAGTACAATTGCCCTGTAGGTTAGGATATGCACAAGACAGAGAAGAGAAGGCTTGCTTTCTAGTCCTGGTTCTACTCCTAACTAGCAAGGTGTCATTGGGTAAATTATTTTCTCTCCCATCCTCATTTTACTTACTTGTAAAACAACAGGGACTAGAATTCAGTTTCCAAGATGCCTTTTAGTTCTGACATTCTACAATTCTACTCCATAAAACGTAATTACTGCAGAATTGCCAGTTATTTTTAAGAAACCAGATTAATACCAAGAATTTAAGAGAAGTAAGAAAGCTAGCAAACCTGTGCCTGAAGCAGTCTCAGCTGTCTGTCTTGTTCTGTAAGGAACCTATATGCATCCGGAGATAGTCCCATCATTCCATTATCCGACCCAGTCTTGGGTGTGTGCATGCATACTGCACAAGGCTGTGGGTTACACGAGTCCACATGTGAAGGCAGTCTTGCCACAGGCGATGGTTCTACATTGCTGTGGGGAGAACAACCACCCATGCTTCCCTGAGGTATCAAGGCTATAGGACTACTTGAAGAATAGAACGCATTATGGTACAGAGCTGGACGTCCACTTGGGTGAAATAACGAATGTTTTTGAAGGGCTTCAGACTGGAGGTCTTGTACAGATCCTACCGTAGTCACTCCTTGCCAAGAATTTATTGGACTACATTGAATATGATGCTGACAACAACTGCAAACTTCTCTGGAATAGTAAGACAGTGGTGGGGGAGTAGGTATCTGAAGTTCCATTGGTCTTCCTGAATTATGGAGTGGAAAAACAAAATTGTGTGGGTGGGTCTGAGAGGCAAGAGAAGACTGCCTGGAATTAAATGTGGAGGATCTTATAGGATACTCTTCTTTGTGTACATTTCCAGCAGAAACTGTTTGTAGCTTGTCAGATATATCAGGAGATGGCCCATTAAGAGAAAATGGTTTAACACTGTTCCTAATATAGGAGTTCTCTTTCTTACAGACAGATGGCTGTCTTACTTTGCAGTGTCTCAAAGGAGCAGTGCCCTGGTTTAAATGATTTGGCAGCCCTCCCAAGGAAGGCTCTCCAGCTTCAGTTTCTGGGCTGTGTTTCTCACCGTAAAGCTGGGGTTGCAATGACTCCAAGTGTTCAGAGTGGTTAACCAACAAAGGAGGACTTTCATTATTCACCATTTCCAATGGGTTAGGCAGAGGGTTTGATTCTATGAAATCACCATCCAACACAAGTGAAAGTTCAGGAACTGATGGTTGGATCTCAGAAACCTATAAACGGGAAATGTAAGAAGAAAAAGTATTTTTTAGGAGAAAGATATATGCTTCATTTTCCTTAGACTAGTATTTCCCAAATTATATCCAGTTACATATTAAAAAGTGTTTATTCTTTATTTAGACGGTTGACAAATATTTTCTGGGCATCTTCTATGTGCTAGGCACTAGGAATACAATTGTGAGCAAAATAAACAAGGTCCACGCCCTCACAAACTTACTTAACGATGGAACTCCTTTTATTGGGACACTGATTAATGTTGCTTAGATCACAGAATACAATATGGGAAACTTTTATAATAGACTTTTTTTTTCCGTCTCTCTGCAAAAAAATGATCTGAAAAAAAAACATCTGCAGGATGTTTCAACAGATCTAGTAGCAAATAATGTTTCTGCATCTTAAAAAAGGCTCTTCCCATAAATATTTCAGAATACTTTTCTACTAAGTAAAATTATTCACTGTTATTCTTTTTACTGAAATCAACTAAAAGAGTTAGAAGAGAGCAGAAGAGTAAACAAAATACTCACTGTAGTGCATTTGGTTAGAATTTGATATTAATTTAAAAAATTTTTTCTCATTCCTTTTTTTCCTAATAAGTAATTAGTCCACTTAAGGCACAACAATTCTAAGATAACCTACTGGTTGGCCGCAATCAAAAAATTATGAATTATGACAGGGGTTATTAGCAATCTCCAAAAGCAAGTAGAATGTGTTCTCAGAATATGGTAACAAGAACCAAAGTCAAGCTCTGGTGATAGTATAGAATGTTGAGTCTACAGGGGTTAAAAGCACTAGATTCTGAAATCAAACCTCCTGAATTACTAGCTTTATTGAATTCCAAGCCTCCGGAATTCCAGCTTTACTACTTACTAGTTGCGTAATCCTGGGCAGGTAACTTAACCAATCTGTGCCTCAGTTTTCTCTGGGAATAATAATTATATGTATTTATTACAATATGTGTATATATGCACATATATTATTACATATAATAATTAGATGTACCTGTGATGAATATATATAGATAAAGCCATATAGATATATAGGTAACTAGATATATCTTAGAATGAAACAAATAAGTTTTAGGTAGTATTATTGACTGCTTTAACATGAAGACTTTTAGGTTTCTAACCACAAAGGTGAGTTCTTTATAAGATCGGTGATACCTTTTGATTCACTGGATGAGGACTAGGAATTGGTCTTGGAGAAAAGTCTTCATCTTCAACACCAGAGTCATGATCATTTGTTGGCATGTTCCCTGGAGATGACTTTCGAGACGACCTAAAGAGTAGAGGGGAGACAAGAAAAGTCTTCAGTAATTTAGTGTTCATTTGTTTTTTCTTTTTGAAAATGAATAAAGTCCTTTAATATGCCACGGTAGTAGCTGGATCATTTAACTTAGTGTCTAACAACCACAAATTATTTTCTTCTCCAGGCCAATGTTAGTTGCCCAGGAAAGCTGGCCCAGTCAGACTCATGCATAATAAACTACCTCCTTTGCCTGATCACGGCAAGTTTAACCCAATTACTCTCAATGTCATAACAAATCAACAGTTACTGAGCATCTTCTGTTGAACCACTTTGAGGAATGTAGAAATAAATAAGACATAGCACTTGCCATCACAAAATTTATAATCTGGTGACAGAGATGTACACTCACTGTATTAAACACACAGCATTAAACACTCACTGTGTTAAAAAGGAAAATTGAGTAAGGAATTACATTTTCCTATGTACTTTTATCTGTGATGAGAAAATACTTTGAGAGATTAATTGATGTACCCCCTCCCATTTAGTCAGTTGTAGTCATTGTGTCACATGTAGCATGCCCCAAGGAAACACAGAACAATTTTGAGTGGTGGTACTGAAGTTTCAAAAGCTGAAATTAGAGTTTAAGACTAAAATTTAGAAGACTATATGCATCAGGTTTTTTTACATCATAAACTAGATACAGTCTCAATAGGTTAGGGAAGAAGAAAGAAAAGCCAGAAGAAAGCTAAGCAAGCTTAGACATTAATGGAATCCCTAAGAAAGGGTCCTGCATCCTGTCTCCCTGGCAGGGAGAACAACAGAAACCCCGAGGTAGATTTGGAAGATCTGACAGCAGAAGAAACCTTTGCCCCAAACCCTGGTAGTCTAGAGAGGCAAACACTCCCAGAGTTCTTTCTGTGCCAAGGTGCTGCAATGAAACAAGAAGAATGTCTGCATGGTTTGCACCAGTCCCACAAAGCTCTCCCCCACACCCAGAAATGACACGGAGAATACAGAATGATATCATGAGAGTAGTATGAACATGACACAGAGCACCAGCGACCTGAACAGGGTAAGGAGGTCACAGCAGGAACCTGCACAAACCTACTGTCAAAGACCAGAGGCAAATGAAAACTTCTCAGCAGATGGCAGCATGGATGGATGATAATCATGTCACCCCACATCACCAGTACTGGCACAGCATTAGTCCCTCTAAATTACATATAACCTCAGAGGAAAGAGGATAAACAGACCTTGAATTGACTGAAATTTAGTTTCTATAACCCAGTATAATGAATAGGGGCTCAAAATAGAAATTAAGTTCAATTACTTTTAAAAAGAAAAAAAGTTACATTTTTTTGTACACTTGAGTTTGTGGCAAGGAATTAATATTTGCTATATACTTATGATAAACACACACATAAAATTTCTGACATTGAGCAATAAAATCCATTTCTGAGCTTTTTTAGCACCCAAGGCAAAAACAAAAAACTTTATGTTGTATAATTATAATACCAGTTCTTTAGGCAGGACAAACACTTTACT
The DNA here is from genome assembly GCF_020826845.1 of Diceros bicornis minor. Classification (NCBI taxonomy): domain Eukaryota; kingdom Metazoa; phylum Chordata; class Mammalia; order Perissodactyla; family Rhinocerotidae; genus Diceros; species Diceros bicornis. The sequence continues at coordinate 10,222,766 of NC_080752.1, forward strand.
AAAATCTTAAAATGACTAATCCTTCTTAAAGCTTTGGTCCGAGTTGAAAATAGACAAGGTTTCCAACAATAATGTTAAAAAAATTGCCAGTGTCTCAATTTGGCTTTTTCTTCCATAAATATTCAATAAAATCTTGAATAAAGCCTTAAAACTTAAGACAGTGAAGGTGTCCCTGCAAAGCTATAAGAATTTAGTTTTCTGATGACCTAACCTGTTTCAAGGATAATTTTAAATGCTCAAAGATGGAGAGGGTATACCTCAGACATCTTCCTAATCCTCAGAATCTGTGAATATGTTACCATGCATGGTAAGAGCGAGTTTGCAGATGTGTTTAGGTTAAAGATCTTGAGATGTGGCGATTATCCTAGGCTCAACGTAATCACAAGGATCCTTATACAATGCAGGCAAGAGGGTCAGAGTCAGAGAAGATGTGAAGATAGAAGCAGAGGTCAGAGAAAGAGATTTGAAGATGCTATGCTGTTAGCTCTGAAGATGAAGTAAGGGGCCACCAGACAAGAAATGTAGGATGTTGGGGAATAAACTGCTGGAAAAGGGAATAAAATAGATTCTCCACTAAAGCTTCCAGAAGGAATGTAGCCCTACCATCACTTTGATTTTAGCCCCAAAGATCCATTTTGGACTTCTGATCTCCAGAACTGGAAGATAATAAATTTGTATTATTTTAAGTCACCAAGTTTGTGGTAATTAGTTAGAGCAGCAACAGGAAACCAATACAGATACAGTCATAATTCCCATTTTACAGATGGGATACTGATGTTTAGAACCAGAACTTGAATACAGATATGTCTGATTCCATAATCTGAACTCACAACTACTAACGTTATACAGCCTCTATAAATAGTTGGCATAGTTGGCATCTATTTTAAACTTGTATCCCAGTTAATTTCCACCTATAGAATCAAGTGTTAACAACAGATGAATGAATGCTATAAAAAAAGGTCAAACCATTTTCTCAATAATTGCCATAATCTATAATGAATCTTATACCTGCTGTTTCTCATGCAAGACACTATACAGATAGTATTAAAGAGGTCCAAAGACAGGTTAAAGTTATAGTCAAAAAGTTGAGAAAAGGACAAATCTTGCTGGGCAAGTTAAAAATAACAATAGTTTCTGAACTACAGAGTCAAAGAATAAACCAGCATTCCAAAGTAACTTTTAAATGAGGTTATTAAATATTTGGCAAATATTAACTTAAATTTATGGACCTCTCAAATAATATGGAGAACATTCAACACTCCATCACTGGACTATAAATTCCATGAAGAAAGAGATTATGTCCCCATCTGTTTTTAACATCGCCATATTCCCAGCCCTTAGCACATTATCTGGTACATAGTAGAATAAATGAGAAAGCTGGAATAGGGATATGAAGGGTTAATTTTATGTCAACTTGGTTAGGCCACGTACTCAGATATTTGGTCAAACATCATTCCAGATGTTTCTGTGAAGGTATTTTTTAGATGAGATTAACACTTAAATCAGCAGACTCTGAGTAAAGCAGATTATCCTCCATAATATGGGTGGCCCTCATCCAATCAGCTGCAGGCCTTAACAGGAGAAAGACTGACTCCCCAAGAAGAGAGAACTCTGCAGTTAGAACCTTTGGACTCTAACTGCAACTCTTCTCAGCCTGCTGGTAGATTTTGGACTTGCCAAGCCTTCACAGTTGCATGAGCCAATTCCTTAAAACAAATCTCTATGTATATACATCCTATCAGTTCTGTTTCTCTGGAGAACCCTAATACAGAGAATATCTTCTTTAGCACAAAAGGTATATAGTGACCTAAAAAGTCACAAGCCATTATTTAATTAATATTGCCCAAGTGTATTTGCTTTAAAAGTTTTAAAACAATTTCATTTTTAGGTAGAGAAGTTATTTTTTATAATAGTTTATCTGATAGGTCCAGGTTTTAAACCTGGTTTAAAACTACAAGAAAGGGAAGAATGAACAAAAGGCGAACTAAACAAAACCAGGAGGCTTCTTCCTAAGCCAGATAATTTCTTGACTTTTCTCCTCCATGTAATAAATCAACTCAAATGAGAACCATATTAGAGCTGTCACTTCATTAAAATTATCATCCAACTTCCAACTATAAAGGAATGCATTTAAAGCAAGGACACCTATGGTACATAAGATATACAAATAGTTTCATCAGAAATAATTGAAGAGTTAATTTAATTACTCATCAAAAACTACAAATGTAATAAAAATACACATGATGATAAAAATGTATCTTTTACCTCTTAATTGAAAGATTCTTGGAAACTTTATTGAAAAACTCTGTTTCTGCATTTTGGCGTCCAGCACTTAGTTCAAAATGGATTGGATTTTTGTCAGAAGGTTCAACATTCTGAAACGAAGTAAGTCATAGTTTGAGATCTGATTTAAATAAAAACACCAGAGAATTCTATTAAGATGAAAAGTAGCTCTGAAGCACTGGGGAGAGGGGGGCCTTCTGATTTCTATAATTGTAACTTTCCTTTTTTATTATGACTTTTTAAATTGAGATATTGATGTATATAACATTATATTAGTTTCCGGTGTACAACATAATGATTTGATATTTGTCTATATTGCAAAACGCTCACCACAATAAGTCTAGTTAACATCCATCACCATATAGAGTTACAAATTTTTTTTCTTGTGACTAGAACTTTTTAAGATCTACCTTCTTAGCAACTTTCAAATATACGACACAGTATTATTAACTATAGTCACCATGCTGTACATTACAGACCCATGACTTACTTTATAACTAGAAGTTTTTACCTTAATATTTGGTACAAACCTTCACCCGTTTTGCCCACCCCTCACCTCCAACCTGATGCAACCACCAATCTGTTCTCTGTATCTACTAGCTCGTTTTTTTTTTTAGATTTCTCATATAAGTGAGACCATACGATATTTGTTTTTCTCTGTCTGACTTCTTTCACTTAGCATAATGTCCTCAAGGTCCATCCATGTTGTCACAAATGGCAGGATTTCCTTCTTTTTTATGGCTGAATAATATTTCATTATATATATACATATATATACACCACATTTTCTTTATCCATTCATCCATCAACACACTTAGGTTGCTTCCATGTCTTGGCTATTGTAAACAATGCTGCAATGATCATGAAGGTACAGATATCTTTTCAAGTTAGTGTTTGCATTTCCTTTGGATAAATACCCAGAAGTGGAATTGCTAGATCATATGGTAGTTCTATTTTTATGTAACCTTCTTTTTGAAACTGTCCATTTCCCTGCCACATAAAGGAAAGCGTAAACTTAATTACCTATATTATGTAACTCATTCAATAACTAGGGATTCCATTAAAGTAACTTTGAACTGAGAATATGATCTAAAGAATAAACTAAGTAAATGATATACATCTCTAACATAGAAATAAATTATTAGACCTCATTTAAGATGATTATATTTATAATTAAAATGCAAAAACTTGATTCATGAACTGATACAAACTATAAATGAAAGAAGGCACAAAATAAGATCTGAGTGGAAATACATGGTTATTTAGAGGTACTCAATATTTTTGCAATAAAATACAGAATTTTTTTATTATTTGTCTGAGACAGAGGACAACTAATCATTTTAGTGAAAAGTGGTCTTTGAATGTTTTTACATAATGACACTTATGGTTTCAAAGATCTACTTTTTCTGTGACCATCGCTTAGATATATTTCTATGTCTTTTATTAGATACAGCAACAATGGAATTCTGATTTCTAGGATTATATATTATAAACACTGACTTTTAAGTGGGAGAAACTATTTGTTATACCCATACATTTTAAAAATAAAACAGAGCAAAGAAAACACTAAGATCACAAATCAACTCTCAATATCATAAAATGATACTACATATAAATTCCTGATATATTCTTCAAAGGTTTTAAGAAAAACATGGGCAAGTTATCTCCTGTATTATAATTTGTCTTTAGAGATATGGTCTAAAACTTACGAAATGAAATTAACCATAAATGAATAAAGTTAATATTCAATAACATTGATTATAAATAAACAAAGCCTAATAATTTGAGTCACTATTTTAAAGGGTAAAGACTATTGGGTTTAAACTGCCAATACGCAACCCTCAACAGTCATGTGCTAGGTAATCAAATCACTTACTTTGAAAAGATGTAGTGTTTCCTTGCTGGTTAGTAGCTGGAATCGAAGGTCAGGTAACCTGCCATCACAAGGGAGGCATTCGTAAAACTCAGGATCCTTGTGTGTCACAGAATAGAGAACTATAATGAAATTTCCAGATTCTGAAAAAACCCTGGAAAAAAATTGCCATTTAATTACAATTTACCAAGGATAACAAGAGTACACTTAAAGAACTCTAAGGGAGTCTCTCAATCTAGTTAATAGACTGACTAAACAATCTAATTTTGTGAAGAAAACTGGGGAGTAAATTTATGTTTACTTTTTATGTTATTGATTTTTAATTTTTAAGATACATTTTATTATGAGACACATATTCCTTGTAAAAACTTCAAACAAAACAGGAAATGTATAAAATAGAAAATGAAAACCACCCCATCCCACTCCCCAGTTTAGTGTATATACTTCCAGAATTTTCCCCTGGGCATACACAAACATCTTATACAATTAAACAAAAATAAGGCCATACCATACACATTATTTGCAATTGCTATGTCTTATCTATCTTGGATTTCTTTCCATGTCACTATTATATATCATACCTCAGACCTCCTTATTCTTTTTTAGTGACTATCCAGTATTGCAACTTATAGATGTGCCATTACTGACTCACCTAGACTTCTAAAAATGGATATTTAAATTATTTGCAATATTTCACTATTATAAACACTGATAAAATGAACATTCATTTTATTACTCACTATATGACTCAATAAATATTTGTAAAGTCATCAAGAGTCCTTAAAATATATACTAAATTATTTAAAAATACTTTTAGTAGTTGTTTCTACTTTGCAAAATGTTGAATGACAAATAATTTGGGGGGGATATATTACACTATTAACAAAGCAAAGTATTGGAGGTCAGGGAGGCAGAATGCCTACTGCTGAATTCCTCTCTCTGGAGTCAGACAAGAGCACTGCTCGGAACACTGTAAAGCAGCAACCTAGGCTATGTTGAGCAGTGCTGACTCTTCTCTGGTTCAAGGGTTTGCAGTAATTACAGAGTTTAGTTATCAAAGAAATTGCCTAATGCTTCAAACTGAACACAAACTAACAGAGAGAACTTTAAAATTAATTTTACCGAACATTTACTGTCAATAAAAAATTAAAGCAAAAGAAGTCATTGATGAAAACTTAACTGTACTAACAAACACACTAAAATAAACATTTAATTTGTTTTATTGCAAATAAAACTAATTGCCTTGTAAAGTTGAAACAAAGTGTAAAAAGTAGAACTGTAAAAGCATCTGAAGAAAATACAAGAGATTTTTTATTTCAATAAATACTCCTGGAGTGGGAAAATCCTTTCTAAACAAGATAGAAAAAGACATTGATAATTTTGACTTAAAAAAAGTCAGTTTGGGGAAATATCATTAACCAAAGTTAACTGAAATGACAATCTGGGAGAAAAAAAATCTTTGCCATATATGTATGCCATATATATACATACAAAGATACACACATAGAGATATACACACATATATTTTTATAATATATATTTATTATATAAAATCTTTGCCATATATACACACATACGTATTTTTACAAATATATTTCTGTATTTTATATACTATATATATGTGTATATAGAGAGAGTGAGAAACAGAAAGAGAACTCTTACAAAGCAATGTGAAAAAGATGCACAATCCAATTTAATAACAGCAAGAGACATGAATAGGAATTTCCCAGAAGATGAGGTTATAAAACATGGGAAAAGACCATTTTTCATCTACCAGATTTGCAAAGATCAAAAGTTTAATAATGGCCTTCCGGTTACCTCTCTGAGGTCTTGCTACTCTCCCTTCCCTCACTCCTCTCCAGCCACACTGGCCTCCTTCCTGTGCTGGAAGATGCAAGGTGATCTTTCACCTACAGCCTTTGCACTTAATGTATCCTCTGCCTGGGACACTGCTCCCGACAGCCACATGGCTTACTCCCTCACCTCAAGTCTTTGCCTCCCTGACCACTCTATTCAAAATTGTGACTCTTTACCTGCCACTACCATCCAGACATGCAACATCTTCTTCTCCTGCTTATTTTTCTCCACAGCACTCATCACCTTGTAAAATATTATTTATTTTACTTATTTGTTCTGTTTACTACCTATCTCTGCAGGGTCTTTATTGTGTTTACTGCTTATCTCCAACATTGTGAACAGTGCTTGGCACATAGTAGGAACTCAATAAATATTTGTTCCACAGTGTCAGTGAGGGGATGGAGAAAACATGCACTCTCAAACACTGTTGGAAGGATTATAAATTGGCAGACTTTGAAGGGCAATTTGGCAGTATCTACCCAAATTTAAAATTATATACTCTTTGACCCAGGAGAACCACTTTTAGGAATTTATTCTACAAATACACTAGTATATGCACACAAAAATGTATACACAAAATTGGGTGCGAGAAAAAAACTAGTTTTTAAAATATAGTATATATTATTTACTGTATAGTTATAAAATTATGTATTAAATCTGTACACGCCAAATTGTAATGATCTCCAAGGTATAATGATATAGAGAAAAAAGCAACATACAGAAAAGTAAGAATGGTACACTCCCATCTGTGATTCAATTTTTACATGCCAAGGGAGGGTGATATTTGCCTATGCATTGAACATTACAGGAAGGAAGCACAAGATTCCATTGACGGTGATTATCTCTGGGGATAGGATCTGGGGAAATGGGGTGGAAGAGAGACTTATTTCTATTATGTATCTTTATGTATGTCTGCTTTATTACCATGTACTCGTACTGCCTTTTCAATAAAGTTTTCTTAAAAAGTGAATTATAGCTACCCAAGATAGATAGACACTGGAATTTTCATTTAATAGATGAAGAAGAGACTGTAAGAGACAAATAGTGGTATTACATACAAAATAACAAAATTAAATGGAGAATTGAGGTTAGAAATAAAGTTTCCCTGCTAGTTCCCATGCTTCTGCTTTAGTTTCAGGGAGAAAATTAAACACCTTGTATCAAATGTTCCTTAGGGTCCTAGTGGTAGCACTCTATAACTTAATAAGATACTTGTAACAAATTCCAACTCATTTTCAGTCACTTCACTGAAAATTAATCTATTTATAAAATAGGATACCAGACTACATGATTTCTAGGGTTTTTCCCATTCCTAAAAAGTATATCTTCTGTGTAGAGTTCTGCGGTTAGGCAAATGAACACCTTTGTATTCCAAGGATAGTGCAACCTCACCTTTCTTGTCTGGTTTTATTCCCATTTAATGTAAGGGTTGTTTTCCTTAATGTGCTTGTTCTTCCGGTTTGTAAGTATTATAAAAGGTTAAGGCACTGCAAGAATTTTAAATGAGACCAATAAAATATGAATAGGGGAAAAGATCAAAGTAAAATACTACAGAAGAAAATATCACTTACCTTTCCTGAATAGAAGAACTGAACATGTATCGCAAGCAGCAAGCCCATACCTGAGGACTATAGACATGTATAATTCCAGACAGCCAACTAAAAGAAAAAATAGAAATTAAAAACTGCAGTCATTTACATATTAATACTTAATATATTTTAGATTACATTCTTCTCAAGATAATATGGCAGAGGGCCGGCCCCGTGGCTTAGTGGTTAAGTGCGCGCGCTCAGATGCTGGCGGCCCGGGTTCAGATCCCGGGCGTGCACCGACGCACCGCTTCTCCGGCCATGCTGAGGCCGCATCCCACATACAGCAACTAGAAGGATGTGCAGCTATGACATACAACTATCTACTGGGGCTTTGGGGGGAATAAATAAATAAATAAATATTTAAAAACAAAAAAATAATATGGCAGAGATTCTTGGCATTCACCAGCAATACACTAAAGGCCTCATAAATAAGAAATCTATATGCACTAGACCATGCTGATAATTAAGAGGGAGAAGATATATAGATACAGATATAGATATATAGATATATAGACAGAGCTTCTTTCTCTCTGTCCTCTTCCACCTGAGATGAAGGGAAAACGAAAAATGGTGAGAGAGAAAATAGTTAACAAGAGAGGTGAAAGTAGGAATCAATTAGCCTGGACTGCAAAGAATTAGGGCTGAATTAGGGGAGAATGAAGTTAGCAGCCTAAAACTATACAGTCATTGAGAGGATTAAATGCCATAACATATACAGGGAGCCTGAAACACAGAAGGTTCTTAATTGATATTCACTTAGCATCAATGACACATAGCCAATACCAGGAACATAGCAAACAGACTATAAGCAGATTTCATGTCCACAGAACATTTGTCCATTCTCATTTTTTCACTTTGCACATACCATTCCCTACATGGGTTCCCCTCCCCATCAATCTTCCCTTCTATTATACAACCACTTAAAGGTCCAGCTCAAGTTTGCCTTCTCTAAGAGAATGTCCCCTATCATCTCTCTTACAAATACTAATAGTGCTCACTGTCTATATTGCTCATTGCATCGTAAATCATATACTTCATTATTTATCTCTCTATATGTGAATATTTGAATATTTTATCACCTCACCTGACTATAAATTGCTTGAGGAGCTTTAAATCCCAAACATAATAATATGCATAGGGTAAGCACTGAATAAATACTTAACATAAATTTCTGACTGAATAACCTGTCCAAATGTCATTAACCACTAACTCTAAAAATAAAGCCATTAACACAAAGGGGAATTTCCGCAAAATTGTCTGGCAGTGAATTTCAAACAGTGTTATTCTGAGTCCTGGGTTCTTCAGGATGCATTAGTGAAGAAGGTTAAAGAAATGGCTTGAAGGCTTCAACTTCAACCAGAAGAATTCAACTTTATCTGTTTTATATATGGGAGTTCTTCCTAAGATTGGGCAAAATCTTGTTTTAACTGATTCTGCTATTAAAATAAGAAAGCTTAAGAATCATTGGCCTTTGTGGCTTTATAAGGTGATCTAAGAATTAATTACATATTCATAGTACAACTGATTCACACGCTTATCATATACACTTGAATACATACGTGGCTGAAAAGATTTTCATAAATAATGCAACACTTACATTCCCACTAATGGTAGAGAATAAACCTTGGGATCAGATTCCAGCAGAAGTAACAATTTGCGTGTTTCATCCATGGTAAGATATCTAAACAGAAGACATTCATGTTAAAACAACTGAAAGTATGTACTTTTTACCTAAAAGAGATAATCTGAGTGTTGAAGAAGCATATTTTAGACAGGGGAAATGATTCAAATGAATATTTTCTCTCACACACACATGCACACAAAGAAAACAGTTCAAAGTGTAGAAAAAGACTGCAGTTAAGAGGAAGAGATTACACAGATTTAATATCTTAAAATTTCTAGCTATTTACTAAAATGGTCATTGAAGGGGCCAGCCTGGTGGCGCAGCAGTTAAGTGTGCGTGCTCCGCTGTGGTGGCCCAGGGTTCGCAGGTTCGGATCCTGGGCGCCCACCAACGCACTGCTTGTCAAGCCATGCTGTGGCGGCGTCCCATATACTTAGAGGAAGATGGGCATGGATGTTAGCCCAGGGCCAATCTTCCTCAGCAAAAAGAGAAGGATTGGCAACAGATGTTAGCTCAGGGCTAATCTTCCTCAAAAAAAAAAAAAGAAAGGTCATTGAAGATTACCCACTTTTTAAAAAAGTTTCGCTCTAAAAGTGTCAACTTAAAAATTTTAATCAAAAATATTAAAATCCAGGCTGACAATTTTAGAACCAAATACGTTTCCTTGGGAAAAGTAAATTTCCTATTACTGGGAATGTTCAAGCATCCAGGAGACTTGACAAGACTGCAACAGAAATGACTTCTCACTGAAGGAGGCTGAATTAGGTGAGGTATAGTCAACCTTCCACGTACTATATTCCTCCAACCACTATCAGAGAACTTTGGAACCATCATGATAGAATCTAAAAGCTCACTTTTCCCTAAAAGGACATTATGCTACACTTATACTTTATTATATTGATTATTGACAATAAGCTTTAAGGATATGGATAACTGCAGCAGAATTGTCAAATGTTAATTTTATTGTTATGGCTTTAAAACAATGCCATTTGTGATATAGTCTTTTTTTTTTTGCCAAACCTCCTCCTTTTTTTTTCCCCCCAAAGCCCCAGTAGATAGTTGTACGTCACAGTTACACATCCTTCTAGTTGTTGTATGTGGAACGCGGCCTCAGCATGGCCGGAGAAGCAGTGCGTCGGTGCGCGCCCAGGATCCGAACCCAGGCCGCCAGTAGCGGAGTGCGCACACTTAACTGCTAAGCCACCGGGCCGGCCCATGTGATATAAAGTCTTAATAGTACCACTGAGGACATATTTTATTGCTATAATAAGCATAAAACACAAAGATAATGAGTTCATCAGGCCATGTGACAAGATAAGGAAGCCTGAGTTGGCAGGAGATTTAGCATCAACAGTGACACACCTGCCTTGAAAGCTCTTCTGCCTTGACCACCTGCTGAATTCCTATTCTGTAAAAGAATCAGCTCAGACTTTCCATGATCTTCCCCGGCAATTTGGACACACTTTCCTGCTTTCCCTGCACTGTACATAAACCCTCATTATGTTTACCCATATCATATTTACACATTAATATACTTAATGGACAGTAAGTACGGTTTTTTATCTATTTAATTCCAGTGTCTAACACAGTATCTATTGCATAATGGATCTTAATAAATATTAGAATAAATAAAGGAATGTGGTCAAGGAAAAGGACAAATGTCACAAATTAAATAATTCTGGGTAGGAAAGGGCAAGAGGATACAGGATTAGATAGAATATTGAACATCCTTGGTTACTACCAGCATGCCAAGGGATCATAGAAGGATAATTCAAAGAGAGGTAAATTCATGCTTCACTAGTAGATGGGCATGGGTACCGAGGAAAACAAATTAACTTTTTGGTTAATTTTAACACAAATTCCCATGTCCCAGCTGAGAAGTACTTTATTACTCCAAGAGAATGAATGTTCCACTTAATTCAAACATGTTTTAATCACTATCACTTTTGACCATTCCATGACTGTGGAATATACCAACACTTTTTCCTTTGTGTTGCTCTAACTAGAAAGGTATTCTGGTCAGCACATGGGACTCAAAATGAGCCCTTTCTTGCTATTCCAGGGACTCTCTGAACAGAAAATCCTCTTTTCTTATCCTCTTTTGAAGAGGCATTTTTAGAGGATAAGACTCGAAGCTGAGTATACCTTGGAAAACATTTTTGTCTCTAGAAACCTAACAGGAACTAGGGTGGAGTCAGTGGGAAAGGAAGCCAGAAGTAAATTGCTTAGACTTTAAAGCAGAGAATGCTTACATTGTCTGACCTAGCTCAGTAGACAATAGATAAAGAAAGTGGATGAGGATTCAGGGAAGCAGCCCTGCTGAGGATCAGATAGCATGCAATTTGGCATATATTTCCTAAGAACTAAGAGTGGTGATAGGAAGCCGGAGAGGATGCCACTCCAGCTGTGAGGAAACTCCACCCTCAAGTGGTTGACAATTTAGTAAGCAAAAATACTATAAATTTTTATTTAATTATCTCCTTTCTTTCTCTATCTGCAGTGCTCTTTATTCACAACTAAAACTGCATATCATAAATAAATTATCCAGCCTCTATTAGGTTCATAATCAGTCAGATTATAGTAAAAAAAAAAAAAATGACGACGACCTAAAACCTAGGCAAAATACAAAAGGCAAAATGATATAGAGGATAATTTCTCCTTATATTTTCAAATCACTAAATACAAGCAATTTTAACATAATTTTTGCCACTAATTTTTCTTGGGGTGGTGGGCGCAACTCTTTAAAGAAAACCATATTCAGCAAAAATTAAAAACTTCATTTTTCACCTTCTTTTATTTATCTAGCCACCACAGATCTCTGGAATGTAAAATGACTCATAATTATATTATGTAGATACCATGAAAATATAACACTGTGACCAATATTTAACATTTTTGGATTAATAGATCTTTTACTTACCCATATTTATAGGTACCTTGAACTTGAGAAATACTCAGATTACTGCTCAAGTTTCTCGCAAGAGCTGTTGGAATAATGGGGATGGGCTTCACAGGTGTGCATTTAAAAGTATTTGCTAGTGTTACTGCTGCCCAGTGCAAGTCAAAATCCACACTGTCCAGACGCTCCCTGGAAGTGACATGAGCTCTTAGGGAAAGCAATTTACCACAATCCAAGGAATCTTTGCTACATACGTGGTGCTGCAGAGCCTGAGGAATCAATATCACACAATTATTTTAAAACTGAAATTTGTCCGTACCTGTAAAGGTTTTGTTTCATACTGGTGCATATATACATATATATCTTGCACTAACAAAATTCAACAATTTCTGATTTGCGACATTTCAATTCTCTCATTTCTTCCACATGACCAAAAGGTTACATAAATAACTATGTCAAAGCAAGTAATATTTACTGTATCAAGCTCCATCACATATTTCCAACTTAGATGTCCCAGCAGCAATTCAAATTGTTATTGGAAAATGTCACTTCCAATAACTATTTATTACATGGGAAAAAAATGGACATAAATTAACTCTGACTCAGTGTCAGAGAGTCCACTCCTCTTTGATTCTTTTATTACCCCAAATTGTCAAGTTACTTCTTCCTCTGTAGTTGCTCATGCCAAGTGTGACATTTCTAGTCTCAGAGCCACCAATCTACTACAAGCTAACACACACCCCTCTCTAATACACATGTGACTACTGCAGTGGTCTAACTACTCTCTCTGACTTCAGTCAGCCTGTGCTATCAGGTTAACTATCCCTGATTTAACAGTATTTCCTCTTTTCAGAAACTTTCAATGACTCTACACAGCCCATATGACAAAGTTCAAATTCCTTAGCCTGGTAGACAAGGCTCTTTATAATCTGGCCAAACTAATACTCCAGTCTCACTGCCCATAAATCCAACAAAAATCTACACCCTTTATGTCACCCTGAGTACACTTTGTACTCTGCTATCTTGGTCACACTGCTTTCTCTTCTAGAATGTTACCCATATGACCTACCTAGGATTTCTGTCCTCAGAAACCATACTTAATTGCATTTTAGGTCAATATTCATTCAATTAGTAATTATTATGAATACTCATTAAATACAGGCTTATTAAAATAAGTACACATAGTTTAATTCTTGTGTTACGAATAATCAAGTTATCAACAAATTTCACCTTAAAAGCTGAACTGAAGTCATCTGCACTGTGAACTATTATTTCTCTTGAACAAAGTCCTTGAGTATGAATTTTGCATGGAATCACAAAGTCCCCAGGAAGAGAAGCAGTAGGGGTTCTTTCTAAGCACTCAGGTACTTCTCGACCAGGATCAAAACGATCTACTGTCAATGTCACACTTTCTTCATCTGAAGAACAAAAACAGCAGTTATTATCTAGCATGCCAATTAAAAATGCGAAATCCCAAGTAAGCCTACATTATAGCAAAGCGTTTTATTCATACTAATAGTACATTAAACTCTTATTCTAAAAAATGACTTGCATATATATTCTTGCACCCAACCAGATTGTGAAGTCTGTGATGGGGGGGTGTCAAGTTTTATTCATCTTCATAACCTTGGTATACAGCAGAGAAAATTAGCACAAAGTACATTACAATAATTGGCTGAATCGGTAAATATAAATCCTATCATAGTCATAAAAATATTTTTTTAAGTATATTACCTTCATCTACTGTGAGAGAACCAAGTAAAAAACATGGCAAGTTTTTTTTATTCTGCTTAGCATGACGACAAGCAAGTCGGATAGCCTTTTCAGTTACCACAAGCTTTGGATTTCTGAAAAATAACAGAAGCCTTTTATGAATGTGGTGAATCTGATATCCTAAAGAACCCTTCTGTCATAAAATGCTGCCTAAAACATAACACATATCTTTTAAAATGTACAGAAAGATCATTGTTGGGAAATCTTAGGGTCAAAGGCACGGGGTAAGGGAGGGCTGCCTGAAAACCAGAAATGCAATAAACAGACACTGAAGTTAAGCTGTTCTCCAGGCATTTGCTTACTTTTATGAACCAGAGCAGGGATCAAGAAACTATGAGGCAAGCCTCCTGTTTTTGTAAATAAAGTTTGATTGAAATAGTCACATCCACTTGCTTACATATTGTCCAAGGACTTCAGATACCAGTATTATTTAATATGGAATATAAATATGATTAAAATGTTTAAAGACATATAGGGGCCAGCCCGGTGGCACAAGTGGTTAGGTGTGCGTGCTCTGCTGTGGTGGCCCGGGGTTGGCCAGTTTGGATCCCGGGCATGCACCGACGCACCATTTGTAGAGCCATGCTGTGGCGGCGTCCCATATAAAGTAGAGGAAGATGGGCACGGATGTTAGCCCAGGGCCAGTCTTCCTCAGCAAAAAAAGAGGAGGACTGGCATCAGATGATAGCTCAGGGCTGATCTTCCTCATAAAAATAAATAAATAAATAATAAAGATCCATAAAAGGGACTCCAAAATATGAGCAAAGAAGATACTATCAAAAAAGACCAGGCAAATTTGAAAAAGAACCACAAAGAACTTGTAAAAATAAAAATATAATCAACTTGGGGCTGGCCCAGTGGCGTAGCAGCTAAGATCACGCGCTCTGCTTCGGTGGCTCAGGGTTCGCAGGTTAGGATCCCAGGCACAGACCAATGCACCACTTGTCAATCCATGCTGTGGCGGCGTCCCATATAAAGTAGAGGAAGATGGGCATGGATGTTAGCCCAGGGCCAGTCTTTCTCAGCAAAAATACAAGAGGAGGATTGGCAATGGATATTAGTTCAGGGCTAGTCTTCCTCACAAAATATATATATATATAAAATCAACTAAAAACTCAGTGGATTATATAATAACATGGGAGTAAGTATATGAATGTTTATTATTATTCCATAAACTGTGTACATATATTATAAACTATCTTTCATATATATGGTATACTTCCACGTTTAAAAAACCTAAATTAAGAGGTTAGATGGCAACTAAGCACAGCTAAAGAGAAAATTAGAAGAGTTGAAGAACAAACAAATTACTCAAAATGCAGCATAGAAAGATAACAGAGAATACAAGATAGGTTAAGAGACATGGAGAAAAGAATGAATAAGTCTAACAAATATTTAATTGAACTTCCACAATGCTCTCTCTGTTTTTGTCAATGATACCATCCATCCTTCTCTGCCAACTGGTTTAGAACTTAAATATTTTTTGATTTGTATATTTCCTTTAGTTCCTATATTCAGTCCACCATCGAACACTATAAACTGTTTCTTTGAAACATTTCAAGGTGTTTCTTTCCCTTTGGTCTCAATACTGCTACACTGCTCTAAGCCTGTATAATAGCTACCATTTATTGAACACTTCCTATGTTCCAGGCACTGCGCCCAATGCTGCTTTACAGAGTTTGTCTCATTTAATCTTTACAAGAGTATTATGAAACAAGTATCATTATCCACATTTTTTAAATAAGGAAACTGATCCGTGACTACTTTACTGAGGTCACATAAATAAGAAGTGGCAGAATCAGGATTTGACCCTCCAGACAGTCTGACTCCAGTTACAGCACCTTAAACCATTATGGCATAAATTTATGTTGCTGAGATTACAGAAAACCATCTCAAAACCTCTCAAAACCACGAGGAACACATTTAAAATGAGGTGGTAGGGGTATTTTTTCTGAGGGGAGCTTCAGAATGGAAAAGTAAAAAAAGAAGAAGAATTATTAGTCATAGTAATTAAGTTTGCCTTACACATCCTTTTGATTCCTGTTTATACTGGTTTGATCTGAAAAGAGAAACATCTTATACCTGTAGTAATTGAGATGTAAGTAGATGAAATCTCCAATTGGCATTGGGTTCCAAAGAGCACATTTTGATGGAGGAAAGTAGAAAGGTACCATCTTGCTTGAAGGAAACCTTTAAAAAATTTTTTGTAAATCGAAGCACAATGAAAAGCAAACTCAGTAGAAATTTTATAAGAAACAGTTTAACTTTAAATGATGGGACTTTTCAGATTACTTTTGTAATTTCAGAAGAGTTGAAAAATAATTTTAAAAAGTAAAAGAAAGAAAAGAAAAATTGCTTGTAACTCTACTAGCAAGGGAATAAGCACTCAAAATTTAGGTATGGCTTTTTCTGTCCATTTTTTCCTTTGCATATATAAATTTATACACACACAAGCTTTTAAAAAAGAACTGAGAGTATCAATCCCATAGAATCTTTAATAACAGAAAAATAAGAATAAACCATGAATTTACATTTAAATTTAAAATCTGTCCTTCTGAACTAATTTCTAGATAATTGCTAGATAATACCTAATAAAATTATTTAATAAAATAACTTAATGAAGTTATTAAAAGCACAAAAACTTCTCTTACAGTGAGCTACCCATAACAGTGCATTTGCATGGTGGTAGACTATTAAATACTAGTTGAAGTGAAAGACTATTATATCACACACTAAGAATACCTTGTTCTAGATTACTTTCATGTACCATTGGATGTAGCATCTCTACTAAAATACTAGCCCCAGTTTACTGATCACCTACTATGTACCAGGCATCCTACTGGGCACTTTTTGTTGTTAGTGCTGTCAAGTTGATTCCAACTCCTAGTGACCCTGTGGACAGCACAGCAGAACCCTGCCTGGTCTTTCTGCGCCATCCTCTCACCTTCTGGCACTATATCAGGCAATGCTCTGCTGCTATTCAAAGGGCTTTCGTGGCCAATTTTTTGGAAGTAGGTGGCCAGGTCCTTCTTCCTAGTCTGTCTAGTTTGGAAGCTCCACTGAAACCTGTCCACCATGGGTGACACTGCTGGTATTTGAAATACTGGTGACATAGCTTTTAGCATCACAGCAACACAGTCACAACAGAATAACAAGCAAAAGACGGGTGGTATGGTTCTCTGACTGGGAAATGAACGAAGGCCGCAGCAGTGAGAGCACTGAATCTGAACCCCTAGTCCACCAGGGCTAGCTACTGGGCACTTGACATACACAGTATTTCTCACTAAAACTGTTCCAGAAACACTACATCATCCACTTTATAGATAACAAACTGTAACTCTCCTAACTTTATACAGCAATTAAGTAGCAGAGCTAGGATTTGAATCTAAGTGTGGCTGATTTTAAAGCTTATACTTCTGGAAGTTGAATGACATAGTGCTTTGGAGCTTGGGTTCAAATCTGGCTCCATCACATTCGTACATGTGTGCTTTCAATCCCTGTCTAATTTGAGCTCATAATATCTATAAGAAGGATTTTTAATCTCCCTTTTTTGAAATGAGAACATAATCTGAGATTAAGAAATTTGTTCAAGGTCACAAAGCTAGTAAGTGACAAACTATCAATTTATGTATGTCTTATTAGACATAGATTTAATAACTTATTTATCACTTACCAGTTGGTGAAAGGCAGTATGACACAGGGGTTAAAAGCAAAGTCTGGAAATCAACTGGTTAGATCTGAAACCTGGCTTCAAAATTTGCTAGCTGTGTGACCTTGACCAAGTTATTTAATGTCTCTGTGCCTCAGTTTCCTCACCTGTTAAACAGGATAATATCAGTATCTCTGGGTAGAGTTATACTGAATATCAAATGAGTCAATAAATTGTTTAGAAAAATTCCTGGTTTATTCTAAGTTCTCAACGTTAGCTATTTCTCTTTGCTTTCAGTAGTAAGTAGTACCTTTACAGCCCAACCTACACTATTTGAATTTTACTTCCTCACAGTATAGAGTAGAAGTCAAATCAGGTTTAAACTCCAGCTATACCAACTGGGTTGGTTAATTTCTCTAGATTACAGTGTCCTCGTTTAAAAAAAAAAAAAAAAGGAGGAGGATAATAATAGTGCCTAGGGCCGGCCCTGTGGCTTAGCAGTTAAGTGCGTGTGCTCCGCTACTGGCGGCCCGGGTTCGGATCCCGGGCGAGCACCGACGCACTGCTTCTCCGACCATGCTGAGGCCGCGTCCCACATACAGCAACTGGGGGATGTGCAACTCTGACATACAACTATCTACTGGGGCTTTGGGGGAAAAAAAAAGGAGGAGAAAACAAAACAAAACAAAACAAAACAAAATAATAGTGCCTATATCTCAAAGGTTTGTTGTAAGGATTAAAAAGAATAACGCAGGGCCTGCCCCTGGGCGTAGTGGTTAAGTGCGTGCACTCTGCTGTTGGCGGCCCGGGTTCGGATCCCGGGCGCGCACGGAGGCACCACTTGTCAGGCCATGCTGTGGCGGTGTCCCATATAAAGTAGAGGAAGATAGGCACAGATGTTAGCCCGGGGCCAGTCTTCCTCAGCAAAAAGAGAAGGATTGGCCCCGTGGCTTAGCGGTTAAGTGTCCGTGCTCTGCTGCTGGTGGCCCGGGTGCGGATCCTGGGCGTGCACCAACGCACCGCTTCTCCGGCCATGCTGAGGCCGCGTTCCACATACAGCAACTAGAAGGATGTGCAGCTATGACACAACTATCTACTGGGCAAAAGATACTTGGGGGAAAAAAATAAATAAATAAAATTATAAAAAAAAAAAAAAAAAGAGGAGGATTGGCATGGATGTTAGCTCAGGGCTGATCTTCCTCACAAAAAAAAAAGAATAACACATGCCTGCGCCCAGACCCCAGAGGCAGCGGCCTCCCGGCACCTGGGCACCAGCGGCGGTGACCCCTCAGCACCGGGGCCACGCTAGTGGCGGCAGCGCACCTGCACCCAAGCCCCAGAGGTGGCAGCCTCTCAGAGCTCGGGCATCAGCAGTGGTGGCAGCACACCTGTGCCCAGGCCCCAGCAGTGGTGACTCCACGATGCCCCGGCCCCACCAGTAGCAGGGTGTGCCCATGCCCCCACACCAGAAGCGGTGGCAGCTCAGGCCCCACCATGCCACAGCCCCAGCTGCTCTGGCTAAACCGTGCCACAGCCCCAGCTGCTCCAGCTCGATCATGTCATGGCCCCAGCTCCTTTGGCTCAACTGTGCCCTGTGCCCAGCTGCATCGGCTCGACCATGCCCTGCCCCCAGCTCCTTCAGCTTGACTGCCCCACCAGTTCCAGCTGCTTCAGTTCAGCCACGCTCAGGCTCCAGCTGACTTGGTGCCAGCAACTTCAGCCCAGCCGCACTCCAGTTCCAGTTCCTTTGGCTCAGCAGCACTCCAGCTCCTGCTTCTTCAGCCCACCTGCACTTCAGCTGCAGCTGCTTCAACCCACCTGCACCCAAGCCCCAGCTGCTTCAGCCTAGCCGCGCTCCAGTCCCAGCTGTTCCCACGCTCCAGCTCCAGCTGTTCCCACGCTTCATCCCCAGCAGCCTCCACTCAGCCGCGGGCCGACCAGAGCACCTGCGGATCGAGGCAGGCAGAGAATACACAGCCCTTGACCCCCACCCAGCAGCAGCAAGAGGAAACTGCAACCAAATATTTTCACTATGAGGAAAAATAAGCCTAATGACAGAGAATTCAAAATAGTCATCATAAAAAAGCTCAATGAAATACAAGGAAACACAGATAGACAATTCAATGAAATCAGGACTTTCTTCACAAAAGATATTGAAACTATAAAGAAAAACCAATCAGAAATCTTAGAGGGGCCGGCCCGGTAGCACACAGGTTAAGTGCACGTGTTCTGCTTTGGCGGCCCAGGGTTTGCAGGTTCGGATCCCAGGCACGCACCAACACACCACTTGTCAAGCCATGCTGTGGTGGCGTCCCATATAAAGTAGAGGAAGATGGGCATGGATGTTAGCCCAGGGCCAATCTTCCTCAGCAAAGAGAAGAGGATTGGCATCGGATATTAGCTAAGGGCTAATCTTCCTCACACACACAAAAAAAAAGCCTTAGAGATGAAAAACATACTAGAGGAGATAAAGACAAATCCTGGAAGCCTTAAGCATCAGGGCTGACAATATGGAGGAAAGAATTAGCAATATTGAGGACAGCAATGCAGAAATGCTCCAGATGGAGAAGGAAAGAGAACTAAGACTAAAAAGAAATGAAGAAACTCTCTGAGATCCGACTCAATTAGGAAATCCAACATAAGGATTACAGGTATTCCAGAGGGACAAGAGAGGGAAAAAAGAGCATAGAACTTGTTCAAAGAAATAATAGCTGAGAACTTCCCAAACCTGGGGAAGGAGCTGGATATACCAGTGAACGAAATAAATAGATATCCTAAATATATCAACATGAAAAGACCCTCTCCAAGGCATATCGTAGTAAAGCCGGCAAAAGTCAATGACAAAGAAAAATATTACGGGCAGCTAGACAAAAAAAAAATAACATACAAAGGAATTCCAGTCAGGCTTTCAGCCTATTTCTCGACAGAATCTTTACAGGCTAGGAGAGAGTGGAACAATATATTCAAAATTCTGAAGGACAAAAACTTCCAGCCAAGAATACTCTATCCAGCAAAAGTATCCTTCAGATATGATGGAGAAGTAATAACTATCCCAGATAAACAAAAGCTGAGGTAAGTGATTGCCACAAGACCCTCACAACAAGAAGTGCTTAAGAAGGCCCTCATGCCTGAGAAAAAAAAGAGAAAGGGCATTCAAAGTTTTGAATAAGGAGGAAAACAGGTCGACAAAACCAGGAAAATTGCAGTTCTCTATCAGAACAGATTAGCAAACACTTAATTATAAAACCAAAGATCAAGGGAAGGAAAACACCAAAGATAAATATAACCTCATCACTTTAAACACAAACTGACAACACAAGAAGGAATAAGATGTGACAACAATGACTTAGAAGGGGAAGAGGAAAGGGATCGAATCAACTTAGTCTAAGGGAATAAGAGGCCATCAAAAAATGGACTATCACATCCACGAGATTTTTTATACAAATCTCATGGTAACCACCAACCAAATAATCAGAACAGAGTCACACAAGATAAAGAAAGAGAAAACTAAGAGAACCTCCATACAGAACTACAAAACTGAATTGGTAGTCTGAAATACACAGGACGAGAAACAAAAGAAATGCGAAAGAACTGGAAAATGAGCAATAACATAGCAACAATAAGCCCTCATATATCAATAATTACCCTCAATGTAAATGTACTGCACTCTCCAATCAAAAGACACAGAGTGGTGGGAAGAATTAAAAAACAAGAGCCAACAATATGACGCCTCCAAGAAACACATCTCAGCTCTAAAGACAAAACATAGGATCCGAGTGAAAGGATGGAAGGCAATACTCCAAGCTAATGGCAAACAAAAGAAAACAGGTGTTGCCATACTTATATCAGACAAAATTGACTTCAAGATAAAACAGGTAATGACAGACAAAGAGGGGCAATATATAATGATAAAAGGGACACTCCACCAAGAAGACATATCACTTGTAAATATATATGCACCCAACACAGGAGCACCAAGGTACATAAAGCAACTATTAACAAACCTAAAAGGTGATATTAACAACACAATAATAATAGGGGATCTTAACATCCCACTTACATCAATGGATAGATCATCCAGACAGAAAGTCAATAAGGAAATAATGGACTTAAAGGAAAAACCTGACGAGATGGACTTAACAGATATATATAGAGCACTCCATCCAAACACAGCAGATTATACATTCTTCTCAAGCACGCATGGAACATTCTCAAGAATAGACCATATGTTGGGAAACAAGGTATGCTTCTATAAATTTAAGAAGACTGAAATCATAACAAGCATCTTTTCCGACCATAACTCCATGAAGCTAGAAGTCAAGTATAAGAAAAACACCAGGAAAGTGACAAAGTTGTGGAGACTCAACAACATGTTACTAAACAACCAATGGATCATTGATGAAATTAAAGGAGAAATCAAATCATAGCTGGAGACAAATGAAAATGAAAATATACAGCAACACCTCATATGGGATGCAGCAAAAGTGGTCCTGAGAGGGAAACTCATAGCAATATAGGCCCACCTTAACAAACAAGAAAAAGCCTAAATAACCAACCTCAGACTAAGCCTAACAGAATTAGAAAAAGAAGAATAAACAAAGCCTAAAGTCAGTAGAAGGAGGGAAATAATAAAAATCAGAGCAGAAATACATGAAATTGAAATAAAAAAAACAGTAGAAAGGATCAATGAAACAGAGTTGGTTCTCTGAGAAGATAAACAAAATTGAAAAACCGTTAGCCAGACTCACCAAGAAAAAAAGAGAGAAGGCTCAAATAGTTAAAATTAGAAATGAAAAAGGAGAAATGACAATGGATACCACAGAAATACAAAAGATTATAAGAGAATACTATGAAAAACTATATGCCAACAAATTGGACAATCTAGAAGAAATGGATAAATTCTTAGACTCATACAACCTCTCAAAACTGAATCAAGAAGAAATAGAGAACTTGAATAGATCGATCACAAGTAAAGAGATTGAGACAGCAATCAAAAATCTCCCCAAAAATAAAAGTCCAGGACCAGATGGCTTCTCTGGAGAATTTTACCAAACATTCAAAGAAGATTTAATACCTATCCTTTTCAAACTATTCCAAAAAACAGAGGAAAATGGAACACTTCCCAACACATTCTACGTGGCCAACATCACCCTGATACCAAAGCGAGACAAGGACAATACTAACAAGGAAAACTACAGACCAATATCCCCAATGAACATAGATGCAAAAATCCTCCACAAAATATTGGCAAACTGAATACAGCAATACATTAAAAAGATCATACACCATATCAAGTGGGATTTATACCAGGGACACAGGGATGGTTCAACATCCGCAAATCAATCAATGTGATACACCACATTAACAAAACGAGGAATAAAAACCACATGATCGTCTCAATAGATGCAGAGAAGGCATTTGACAAGATCCAACATCCATTTACAATAAAAACTCTCAACAAAATGGGTGTAGAAGGAAAGTAACTTAACATAATTAAAGGTCATATATGACAAACCCACAGTCAACCTCATACCCAATGGGGAAAAACTGAAAGCTGAAAGCCATCCCTCTGAAAACAGGAACAAGACAAGGGTCCCCACTCCTGCCACTCTTATTCAACATAGTACTGGAGGTTCTGGCCAGAGAGATTAGGCAAGAAAAAGGAACAAAAGGAATGCAAATAGGTAACAAAGAAGTGAAACTCTCACTGTTTGCAGATGACATGATCTTATATACAGAAAACCCTAAAGAATCCATTGGAAAACTATTAGAAATAATCAACAACTATAGCAAAGTTGCAAGGTACAAAATCAACTTACAGAAAGCAGTTGCATTGCTATATAGCAACAACAAACTAACAGAAAGAGAGCTCAAGAAGACAATCCCATTTACAATTGCAACAAAAAGAATAAAATATCTAGGAATAAATTTAACCAAGGAAGTGAAAGACCTATACAATGAAAACTATAAGACATTATTGAGTGAAATCAATAATGACATAAAGAAATGGAAAAATATTCCATGCACATAGATGGGAAGAACAAACATAGTTAAAATGTCCATACTATGTAAAGCAATCTACAGGTTCAATGCAATCCCAATCAGAATTCCAAGGACATTCTTCACAGAAATAGAACCAAGAATACTAAAATTCATATGGGGCAACAAAGGACCCTGAATAGCTAAAGCAATCCTGAGAAAAAAGAACAAAGCTGGAGGCATCACAATCCCTGACTTCAAAACATACTACAAAGCGATAGTAATTAAAACAGCATGGTACTGGTACAAAAACAGACACAAAGATCAATGGAACAGAATTGAAAGCCAGAAATAAAACCTCACATCTACAGGCAGCTAATCTTTGATAAAGGAGCTAAGAACATACAATGGAGAAAGGAAAGTCTCTTCAATAAATGGTGCTGGGAAAACTGGACAGCCACTTGCAAAAGAATGAAAGTAGACCATCTTCTTTCGCCATACACAAAAATTAACTCAAAATGGATCAACGACCTGAAAGTGAGACCTGAAACTGTAAAAATCCTGGAGGAAAATATAGGTAGTACACTATTCCTCAGAGGCCGTAAAGGGGAATCTTTTCGAATTCCATGTCTACTCAGACAAGGGAAATGCAAGAAAAAATATACAAGTGGGACTTCATCAGATTAAAGAGCTTCTACAAGGCAAACAAAACCAGGATCAAAATGAATAGGCAACCCACCATTTGGGAAAAAATATTTGCAAACCAAATACCCAACAAGGGATTAATCTCCATAATATATAAAGAATTCACACAACTGAACAACAGAAAAACAAACAACCTGATGAAAAAATGGGCAGAGGAGGGGCCAGCCCAGTGGCATAGCCGTTAAGTTCACATGCTCTGCTTTGGCGGCCCGGGGTTTGCAGGGCCGAATCCCGGGCACGGACCTACACACCGCTTATCAAGCCATGCTGTGGCGGCCTCCCATATGAAGTGGAGGAAGATGGGCACGGATGTTAGCCCAGGGCCAATCTTCCTCAGCAAAAACAGGAGGATTGGCAATGGATGTTAGCTGAGGGCTAATCTTCCTCACACAAAAACCAAAAAAAAAATGGGCAGAGGAAGTGAACAGACACTTCTCCAGAGAAGATATACAGATGGCCAACAGGCACATGAAAAGATGCTCAAAATCACTAATCATCAGGGAAATGCAAATCAAAACCACACTAAGATATCATCTTACACTCATTAGAATGGCTATAATCACCAAGACAAAAAACAACATATGCTGGAGAGGCTGTGGAGAAATGGGAACCCTAATTCACTGCTGGTGGGAATGCAAACTGGCGCAGTCTCTATGGAAAACAGTATGGAGAGTCCTCAAAAAATTAAAAATAGAAATACCTTATGATCCAGCTATCCCACTACTGGGAATCTATCCAACGAACCTGAAATCAACAATCCAAGGAGGCTTATGCAACCCTATGTTCATTGCAGCATTACTCACTATAGCCAAGACATGGAAGCAACCCAAGTGTCCCTCAACTGATGATTGGATCAAGAAGATGTGGTATATATATACCATGGAATACTACTCAGTCATAAAAAAAGACAAAATCATCCCATTTACAACAAGATGGATGGACCTGGAGGGTATTATGTTATGTGAAATAAGCCACAGAGAGAAAGACAAACACTGCATGATTTCACTCATATGTGGAAGATGGTTGGTTAACACATGGATAGACAGAACTGTGTGGTGGTTACCAGGGGCAAGGGGGTTGGTGGGTGCGCACAAGGGATGCATTTTATGTGGTGACTGACAAACAACAATGTACAACAAAAATTTCACACACACAAAAAAAGTATAATGCACGCAAAGTGCTCAGCACAGCACCCGGCATATTGCAAGATTTCAATAAACGCTGTTATTAGTCTTTTTCTTAATCTAAGGTATACAGGTAGACTTTGGAGGCAGGGAAGCCACTAACGCCCTGAAATTGGGTGCAAAATTTTGTATGTATATAAGTGCTTCTTCTTGGGAATGGGATTCATAGATATCAGTTATTCAAAGGGGTTTGTAACCCCAAAATAATTCAGAACTGCTGCCCTAAAGCCTATAGATTACTGAAAACCAGAGATCACTAAATGAGTAAAAAATACTAGCGTTGAATATATCAGGAATAATCAGTTTAAATCACAGGAGTATATTATCTCACGTAGAATGTAAGGAATGAATTTGACCCAATAAGAAAATAAAAAAGAGAATTATGATGCAACAAGTTCTCTCAAAGAACATAAGTTGACAAATTTTTAAAGAATAAGAGGTGCCAGTAGAAGGGCCAAAATTAAGTGAAAGGAATATGACAGCCTCTTTAGGTCATGTTTCCCACTTTCTTCATCAAGAACATCTGGCACAAAGAAAAACAATACAGAGAACAAAGGTAATTCATGGATCCAATTCTAGTTTAGAAAAAAAAATTCACATGTCAGCACTAATTATTCTTCCCTTGGGGAAAAAAAGAACAATATATGATCCAAAGAGCCCAATAACATAAGCTAATTTACCTGGCCCCCATAGTAATGACAGACTGAGATAATTAGGAGACAGGTGGCAAGCTCCTCCTTCCTACCCCACCTGAGTGGGAAAAGACTTAGAGATATTTAAGGAAACTTGGTATACCCAATGTGAAATTTTTCCCATCAAGGAATCAGGGTTTAGAAGAGGGAAGGAACTCAACCACTTTCCTACTTGTCTAGGATGTAAATAAATATGTATGTGATTTTTATCCTCAAGAGTTCAGATACTAGGGCCGGCCCCATGGCTTAGCAGTTAAGTGTGCGTGCTCTGCTGCTGGCGGCCCGGGTTCGGATCCCGGGCATGCACCGACGCACCGCTTCTCCAGCCATGCTGAGGCCACGTCCCACATACAGCAACTAGAAGGATGTGCAGCTATGACATACAATTGTCTACTGGGGCTTTGGGGGGAAAAAAGAATAAATAAATAAATTAAAAAAAAAAAAAAAAAAGAGTTCAGGTACTATTTCCCATCAATAAAAAGATCCCTTGTGAAACTACAATAAGGGAAGAAGGGAATGAGACCAATATTTACTTAGTGTCTACCATGTACCAGACCCTTTAGTTTAGTAATTTTATTTAATCCCTCACAATAATCTTTTGTTAGATAGAGATTACTATCCCCAATTTACAGATGAGGAAACTGAGGCTTTGAGAAGTTAATTAACTTGATCAAAATCACCCACCTAATAAGTAGTAGAGCTGGCATATGGACCCAAATTCTCCTGACTCTAAAGATATTTTTTTCTTCTATTTCAACCTACCTTCCCAAGTTATGTGAGCAGCTATGAAAAAAACATTTTTATCTATACCTGGTATTCATCTGGGGCCCTGCAAGAGGATACACAGGCTCCATGATAGTTGGTGAGTGATTTATTCAATTTCAATATCCAGTATCCTAAAGAAGTAAAGAGAATATTACTAATGAATGATAAAAACAAAAAATAAGAAACAAGATTTAACCGCATATTAACATAATTAGGTTACTTATATGAAGTGTCTTCATCTATAGATTCAATAGGATAAAATCGTTGTGGATTCTGATCATTTTCATACTTTGTAGTCACTCAGCCTATAAATTAATGTTAATATTTATTCTAGGCAGCAAAACCTACCAATATATCTACTCATTAAGGAAAGTACAGATTCTGTCCCAAGATTCTTGTATTAACTTAGTGAGCTGGGTAGGGCAGGTAGCATTTAATATATGAGACTTGGACCAAAAGTCTCATAATATTCAGAAAACCACAAAGCAGCAGATAGGAACAATTTGGGCTAGATATTTATTGGGTCTATAACAAAGTCAACGAATCTTCAATCTTGTGCGGATGGAAGACAAATACCACATCCCCACAAGCTAACTTGTATCAGTGCAAAAGTAATGGTCTTTCTTTTGGCTCCACCTGCCCTCTCTGGGCACTCTCATCCACTCCCATTGCTTCCATACCCATCTGTATACAGCAGACTTACAATTCCACCTCTCTTCTGAGTTTCAAACTCATATTTCTAATTGCCCATTGGATATCTCCATCTAAATATTATCAAAGCAAAATACAGACCTCATAGTCCTTTCTTGACAGTTCACTACTTCCTATATTCTTTTATTAAGTCTTAGAGTTCGTTAGGCCCTGTTCATTCTATTTTAATTTTGGCAAAAAGGAAGTGTCAGAAGCAAGGTAAGGGAGGAAAGAGTTATTAATGAAGGCGCAGAAGTCATTTAGAAGAGATTTTCTAGACAGAGTTAGAGACTGAAAATATTTACAAGAACAAAATCCGATTGAAAGTGCCCTTGCAAGGTTGGCTAAAAAGTCCCTCTTGGAGATACCTGGACTTCAAGCAGCTTCCATGGAATGGAATGCAAGTTTTAAATTCTAAAGCCCTTCTACACCACTTGGTTGTCATGGATAACAGTATTCGAATTGATAACTGTAACTCTAGGAAGTATATAAAGTGCCATTTTTCTTCATTAAACATAAGAGTCTTAAAACTCTGAATTTGTCTCTTCTTCTTTTACGCATTAGGGAAAAGATAATGTTGATCCATTCCTCATTTTAAAACAACACACATGAGACAGTTTATTGTGACAGTATCATACAAGCAATTAAAGCTAGTGAAACTAAAACCTCCACAACTAATACCTAGCAAAACACATTCTCCTTGGAGAATGGCATCACTGTGTATCAAATGGAAACCATCAAGTCATCCTTACCTCTCTTTCCTCCCTCCTCCTCCATTTAAATTCTGTCTTTCCATCTCCATTACCATAGTTCCTGACTTCATCAACCAGATTTACTGGAAAGTCCCCACGGTGCTGCTAGAAGGGTATTTCTATATAAATCTGATCCAATTATTCTTCTGCTTAAAAAGTTGATGGCTCTTCCTTAAATATAGAAAAAAAGACCTGCACAATCTGGCCCCACTCTATTATTCCAATCGTATTCCTTATCCACTCATCCTACATCCCAATCAGACTGAACTACTTGCAGCTCCCGAGTTTGGGTATCTTTGCGCAGACTGTCTGTCTTACTTGGAAGGCCCTAGTAAACCCCCACCATCCTTCCCAAGCCAACTCGAACATCACTTCCTCAGCGAAACAACCTCCCAGACACCCCGGTGATGTTCTACCGCCTGTGTTCACACACGGCATTTTCACATTTCCCTGATTAGCATTACTCCCAGTAGACATCAAACATCGCCTGATCCTTAACTACGTAGCTGTCTGAGCAACATAATGGGAAGGATGGAGAACGAGCATACAGGGCTTCAGTCCTTAAGAAATTCTCGCAGTGAAAACAACTTTAAACGGCACGTTACCGACCGCAAACCTCTTTCACACACCTTAAGTACAAACGATTACCAAGGAATTCGAGGTCCGCTTAACTTATTCCTCCCGCTAGTTCCCCTTCACGCCACTGGCCCCAGGCTTCAGGGGGGCTGAAGCCCCCACGGGGCCCTGAATGTTGCCCACCGTCCTTCCCCGGGCCCCGCTCCCGCCCCTCAGGCGAACCCGGGGCACAAAGGCCCACTCACCGCACCCTCTGCCGAGCTGGAGTCTGTTTGTTGAGCCGGAACAGAAGTCGGCTCCAAGGAGCGCCTCCGCCCACCTCGCCCAGCCTCTGGGACGTTGGGTAGCGGGAACCGAGGCGGCAAACTCAGGCCGTGAAACCGAAGCCCGCGCCGCGTCCGCTGACTGGTCGGAAAGCCGAAGGGTCAGGGAGCAGGGGCGGCGCCGGAAGCGTCACGCCCGGTCGCCGTGACGTAATAGGCGCCAGCCAATCAGCACTCCGCACCGGTCCCGCGCTCAACCAATCCCAGGCCTCCTTCGAGAACTGAGGGCGCCACCGGCGCTCCGGGATGAGGATCCGGAGGATTTAAACACACCGTTTTCGTCAACGGTTCAATTCCGCAGAGGGGCGGGCCTTGCGCGCGCGCAATGAAATGCCCGGCCAGGGGAACAGGAGGATGGCAGAGAGGGCCGGAAGTGTTTGCTTTCTTGATTGTTGCTCGGCGACTAGAAGTGGACCAAACCCTTTACTTGAATGGACAAAAGAGAGAAGTTATATTTCTTCCAGTTTCTTTCCTAAGAAGCATCCTCCCCTCTCAAGAACATAAATTTTTTAAAAAATTCCTTCCTGTTGAGCAGAAAAGAACGTGACAAATTTATAAACCATTTATACTTATCTCCACAACTAATACTGGTATTATGTATGGTATTGGTATTATGTATGTATATATTTGGCATATGGTATTAATATTGGCGTGATAATTTATAGTTATCTCCACAACTGATATTAGTAATTGGGTCTTCTCTTCTGCCAGCCAAGACTACTCTGCAGCTGATTGGCAAGTTCTTTCTGGAGAGAGATCCAAGTGTCACACCTCGATGGCTGCCCTCCATGGGTTACATTAAGTGCAAAGGCCCTGGGATATGAGCCTTCTGGCATCTTCCAGCAAGGAGGCCAGTCTCTGCTGAGCAGAGTGAGTGAGAAGAATATTAAGAGTTTAAGGTGAAGGAGGTGTTGATAGGCCACATAGGGCCTTATAGGCCATGAGAAAGATTTTTTCTTTTTTTTTCTTTTTTTGTGAGGAAGATCAGCCCTGAGCTAACATCTATGCTAATCCTCCTCCTTCCCCCCCTCCCACACCCCAGTAGATAGTTGTATGTCATAGTTGCACATCCTTCTAGTTGCTGTATGTGGGATGCATGGCCGGAGAAGCGGTGTGTCAGTGCGTGCCCAGGATCCGAACACGGGCCAGTAGCAGAGCGCGCACACTTAACCTCTAAGCCACGGGCTGGCCCCATGATAAAGATTTGATTAAACTCTTGAGTTAGATGGAAAGCTATTGAAAGATTTTAAACAGGGGGCTGACAAAATCTAATTTTAGGTTTTAAAAGGACCGCTGTGGTTGTTACATTGAGAATAAACTGTAGGACACAAGGGCAGAAGCACGGAGACCAGTTAGAAGGCTGCTGCAGTAATCTAGGGGAGGGATTAATGGTGACTTGAACCAGCATAGTACAATGGAGACAGTGAGAGGTTGCTGGATTCTAAATATATTCTGAAGGTAGAATCAACAGGATTTGATTACAGATTGAATTTATGATGTAAAAAAAAAGGGAGCCTGTGTGAGCCCCTCATGATTTATGGTTTTCTTTAGAACTACTTTAAGATATCTTAAAGAGAAATGTAAGATGATATGAGTTAGACAAAAGGAAGGGGAGAGCATAACACATAATCCCTACTCCTTAGATGTGGACTAGGCATAGAGACATCTTTCCAAAGTGTACAGTATGGAAACGAGGAAGAGAAAGTAACTTCACAGTAGAGAAACCTGACCAACATTACTTCAGCCAGGTGATCAAGGCCAACACTAATAGTCATAAGTCATGTTAATAGTAGGTACACTTGGGATGCTGTGATGAAAATGGCACTTTACCTCTGTGATCTTCCTTTCAATAACTGATAACCCCAATCTTACCCTGAGAAAAACATCAGACAAATTCCAATAGTGGGGAGTCCTATAAAATACCTGACCAGTACTCCTCAAAACTGTCAAGGTTATCAAAAACAAGGAAAGTTTGAGAAACTCGCCAAGAAGAGCTGAAAGAGATACGACAAATAAATGTAATGTGGTATCGTGGATGGGATCATGGAACTGAAAAATGATACTAGGTTAAAAACTAAGAAAATCTAAATAAACTATGGATTTTAATTAATAATGTACCAATTTTTGGTTTGTTAATTGTAACAAATGTATCATACTAATATAAGATGTTAATAATAGGGGGAACTGTATGTGGGGTATGTGGGAACTCTGTACTATGTTCTCAATTCTTCTGTAAATCTGAAACTGTTCTAAAAAATAAAGTCTGTTAAAAAGAAAAAAGGAAAGGGCAAGAGGAGAGTTGAAGTATATGCTAATTTGTTGAACAACAATAATAAAATTAAATTAAATGTCTTTTTTGCTTAATAATAGCTCAAATAAGAAAAAGACTTAAGGGGCCTGCCCCATGGCCTCGTGGTTAAGTTTGGCACACTCTGCTTCGGCAGCCCGGGTTCAGTTCCTGGGTGCGGACTACACCACTCGTCAGCAGCCATGCTGTGGCAATGACCCACATACAAAATAGTGGAAGGTGGCACAGATGTTAAATCAGGGTGAATCTTCCTCAGCAAAAAAAAAAAAAAGAAAGAAAGAAAGAAAGAAAAAAGACTTCAATTAAACATTTTATTACCACTGCACTTCTAAGCAGGATATACATTTAATGCTATGCATAGAGTATATACTTTTTGAATTGAATAAAGAGAAAAGTAATCCTCATTTTAGGATTGGAATGACTCAGCCTTATATTTAGTACAGCTTGGAGGTGCCTAAAGAGCTTATTCCCTAGATATTAAAAAATTCTTTGAATTATGGTATAATGTAACAAGCACTGGCTTTGGGGATCGGGCCCCAGTTCTGTCATTTAATCTCTCTAAGATTGATTTTCCTCATTTGCATATTGTACATTATCATAAAAAAGAGTTAATGCATAATGAGGGTGAAAGTTAATTAGAAGGCTGCCCATATATTGTAGTACAGGTGTACTGACAATTGACAGTGTTAATAAATGAGCAACACATTGCCATGCATTCATAGAGACTGAGGGAACTGATCTGTTAAATTAGAAAGAGAATAAGCTTAGTGAAATAAAATCTACAAATGCTATGCCAAGGACCTACTACACACTAAGCTTTGTGCTAGATGGTATGGGGACTTGGAAGGATATGACAAGCATAGAACAAGGAAGGCACAATTTCATAGGTGGGGTAATAAGAAGTAATCATCCAAACCAAATATGAATTATGGTTAGATTGCAGGCCAGTTTAAACAGACTGAATATATACTATGCTATTCTTAATCCCTGTTTATATATATTTATGTCATTTCAGGACACTATGGAATTGCTATGGCTTTTGGCCCCTACTGAGAAAAGCTACCAGTCTTATGTTTCAGATTTGCAAGAGCTTTAATTTGCTTCACAGAGAACCATTTCCAGTATGTCATACTTTTAAAAAAATGTATGAATTTGTTGCAAAAACAATGCTATAACAAGAAAAATATTGTAAAGGGAAAAATTGATCCAAAATTCTACATCCTAATACGTCAATTGTTTTCATTTTTCCTTTTTCCCTTTTGGTCCCTGTCCATGTGACATGGTCTTTATGATTAGACCCGGTAAATGTTCAGTGTTATAAACCCTGATGTGCCTGCTAATAGGCTGGCTGTGGGAATTAAAGAGCTGTTGTTATCACCAGGAACAGGGAAGTTGGAACCAGATACCAGTTCCATTACTTATTTACTAAATTTCTCCAAACACTCAACTTTCTCTTTCTCTTTTTACACTTCTGAGCTAAGCTGGACTACTGCTTTTTAAAAACAACTACAGCTTCACTTTTAAGGAACATATTTTTAAGGAAGATTGCTAATCTGTCAATTTATGCAAAATTCCTTTGAGATCTTGAACCTGTTGGGAGAGGTAACAATAACAGTTTGTCAAGTCATGTTGATCTTTTTACTTAATTTTTAAAGCTTGGATTGTTTGCAATGAAGACTACAATGATCAAATAATACACACTGGTAAATTCTCTGAAAGTATTTGCTAATCTGAGTTAATGTACCATCATCCTGATTTTGCATTCAAGGAAACCATAGGTATAACCAACCTATTATACTTGCAAAGTTAATAAGCAAAGATGCTGTAAGACCTGCCAAAGACAATCTCCCTCCACTGGTTAGCCTGCCATTCTACAGTATGGACCTGACTGAGCTCAGCTGACAAAGTCACTCCCGGGAGAGTAGGTATATTGTCTGTTGCCAGATTTGGTACATCAGCTTTTTAAAGCCCATGTTTCCTTTAAGTACATCAGCTTTTTAAAGCCCATGTTTCCTTTAACTAATGCTCTCAGAATCTTTTTTTTTTTTAATTGTATTTATTTATTTTTCCCCCCAAAGCCCCAGTAGATAGTTGTATGTCATAGCTGCACATCCTTCTAGTTGCTGTATGTGGGACACGGCCTCAGCGTGGCCGGAGAAGCGGTACGTCGGTGCGCGCCCGGGATCCGAACCCGGGCCGCCAGCAGCGGAGCGTGCGCACTTAACCACTAAGCCACGGGGCTGGCCCTCAGAATCTTTGATAAACGGTCCTTTGAAAAGCATTACAGCAATAACCATGCAAGTCTGAACAGCAGGAATCTTCATTTTAGAAACTCCATTAAGCATCAAGTTATGTAATGGGCTAAGCATCCCTCTAGGAAATAGATCACAATATAATAGATGGCTATGAAGGTCTGAATGCAAAGCATATGGCCTGCCACCCACCCACCTATGCCACTCACACACTGTGTCTTTGCTCCATCACCCAGACTGATCCTAGTAACCAGTTCTTAGGTATCCTCGAGGAAGCTATCTCTGGAATGACAGGGAAACAGCTGCCAAAGACCACTGTAGAAAGAACTTGAGTGGCAGCAACCAAGTCAGATAGTCTAAAGCTTCCAAGAACCTTGGAGTTCCCTTAAGAGAGTGAATTATTATGTTGTAACAATAACACATCATGCTGTACAAAAAGAAATCATACCTAGTCCTTTCCTTCAAGGAGCTCTAAATCTAGTATGGAGATTCATAATGCACCACAGTGCTACAAAAGACATAAGTAGGGATGGGGTGAGTTGGGGGAGAGCTGTAGAAGCACAAAAGAGGGACACCTAACTCAGTCTTGGCAATTAAGAGAGAGCTTCCTGGAGAAGGTAAAATCTGGGCTGAATACTGGAAAATGAATAGCACATGGCCAGCAAAGAGGCATGGTCAAGAACATGAAAATGGAATTATGGGAACAGGTGATCTCTTTTGAAAGGGGAATTATGATAAATAGGACAGATAAATGATGACAAGGCTCTATTTCTTAAGTCCCTAGAGAGTGCACTAGGAACACAGCTATACCCTTGGGATAGTAGCCATGCACTGATTATATGCCCAAAAGACCTAATGTGCTTGATGATAAATAAACACATACAGGTAGGAGCGGGTTTGAGGATAGCTCTTGCTATACATCTTTCTAGGACCAGTCTTCTGGTCTGTAATAGAACTTACTTTGAAGGGATTTTGTGAGTAGGGAACTTTTTATCTCATGAGGTCAGTCTTGTATAGAAAGAATGCAGATTTTGAAGCCATACACACTGAGTTTGAATTTGACTTTGCCATCTACTGCCTACGTGGTCTTGAACAAAGTACTTCCACTTCCTGGCTCTGATTCTCCATCTGCAAAATGACAGTACTAACTTCACATCATTATGAAGATTTTGTAAGGCAAGGCTGATGTTTAGTCGACACATACAAGTTGGTCTATAGCTATTCCCCTGAGCACTTTGAGTGCCCCCTACTCCTCTCCTGGGACACTGAAGACCTCCCTGTGATCCAGCAATTAGAGGGCTGATGTCCGGCACAGCAAATCCTGGCACAGAAATCTCTAGAGATATTCTGATTGTACTGATTATTAACAAGTTTGAATATCATCCAAAAAATAAGTAATGTAAGTGAAATGCTTGGCATGTAGTGTATACTGAACAGATATTAATCAAGTTTATTTAATCTATGGATTCAATCTATGGGTTTAGATAGGGAATGGCTCTCTACTGGGTGACATCCATTTATTCAATATATACTTATTGTGCCATTGAAGGTGGTTGTTTGCATCTAGGCGGAACTCACTGCTTCCCTGCCACCTCCAAGGAGTAGGAGCACTGATAGGAGGATAAAACAAAATGAGCTCTTTGGGGACAAATCAAGACCAAGGTGCTAAGAGTTAGATCTTTCACTATGGACAAGCAGACGGGTTAAATATTCAAGCATCAGAGTAGCATGGTGTCTTTTATGAATCCTAGCCTCCTTGGCTTGGCTCCATGCAACTGCCTGGTGTGGTGAGATAGGTCTTTTCGGAAAATTCTTCCATACGTCTCCTCTCTCTACTTGCAGCACTATTCACCCTGAACACTTCTGGTCACCAAATATGTGGGGGGGAGGGGTTCCCACACCAAGCGTTTCTTGTTGTTGTAAGCGATTAAGTTTGGTGGTTGGTTTGTTACGTAGCAATAAATAACCAGAACAGGCCTAAAGAGCCAACAAATAATAAATTGTTCTTTTGCCTAGCCTTGTTCTTCCTGGAAATAACTCCCTGGAAAACCCTTGGCAGAGATGGGTATCTGGGTTTCACTTTTTTATATCTTTCTCCATTAATATTTTCCTTAGTTCCCTAGCATGGTTGTCAGATGGGCAAGGTACAGGATAATAAATACTCAACTGACTGTAGTCATAGTTCTCCAGGGAGACAGAGAGAGGAAAGTCCTTACATATTGCTGTAGGTAGGTATACTATGAAGTTTAGGACCCAACCTCCTGTGTGGAATCCTTAGGTCTGGTAGACTCTATCATGGGAGCAAGAAAGATTGTCTTTTTGTCTCTGGCCTAAGGCCTTCGCTAAAAGTATGTGAATAGGGCCTAAGGCCTTCATTAAAAGCATAATAGCTTCCTAGACCCTTTTTCCATGGACCTCATACCCTTGACATCTTTCAACTCTGACGATTATGCCAGAAGAGATACAGAACAGTCAGTTAAGAGAACACACACAAAGGAAAAGAAGGCACATCTGCTTCAATATGGCCTTTTTTGTACTCCTACTACCTTTTAGTAATATGACCAGTGTTCTTGTTTTCTGCTGACATATGTCCTAGCTCCTCCCTGGAAGGTGAAAGGTTTAGAGCCTTCCTCTGAACTTGGACTGGACTTCTAACACCAGGCATTCTGCCAGGTCAGGGGTCAGCAAACTATAGCCTGCGAGCACCTGTTTTGCTGTAGCCTACACGCTGAGAATGGCTTTTGCATTTTTAAATAAGTGAAAAAAATAAAAGAAAGAATAATATTTTGGGATGCATGCAAATTATATGAAATTCAAATTTCAGTGTCCATAAAAAAGTTTTATTGGAACATACCACGCTCATTCGTTTATGTATTGTGTGAGGCTGCTTTTGCACTACAAGGACAAAGTTGAGTAGTTGCGACAGAGATGGTATGGCCCACAAAACCTATATCACAACTTTTGGCTTCTATTTCA
Organism: Diceros bicornis minor; assembly: GCF_020826845.1. Lineage (NCBI taxonomy): Eukaryota > Metazoa > Chordata > Mammalia > Perissodactyla > Rhinocerotidae > Diceros > Diceros bicornis. The sequence continues at coordinate 10,259,518 of NC_080752.1, forward strand.
TCTGCAAAATGAGTGTAATAGTAACATCTATGTCACTAGGCCAATGACGTAGTAGTTACGATAGGCCTCAACAAACAATCAAAAAAGGGAATATTTTGAAGCAATACGAATAATAAGTTATTAATAATAAGATTTCTCCAGCAGTGATAATCTGAGACATTCCATTTCTCCCTCCATGGTGGGAAGGAAAAGGTAGAAATTTTGGAAAGGAAGTAAGTAGGAACTGAAGGGAGAAAGGATAAGAGGAGCAAAGAGAGTGGGGAGAAGGACAGGAAAAGAGAAATAGATGGGGAGAAGGGGAGAAAGTCAGAAATGGGAAAAAAAAAGGGGAGGAGGGTTGGGAATAAGTGAAAAAAAAGAGGAGAGGGAAAGAGTGAGATGGAGAGGAGGTGGGAAATACTGCTCAGGAAGAGGAAAGGAGAGGTAGAAGGAAAGGGGGCATGGCAGGACAGAAGACTAAACCACCATCCTCCCTTCCCGTTTGCTATCATTTACCAAGCTTCCTGTCACTTGGCCCTCAATAACTCAGTTCCTCTCTTGTAGTCTCTCTCTTCACACCAATACTATCTCACTTAAATTTCTACTTGGATGATAAATCTAACAGCCTGGCTTCCAGTTCTACCAACAGGGCATGCAATCAGCCTCAGCCTTCCATTCCTGTGGTCTTACCCTGCGTGGGCTCACCCTGGACCTCAGCATCACCAGAAACTCACTTCCTCTGAAATCTCAATTCCAAATACCCGACCCAGACCACCAGCATCCGTACTGCCAGCTCACTTGCTCAAGTACCCCACTGCAACCATTCTTCAACATGAATGATTCTAACACCTTGGCCCCTTTCCCAGCTCCCTTCCACACCTGCACTCTCAGCCCTCAGACGCCATCATTTGCTTTCTATATGGTTTTGATTCTATCTACATTATCATAAACATTCTCTTGCAAACACCCTCTTGGCCCTCTCTCCCTCTGTTGTATTTGCTTGGCAAAATTCCAACCCTGGATGAACTCAACAATCTGTCTTCTCTTTGCCTGCACCCGAACAGTCAAACATCTTCAACTATTTTAAATTCATGATTTCAAATATCAAATGAGCTCTTAATATTGCTCAGAAGTCCTACTGATTAGTTTTCTTGAGAAAACCAACGTCTCTACTATCAAAGATGTCTATTTCATAACTTCTCTCTCCTCAAACAACCTACTCCACTATCTTTGCCCTCAGCTGATGTTGCCTTTTCTTTACTGAGAAAATAATCAGACAGCAACCTTTCTTACCTTCAAACTTCCCTGCAACTGTACCCTGCTTGCAACTGCTACTACAGATGAACTTGCTCGTCTCTAAGACCTTTTAAGTCATCTAAGGCCCTCTATGTGCCCTTTGGAACACATCTGATTTTTCTTCTCAGGGAGTTACCTCTCCCTTTCTATAAAATCATTCCTAGTAGCTTAGCCCATTACTAGCACAGCATTGCCCAATAGAACTTTTTGTCACGATGGAAATGTTCTGTATGTTTGCTGTCCAGTACAATGGCTACTAGCCACACGTGACTTTTGAGCACTTGAAATGTAGTGTGACTGAGGAACCGAATTTTTAATTGTATTTAATGTAATTAATTTAAATAGCCACAGGTGGCTAGTCGCTACCTTATTAGATAGCATGGCTCCCACTGAAACCAGTACACAGTTAGCCATTGACGATTAGGTAGCTAGTAACAAAGTTTTTTTCTTTTTTGCAACTACTGATTATAGCTTTTAGTTGTTCACTGGCCCATTGTTAACCGTGCTGCTTAGGCAACATGCTATCTGACACTCACTAGGTTCCCGTAGATAACATCTCCCTGGCGCCTGGATCACCACGGTAATGGGTGTTTGAGCTGTTTTTCAGGAATTAGGACCCCCTTGTCCAATTCAGGCTGGTTAGACCACCAACCCATTAACCAGGCCCACGAAGATGCCCAATAAGTGACCTTTTGATGTCAAGAGGCTAAAAATTCCACCCTCAGATCATGCTAACACCAGCATTTTGTGAACGCATGTTCTATGAAGAGGCATGAAGTTTGACTACACTTGTGCAGATCATCAATTACCTCACCTCTAATCATCTATCTCCACACTTCAGACCACCTTGCCCCCTACCCCATAAATATCCCTGAGTCCCCATTTTCCGGGAAGCAGATTTGAGACTCATTCTCTGGCTTCCTCGCTTGGCTGCCTTGTGATTAAGACCCTCTCTCTGCTGCAGTCTCATCTTCTCAGTGTTTTGCTTTCTGGGCGACGGGCAAAATCGAACCTGCTTCAGTAATACTCTCTCTCATCCTACATAAACTTTGCCTTGACCCCTTATTCTATCATTTTCATTTCCTCATCTCCTATCCACTCCCCTTTCAATCCAGCTTCAAATTAAATATAGTGTGTGACCTGCTTTGGGCAAAACTGTAGACCTCATAGGTCGAAAGTCAGCCTGTTGCCAAATCCAATTTATCTGTACTCAGCTGCTTTTAAGACAATGTTCACAACCACACCACCACAATCCCACCCCAAACACTCTCCTTTCTTTGCTGGAATGCCACATTCTCCTGATTTTCTTCCTACCTTTCTGGCTCTTCCTTCCCAGGCTCCTCCTCCTCACTCCAAATTTCAAAGATCTGTGTTCACCAAGGCTCATTCCTTGGACTCCTTTTCTTCTCCCTTAAGATTTTTCCCTCAAGCAGGGAGCAGGGAAATAGAGTTACGGTTAAAGGGCTTCCCGTTGCAATTAGAATATAATCCAAACTCCCTTCCAAAACCAAAGGCCCTGAAGGACCTTCCACCAGCCGAACTCTCCCAACCTTCCGTTCTCTCTCTCATTCATACAGCTCTGGTCGCACTGGCATTCTCTAACACAAGCCGCTTTCGGGCTTTTGTACACGCTTTTCTCTTTTTGTGGGACACTCTATGCCAGTCTTTGCCTGGTTTTGCTCTTTCCTCTCCTTATGTCTTGATTTAAATGTCACCACTTCAGAGGCTTTCTGTGACTACCTTTCCCAAATGACATTCATCCCTTGTTATTTCTCCGTTTTTCCCCTTCAAAGCCTGTATCGCCATTTGTATTTATTTATTTATTGTTGCGTTGACTGGTTCAGGTGGGCTGTCTCCCCACTGGAATTTAAACTCATGGCGACCGGAGACAATGGGTTTTGCTCTCCCATGTGTCACGTCCCAGCCTCCAGCACAGGCCTGACACCCTAAAGCGCAGGATAAAGGACTCTCGCACAGAACGGAAGAACAAGCCAGCAGACAGGCGGGGAGCAGAGGCGGCGCGAAGCCGCGGCGGGACCCGATGCGCAGCCGCGGAGCGACGGCGGAAGCCCCGCCACTTCCGGCCGCGGCGCGGACGCCCGGGCAGCCACGGCGGCGGGGCCGTGGCGGGCGCCGGCTTGGCCCGCCCCCTCCTCCGCGCCCCGCCCCGCGCCTTCGCCGGCCCGGCCGCTGTCAGCGCCCTCAGCGGTGTATGCTGAGCCTCTGCGCCCGCCGGCTGCTGCACGTCCTGGGCCTTCGCTTCCCGCTGCCGACCCGCCGGCCGGTCTTTCTCTGCCCTCACCGCCTCATGAAGCCGCTGGTCGTGTTCGTTCTCGGCGGTCCTGGCGCCGGCAAGGGGACCCAGTGCGCCCGCATCGTCGAGGTGAGGCCCGGGCAGCTGGCGGGCTCCCTGGGCTTGACCGGACGCCGGGTCGGCCTGTCTCGCCGCGCCTGGGGGGGGTCTGCGCCCCCCCCCCGGAGCCGGGGACTACAAGTCCCGGCGGCCGTCGCGCCGCCTGCGTGGCGGTAGGCAAGGGTCCCCGGGCGCGCGGCATGTCGGGACTGGTAGTCCACATCTGCCCTTCTCGGGTGCGCCCAGAATGGAGGGGACCGCCTGGGGTCGCTTTGTTCCCGCGCCCCTCTTTCCTTACATTTTGGGGATCAAGTGCGTCTCGAGAGTGGGCTGCGAGAGGGAGCACGGGAGGATCAGCCTCCGGGGACTTCCAGCGCGCAGAGGGCAGTGGGTCGCTGGTTGTGTGGGATGGGTGAAGGCAGCAGGAGCGCGGATAGAAACCGTGTGCGCCCACAGCTGCCTGAAGCGGAGACCGGTTTTTCCACTCCATCCCTTCCCTCAGGCCCTCTAAACTGCGACCCCTAAACTAGTTAGTCTTTAGCTTAGAAAGGAGGCCCGGGGGACAGGGTGTTCCTTTAGGTATTCTGTGATCTGCCCCCAGCAGTTTCTGGCCCCCTCCACGGCAGTACCAGTTCCGAGGCTCAGGCTGGTTCATGTGATTGGAAAAGCCACGGAGTAGTATGAGTTCTAGCTTCAACCTCTGTCCCTGCTGCCAACTCACGCTTTGTCCATGGCCGAATCACTTCCTCTCTCGAGTCTCAGTTGCCCCATCTAGAACATAAGAGCCTGTGCTCCCAGATTTAAACTCAGTATGAAATACCTCCCAACTCTAAAACTGTGTGGTTTTTTTGCTTCAAGGCGTGATGAGGTTACCAGTTAAGTTCCGTTAATTTTCGAACAGATACGTGGTTAGCTGCAGTGACACGGTGAGGAGAAAGGCTTATGGGAGAATCTGGGGAATGTTTGGGAGAGAAGGAAAACAAGATATCTAGAAGCAGAAGAGGCCACAGTAGCGCTGTAAAACACCCAAACAATCCCTGTGCAACTCGGTGACCAACAAAAGTTTTGACCCAGAACTTCTAAAATAATTCCCTCCTCTGTTCCGGGATGTGGCTTTTATCAGCTTTGGGCTTTTACTTCTCTCCTATGTTCATACAATCCACTCCTGTCCTATATTTTATTCTCTAAAGAGCATCCAGAAAAAGTCTGATGGTAACATCTACTTCATTATGTGTTGTACGGCTGTATTTATAATTATTGATCGTTTTTAGGGAAAAAAAAGTGAGACATTGAACCAAAAATACATAAGTTTTTTCTCCTCATTTCTTTTGGTTCTTTTCACTTTTTAAAAGACAAGTGACAATTGGATGATTTCAAGTTTTTGTTTTATATATGAAATGACTCTTACATGTAAATAAGATGATGGGGGAAAGGAGAAATGCCTTTAGAGTAGGATATGGGTTCAGACTCAAACTGTGCCAGTTACTGTTTCTTTAGTCCCAGAGAAGTTGTTACTTTTAGCTTGCATTCCTCTATAAAACGGGAGAAATAATGCCTATCTACTATTGTATTTGTGAATGTTAAATGAGGTAACACACAGATGCAAATAATTTTTTTTTTCATTTTAGACTTCCTGTTCTTAATTTATGAGATTGGTTATTTTTACTTTGAAGTAGTATTATTTTGTAAACATTGGTTTATGACTGTTTATATTAGAATGCATTTAAATATTTTGTTTCTGAATCATAACGTGGCCTTAAATGTCCACACCCAAACTAACAATACCCGTATTACTCCACTGGATTAAAAATAATCTACACATTCTGTAACTAGCATTTATTCTTTACTCTGTTCAGTAATGGCTGATAGTATTTTAAACCTGTTAATTATCAATGTTAAGATTTCCATGATGAGATATGTTCTATAATGTATTATCTTATTCTTTAAAATTTCAGCAATTATGTGAGCTTAAATTGGTTTAAACTGTCATCTTTCATGAAAATAGTTGCTTTTGATTCCAATTGCCATAAATATTATTAAGGTGATGTCTACAAATTCCAAATAGTTTATAATTTGGTAGTTGCCATCCCTTGACTAAATGAATTAAACAATGGAATGTCTATGGTCAGTTAAGTCAGAAGTTTTTTTTTTCCTTTGTGAGTCTCTTGTATTTTGACTCAATATTTTATTATATAGGCAAACATAAGCTGAATCTCAAACATTGTAATTTTTAGAACTCAGTTCGTGTGGTTTTTTTTTCTTTTTTGTGAGGAAGACTAGCCCTCAGCTAACATCCGATGGCAATCCTCCTCTTTTTTCTGAGGAAGATTGACCATGGGCTAACATCCATGCCCATCTTCCTCCACTTTATATGGGTCGCCGCCACAGCATGGCTTGACAAGCCGCGCATGGGTGGCGCACCCAGGATCAGAACCTGTGAACCCCCCCGGAACTCAGTTTTTTTCTGTAGGGAAAAAGTTATAAATAAATCAAGGTTAATTCCCTAACTATAATGCTAGTGCTAATATAGCTCATAGGGTACCTGAAATGTGGCTGAAATAGAATTGTTGCTTTGGGAAGATTACATTGATTTCCAACTCAGGCTGCCAGAAGTACATCTTTGGGCCCTGGCTACAGAAACTGATAATATCTGGCCGTCTGATGTCCTGGGGCGTTGCAGTTACTGATGAAGATGTAACTGGAGGGAAACTGGTACTTTTTTATTTTCTGGAGGTGAATTCTACCTCTGCTAATTGCTCTCTCAGACCTTGAGGAAGAAAAGGCAAATCTGTTACAGTATCTTCTGAAAGTGTTCTGAACTGGGAAGGAAAGGTTTGAGGGAGGCTTTTGGGTTGACTTTGCCTGTTTATTTGTACTGGTCTTTTTCAGTTTTATTTTCTAACTAATTGTTTCTAAATCTGTGTCTTCTCATACTCAATTTATTTTAGGAAGTTAGCCATTTTCTAAGTCAGTGCAATCCTTTATTATATTAGAGTTAAGTGCTCAGAGTGGAGTTATTATTGTGGAATAACTTACTTGTTAGTAAAAAATCGTGGTAGGGGATACTGCATCATTTTTGAATTTTTAAAATTAAGCTTTATTTATATTGTTTTGCCCAAGAAAAATTATGATGCTGTAACCTAAACTTGTCTTTGAAAATAACCACAATTTTGCATGTGTTAGCTGGAAGGGATATTTAAACCTCATCTCTTTTAAAGATGGTGAATATTTTGCCTACATAAACAAATTATGCTAAAGCTTTTATATCCATGCCAAATTGCTTTCTGTAGCACCCAAAAAACATTCTTATCATCTTCTGTGTCGTAACTTCCTCCAGGGCCTGTGTGGGTAACTCAAACTTTGTATGGCCATCCTACCTACTGTGCTTAGAAAGTTTTGGGTGATATTGACTTTAAGCATGTAGAAATCAGAAACTTGATTTTATTTATCTTTGTGTCTCCAGTGTTGAACATTGTGCCTGGCACAAAGTAGGTGCTTAAGAATTCTTTGAATGAATGTTTTTAGAGGACGCTAATTTGTCCCCAAGATGTAAAAAAATGTTAAATTTGGTCCCCAGGGGGCGCCCAAGTAGCAGTTACCTCTCCCAATTTCAGGATAGAAGTGTTTGAATGATCAGACTTAGCTCTGTCTTAACTCAGATTTCTTATGTAACACTTCTGTTTACTCTCAGTGAGTAAATGGTATGGTTGTGAAAATCTGCTGAGCATTCTAAAATTTCCAGGGTCTTGATTACAAATCCCCAAAGCAGATTACCACTCATAGAAGAAACTAGATGGGAAGATCCACTGGACATTAAGCTTGTTTAAGAATAGGCCTTTCTCTCCTTTTGGTGGGAAAGGGTGGAGTAAGCGAGGTTTTTTTTAAAAAAAGAAAGTTTATATGTAAAAGAGTCCACAGAATTCTTGACTCTTCTAAAGCACCACCTTTTCATTAAATGTGATTGTAACGTAGGATGTTTTTTGTTAAGAACTCGGAGGAGGGGAGAATATATTCAGATATTACTGTGCTTACTTTTGAAAGCTTCCTCATTACTTTTGCCTTTCTATTTTAAGTTACAAAAGTAATACCTACTTGTTGGGAAAAGTTAAATCTCCTCTAATCCTGAGGTCAGTTGTATCAACTGTCTGGTATTAACTGCTTCCCCATCTTTTTCTCAATATTCTTACAAATAAAAATGTGAATATTTATCTTTTTTACCTGCAGACGGGATTATTCTATTTTCTACTGAATATATCATGGATATCCTTTCAGGTCTTTACATATAGATTTATTTCATTCTTATTAGTAGCTGCAGAATATTCCATAATATAGATATTCTGTAGTATGGTTGTACCATTCCCCTATTGATGGTATTGGGGGAAGAGGGAGAATCTCCCTCTGCCCTTTCCCTTAAGGTTCTTCTGGCTGGCCAAATAATTAACAAGACAGGTTAGCAGGAGAAAATAATACCAAGTTTATTAACATGTACACATGGGAGAAACTCAGAAATGAGCAACTCGTCCCTCTGTCTAGGCTGCTTGCTTAAGTATTGCAGCTAAAGGCGAGGAGCGTGTTGGGGGTGGGTAGTGGCCTGGGACTTCAGAGTTCAGGATGACAATTCTTTTCAGGGTCATCTATAGATAATGTGGTCAGGGAGAGACAGAGTTTTTGATAAAAGGGGCTTGGTGCCTTTCCTATTGTAACCTCTATCCTACATTATCTTTACAGCCATCATGATAGAAGATCTGTTCCAGGAAGGAGCCACCATGTCAAATTCTTTAGGCAGTTAGTGGGGGAGGTCAAATGTCCTTCAGAGAAAACAATCAAGGTAAAGAGATATATTTCAGGGTGGCCAAATCTTGATCTCCCACAATGGACATTCAGGGTAGTTTCCGGGAATTGTTTTGCTGTTGCAGACAGTGCTTCAGTAAACTTCCTTGTAAATATAACATTGCATATGGATCCTTTTATTTTTGTAAGTAAGGTTCCTAAAAGTGGGATTGCTGAGTCAGAGGATATGTGCATTTTTTATTGATAATTAATTTTCAGATTGCTTTTCAAAAATATATTTATTACATTTCTCAGTGGCGTATGATTCTTTACCACCACTGGATGATTATCAAGATCATTTTAATTTTTGCAGATTTGTAAATCAGTAATTTTTCTCACAACCATCCTAGTCCAAAAGAAATATCTAATAGTTATATTTATTAAGTTTTTCTGAGTAAATTTCTCATTTTTTCCAAGAAGTCCATTACAGTGAAATGGGCATAATTAGACGTTTTAAAAAAATTTCCCGGTACTTGTCATTTATTCAGAAAACATTTTTGAGAGCTACGCAGTGTGATAGTTGCTGAGATGAATAAGGCACAGACCTTGCTGTCAAATGTTACAGTGAATGAAGAGAGAGAAGTTTATCAGTGACTACTACAGGCTAGAGTGGTTAAGTCCTGCGATAGAAAATACCAAATATACTGTTTAGATAAGGGACGTTTAAATTTCAGTCCAATGCATCAGCGAATTGTTCCCAGGGGAGGTGATATGTAAGAACTCAATTTTGAAGGACAGTAGGAAGGAAACAGCTGGGAGATGTGGGGGGCTGGAGAACACTTAAAGCAGAGTTACCCTTGCATAGGGGAACTGGAGGTTTCATTTCCGAGAAAAGTCTACAGAGAGTAAACCTATATGAGTGAGACTGACCCAGAAAACACTTCCTGAGTGTAGACTGTGCTGAATCTGTGGGGGGATACAGGCTTCTAGGGGCCCTCAATTTATAGAGGAGATAAACACTCACTCACTGGAATTTCATGAGAAAAGATATGAAAGATTTTTGCAAATATTAAAGTTTAGCATTATATTGTTTTAAAACTGTTTATCTTTTAGTTTTGCCTCCCTAACTAGATTGTAATATCTTCAAGGGTGGGGACCCTGTCTTTCGCTCCCTCTAAGGCGTGGTGTTGGAACTACTCATCCTGCAGGTCTTAGCTTAATAGCGTTCTCAGTTCGTGGTGCCCTCCCTGTCTCAGTGATTTTTTGTCACAACCACCCTAGTCCAAAAGAAATATCTAATAATTATATTTCTTAAGTAATTATATCCAAACAATATTTAATAAGTATTTTCTAACAACTTAGTAGCTGTTTGAAGAGATAATACATATAAGTTAAAAGAAAAAGTAGCAATTTTATTTCCACAACTACTTACAAATGGGATGTAAGGGCCTCTTGGGCACTGCAGTTTCTCATAACTCAGAATCAGATGGGACACTTCCATCCTCATTTCCTTTTCCACATTAATTTTCATATAGTACTTGTTTTTATCAGAGCAACTGCCCGCCAAAGAATCAGCATCACAAAGACATGTCTTTGAGAAGAATGCGCTATGACCTAAAGTTGAAACTGAACTACCTTGAGCTGGTAGTTTACATATCTAACAGATATCCAGTATTGCTGTTTTCCTTAAAAATTTAAACCCACGGCGTTCTCTGCAGTGCTCCAGGGCACTTTGGCATACAGTTTGGGAGCCGTGAGCTTGAGGTGTTATTTCCTCAGTGAAACTGGCCATTGCATGTTTAGACTAGGTGAGATTTCTCTATTATATGCTCTCAGAGCACTTCACAGCATCCATCAGTTTGTAATTCTTTTGTCCTTTATAATAGTTACCAGTTTTTAATTCTGTTGGCCTTTATAACATTTATCAGTTTGTAATTCACCTTTATTTTTATAATTATTTGATTGTCTCCCTTCAATATTGTGATTTAAAAGAATAATATATATTTGGTCATTCCACAGTTCCTGACTCACAGCTCCCAAAACCTTTGGACTTTCCTAAGTGTTGAGAGTGATAAAGGTGTTTCTTGTTATGTTAATGAGGTGACTTTTGGACCCCATCTAAGGAAAGGAGCTGGTTGCCAGGAAAACCAACCATGTGATTAGAGGGTTTCAGTCCTACCCACCCCCCCTCCGGGAGGAGAGAGGAGCCTGGAGATTGAATCAGTCACCAATGGCCGATGATTTAATCAATCATGGCTATGTAATGAAACCTCCTAAAAAACCCAAGAGGACAGGGTTCAGAGAGCTTCCAAGTTGGTAAACACGTAGAGATTTGAGGACAGACCATGGAAGCTCTGCACCCTTTCCCTGTACCTTGCCCTCTGCATCTCTTCCATCTGGCTGTTCCTGAGTTACATCCTTTTACAATAAACCAGTGATCTAGTAAGTAAAATGTTTTTCTGAGTTCTGTGAGCTTTTCTAGCAAATTAATCGAATTTGTGGGAACCTTTGATTTATAGCCAGTCAGTCAGAAGTACACCTAACAACTGGAACTTTCAACTGGCATCTGAAGTAGCAGGGGAGTCTCGTAGGATTGAACTCTTAAATTGTGAAATCTGATGCTATCTCTGGGTAGATAGTGTCAGAACTGAGTTGAATTTTTAGACACTTTGCTGGTGTCTGAGAATTGTTTGTTGGTGTGTGTGTGTGGGAACTTAGCCCCGACGCTGGAATTGGGTCCAGGAACCCAAAAGACTCCTCCATTAGACTGAAAGTTCCGTAAGGGTGAGAACGTTGGATTTCTAAATTTAGTCGCATATCTTTAGTACCTAGCACAATGTCTGGCATAAATTGATGCTCATAAATTGATGCTCAGTGAACATTTGTTAAGTAGATTTTGAAGCCAGTCAGACCTGGGTTCCTGCCTTGGTGAGTTATTTAAATTTTTGGCTCTTTAGTTTCTTCTGAAAATTTGGGATATTAGTCTACTTTACAGGGTGATTGTGAGGATTAACGAAGAAAACCCTGTAATAAAATGTCTGGCACGGTACCTCATACGTATTAGGTACTTCCTATATGTTAGTATCTCCCCCCTTGCCTAGTCTATGCTTATCCATAAAAAGTGAAGGAAATGTCCTGAGCAGAGTAAGTAGCTCCACTTTGGTAGGCATTCTTACTCATTAGACTGAAGAAAAATTGGTTTGAAAGGACATGAATAAATGTCAAAGTGTCATACCTATGTATTGTCTATTAGACAATAAGTAGAGTTCAGATTCCAGAGTCAGACTCTCTGGGTTTGAATCTCACCCTAACACCTACTGTGTGTATGACCTTGGCTAATCGTTTAATCTCTCCACCCCTCAATTTCCTCATCTGTAACATGGGAATAATAATATATAGTATTTCCTTCACAGGGGTATTGTGTGGACTAAATGAGCTAATATATGTAAAGTACTTAGAGCAGTGCGTGGCACATGGTAAGTTGTTTATAAAGGTTAGCTATTATTTTTATTATCATCACTATCGTACTTTTTCTGTGTTAATTTTACCTCCCTCCCACCCCCCGCCACCTACCTTTGACTTGATTGAGATTTTTTCCCCTCTGATTTATTCCCTCCTGCTTTGGAAGCTATACAGTCTGTTTTTAGTGGTTACCCTAGAAATTTTAAGCACACATATTATTTTTGTGTGTGTGTGTGTGAGGAAGATCAGCCCTGAGCTAACATCCATGCCAATCCTCCTCTTTTTGCTGAGGAAGACTGGCCCTGGGCTAACATCTGTGCCCGTCTTCCTCTACTTTATATGGGACACGGCCACAGCATGGCCTGACAAGTGGTGCGTCGGTGCACGCCCGGGATCCGAACCCCGGCTGCCAGCAGTGGAGCGCGCACACTTAACCACTACGCCACGGGGCCAGCCCACATATTAACTTACGTCTAATATTAACGTTTTTACTCTCTCCCCAAACAGTATAAATACCTTAGGACATTTAACTCTATTTTCCATGCTGTTTTGTTTTCCAGGATTTTAATTCTGTATTGACTGTTTTTAAGTATCCCCACAAATGACACGTTAATGTTTTATAACAAAGATGGAATGTTTGTTTAGAATAACTCACATGCATACCAGTTTCTTTTTTCACCATTTACTTTTGCACCTCAGAGCTTCTGAGATCATTTCCCTTCTTAAAGTATATCCTTTAGATGTTTCTTTAATCAGTATGGACTTAGGAATTTTTGCTGTTTTCTCTGCATAGTGCATTGTTTTTTCCTAGTTCTGAGAGTATCATCCTTCAGAGGTCCCGACTTTATGTGGGGCTCCTTGATCTGTCCTTTTTAGGCCTATCTTTGTCTCCTTTTTCCAGTCTGTGGCCCATTAAATCCCGGTCTCTAGCCATCAGTGATTTGGGGATGGGGAAGGTCTCCAGGGCAGCCACAGCTCCAGCACTCACCCACTCCTCTGGATTTGTGCTTTCACAAATTACCTAAATCTGAGTTACTCCTTTAATTTTCTGCCAGCTCAGTCATGTATTTAAATATATATATATATTTAAATATATAAAAATAAAAATCCAACTACATGGGTGTGCTGTGCCGGGAGGGGTTTCTCTGAATGTATGTGTATATTCCATCCCCATCAAAATTAGACATCTCTACTAAGTCTGCCCTAGCTTAAAGCCCCTCTTCAGTATTAGCTCTTCCCCTTATCCTTACTCTTTTTTTTTTTGGAAGATTGGCCCTGTGCTAACATCTGTAGCCAATCTTCCTCTTTTTCTTTTTTCTCCCCAAAGCCTCAGTACATGGTTGTATATCATAGTTGTAGAGTTGTAGCTCTTCTATGTGGGACGCTGCCTCAGCATGGCTTGATGAGCAGTGAGTAGGTCCGTGCCCAGGATCCGAACTGGCGAACCCCTGGCTGCCAAAGCAGAACGCGTGAACTTAACCCTGCTATGCCACTGGGCTGCCGCCTATCCTTACTCCTTTTGAAATCTACTTGATTTCAAATCTACTTACACCCTTTGGGTTAAAGTTTCCGTGACAATAATCGGTTAATCTAAACACCACGTTCCAGTTAAGATGCGAATGGGAGGGGATCTCCCAAAGTCACATAGGAGTACAGTATTTTAACAGTTGTCCTTCTGAATTGAAATGCAGAGCATTTCAGAAAAGTCGCTCTAGTAGTGGGACTTTTAGACCGGGTAAGAGGGAAAGGGTGGAGTCGGGATAACCGTCTTATTCTTTGTGTCATGTTGACTGGATTACACTGACTCTTGTTAAGCTCAAAGCTAATGCCTTTATAGCCCAGTTGCCATATGAAAATGTATTTGCACTAACATTTCAGTTGCTTTAACTTGACAAATCAAGAACATTTTTACAGACTAAACATGTGATAAGAGCATTTAGAACTTAATAGAGAACAGGTGTGACAGGACATACTGTTTGCCGACAGTTTTATGCTGCTGGGTGAACAAAGCTAACAATATCACTTTGGTAAAGGAAAAAGCACCAGTTGTTACTTACCATTCTCAGAAACTTTCACTTTGAGGGACTGGGTCCCGTGGAAAATATATTCTGTGCCTGGTTTCCAGCAGTCTTCTCCAGAAGACCCATAAGTTGGTTCCATTCATCATAGGATATATCCGGTATCAATAAGCAATTAAATATGCCTAACTTGGAGCTACACAATAGCCTGCTTCCCTGGCCACTTTCTGTTGGGAACTTCCATAATGTGTTAGTCGTTGATGTTGGCTGTTGGAAAGTATTACGTGTTTAATTTAACCTATAGGATTACCTTTATAATTATGTATGGTTTAGGTATATAATAACATAAATTTTTATTTTCTTGGTGTCTGATGGGAGTAGAGAGACAGCCCAGAAGATGTTTTGATTATGTAATTGGGAATTGACTTAATGGTTAATTTAGGTCTTTAAATAGCGGAAAATTTTATTTGCTACTTATTTAATGATTATTGGATGAGGCAAGTGGAAAGTGGAAATAGTAATGGTGTCAGAAGTGGCAAAAGGAAAGAATGAAGCAAATGAAGCAAAGATGGTCTGAATCTGGCTGAATAGTGGGGCAAATATGCCTGTTCTTTGTGTGTGGATAAAATTCCTGATCTCATCTCCATGGTAGGATACAACAAAATGATAAAGTCCGTCAACTTTGAGTCTCCTTTTTAATTTCCACCGGCTGATTTCCTTATTCAAAGGCCGTAGTAGCATGAAGGCAAAAGACTCTGTATCTCCAAGTCTGTCACCTAGGAATGACCTCAAAGGCCCTCTGTGGAATGATAGAGTCACTGAGAGTCAGGAGACTTGGGTTCAAGTGCCAGTTTCCTCTCTACTAACTGGCAAGTTAGCTGATCTCAATTTCACATATCCCTAAAATGAGGGATATGGAAGTAGGTGGTCTTGCCAGCCCTAAAACAGATCTGTATCCCATGGCTTCAGTGTTAGATAGCATGTGATCCAGTGTAGTCACACTCAAAAGGCAAATTATCCAATCACTGTGAATATGTGTACCTTCTTTGCCATTTTTGCTCTGTGAATGGGAGCACCAAGGAATTGTATTTAATAAATTCCTACTGTGTTTCATGTTTACATAGGACTTCAGAGTGGTAACCAAGAATGTGTAAGGGCGCGAAAAGGAATAGCTTTTCAAAATAGAACAATTGTGTAGGTATTTTTTTTAATTAAAAATATTTAAGAAATGGGGGACCAACTTTATTAGGGCCAACTTTCTTACAACATAGTGTAATGTTAGAAAGAATGCAGACTTTGAAGTCAGATGTTGGTTTGAATCTCAGTCTACCACCTATGGCTACGTTGCTTAACTTTTCTGATTCTGTGTCTTCATTTATAAAGTGATGATAATGCCAACCTCACTGGATTGTTATAAAGATGAAATAAGATAATGCTTCTACAGTGTTTAGCACAGTACATGGCACTCAGTGTGTAAATGGTAATGTTTATTATTTTAGAAAAGATCTATAGGAAAGAGTTCAAAGCAATTTGGGTAAAAGGAGTTTTGGGGAGCATTATATTCCCATTGTTTACTACAGCATAAGGAAATGATTACCCATACTAGTCAGTTTACAGATTTTTAAGAATCTGATGTGATATTTTAGAGTCTATTGAATATGAAAGTTCTTTCTACTTAGAGAAAATGTTTGAAGTTAACTTAGATTTAAAAATCCTAGAAAGCGGGCCGGCCCGTGGCTTAGCGGTTAAGTGCGCGCGCTCTGCTGCTGGCGGCCCGGGTTCGGATCCCAGGCGCGCACCGACACACTTCTTCTCTGGCATGCTGAGGCCCGCGTCCCACATGCAGCAACTAGAAGGATGTGCAGCTATGACATACAACTATCTACTGGGGCTTTGGGGGTGGGGGGAATCCTAGAAAGGGCAAGTGGATTTAAGGAAAAGTTTACAGTATAAATGCTATTTGTATTCAAAATAGGTTACTAGATGCCAGATGGAGCTAATAACCTAATGATCAAGTATCATAGGCTAATACTGTATATATACCTTAACTGTCCTGTTATTAAAGATGTGCATACTTTTTATTTTGGTTACTTTATTATACAAGTAGTACATGTACATTATAGAAAAATTAGAAAATACAGATTAAAAAACAGACGAGTATAAAAATTACCAATAATCTTACCATCCAGAGGAAACTACCATTAATCAATATTTTGGGACTTTTTTTTTTTTTAGTAGTCTCTCTGGAAACCTGCTTTTCACTTATAATGTTGCAAACATATTACCATGTTAATAAATGTGCTTTTACCATATAATCTATATAATGATATCATACTCTATAGATTAGATACATTAATTAATTAATTTCCTATTTTGGAAATTTTGTTATTTCTGATTTTTCAGAAATTGTATTCCATGTTTTTTAAAAATAACTTTATTGAGATATAATTCACATACCATACAGTTCACCCATTTAAAGTTTACAGTTCAATGATTTTGGTATATTACATTATTTTTTTAAATTGTAAAATATAACATGAAATTTGCCATTTTAACCATTTTAAGTGTACAGTTCAGTGGCGTTAATTGCATTCACAATGTTGTGCAACCATCACTATTTCTAAAACTTTTTCACCACCTCAAACAGAAACTGTACCACTAAGCACTAATTGCCCATTCCTGCCTTCCCCCAGCCCCTAGTAACCTCTAATCTACTTTCTGCTTCTATGAATTTGCCTATTTTAGGTACTTCATATAAGTGGAATCATACAATATTTGTCCTTTTGTGTCTGGTTTATTTCACTTGGCATAATGTTTTCAAGGTTCATTCATGTTAGCATGTAGCGTGTATCAGAACTTCATTTCTTTTTATGGCTGAATAATGTTTCATTGTATGTGTATATCCCGTTTTGTTTATCCATTCATCTGTTTGTTGGACACGGGCTGCTTCTACCTTTTGGCTGTTGAGAATAATGCTGTGATGAACATTGGCATACAAGCATCTGTTTGAGTCCCTGTTTTCAGTTCTTTTGGGTACATAACTAGAAGTGGAACTGCTGGGTCATATGATAATTCTGTTTAACTTGTTAAGGAACCGCCAAACTGTTTTGCACAGCAGCTGTACCACTTTACATTCCCACCAGCAATGTGTGAGGGTTCCAGTTTCTCCACATCCCCACCAACGCTTAGCATTTTCTGTTTGTTTGTGTAATTATACCCATCCTTGTAGGTATGAAGTGGTATCTCATTGTGGTTTTGATTTGCATTCTCCTCATGACTAATGATGTGAACTTCTTTCATATACTTGTTGGCCATTTGTATATCTTCTTTGGAGAAATGTCTGTTCCAGTTCCTGACCCATTTTTAAATTGAGTTGTCTTTGTCGACAAATTGAGTTATAGGAGTCTTTCTGTATTCTAGATATTAAGCCCTTATCAGATATGTGATGTGCAAATATTTTATGTTTAACCTTTTGAGGAACTGCCTGACTTTTCCAAAGTGGCTGCACCATTTTACATTCCCACCTGCAGGGTGTGAGGGTTCCAATTTCTCTACATACTGGCCAACACTTCTTATCTGTTTTTTGTTTTTGTTTTTTTAAAATAGTCATCCTAGTGGGTGCGAAGTGGTATCTCATTACAGTTGTGACTTGCATTTCCCTGATGACTAATGATGTTGAGCAGCTTTACCAGACTTAATGGCTATTTGTATATCTTCTTCGGAGAAATGTCTGTTTGGATCTTTTGTCCTTTGTTTTTGTTTTCAGAATATTGCACTTTAAAAATCGTCTTTGCTCATTTTTCAATTATTTATCTTTTTATAAAGTTGTTTATGTATTTTAGATACAAGTCCCTTGTCCAGAGGGATGATTTGCAAATATTTTCTCTCATCCTGTGGGTTGTCTTTTCATTTTCTTGGTAGTGTCCTTGGGAGCACAGAAGTTTTTAATTTTGGTAAGGTCTTAACATCTTGCACATTAGAACATACAGTATGCTGTCTGTTGCCTGTTGTGCAGAGATTAAAAGACTGATAAGTGAGTCTAAAACTGCAAAAGAGGAATAACTGGCGTGTGTCTGTATTGTGCCTGGGACTGAGAGTTGGGGGTGGAAGAGAGAGGCTTAGTGGTAGATGGAAAGGAAGAGTGGGAGTAACAGATCTTATTACTTCCTTGACTGATTCCAGGGCATGATTAGGTCCAAGTTAAGTCAGACTAGTGGGGCTGGAGAAGTTGCCCATTTTGCAAAATGGTTTCTAGCATTCTTCCTGTTGTGTAGTCATGGCAGGAAAGAAAATTTTCCATAAAATTTTCCCATAAACTTACCACTTTTTAGGACATTTCCCTTATATGAAGAAGTTAGGCTCTAATCAAGAACCAGGAGTCCTTTACATTCTGCTCTACATTATATAAATGGGTACAGTTATCTATGGTCAACATTAAATCCCAAGCTGGGCTAGAATTTGACGGCTATACCATCAAAAATGTATATTCTTAGACTGACTTTAATTTTAGATTGAGCAAAATGTAATCATGGAGGTAAATTTTATACCAAAAAAAATTTTTTAAGCCAAATAATGATTTTTCTCACACTTTCTTCTATTAGCACAGGTTGATGGGCTAAAAATGGGGATGATTCTTTGTTGTCTAAGCAAGAGTAATTTTCTCTGAAAAATTTGAGAGACTCAGGTTGGTTGGCACAATAAAGTTCTGACAGTGCTCCAAAGGGTTATTCTGGAGACTAGAAGTAGTGTGGGTATATAGTCTTTGCCATGGAAGTGTCATTTCCAGAACATCTTGCTTATAATTTTGAACTCTGTGTCTAGAGTAGGACTTCATTGAAATATGTTTCCTTTTAAGCCTGTGCTGCTGTGCCTTTTGGATTCTCTCAACTGAGTGTGTCTCTAAATTTCCATCTGTTTCTAGGCTATAAAACTGGGCTGTTTTCTGTCTCTTTCTATAACTCTTGATTTCATGCCCATGCAGTGTGTTTCTGTGTTGCTATCTTATACTTTTGTTTCTCCTTTGTTTAAGGAATGGATCACTTTCCAGAGAAATTTTTATTCAAACATTTGAATTGATTTTGCTGCTATTCTCTACAATGGTTTAGTTTTAAATTTTAAATAAGTTTTTGATTGTGCAGGTACTGTTTCCCTTTTTTCTTGAAATGAGATGATGTTTTTTATGTAGGGATTTTTATCCTTAATGTGAGGCTACTTTCAATTTCATTTTGCTGTTCTCTTAGGATTTTATATTAATAAAATCATTTAAATCATTAATCTTGCTTTGTGGTATTTGCCATTTAGAGGTGTGTGGATAGTATATATGCTTTTTTTTAATTAAAACTTTAAAAAGTTTATACATGTACATTGTGAAAGATTCAAACAATCTGAAAGTACATTAAGTAAAAAGTGAAAGTTCTCCTTAATCAACTTCAGCCTGCTCTCCTATCATCACTTATCAATTTTTTTGTGTGTGCCTTTCTGGTCCTTCTTTGATCTATTTATCCACATATAATGCATGCGCACATGCATGTACACACACGTTGCCTGTTGTTTTGTGACTTGCATTTTTTTGCCTAGTAGTATATCTTGGATAGCTTTCCATATCAGAACATAGAGATAGCTCTACTTAATTTATAATACACATAGTAATCTATTTAATCATTCATATATTGGTGGGCATTTTGATTTTCTGTTTACAAATGATGCTGACATGAGCATTCATGTACATATGTCTTTGTGCACTTGTGCAACTACTTCAGTAGCACAACTCCTAGAAAATAGAATTACTGAGCCAAAGGGTATGCAAACTTAAATTTTGATGGACTCTGCCAAGTTGTCCTCTGAAAAGGCTGAACCAATTTACTCTACCACAAAGTATAAGGATGCTGGTTTTTCCCACCACCCCCACCTCCCATCCTTGCCATAGCTGGATATGACAGTCTTTTTATTTTAACCAATCTGAGGGGTGGAAAATGAAATCACATTGTTTTAATTTGCATTTTCATGATTACCAATGAGGCTGGGCATCTGTTCTTTTCTTTTTTCTTTTCTGTGAATTGTTCTTATCCTTTGCCCATTTTTGTTCTTTTTTTTTTTAATTTTATTTATTTATTTTTCCCCCAAAGCCCCAGTAGATAGTTGTGTGTCATAGCTGCACATCCTTCTAGTTACTGTATCTGGGCATGGCGGGAGAAGTGGTGCGTCGCTGTGCGCCCGGGATCTGAACCCGGGCTGCCAGCAGCGGAGCGCGCGCACTTAACCGCTAAGCCACAGGGCCGGCCCTGCCCATTTTTGTATCGAGTTTTTTTTCTTTATTTGTTAGTAGGATCTCTTTATATATGATGTGTATTTCCCTGTCACCTTTGTATGGTGAAACGTGTTCTTCCAGGCTGTTGCTTATTGATTATATATATGATGTCCTTCTTTGTTCAAAAGTTTTTATTATTTACGGGGTCAAACATAAAAAATCATAGCTATTTTGATTCTAGTTTTGGAATGCCTTTCTCTGTCTCAAGAATATTTTCCTCTAATAGTATCAGAAGCTTTTTTGTTTGTATTGTGTTGTTTTAGAATGTTAACTCACCTGGAATTGAGTTTTGCATATGGTGTGATGCAGGGATCTAATTTAATTTTTTCCCAGATGGGTAGCAGTTGCACAAATATCATTTATTAAATAGTTCATCTTTTCCCCCTTGATTTTTAGATTCTGAGTCTATCACTTATTGAATTCCTATTTATACTTGGGTCTGTTTCTGGCCTCGAGTTTCATTGTTCTCTTTGTCTATTTTTATAGCAATATTACACTGTTTTAATTGTTCCAGCTTTATAATATTTTATGCTACCTGGTAGGACAAGTTCCCATTTGTAGTTGTTAATAAGATTTTCAATTTTGGCTATTCTCTCATGTTTACTCTTTTTGATATACTGGAGAATCAACTCATCAAGTTTCATTTAAAAAAATTAATCCCAGTCGAATTTTGATTGAGGTTGCAATAAATTTATAGATTAATTTGTGGAAAATTTAAATATTTACAGTATTTAATCTTTCTCTCCAGGAACACAGAATTTCTTCTTTTTATGATATTGGTTTTAAGTGTTTCCAGTTCCTCTATACAATTTTTACACATTAGTTTTAGGTTTATCCATAAATTTAAGTTTTTATTGCTGTTTTAAATGAATTTTTTAAATTGGGGTATAATTGACTTGAATAGAATCTTTTAAAATGAATATTTTCTAATTAGTCATTGCTAGTTGATTGGAAAGCTATTGATCTGTTTGTTTATAAGAAGCTAGTAAGCAAGATAAATTCTTGTTGGTTCTCATAATTTCTTTGTGTGTGTGTGAGGAAGATTGGCCCTGAGCTAACATCTGCTGCCAATCCTCCTCTTTTTGCTTGAGGAAGATTGTCACTGAGCTAACATCTATGCCCATCTTCTTCTATTTCATATATGGGACGCTGCTGCAGCATAGCTTAAGGAGCAGTGCATAGGTCCGCGCCTGGGATCTGAACCCGCAAAGCCTGGGCCGCCGAAGCCCGGGCTGCTGAAGCGGAGCGCATGAACCTAACCACTATGCCACTAAGCTGGCCGTACATAAATTTTTTAATGTACTCAAATACATCTGTGATGCTAACTTTTGGAGCCTCTCTGTTTGAGGCTATTTGCATAGTGAATTGGATTTTCATGTCTCATGCTCTACTTGTTCTATAGTTATTCTTTGACTTTGCTCCTTTCTTGTATACGCTTCATTTGCTGTTGAGCCAGTTTGGTAGTTCTTTGCCTTTATTGGTATGTAATTTGTAGTTTAGCCGCTGATTATTTCAGACATTGCTCCAGGAAGAACCTGGATGAGTTTGTCAAACTTCTCCCTGACTTGTCTAAGTGCTCTCGTAGCAGGTCTTGAATCTAGTAGCATAGACCACGTTTTTAGGAGTATGTTCTTCAGGAGATGGTTCTGGCTGTAATAGCTAATAATGAGATTTTGCTGTGTCTGATAGTGTAGTGTAGTATAGATATTATTTCTATTTTACAAGTGAGGAAACCGAGATCTAAGAAAGCTTAAATAAATTTCCCAGAGTCACACTGGCTTGTGACAGAGTTTGGTTATAAAATCTTATATCTTAACTTCTAGTTCAGTGTTCTGAGTATATGACTTCATGCAAGGTTCTTATTTTCTTGTGATCTCTCTAAATGCATTTCTCCATTAGTTTGATAATTTTGCAGATGCTCAAATGTTATGTTTACAGATATTATTGAATTCAGAGTTTGGTATCCTTTGCATATTTTTCTCAAGTGTTGATTCGTGAATCCAGATAAATTGTAGTTCTTAAAGAGAAACTGAGCTGTTAAAATGTTGTGGTTATTTTGTGATGAGTCTCTTTAC